>NC_080595.1:82298484-82972650 GCF_027887145.1 Ammospiza caudacuta
GATGCCTCAGCAGCAAGCAGGCAGTGCTGGGCAGGCAGTGAAGCACCAATGACTCTCTAACAGACTAGTGATGGGATGGGATTCCCCACATTTCTCTAAAAATGGGTTTGCAGGGCCTGTCAAAGACAGGAGATGCAATCTGACAGACCTGCGGTGTGATGTGGTGCACCAAACCTCATTGTGCCTGCTGCAGCTGGATAAAGGAGAACTCTGTCAAAAGCGGTTGTCATGACAAAGAAATCACCAAGGAAAATGGGAAAGATAGTATCAAGGGAAGGAGATAAATTAAGGAGATGCATTTTGAATGTATAATGGGCTGGAAAAGTTGTCGGAACAAATATTGCCCGAGGGAGCTGAAGTGCAAGTCCAACGCCAGCCACGAGTGGAAATGAATTTGCAGGGTAGATCCCAGCTCAGCCCCAGGAAGCTGAGCACCTCAGTGCTCTGGGCTGTCGAGAGGCCCAGGCCAGGAGGAACAATAGCAAGAAGAGATTAAATGGAGAGATTAAGGTCTTGTCTATACAAGAAAAGTTGTATCAGTTTATTTAGATGGATTTGGAGTGATGTAGTTTAACTGGAGAAAACCCCGAGTGTAGGGGCACTTCAGCTCCAGCTGCAGTGCAGCACAGCCTTAGCACCTTTGAAGATCCAGGACCAGATGCCTATCTGAGTGTCTGAGTGCTGCTGAAATGCCTTCCTCTCAGCCAGCAGAGGTGGGGTGAGGACAGGCTGGAGGAAGACTCTGAGACACCGAGGGGCTGTGGCTGCAGGCGCTGGGGGCCAGGGCCCCCGGGATGCTCCAGGACACCTCCCTGCGCTCCTGTGAGGCATGAGAACTATGGGGCAGGTGATAAAACTTGGCCCAGACACCTGTGATGGTGCATGGGGAATTTCCATGGTGAGTGTTTTTATGCTGTCTAGTCCAGGTGCTAGAGGAGAATGCCATCGGAGCATCAGGACTTTGCTGGGATGCAGTCTGAACTGACATTGCCCTGTTCAGCGAAGTTTCTTCACATTTATGCAGGCTTTTTTTCTCATCCTGTGTGCTAATCCATTGAAGGTGATTAGGATTTATTTTGCTTTTTGAGCTGCCTAATTAATGAGTTATCCTCTCAAAGTCTGCCAAAACGGGCAGTAATTTTCCTTTAAAAATCATGCACCAGCCATTCAGCAGCAGCAGCTGAGCCCTGATGTGCCATTACAGTTGTGTTTTCTGAATGCAGTGTGAAACTGGCAGCAAAAAAATGGGACAGCACAAGCCACTGAGGCTGCACTGACAGCTCTGCATCACTCTGAGAAAACAACTTGCACTTTTTCCCAGCCTGTAGGAAAAAAAAGGAGAAAAAAGGACTATTCTTGATGAGTTGATACTATCAGATGCTGTACACACATTTTCATGCTTGGTGCACATCTACTGACAGAAATATTAAACTAACATTGATGAAACATTGGTTTCTTGGTAAATCACTGAGCACTGTGTGCTGTGGCCAGCACCCTCCACCTGCATGCACATACAGAGTTTGCATAACTCCACAGTGAAAACAAATGCTATTATTAGTTTGTAAAGCAAGTTTTGTTGAATTTGGCAGACAATGTGCATGTGTAAATTCCCCCAAATTAATTAAAACGTTTAGAGAGATGGTGGAGATAGCAGCACTGCTCATCTAATAGATAGTTTTAACAGGTTCACAAATGCTTTTATGTAATTAATGCTTGGCTACCTCAGGTGAAATGATCTGGGCATGCATGCTTCCTTAAATCAGAGCAAAGGTGGAGGGGAAAATTCATGCTCTGTTTAAGCAGCTTTTCATCAAATTTGGTCTGAAGCCCATTGTGGGTTTTAATTTATCTCTGGAAGACAAAAGTGATCTGAATTGACTGTATGAGCAGAAGATAGAAAACGCATGAAATAATAAATAATGCCATGGTGCTTGCCAGCACTGAGTGCCAGAATTTTCTTCTTGCCTGGTTTGCCTGGTTTAGCTCTTCCTTTGTAGAGGCAGAGTGAAGCCAGGCTCAGGCCAAGCCAACTGGTCTGGTGCCAGCCCTGTCACTGGTATGATGGCATTGTGGTGGTCTGCTGCCAGCCCTGTCACTGGTATGATGGTATGGGCATTGTGGTGGCTTTGTGAGACTCAAGCTGCTTAGCATAGGTCACTTCCTGCAAGAGAAAGCATGGGATGTCTTGGTGCATGAGCCACCCAAATTTAATGGGATAGATGCCAAACAAGGAGAGCTAATGACATCTGGAGTCAGCCCCCTGTCTATTTTGTGCACAAGGACACAGGGACATGCAAGTGTGAAACACAGCAAGGAGACAAAGACCTCCTAGAAAAGAAGACTCACAGCTTAACCTGAAGTTTTTCTGAAATTACTGTATAATTCTGATGTGCCTGGGAACATGGCTGAGGAAAATAACCTTTTTTTTCATCAGATGCCAGATATGCTGACAGTGCTAACTGCTGATTAGTGTACCATATCAGTATGTACTTACTCATACTTTGTTAATGCTCACCATGGTGCATTGCCCCTGCTCTAATAGGTAGAAAGCTGAATTTTAGTCTTTTACTGCATTATCAAAATAATTCTTTAATAAATAGCTGTTTGTTTTCCCTGGGCAAAATCAGGCAGAATTAATGACCTCAGTATAAAACAACCAATCTGACTGCAGATGAAAGTGAGTGGAGAACCTTCCCCTCATTTTCCTCTGCAAGGAGGAAGATCTGAGTCACCAAGAGAATCAACTTGGAGACCTACCATCCAGTTTTCCTCTCTTTGCTTTTCAGAACAGCATTACACTTTAAAAATCTTACTTATATAAAGCACAGCCACGTAAGCTGTGCTCCTTTCAGGGAGGTACTCAGCTGACTCAGACTCACTTCTGTCCCTTCATGGAGACAAGCTGGGTACAGCTCAGGAACACATCCAGCTTATTACCTAGTGTTTTCCAATTCAGTTTAATCAACCTCTGGGTATAGCACAGCCTATTTCAGTCCTCTGATGATGAGGCTGCTTCTCACTTGTTCATCTTCTGACCTTAGGAGATTTGCAGCCCAGGCTGCATGAGGCCCAGCTTTAATATATACAGGTAAATAGATATGTATACATTTTTCCTGCTCCCTGAACACCAGGGATATGATTTGGCCTCATGGCCAGGATATTCTTCTTTGTGTGCAAGAGAAAGCTCATACTCAGGTAGCCTGGTGATACTGGAAACCAGGTCTCACTGGAAGTAGGCACAGTTCTAGAATAGGGATATTTCCCAGAAGTGGATAAAGTAAGTTAAGATGTGCTCTGGACTGATTTCAATGCTCTTGTTATGGGTAGGGTTCCCTTGAGCACACTTACCAAATCAGATCAATCAAAAGCTTTGGAGCACCTAAACCTGTATATGTCCAACAGTTTTTGCGTCTCTGTCCAATTTGGGACCTTTTGGAAAATCTTCTTAGGAGCATCAAAGTTACCAGGCACATTCTTAATGAATGACCTCCAAGATTAGGTGCTGCTGCAGAGCACCTTCAGGTGCTCTGCATATTATTTTGTGAAGCTCATTACAGAAGTTGACAGGAGCACTGCTGGGAGGCTGATGGCACTTTCCCTGGGTCAAAGTAGCTGGAACACAACTCATTTTCACCCAGGTAGTCACCTAGGGATATCTTGTGCAGCTCTGGTGTTGAATGGATGCTGAATGAGAAAGCCAGCAGTGCTGCTTCCTGCATCACATTCGGTATTTTCTTTTCCATGACTGTGATGCCCAACGGACAAGCTCCCACCCTGGAAAAATGGCTCGTGAGCTAGATATCCTGCACAGCTGTATGTGAGAGTACTTCCTATTTATTGTTTAAAGAAAATCTCTGGAGTAAATTGTGGAAGAAAAACATGGGTATAAATGTGGATTAGGTTACTCCCTTGTAAAAGACACAGCGCTTCAAAGAGTGTGAGGCAAAGTGCTCACATTCTTCCTTTGTTTCTGCTTTGCTTCCTTTGACCAAATCCTTTTCTAGGATTACTTAAATCCTCAGAAAATTTTATCTCTGCTTGCACTGGGACAGTTCTGAAGTAACTTCAGAGGCTTCAGCAAGGCTGTTCCAGATCTAGGGCTATGCAAATAGAGCAGTCCAGTACCCATCCTCAGTCATCACATTTGAGCATTGCTGTAAGACCTTGCAGAGCTGTATCTGAATCAGGGCCTTGTAGTGTTCAACACTCTTCCCTCTGTTCCCTTCTCTGATGGAAAGAGAATCCTGGCCAAATGGGATGTATGATGTAAGTCACATTTACAACTTCAATTACTCCATGGATTTCTTGCCTGTCTCTTACCATTCTTCTTTTGCATCTTTCTTGATTTTCTTTATGTTCTTTTCCATCTTTTATTCTCTCTATGTTTATTTATCCAGGTTGCATATTTGTACATTCATAAGTATGTGCACAGCTATAGGTGCACTTTTTCTGGCCTGTCACATCTTATGAGTTTTTCTCATTCTAGCCAAATATGTATGCATGTATTTAAACATATAATCATATAAGTATATAAAGAAATAAATATTTTCCTGACATCATTCTTACAGTTCTTGGGAACTGTATTTCTGAAATGTTCTGGCCTTGCTTGACTTGCATGTTGAAGATTCGGGCAAGAAAGAAGCAAACACCATCTAATGAATAAACAGAATCCAGCCTTTTATTTGTCAGAATATTCTTCTCTGTGTCCATCTGTTCTCACTGTGAAGGGGAGTCATCAACAGGCACAATCTGTGCTGCTGACCTGTGAGGTCTAGCAGCTCATTCAGCAGGGTTTGGTTTGCTTCCCAAGGATCTCTGTAGCAGAGATCTGGGAAGTTCAGCATGATGGAGCGGTTTGGAGGAGCACAGGCCTGACTTTCAGGCTCAGCAATAGCACACAGTCACAATGAGCCTCCTACAGCTACAGTGTAAGATTACTGATCTTTGGTGGTTGGGAATCACTTGCAGCACAGTTACAGTTTATATGGTGATGGCCAGCCTGATGTGCCTGCTACTCAAACCCCACAAGTCTGGCTGCATGGGGAGGGATGCAAATCACCTCATCTTTTTATAGCAGGACATCAACATTATATAATATATTAGCATTACGGGCACTTTAAAAAAAGTATTCCTCAACCATGGTTTTGATCTTAAAGTCTTACAGTGAAAAAGTGACCCTCAGAAGAGCCTGTGCTTCCTGAATGAGTTAAGAGGAGAGTCTGTGCTACTTCTGGATTCTCTTCTCTGTGGCATCAATTGAATTTGGCCCAAAATTTTGGTAGTCTGCAATTCATGGAAGAAGCAGATCTTCAGATTTCTTTTTCTGAACAAATCTATGGGACTGTCATTCAGATAGCAAAACCATCCACAGGCACGGGGAGTCTGTACAAAAGGCTGAGTTTTAACCTTATGCAGAAAACCAAGGCAGTCCTGAGCAAGGGGAGGCAGCCATTTCACTCTTTTCACTGAAATCCTTCCAGAAGAGAGACAAACCATGTCCGTGTCCTGGAGGAAGACCTTACTTTTGTTCTTTCTTGTTGTGTTTCTTCATATAAACATATCCAAGACTGAAAGTATTTGGCTGTTCTTCCTGTCTGGAAACATAAGGGGAGTCATGATGATTAGGTAAGTTAGCTGTGGGGTGATGCATCTCACTGCCTTAACCACCTGGAAATTAGGTGTCTTGGCTCCATGAATTCTTCTGGCTCTATGAGCCAAGGAGGAAAAAATTGCACCTTTGCTGAGCAGTTCAGCAACTGCCTTAAGCACCTGTCTTGGGACAGGATGACTTACCCTCCTGAGGTGTTTGCCTCTCTGCCTTACCTACAGAGGGAACGTATACAACCAGCTCAGACTGAATGTATGATTTTGAGTGGAGTAAGCCGTCCCTGTATGTCTGATTTCCTAGGCTGTGCTCCCTCAGTCCTGTTGCTGTGAATGTGCTGCTACCACAGCTGAAGTCAGCTGCCACTGTTATCATCTCTGTGTCCACAAGACTGCTGAAATGCAATGTTCCATCTAACAAGGACACACTTTGCAGGCAGATTTTCCATATCTCTTTTTTTGCACAGACTAAGAGGTCTCTCTCATATTTTAGCACAAGTACTTTATGCAAGGGGACTAAAAACCTGTCCAACACGGGTAAGGATTCACTGAGCAGCTGTGTCCTAGCTGCTCTGTGTCAAAACATCCCCATATGTAGTTTTATCAGCTAGTTTTGGGCTGTTGGTTTATATCTAACATTGTTATCCTTTGGGACAAAAATACAGTGGCGCCTCCTGGACAAGTATTTTTATGCAATTAAAAACAGAACTCCTTTCCTTCCCTAAAAAACAGCTCCAGTAGAAGTCACTTTAAAAAGTAGATAATTTGCTGTCTACTTCTGGTTAATGCTTGATTTACATTGTTGTTACTGGGCCTTGTAAAAAAGGGCTGCTCCTATCACAACATTTCTAGATACAAAAGCAGTCAAAACCAGCCATTTGAAAGTCCTCTGCTCTGTAACCCAATATTATTTAGCTATGGCTTTGATCTTGAGCCTGGAAAAAATCTTTTCCTTGAAACACTGAAAGTTTTCTCAATTCTAATAAAGCATCAAAGGTGATACAGTATGTTGTTCATCCCATCTCTGTGTTAATTCACTTCATGAACCCAAATAAATATCTTTTTTCCCTTATTTCAGCTTTAATTTCGTGTTTTCTTTGCAATGTTGCTGATGCTTGGGGAAGTGGGAGGGAGAGAGCGCTGGGTAACTCCAGGCACAGCACAGCCAGATGCTTCCTCCCACAGGACTGCCAATGCCCTGAGCACCTCGAGACGTCTCGTGAGCACAGACTGCTGCTCCTGCCAAATTGCAGGAGGGTTTTGGTGATGGAGGCAAATATCCATTGAGTATTTACTTGATGCTATCAAACTCATTTGTTTCCTAACCAAAGACAGAGTCCCCAGAGGTGAAATTCAGTGCATCAATCCACTGCTCCATCTTTTGAAAGGAACATCATTAACATGCCTAACACATGAGCAAATGTGGCTTTGTTCCATGTTACTTCATTAATGCATTATTTGGGGGGATAGATTTGAAAGCCAGAAGGCACCTTCATGATGACCTAGTCTGATCTCATGAGCACCACAAACTGGTAATCTAGGCAGTAACCTGGGGTTGATCTGTATCGTGTATTTTAGAAAAATGGCCAGTTTCCCATGGCAGTTTGGACTGATCTCCCTAGATGTGCTGATTTCCAGCAAGTGGTTTGCCAAAGGGAGAGCAGAAAACACTATAGCAAAGCTGATGTCTGCTGTGCAAATCTGGAACAGGAGTTTCACCCAAGGAAGCCAGACAAGCCCAAATACAAACAAAGATGGAAACAGCACCATTCTGTAGATCTGAATTTAGATCTAACCTTTGGCTGAGGGCCTATTTCCCCTCTTAAATCGGAGTGGAAAGCAGTCGACTCAAGAAAAAGCATTCACTAGTTGAATATCACGGGTGAATTCTGAAAAAATTCACCATTTTGGACTCCTGTGGAGAGAAAGATTTGTTAGTCTGGAAGAAAATAAATATTCTGAGAAATGTTTGTAAGTTTATGTTTTTCTTTTCAATTGAGAAATCTGTTCTTGGGTTTGAGTGTACAGTCAAAAAAGGCTGAGCTATGGAAATGCATTTGTTTCTGTGAGCTGAAGTCCATGAACCTGTCCATGCTTTCTTTGCCATCTTGCTTTGTCAGCTGCTGGAAATTCAGGAATTTTTTGAAGTAGACTAGAGAAGACTGAAGGAGCCAATGTCCATCCCTGGAAACATCTTCCATGAGGTGGCTGCTCCTGCAAGGCTCTGCTCTCCCCACAGGATGTGACAGAGGATCTGATAACTGGCATGTCACCCTTGGAGCTGGATGGATGAGCACCCAGTCCACCTGGTCCCAGACCTGACTTTGCAAAACTGCCTGGGGAAAGAAAGAAATTAACTGACTGCAACACAAGTGGGTTTTGTCAAGTTAAATGGCTGGGTTAGGGGCTGAGCAGAAGCACCCCATGAGGGGATACTCTGTTTGATCTGTATTTGAAAACAATGTCATAATCATATAATTCAACAAAATTCCAGGCAAGCTGTTGCTGAAGTGCTGTAGAAAAGTAAGTGTTGGAAAAAAAGGCAGGGGCAGTCAGAGGAGGCTCCAGTGAAGTTCTGGGAAGATTATTGATTTATTGAATGGAGGTCAAAACTACTCAGCAAAAAGGCAGGAAACCTTAGCACAAATAGGCTCAATGTGGAAACAAGGAACTTAAACATTGAGCAGGAAAAAACAGTGCACACAAGTGTAAATGAAGCATTTAGAAAAGTTAAATAAGGAAGGTCAAGGCTTTCCATGACCCACATGAGCTGGTACAGTGCAGCAATATGCAAACACCTCTTAAGAGGCGTGACTGGCACTGCTGGCCCCTGCACGATGGAGGAGAGGCACGAATGGAGTGACGCATGATGAATTAGCTCAAGTGCCAAATGAGCCCAGAGTTCCTGGGCTCAATCTACTCAAGGAACAATCTCTTTGGGCAAGGTCTGACCTCCACCCCTAGATCTGGCTGGCAAGACCATACCACAGCCTCCCTGTTAAGCTCTCTTATCTTCCAAACCACAGTGGCCACATCCTAACTACCTGTGAGGAATGATCTCTCCCCCACGCAAACTCCCAGCCTGTGCTTAAGAAACTCTTGGGCAAGCACTAGCTGGCCTGGGACAAAATCCTGCCAGGGATCATGTTAATGATTCTGTTCAGTTATTAGTGTGGGCATAAGGGACAAAGAAATCCAGTATAAGCCCTCTGCCTGCATCATGCTCATTTGAGGCGTCGACAAAGTCACTTCCCTTCTGGGCAATTTGTGGTGATTTTTGATTGCCTAGTGACTGTGTCACCTGGAAACCAGGATGAATCCATGCATCCACTCAAAATCCAGCCAGGAGAATGCCAGTACATTCCCTCAGTGCTTCAAAATGGCAGAAGTTTCAAGTAGCAAAATCCTCTCATAGTGTCCTTTCTGCCACTTGGTGACTCTCAGTTTTCCAAGCTGTGACTTTCCCGAAGTGAAGGTGGGGGACAAGCTGGCTCAAGAGGGTGGTGTGGAAGGGCAGCACCATCAGGCTGGGGTTATGCTGGAGCAAACAGACTGTTGCAGGGTTTTGGCACGTGGCTCCTCACTCACACATTCCCTGTTCTCCTAAACAGAGACAGACTGTGTTAAAACCTTTGTGGCTGCTCCCCACAGCAGTCCTTGAGACAGGAGCTCAAGGCTCCTGCACTGTTCAGACTTCTGCTCCACCCCACCCTGCCTTCCTCTCGGCTGTCTGCTTATGAGTGCAGCTTTCCTGGCCACAGACCTGTCTGTGTATATGCAATCATTCATTTGTTTGTGTGCATTCATGAAAAGGCAACGCAGAAACCAGCACTGGCACATGCAGCTCATGCTGGCTTTGGAGAAAAGTTGTCTGCATTTGTTTGCTTGTGCTTTTCATTACGAAGCCAAAGTTGTACTGGCAAGGCTGAGATGAGTGTACAGTGGTTTGCCTGAAGATCCTTGCTGCAAGACAAGAAGGAGCAAAGCTTTAGAGAAAAACGTCTTTGCAGTGCTTTTTACTAGAGTTAGTAAAGCATTTGTTAAGGGCTGCTTTGTTGATCACAAAGTGACTCACAGGAGTGTAAGAACTACCTTTGGCCATCAAAGCTGAGAGCTGCCTAATCACAAGTGAATGCTCAGGTGAAGAGTTTACATGGATGCATGTACAGAACATGTTGTTACAAGCACCCAAATCTCACTCTTGTGGAGCTGGAGACAATTGACCCATTGGGATGAGTGGTGTATCCATCTCCCATCTCTCAGTCACTGTGGAACTGCAAATTTTAAAATGCTGCATTGGGTTTTAAACCCTGCATCTGGGCTCTACAGAAGCATGTAGTAATGAATTCCACAATGCTATTAGCTAATGGTTAATAACATGGTTTTGTTTGGTCCAGACCCGTTACACAATGATTTCTCCAGCTGGCCCTTAGTTCTCTCCTAATGATAATACTTGGTCAATATTTTCTCTTAATCCATCTCCTTCACAGGATCATCCTTTTAGAAATTCCACGCAGTTTTCCAGTACCATTTACCCTTTCCTCATGGCAAAGCTGTTCCATACTTGTGTTCATGCTTGTTATCCTCCTGGAAAAGTTTCACAGACCTGCACAAACTCCTTACCACTGGTGACAATAATTGTGTGCACATCACACACCAGGGTCATATTTCAGAGAGCCACGACTCCATGTTTCTCCATGGTAAAGCAAACCCTCTTGCTGCTTGCATATACCTAGAGCTGATCTTCCTATGTGAGCCACTTTCCATGAGCTGACACTGAATTTTGCTGGCCAGCCTCTTGACATTGCAGAGCCGTTTGGTTTTGCATCAGGAGCTTTAGGTTGACTGGCCTCAGTTCTTGTCTCTGAAAATGTTATCACTGCACTGTCCAAAATACTGCATTCAAATTATCACGTGTTTGATGATTTTTCATAAATCTCAGCCCAGTGCCTGAGGAGAAGCTGCCTGGGAGCTCTTAGTGTTGGTCCAAGGCTTGGGCAGGAGGGTCCCTGGTGGAGGTGGGAGCCTGTTCACTAGTGAGAGATGCTCCAGGTTCCCCAGAGAAGCTGTCCTTATTGGTGCCAGTCCAGACAGAATGAGGTCCACGTGGTGGAGATGCTCCTTCTTGTGAAGCTCTTTGGAGAATGAGGTGAGGCATCCCCTGCATTTGTGGCTCTGAGCATCAGCCTCTGCTCTCCCAGCAGCAGCCACGCACCTGGCATGGCTGTGCAGCAGGACACAGACCAAGCCAGTGACGTGCATGTCATGGCTGAGGACACAAAGAGAAAGGTGCCATGGCTGTGCTCTGCCAAAAGGTGAAATATGAGTCTGGATAAGCAGGGGACAGGGCCAGAAGTCAAGTGTGGGACTGTCCCTCAGCATGAAGAGGGTGACCATTCTGTTTGCTCCTCTAGCCTTGGGTAGTTGTCCATAGCTGGGCATGCCTTCTAATTTGTAAGGTTTTTCTAATGTTCCTGTGTGGATAGCAGTGCTGGAAAAGTACAGAAAAGACCACAGGGCTGATCAAAGGTAAGGAATGGCTCCTGTCCAGGGGGTGGAACCGACTGGGAATAGAGATGGCTGGAGCAGGATGAGATACACATCCACAAAGTCATGGCTGCTAGGAAGGAAGCACCTAGGGGATCACTGTATGTTCCAGTAACAGAATTGGGGGGTGCCAAATGAAACTCCCAGATGGCAAGGTCACTGCAAAGGAAAGGAGGCAGTTGTGCTCCCAGGGAGGAGGTGAAGGTGTGGGTCCCAGTGGTGCCAGAGGAGGTAGGTGCTCAGTGTTTACACAAGCTCAAATTAATGGAAGAATTATCCATTGATAGTTATTAAGTACAAAACCACAACCTCTGCTCCAGGATATCCATGAAGGGTGGAAGAACATCCTAGAGCAGCAGTTTTATAAGCCTGTCCTTTTATACTCTTCCCTGGCATCTCTTTTTTGCCAGGAAGGGAAAAGATCCTGAGATAGATGAATCCTTGATCTGGCACATATGGGCATTCTTAGGAATGCAGGTGATTTCTTCACAGGAAGACAAAAGAGGGTTTTTCCGGCATTTGGACAATTTTGATCCCACCAATGGTATGAACTCAATGAAACAAGATTATGGTTAAAACAACTCCATAGGACACCAGTGCCCAAATCCTTTTGCTGTCCTTGGCCCAAAATGGCTGCTGAGGTGCCCATGCATAAGTCAGATCCAGAAAAGAGGAGCAACATTTTTATGAGGGAAATGCAGTGCAGAGAAGGGCTGCACTGGGTTGAGTTTGTCTAATATAGCCAGATGTGTTGGGTGGTCTCGGTGTTGGTGTCCCCTGTGCAATGTGCAGGCTGATCCAGCTTTATTAAGTCATTCAACTTGGCAAATTATGAAGTGTTGAGCTGTGTCTGTAGTCAAATTATAGTGTTGTACTCCAAAAATCTATGTATGAGAGGTGCAGTAACAGAGCTGGGTGCTCAGTGATGTCAGGTGGAGCAGCACTTTCTTCATAATGAGTTTTGTTTGGAAAGAAATGCTGGGTGAGATGACATAGTTTTTGGGACTGCTGAGGTACTTCATGTGCTTGAAACCAAGTGGATGCAGCATATAAAAGAATCAAGGTCACCCTTGAGATGTGGGCCACCCAACCTGAGGTCTTGGCTCAGCCACACAAGAATCATTTCCTCAGCCTGCCAAAGCATGAACCAGGGTGCTCGTGTATGTCATGGTGTTCATCTGATAACACTGCCTGATGATTAATCTCCACAATTAATTGCACATTAATATAGTTCACTGCAGCATATTGAAATGGCAACATAGATTCTCTCCTCAGCAAAACATAGTTTTACGGCTTGTAATAGAACACGTAGAAGAAAGAACCTTATTTCAAACTTGTGTGATGCAGAGCTGTTGTGTTGAATCCAAGGGTCACTTGTGTTGTGATATCCAGCCATCCCTCTCACCTTTTTGACACTCCACATGCAGCATTGGTTGTTACTACTCTGGCAACCATGGACATGGAGAGATTGTGGTTATTTTGAATGGTCTTCTCTGCTGAAAGAAGGAGACTGAATATCTTCACCAAGCCTCCTCTGAACCCTGGGGTGTATTTCTGTTGGGAGCGCAGTATCGCGGAGCTGCTGTGGGGTGGGATGCTGTCCTGCTTGTAGCAGATAAGAGAGCATGCTGGGCTCTCTAAAGGGCTGTGGGGCTGCTCTGAGGGTGTGTGCCTCACCCCTCCCATGGCTGTCAAGGAGCTTCTCCAGGAACCTAAAGCCATGATTCAGTCATTTCTTCCTCTAGAGCTCTCACAGGAGCAGGCAGTTCTTCACTTTGGGTGTGAAGATAAGATGGCCTCTGGTCTAGGGGAAGGAGAAGTCTTCCTAGGTTGCACCTATTTCACCTACAAAGGACACAGTAAAACACTGAATGGGAGAAAGTGCAGTTCCTTCCAACAGGTGACCAACCTGTGCCATGGGTGCCTCATGACGGCACTCTTGGACCAACTTATCATTCATAAAAAGCAATGGACCCAGAATGTATTAGGTCTGTGAAGAAACCAGCCATGGCACTGTGATCTTCAAAGTGGAGAATCACAGCAAAGGAACACAAGAATGCCAAGTCCATGCAAATGTCAACACAAAGGAATCATCTACGAGCACATGCTCGTAGAAATGCATAGGTTAAGCTGACCAATGAACAAGTCTTGCACAACTTCTTTGTTGTAAGTTCTTAAAAGCCTGTAAACTGTCCAAAATAGCAGCTTTGCAAATTATCACCTAGCACCCTTCTCTGCTCAATGTGGCATCAAAGGTTGGAAGGGGGATCTCAGCTCAATGTGATCATGGGTCTGGCTCTCTGGGCAAGGACCTAAACACCAGCTGAGGGACAACAGTGCAGTGGCTGGATGACAATCATTACAGCCGGTGGAGAAAAATACAAGGCAAAGTTAAAGTTTGTAGGGACAGCCCAGCGGAACTGAGCAGGTTCTGCTCTGCTTCTTAGCCTTCTTAACCCATTTGGCACCAAATGTTGCAAATTCTGCACACTCCTTGGCTCTGAGTTATTTGTGGAAGGAAGAAAGCAAACCAGATGGAAAAATAGGAAATCTAAACCACATGTTTAGAAGCAGAGAGAAGTTAACCCATACTTGTTTGCATACAGTTAAGCAATGGGTGCCAGGAGGGAAGCAGGCAAAACCCCACTCACTTTTCTGGCAGTAAATATGTCTGCAGCACTGCACTGTGGCTGTCATTCTGTCAGGTGGGGGATGCTCTCAGGGGTTCTCATCTGACAGGGCACTAATCTGAGAGATGCTGAGTGCCACATGAAAACAGAACTCATGAGCAATAAGGTGCTAAGCAGAGCAAGAAGAGGACACCTGAGAATTTGCAGTCGACCTGAGGCCACGGCTTCTAGTCTGGCTGGCCACCACCACACTGTCCTTGTCCCTACGAGCATGGGGCTCAGGCTGACCCAGTTACTTGCTTCCAGCTGGGGGTCAGATGGGTCCTGGCTGCCAAGTCCTGCTCTGACAGATCTCCACAGGGAGTCCCCAAGGTCCCAGCACAGGGCAGCCACCAGCCCACATGCTGCTCTGACACTGGAATGGGCTGAGGAGCTGAATCTTCCTGAAAGTAATGTGACAGGAGTGAGATGGACAATGTCTCCTTCTGGGACTCTGCAAATTAACCTCTAATGAAATAACTGAATTTTATTGAGCAGAAGTCACCACAACATCCAGATGAGAATGTGGACTGCCTTCTGAAACATGGGACCCCAAATGCTGCAAGGCAATGCAGTTCATGCTGGTAACTCAGCAGATCCACTATGAATTTAAGGCTCTCAAGGCTAGGTGACATTTTATTGACTGCACTGAGATGGATATTTCTTAAGTTGTTTTGAAAGACTTACAAAAAATCTGTGTGAAAGCCATGTGAGAAGAGGAAAGGCCTCAGGTGGTTTATCCTAACCCAAAAGAAGAGCAAACAGAAGTGTTGAGAGAAGTTCCCAATGTCAAAAGCACAGATCTACTGAATGACAGGGCTCACGTTAGAAGATGGAGTCTCTGTAAGAAGGTGTTATTAGAAACTTTTGTCCCTCAATTACAGAAGTCAATTAAAGAAGTCGATTTTGTCCTTCAATTAAAGAAGTGCTGTTTAAGAGTGTTCCTGTCTAGTACGGGCTTTGGCATGAAACTATCCAGTACAATTATCCTCAGTCCAACAAACTGGTGGAAAACCTACAAAACTCAAAGGAAACAGCTGTGGCAAGACAAAGAGAAGTGACCAGAAGGCAGATAAATGGAAAATAAACACAGGAATGATCAAGAGTTAAGAAATGGAAGGAAAGAAACACAAGTATGTAATATATTAGCTAAACTGTCTGTAATAGCCTTCATAACATGGTGAAAGAGCTGAAGAATTGACAGGAATATAGAAATTCAGTTGTGTAGAAATGGTGGATAAGTTTTAGAGATGTATATTGAGGAGTCCTATGTAGGTCTGGGAATTCCAGTCAGGGATAGCTTCATCTCCGAGGAGCAAGTGTAGGAAGCTGCTCTCTGAACACTTATCTCTCATTTGTGAGCACTTGCTATGAGTAGTAATGAGTGGTTTACCTTCATGGTAAAAAAACCCAAACTGCTCCTCCCAGTGAAAGACCTTCCTGTTCTTATCTGCTGATGCTTTGCACAACTGAAGCTGGAAGCAGCAGCGCCTGGCCTGCCAGAAACCAACAGCAAGGTCACTGGGCAGAGAGACAAGACAAAAGACACTCCAGGAGAGCTGGGATCCATGGGATTGCCAATCCTCTGTGGGGAAGAAGCCTCCTTTTCTGGTGGTACAAAACAATTGCCATAAGCAGCTGTGGTGAGCCTTGGCTGGGTGAGGTTATCCCAGAGGACATATGGGAAACAGGCAGCATGTCCCCCAGAGGCAGACCAGAGAGCCCTCAGCTGTCTGCTCTGCCCAAAAAAGCCTCAGAGGAGCCCCAGCCACAGTGGGCTGAGGCAGCTGAGCCCCAGGGCATGGCACAGCCAGAGTGAGGGCCCTTCTGGTGCTTTGTAACAGTGAGCTGATGTCGGGCTGGAGACACCCTCCACTAGAGCCCAGGGTCTGCACAAACTGCACACGCATGCACTCTCTGGGCTCTCCTGTCTGGAGGAGATGTGTGTGCTACATCAACCTCTAACAGAGGTTGCCCCTTATATAAACTGCTGGGAAATAAACTCAAGAAAAATTGCTTCAAAAGATCATAGTTTTCATAGAATATGCGGGAGTGGGTGGGGTTTTCTTTCAGAATTCAGTTACCAAAAGAAAGGAAGAAATGCTCAGCTCTTCTGGTTTAGATGCTGAGTCTCTCTAGAGTATGGCATAATTAATTTAACTGTTCTGCCCCTTCTTCCCTACTGTGAAAAACAGACAGTGAAATCTCAATGCCATGTGACTTTATTTAGAGTGTAGATTATTTATACAGATCATAAATGCAATGTCAGGACTAACCATGACTGCGAAATGGCTTTTCTCGCAGTATGAGCACCGGCTCTAAATAATTAATGCTTCTGAGGCTTCTCTAAGCCCCCAGATTCACATGGCACCAGGGAAGCAGGAATGCTAATTGTAGAATCATCAGCAGCTTTGGTGGACAAAGCTCCGAACTCTTCTTCAGCTCCTCCATCTCTAAAACTGGGATGTCTGTCGATTTTACAGTCACACAGTGAAGACTGATTTATTGTTTAATTTGTGTTAAGAATTAAATAAGTGCTAAGTATTATTATTATCAAGCCAGAAGGGTGAGTCAATGACCTGTTTCCTATCTGAGCTTGCCTTCAAGGTTTGATGTTTCTGGCAGATTACAGGAATTGAATATCTGCCATAGGCTGTATCCATATGGGGATGCAAATAAAGCACTTTTTGTAGGTATTGTGTTGCTTCATGCCTTGTGATTACAGAATAAAGGTGCATAGATTAAAACTACTTTGGTGTGCACAGCATCTCCACAGGCTTTGCCATTCTGGGAATCACAGCAGTAGGTTCCTACAGGCACCTGAAGAGATGGGGGCATGGGGCAGACGCATAGAGGGGACAGGATGTTTTGTTCTGCTCTGCTGCAGATTTCCCATACGTCATTTGCAGGTCAGCTGGGAAAACCCTCACAGACCACTTTGGAAAACTCAAATGTCACCCATCTGCTATGGCTGTTCAGGTAAATCCATGTGTCATTTGGGCCGTGCAGAACCAGTGACATTCCTTGACCGTGCCATCAAGCAGGGAGCTCACCTATCTTTGCCAGGTAGTCACTGAGTGCAGTAGTAGTGTCAAGACCATTTCTACTAATTATTACTAATTATTCACTGAGAAGCATCATTAATTTTGCTGAAACTTAGGGGATGTATGTCAACCCCCATGCTCTCCTGAAATGATCCCAGAGAGCAAAGTCAAAATTTGCATTAATTACTCAGCCATTCCTTGGCCTTTCCCTGTCTTCCTTTGTCCCCTGAAGCCATGTTAATTCCAGTGGAAGTTCTTACAATGGTCCGATCTTGTCCCCATTAAAAACAATGGGATCTTTGCCGCTGCCTTAGAAATTAATATCTGAAAGGTCATAATTAATACCAGGATTAAGGTAGATTGAGACACTCAAAGCAAAATACCATCTTTCCAGAAGGAAAATGCCCTGTCTGAGCCCTTTTATCCAGAGGCTACCAGGAAAGAATGTTTAGTTTAGTTTTACTGTTTGGGAGTACGACCTCACAAAAGGTTCTTCTCACTACTCAAAAAACTCTTCATTTGTTAGTGAAAAAAAACTTAAGGAATATTGTCAGTATTTCTTTTTTCAGTTGTGACTACATAAAATGAAGTATTGAAGCCATTTACTAGTTATTTAAGTAGTTCAAAAAATAGATTGCTGAATCCCGACCTTTTGCAACCAGCAGCCCAACCTTCTACTGAGGTTGGGCTGCTGGTTTTGAAGCTATGATTAATTATCTACTGCACCTTTTGATACTAAAGTACCTGGGCAAATCTGGTCCTCAATTCTCAAAGACAAGAGATAAGTGGAAATGGAAAGACCACCTGCAGCTTCTGTAAGAACTCTTCATGCGTCCTTGCTGCTGTGAGCTCTTCATTACATCAACATAACCCCATTCTATTTGGAGAAGTTTGAAATCTGGAGTTTCAGAACTGAATTTTTACTCCATTTCTTTTCAAGTGTTTGAATGTAAGTCAATTCTAAATTCTGAGTCAATTATCAGTCTTTGTCAAGGGGATCAGCACTGGTATACGATCTTGCCTGATCCTGTTTCCACACACTCACCTGTTCCTTGTGTTTGCTTTAACCACTCCCTTGGCTTTGTGTCTCACTGCTGACTTGGCACCATGCTTCATCTCTCCTTTTTCCCTAAAACAGCCTCCCACTCATGCTTGTCAAGTGCCCACCATCCCCCATCAAACATACCTTTATCCCAAAGGAAGCTCCTTTGCAATCTTCCCTCGGTATCTCAGAGTGAGATGGTATCTGCCTCAATAAACTGGTGAACGTCTGTGCACTGAAGTCAGCAGAAGGTCAGCAGGGCTGATGCCTGCTAAATTTTGTTGTTAGTGGGTCTGTAATTGTTTTGCAGTCCCATAGGCCTGGTGCTGACAGCCTAATTAAAAGCAACAATTTGCCATCATGTTCTGGAATTTCCACTGATGTTACTGCTCCGTTATTCCTGTTTGAAAGTTGGCTGAATTCTGGTGCCATCTCTTTCCTTCTAGGAATCATCCCAAGCCAGGATCTTACCACCATTACATAGAACACACATTTATGTCCCACAAATGCTTTTGGCATAGTATATGGAGCTTTACATACCTTTTTCTTGTATTGAATATGTTATCATAACCATTAGGATGAGTAATACAAAAACAAGGGGAACAACCATCTCATTTGGTAAAAATTGATGGCAACTATTGAGGCAGTCTCAAAAAGGAGCCTAGAAAGACAGAAAATAATGAAGTTGGCTAGATATGGAACCTGCTATCTGCTTGTTATGCTTAAACAAGCAAAACTACCTAGCCACTGCTTGATAAAGTCAGTGGAAGAGAAGACCTTTGGGATACATGGATGCTTGCAGACAAGGACAGAAGTGTGACAAGAATCTGAAGATGTGATTTTCATCTTTATCACCTTGCTTCCTTGGTCCATCTCTAAATCTACCTCAATAGTTGTCTTTCATCCTAAAGAAATCTTTTACACAAGATAGATTTTTCCATATGCAGTGGTGTTGCATATACCCTCCTTGTCCAGGTCCATCTCTCTGGCAGGAACATGCAAATAAAAAAGGTGGGAAAGATAAAGACACCAAGCAGTAAAAAAGAGTTGAAAAAATCGTAGCTTACACCAGCATAACAGAGAAAGAAATTATGGAGACCTGTAGATAGAAGGAAGAAAAAACAGATATCAAAACCCTAGGACTTATGTGGGCAAGGAAAAGGAGAGTCTGTACAAATGGGCACTACTGATCAAGAAGAATTTCTGTTGTGGTTGTTCTCATGTTTGCAGACAACAGCAAAGTATCCTAGCTTGCCACATAAATTGTTCTGGGAGTCAATTTGACAACCAGTTTTAACAGGTGGCCAGAGTAAATCACAGACCTGTCAAGCGTAATGCCAGACTAGATGAGATACATGGTGTTAGGAGTTAGCAGTAAGCCTGCAAAGCATGGAGGAAAGCATGGATCAGCAAGGAAAACGGGCTCTGGACAACTGCCAAAACCCAACCAATTTCAGCCTTGTAAAATGGATTGTAACAAATGGCAGACTTCTTTGCTCTATAAATAAAAGGAGAACAAGGAAGAGGAGGTGGTTCTGCTTTGCAGTGAAAAGCAGCAGAGATGAAAGATAATACAGGTTTGGCTCCAAAATGAAATGAGTACTTCACTTAAGTTTGTCACAAGGACATCAGGGTAAAACCTGTATGCAAGGACACCTTGTCTAATGAGAGACAAGGTTCTCTATGTGTGTAATATAGCAGTGTGGTGGAAGCAAAAGCCAAAGGATACACTATGTATATGCCAAAGGGAGATGATTGGATTTTTCTGGCAATATTAAAGAGCTTCTAGGTGAAATTGCAGTTACAATGAAAGGTCAGGGTACCAAATCCAGCTTGGTGCATCCTGGTTGTAAGGTTGCAGTCATAGTGCTTTGAAAGAAGGATGGAAAGCCATCTGGGAACCTTGAGCCATTAGTCTCACACAGAAGTAAATACATTTTTTTACAAGTGTGACTGAAAAGCTACTTGAAGTCATGTAGGCAAATCAAAATGAAAAAATGCTTCATCTAAATATGAAGACTGTAGAATTAACACATTTCTAAACAAATGATACCTTAGGAAACTGCAACAGACCTAGTCTACTTGGACTTCAATAAGGTCTTTGTTATTGCACCCAATGAGATAATTACAAAAGAGTGAAAAAAAAAGGTTGAAATGATCATTACAAAATGGTGAAAAAAAAGAGGATGGCAGATGGATGTATCCTATGGGAAGCTGATGAGCCTGAAGGAGAAGCCGCTCTACAGAGAATAAGAATTCAGATGGGAAATGCTTATATCCTTATCAGTGAATGCAGCAGGAATGGCAAAAAATCCAGAGTGTATTAGTAAAGCACAATGATGGCCATCACAGGTGCAGAAAAGGACACTCACAAGATGAAGCTTAATTTCCAAATTTGCAAATGCAATAAAAAAGGACTTTTCCCTTTAGCCACTTCTGCAAGCTGGTTAGATAACTCTCCCATTTCTGAACGGTCTCTCTTTGTTTCCAGTGACAAAGAGACAAGTGATTCTGCAGGAGGTAAATCCACTTACTCTGTCTTGGCTATGTTGGCTTTGACACGTTGCTCAGGAAAAAAAGTGATGTAAACATTTATTTTGGCCTGAGTACGGCACTTGTAGAGCAAATCGGATGAACAGGATGATGTCAGTTTTCATTTTCTGATCTCAGCTTGGGTGTAAAGATAAGACAGATAAATAGCTCTTGGGCAGGTCTGTCTCCTTGCAGAGAGATGATAAAAACCAAGGAAAGTGTAAAGAAACAGGGAAGAAAATTGCAGACCCAACACCCCTGAGATGACTCGACCATGGGAATGGTCACTGTGGGGTGGGTGGAAGAGGAGTTTAATACAAGGCTGCCCCGAGGCTAGCTGGGGAGGCAGCAGCAGAGGGGAGTAGATTTCAGAGAAGTTGCATACAAATGGCTGTGGTGCTCCTTGGCTTGCATCAAGGTACCCAGAAACTGAGCCAGCAGCAAGGGACAGGTGTGCCCCGTGGCTCTCTTTGGTTGGGACAATCACTGTGCCTTCCTGTGCCATGGCCAGAGCAGCCAAACCCTGAGACTTCACCCACAGGGACACAGAGTTTTGCCTTGACTGATAGGAAGTCTCAGATTAGCTCCAGTCCAGAGAAGTCTGTACTGAATGTGTCTCTGTTATGATTAATGTTGCAATCAGGGCCATTTGCAATCCCAGACCTGTTTAGCACCACTGCCAATGCCAAGCAGATTTCTTTAAGGACGGGCCAAAGGAGCACAGCACAGAACACACTGTATCAATGAAAGGCACAACCTGGAGAATGGCAGTGCTGGGCAGAGCTCAGCCAGAATCCAGGGAGGGTGGCAAAACACAGCTGGTGCAAAGTGCCCAGAGTTCAGAGGTGGACAACAAGACCTTGCAGAGAGGGAGGAAGAGCCTCTTGGGCCAAAGACCTTGGAGGATTCAGCACTCATCTTTCTCTCTGCTGTGCTCAAGGAGACGATGATTTATGAACATTTTAGAAATCCATTAGAATTGCACCAAGTGCTATTCAAGTCCTTGTCCCACCATGTTCCCTACCTACACCATCACAGGAGCAATTTGCTCTTTTTCTTGAAGTGATCCTGAAGCAATCAGGTATTGCATTTTTCAACCTCTGCTGGCACTGTGCAGCAGATAGACTGAGCAGCACCAGGGAGGCTGGCAAGCTGTACACTTAGCAGCTCCATAAAGGCACGTCAGAGAATGAGTCATTGTCAAGCCTGCAAGAGACAAAAAGATTGATTGCAGAAGAACTGAGAAATAGATTTGATGATGACTCACAATATTCCACCCTTTTTGCATTCGCAGACCTGCCAGCTGATTCATAACTGCATTCTGCTTTGCTTCTCCTCCCTGTCAAGATGATCATCAAACAGTGTCCATCAATTAAAATTTCCACTCAAAAGAGGAAGGTGTGTGAGGGAGCACCCATCCCTTTCTTCATTCATACCTGGTAAGCCCCGTGTTCTGCCCTTTAGCCTGCTGCAAAGCCCATAATTTTTGGGAAAGGAGGTGATGTAGAGCCCATACAAAAGATACCACAAACACCCAGTGATGGAGGTAGGTAGACATTCCTTCCTGAATGTCTAGTTTTATGAAGTGAGATTTCCTGTGTTCTCTAACTTTATCATTATTCTGAGGTCTGGAGAATTTTGGAGGGGTTTATCCATGGTGGGTCACTGTCTGTTTGCTTCTAAAATCAGGTGAGACATAAGGAATCACAAGCAGAAGGCAAAAATCTCAAGCAGATGTCATTGGTTGCAACTTGACAAGCAGTCCATAACGCTACTGAAAATCCCACTCTGTTTTTAATATTTTCCAGGGCACATAGAACTCAGGATAGAAATCTTTTAAGGAAAAAAAAAAAAAAAAGTCAGATTTATTTTATCTTGCAAGGCGTAGCCATTTTGGTCTTTTGCCTACTTGCCTGAAGAGTGTTGAAAAAAAAAAGCGAATAAAATTAGGGAAAGGTAAATACATGTCTATAGCAAGAACCAGTTAAACACATACAGCTCTTATCTAGCACACAGCTCTAAAAAGCTGGAGGGTTGCAGGAGTGTTCACCCAAGAAGTCTCAATGACTTCACCAGTTCGCTTGGATTTACAAGTGGTGTCATCTGCTAACACCTTTCCAGCACAGCTGACTTAGCTTCGCATAGCTCAGCTGGGCTCTCACTGCCAAATACATCATCACCAGTAACATGATTGGGGGTGTCTGTCTATGTGAGGCTGCTTTTCTTGGACACTACAACTGTACAATCACCTCTCCTGCACCCTGATCCCCTGAGGAGGCACCATGACTGCACCCTGGCAGAAAATGGTGCTCTGGCCAGTTATTCACCAGAGACCTGCTCATGCTGATGCAAACAGAATTTTTAGCAGAGCTGGTGCTGTGTCAAAACTCAATGACAAGACAACGGTCATCACTGTTCCCAGGGACACTTGGAGTATGAAGTCCTCTGACCAAGTCAAAAACTCCTCCTGGTCCATTTGCCAATTCCAGTATGGAGCAAAGGGGCAGTCACTGACCCTGTACAAAGGAAGAAATCTCATCCTGTATTCCAAACTTTATTACTTAATACCTCAATTGTACTTAATGATGTGTTTTATTTTATAAGCCATCTCAGTTTATGACTGTTCTCTTGGGTGGATTAATCTCTCATTAGTGCCTCATGTTTGAAAGGGTTGTTTTCCCCTGTTAACCAATTTAATGGACTCGGCAGGACCCTGCTGGGTGTGTGCTGTGCAGCCTCATGCCTCGGGGCCAGCTGGGCTCCCTTCCTGCCAGCAAAGGGACCCTGTGCCACTGCACAACCTGCACTCTGCAGGACCCAGAGGAAGGCTGCAGACCCACTGGAGAGGCTGCAGGAGCTGGGATCATTTAGTTTGGAGGAAAGAATGCTCAGGGAGGTTCTCATCTCATCACTCTCTAGAATTACCTGAAAGGAGGTTGCAGCCAGGTGCGGATCAGTCTTCTTTCACAGGTAGAAAGTGTAAGAAAAGAGGAAGTGGCCCAAAGTTGCACAAGGGGAGGTTAAATTGGATTTTAAGAAAAATTTCTTCATGGAAAGAGTGGCCAAGCTTTAGAATTGGCTACCTACATAAGAGGTAGACTCACCATCCCTTCAGGTATTACTTAGAAGTTGCACAGATGTGGTGCTCGGAGGTGTGATTTATTGGTGGACCTAGCAGCGTGAGATTAACGGTTGGACTTGAAGATTTCAGAGGTTTTTTCCAACCTTAATGATTCTATCACTTTATGCACTTGTTTCTACTACTTCTTGTCACTGCCAGAGTGTCCTGCCCCTGTGAATCCTGTCCATTCACAGGCAGGGGTGCCAGCATGTTCTGCATGGAGGGAAAAAGCTTAGTTCCTCCACAGCCCTGAGGGGAGCTGGGCACACAAGGGGAGAATGCTTAGGTAGCATAAAGTCAGGCTACAGCTAAAGTGGGAGGCAAATCCAGGCTCCAGAAGTGATCCTGCCTTATAAATGCAAATAAATACATAAGTAAATATTAAAAATATAATTTATGGCCTGTGGTAAGTAAAACAAGTGAATTATCCTTGATCAAGTCATACACAGAAGTAGAATTAAGAAGTGGTAGGATTTCAATTTACTGATAGTGCTTGTCTTTACCTACAGACATCTGTGTACAAAGACAAATCATATTTGTGCCTTTGTTTTTTACATGGAATGTGAAAAATAAGTATTAAGAGATATCTAATTTACACAATTAGGAGTCAATATAATAGAAACACTGTGATTACTTAACGTACCATGAGATCAGCTTTGTCCTTGGTCTTTTCAGAGAATTATAAGGCTGGAGGAACCCCAGAAGATCACCTAGTCCCTTCTCATTGATCTTGCCCAGCAGAATGACTTGTTGGGGCTGACAAGGTGCATACATAGAAGCCTCTTTTCTTATCCACCTAAATAAGAAGACTATGAATGAAAAGCTTACAGTGAATAAGATGTTATATTCACTTTAAGCACATGTGTGAACAGAAGAGGGTAAAAGCAGCCATCTGCCAAGGGATAATTCATATATCTGCAAACATGAGAGCCCACAAAAGTGCTGACAGGCACAGAACACAGTGGAGCAGCATGAGCTCATTTCAAGACAGGCATTTCCCTTTGGTGAGTGCATAGCTCACAACGGTAGGTGCAATTTGAGTTGGGCACAGCCCTCAAAGCAATACCACACAGAACCAGATCCTAATCTGCTCTGCACTTTAAGGGCCCTGATCCTGCAGATGTTTGGGTGGGGAACAGAATTCCCCAATGACAAGGTCCCTGCACCACGGGGAGTGCAATGCACAGTCCAAATTTGGCACCTGGCTTTGTACCTGTGTACAGCCATACTCCAGGGAGATCCCCGGGCAGTGTAAAGGGACTTGCACTGATGCAGGCCCTTCCCTGCAGTTCTGGCCACCAGACCAAGGGGAATTTAGATCTCCTGTGAATAAAAGGCGTAGGAAAAGAAGGCAGGAGGTGTTGGAAAGAAGGTAGTACTGATGTCCATCCAGAGATACATCTTAAACTGCCCCACTGGTGCATGCTTACTCTGGCTCCTCTGAAGAATCTGCTTTGGGTAATTTGACTCTGTCAGCAGACTGGGCAGCAAAGAAAGTTCCAAAGACTGATGAAGCCATCATGAAGGTGACCTTCTCCAGTGTCTTTTAGGCTCAGATCTCAGGTCCCAATTCAAACCAGCAGTCACAAGTGTGCTAAAGAACAGTAGCTTGCAGGACTTGAACTGAAGGTTAAATTTGAACATGTGAGGAAGTCCTTTTCTGCACTGAGACTATGGCTCTATAGCTGGTACCCATATATCAGGGCAGGATGCATCTCAGTGAAAGCCTTCATGTCCAAAGAAGGGTAATGAAGCTGTTGAAGGGCCAAGGAAGCAAGTCCTATGGGGAGCAGCTGAGAAAACTGGGGTTGTTTATTCTGCAGAAGAGGAGACTCGGGGGGGGATCTTACCACTCTCTACAACTACCTGAAAGGAGGTCAGTGAGGTGGGAGTTAGTCTCTTCTGCCACATCTCAAGTAAAAGAATGAGAGGAAATGGCCTTAAATCATGCCTGGAGAGGTTCAGACTCGATATTAGGATTTTTTTTTCCACTGAAATAGGGTTCAGGCATTGGACTAAGTTGTCCAGGGCAGTGGTGGAGTCACCACCTCTGGAAATGCTCAAGTGGTGTTTGGACTTGGCACTTGGGGACATGGCGGTGCTAGGTTTACAGTACTAGATAATCTAGAAGGTTTCTTCCAACTGTGGTGATTCTGAGGTGAAACTCATGGGTGGGTGTCAGGAGGCTACTGCTTTTATAGTCACTGACACCAGTAGTGCTCAGATGAGCTGCACTGAAATGAGTTACCCACTACTGACAACATACCAAAAGCTCTTGGGGACACAATAAGACTTAAAGATGAAATGATATATTAGATAATTTCTAGAAATGGAAGATTTATTTGTTCAGAGCAGATATTGCACTGTGATCTTCAAACAGGTAGAAAATAAAATTAAAGATTGCTTCAACCAGCTACATCATTTCTTCCAAAGAAAGGTTGCTTTTTGCTCTTTCAGTCCCTGTGGATCACCTTAGAGACATTTATGGTGGCTCATCTAAAAAGGCAGAAAGCAACAGTGCTGGTGCACAATGGAGCCATGACCTTAACTAGGACAGCATTTCCCAGAGTAGCCTTGCAGCCAGAAGTGCTGTAACACGTACACAGACCCAAACCTCCCTCCAGCAGCCTCATGGTGGCTCACCCTCATGCTCAGGATTCCTGCAGCTCTGGGGATGAACAACTGCAAAGGCATTTTTATCAGCTAGCCCAGCAGGAAGAAGCAAAACTGCCCATATCCTTTTGTTTCTCCTTTTCCCACAAACCCTCTCACAAGCAGCTGAACACTTGAGAGGTGAGCTATGGGAGGGTCAAATGTTTTACCTGAGTCATACCTAAGAATTGCAGTTGCCTTCTCATAGCCCCATTGTAGCTCATCTGCAGGCCATCCCTTATTACCTTATAGCACAAGAGGTCTATTGTCAGTACATTCCAAGGGTTCCATATTGCTGGAGTTCCATACCTCCTTGATGTTTCTCTTAGGCAGCTCCTCCAGGCACTGACTCTTCCTTGGCCTCACAGCAGCCACCTGACTCCAGTTCCCCTCAGCCAACCAATCCACTCTTTTATAGCACTCTACAGATTGGCTACAGCTGTGGCCTGTTAACATCAGGCCTGTTCCTAATCTTTAGTAATTGGTTCAGTTGCAACTCTTTAGGGGATAAGATTACAGTCTACACTACCTTCATTTACCCATACTGTATCCCCCTACAATCCCTTGTGGCAGAAATGTTCCCCAAAGGTGGGAAAGATGCCACAATTATCTCAGAAAGGGAACAGGAGTCAGGGACAGGTCTGGGCTTTGGCCCATGCAGTTGGCACAGTCCCTGGAGTGGTTTTGGTAGAGACATCCAGTAACGTCCCAAACAGTGGCCAGGCCCAGTCCAGGGGATAGAGCCACCAACAGCAGCTCTCTCAATGTCAATCTGACTCTCTCTTTCAGAGACTTGAGTTGTGTTGCCTTCTCTTGGCCTCAGGACCAAAAAACCCACAACCCAATTTGTTTGCCAGTGCAGGTGTTGCTGATGCTTCTGCAGAGGAAAGGTTCATTCCTTTGTGCTCCCCCTACCCTCATGATTGGCTGTCTGGTTCCATGAGTGCAGAAGATTTAGTATAGTTTTCAGAATGTCTGGTGGCAAAGCACTTGTTTGCCAAATCTTTGGAATGTTTCATACAGCAGTGCACTGCCTCTTTCCAAGTCTTGCCGTGGCTGGAGGTGGGCCAGATACACAAATCCAAACATAGATTAGGTTAAGACTAGGACTCAGTGTTTAAGACAGGGTTAACTTTAATTTTATTTATTTAACTGTTTTTAACTATAAATCAAAGGTTTTATATTAGATTTGAGGACAATGATTTTCATGAGAGCTTGCCTTGCAAAATTTAACCTCAAATTTTTTTCTGATATGCTCTGACAGTGAAATACCAAAGATCAGTATTACTGAGCCTGTTTTACGAATATTAAATTTCATATTTAGTTCATCCAGTGGTGTCCCTCTGTCTTCTATTTCCTGAAAACTTTTGCCAAATACTCTTGGGGAAAGAAAACTTTTATTCCTTTTTATTTCTAAATGGGGATGTGTCATATTGACATTTTGTAGTGCCTTCTTTCCAGCCACAGATTTGGCGGCCATGTTCAACATTCAGCCTCATTAATGGAGTCAGTTGCAATGGATCTCAGGATCTGGTTACATCATGGTTCACTTGACCACTTAAATCAGCCTGGCTAAGCTTGCTCTGAAAAATGAGGGAGTGAAGATAGCCAATAAAAACTCTTACAAAAGGAATGAAAAGTGAAACTTTATCATTAGTAGCCATGGACCAATAATAGAATCCCAGAATGGTTTGGGTTAGAAGAGACCTTTAAAGGTCATTTGATCCAATCCCTTTGCAATGAGTGGGGAGATTAACTAGATCAAGTTGCTCAGAAACTCATCCAACCTGACCTTGAATGATTCCAGGGATGGGACACCTACTATCTCACCGGGAAACCTGTGCCAGGGTTTTACCATGTTTAATCCACAGATTCACTTCTTGTGCTGTCACAGAGTGCTATAGGGGTCCTGGCCACAGGGTCCAAAAGGGGTTTGATGGTGAGAGGTCCATAGATGGATACTAAAATGGCTGGATGGTGTTGCAGGCCTGGATGTGGCAATTGACCAGGAAGGTGACCATGCTCATATGCTCTCCTTGAATAGCATCTCCTGCTGCTGTCCTCAGACCCTGCCTGTGTCTGGATCACTGCTCTGACACTTCAGGTCCTTTCTAATGTCAGTGTCTGCTTGGTGTGCACAAGGTAAGGAGACACAAGGCAAAGCAGAGCCCAGGCTAACTGCTCCTGAGAGACCTCTGCAGTGCCCAACCCACTCAAAGGCAGATGGCAAAACATCACACCTGGAGTCAAGAACCAGAATCACGCAGCTGAGCACAGTACTCACACCCAGCTCCTGCAGGAGGGTCAGCTTCAGGGAGGTGAGTGTTCTTATCAGTGTAGTAACGGTGCCATCCGCAGAGATCAACAATTCCATTTTCAAATACGTTTCTAAAATAGCTCGTGTATTTTCTCTAAAGCCTGAAAAAGTTCTGTATGCATTCAATTCAGCAGAGTTTTGATTTTAGCAGGATTTGCAAGAGGTGTCTGCTAATGTTTTTTCTTCTTTTTCTTCTGCATAAAATACATAGGAAAAGAAATAGGCCAAATGATCAGTGCCAAATACCACAACTAAGCATACTTTGTCCATCATACATGTCATTATCTTTATTATGGCATTTCATGTGGATTATAAAATGTCATAGAAACGTCATTGCTGCCTCTGTTCAAAGATATATAACAACAATAATAATCCCTTGCAAGTTTTATTTTTTTATCTGTGGATGTCAGAAGCTCTTTAAAAAGGTCATCATCATTATCCTCCCTTTATGGCAGGGAAAAAAAGACAAAGGCCAAGCTGTTCCTTCTAGCTTTAGGTGTCTAGGATCCTTCTGCCGTCACTGAAGGAAGACAGCAAAATAGGCACATGCAAGGAGATCTGAGTCCCTTTTCGGAAGGGACAAGTTCCCTCTGTGACTCCCTGCTACCCATGAGTCCCTGGAGCCGTGCTGTCAGAAATCTAAAGTCCGGGGGATGAACTAGAGCCTGGTCATTTGTGCCTGGTTTCTACTCATTCAACAACAGAGAATGCAACAGAGCCCAGCTCCTGATTCCCACCCTCATTCTGTGTGCCCTCTCTTTCTTTCTGAAATAATGATGAGGTGTGCCTCCAGCATTACCCTGGCTGCCAGGCTAGCATGATGTGCTGCTTGTGGCTGGGGTAGGGTTAATTTTCTTTGCAGTGGCTGGTATGGGGCTATGTTTTGGATTTGTGCTGAACACAGGGTTGATAGTATAGAGATGTTTTTGTTTTTGCTGAGCAGGGCTTACACAGAGCCAAGGGTTTTTCTGCTTTTCTGCTGCCACACTGGCAAGGGGAGTGGGAGTGCATGAGAAGTCAGTCAGAGAGACAGCCAGAACAGGTGACCTAAACTGACCAAAGGGATATTCCATACCATAGGACATCCTACTCAGTATAATAGAGTGGGAGGAAGAAGGATGAAAGGGGAGATCTTTGAAGTGATGGTGTTTTTCTTCCCAAGTCACTGTTATGTGTGATGGGGCCCTGCTCACCTGGAGACAGTGGTGATTTAATTCCTTGTTGCTTTGCTTGCATGCATAGCTTTTGCTTTCCCTACTTAATCGCCTTTATCTCAACCCAGGAGTTTTCCAGCTTTTACCTTTCTGATTCCCTCCCTAATCCTGCTGATGGGCAAGGGAGTGAGAAGCTGTGTGGGGCTTGGCTGCTGTTGGGGGTTAAACCTTGACACATAGGTCCTTGTGTAGACAAGATTTAAAGCTGGGTTTGTGGTAGGGCAATTTTTGTCTGCCCCTGCCTAATGGTATAGTAGATAAATTACTGAATGAAACATACACTCAACATACTCTGAAGCCTCCTAAACATCCTGTGTGAAGTACTTTATCTGAGAAACCTGATCTCCCCACTGCTGTGTTACCTTTGCCAATGGCTCTGTGGGGGAAGTAAGGTGGAAGCAGAACTAACCAGCATGCTCCTGTTGCAGGTCCACAGCAGCCAAGTCATGACAAGAAATTCACCCAGCCTGCTCTGCTTCCACCAAGGACACTGCAAATCAGCTGCTGGTCATGAATCATCATGAAGTCTGATCTTGAAGTCTGTCTTTGGCCGTGGAAATGTCCTTGAATTAATGTCTTCCGTTGTGAAAGTAATCCAAACATCATCACAGTCTCCCTAATTGCCTTTTTTTATTTCACAATGGAGGATATAAGCATTATTACCATTGATTTCACCTACAGCGCAGGCTGATCTGGTGATTTTCCCTGTGTGTTTCTGATAAGGTTTTCCTTCCTGAACCTCCATTATACAGTAATTCTCCTGATAAAATCTATCACAAATATCTTTTAAATACTGCAACTTCCACACAGGAAACGTTTAAGAAACATGATACTTATAATAGAGAAAATAGTGGAGTTATTAATATAATTCTGCACACACATACTACAATTAGCGTCAGTATGTTAACACAAATGTTAATGTAGGCAAATGTAAAGTGCACAAAGGATTCTCACAATCCACCTGCAGAGAGGTGCTGTGTATTGAAGCTGTTGTGCATTTATGCACACTGAAAGGCATCCAACCTAATAAGATGCCCCCAAGGTTGGGACATGGGTGGTGAAAGCCACTTGCCTTGTAGCCAGCAGTCCTGTCTGCCTGGTTTCTGACTGGGTAACCAACCCTACATGCAGGTAAATTCACTGGGCATATCCATGCTTGGTCTGACAGCTGTCTGGAGGTCCATATCCAGTTTGAAGAGCTCTCATTTTTCTATAGTGCTAAGAGTCCATCTCTGCAGGGGACTTGAAGCCAAGATGAGTTAATTTTGGAGGCTCCTCAGAAGTTAGATGGGCAGTGACAGCACAGTGTTCTCCTCCTGCACACCAGCCAAGTGGAGAAGGTGTGAAGGAGAACTTTGATGCTGTGCCATGAGAGATCTCTGCTCTTGCTATCTCACCTGGGAACACCCAGGTGCTGAATGAGGCTGAGTCACTGTGCAACCAAATGTGAGAGCAGGGAAAGCAGGAAGGAGAAAGTCTGACTCTGGCCTTGTGATCAGGGCATTCATCTGATGGTTTGGGGACAGGGAAAACTAAACCTCTAACAAAACACTCTAGCACCATAGCTCAGCCCACTTTGAGCAGGAGATTGAATTGGGAAGAAAACTCTCAAAATGCTCTCAGGTTAAAGGAAAAGTTAAAGGTAAATCCGAGGCTTTACTATATCACAGTAATCAGTTTAATTTGTTGTCACCCATGGAAAGACTCAAGAAAATAACAGCAACTAGAAAACTGCAGTATGATTTACCTGTACAGAACAAGCTGCTTATTCTGATCAATTCTCTCATACTTTTTGCTTCAGTATGTTAGTACTTATGGACTAAAACTCAAGGCATTTCTCCTCCAGTGCCACTCTGTGTCTGAGGCTGTATTCCCAGCACTTGTTAACAATAGCATGCAGTGAAGGTCACTGCCCCAGGCCAGATGTGTGCATCTTCACAGGGGACTGCAACACTGACCAGAAGGACTACTAGAGAATAACCCATGTTTCATTTTTATTCTGGTTTTTATTCTCCATGCCTTTTTATATGAAATAGCACATGCATATGAAAAATTAGGCAAAAATTGAAGGATATTTTAGAGTCATTAAGAGTGAATATTTAGATTATCATCTCATCCTGTTGAAACCCAAAAGGTTGTCTGAAGACCAAGCTACAATTTGACATGGGTAGGAGTAGAGTACTCAAGGTCTTCATTCCTCAGAATACAAAATACTTTGGTCTCACTGTGAAGTGTAGTTCAGCTCTCTCCTGGTAACAGCATTGTAACAAGGCTGATAACAACAGGCCACGTGCTGTACCTGTTGCACAGCTACAAATGCAATGAAAACAAAGGCCAAATGTTACCTGCCTTTGCAAGGACAAGGTCATTTGATCACAGCAGAAGAAAACATGCCCAGAATTTGGCTAAATGTGTGGCCTGATAACAGCCAAGTCCTGGCACTGGACTATGAACTGCTGTGAAACAATTACCATTGGTCTATTTTGTTTAGTCATAAGTAATTGTTATCTCTGCACCTCCGGAGCCCTTTTCAATATCAACAGGTTGATCTGTGCAATCTTCCAGTGGTGAAAGGGAGGCAGTGCTGATCTGGGGTGCCCCAGGCTGACCCTGGCCAGGAGCCCGGGCTCTGCTCTGGCAGCAGATGCTACTGCTGGCTTTGCTGAGGGCTGCCTGCATGGCCCCTGCAGTGTTCCAGGTCTGCCTGGGCCAGGGGACCCACCCGCCTGCAAAAGGCAAACTGTACTTTCTTTTCTACCTCCCTTCTCCCTTCTTTGATGGATTTTGCAAAGATTCTTCTTCTTGTCTATATCCAAAGGACTATATTAGGAGCAGAGTCTGTCTCACTCCCCATTTTGAGTAAAATCCCATTTTTTAAAAAAAAAGTGACCACTGGATCTCCCTGATTGCTCTATATCAAAAGTCTTCAACATTACAGGTACTACTTGCTGTACATCCTAACCACATACTTTTGAAAAATGCTCCAGCAACCAGCTCGTCACAGATTTTACACAACCTTTCTGAGTTATTTTCAGACTTTATTTTTCTCTTAAGAAGAGTCACCAAAGCACAGCACCTGCTGAGCCAGGCAGTTGTGCACCAACAGCAGGACAGCAGCCAAGGCTGTGGCATGGCATGGGGGCAAGTGAGTGACAGGGACGCTGAGCAGTGACGGAGACACGGAGCAGTGACAGGGACACAGAGTGTTTGAGTCATCCCACACGCCCGGGGGTTGGCAGAGGTGTAGCTGTGAAGCAGCACAAGGCACGGTGCTGCACCATGGAGATGAGGTGCTCAGCAGAGCTCCAGAGCAAGCATAGGGCACCTGGCTAAGGAAGCATCCCTGGAGGCTGTACCACCCTACAAACACCTGAGTCATAATCCCCTGTCCTCCTCCTTCCTCCTGGGAGTGGCAGCAATTTGCTATCCATGTAAGCCTGCCAGAGCAAACCCCAATCGGAGGCCAAGGGACAAGCCTCCACCCTATTGTCCACCTACACCTCACCCTCCTGTTTTGGAAGGAAGGGAACAGGAAAGACTTTGGCTCTCTCCTCCACGCCTGGGCCTCAGATCTAAGCAGCTCTGAGCTGTCAGAGGTGGTTTTTCCCAGGATGGTTTTCTTCCTTTTGTTTAGGCTGTTTGGGATTTTTTTTTTGCGTGCAGAGGAAGAATTTGTTCTTGCTCTCCATCCCTGTGTGGGCGTGCTGCCAGACACTGGCTCTCAAGCTGGATTTGGCATCTTCTCTTTAAAGGTAATCTTCCATCTACAACACCAGACCATGGCTGTATCTGCTCATCCAGCCTTTTCCCAAAGGTTTTACAGAATAACTCTCCAAAGGAGGAAATATTTAACTCCCAGTGATTTTCTCTTCATAGTTGGGGATGAGTGAAGCTCTTGGTAAAGGATATTTCCATTTAAAAAAGCAGATCACCTCCTGCACTCATCTAGTTGACCAGTTTTGTAATTAATAGAGTGGATAATGAATAATCATTTATCACCTTGGAATCTCAATTCCAGCAAGTTATGGGGAAGCATGTGTCTGTCCCAATTCTGTATTTCCCTCCTCTCTGGACTAATGGACCATGTGCATTAATTCATTCAGAGATGTCTTTCGGGTTTCCCCATTTAACTTACTTATCTTAAACTATCTTATCCTATTTGCTCCACAATTTCTAAAAAGATCCTACCCCAGGACAAGATCATTCTTGTGAAATTTTTGTGTGTATTGGTTCAGTTTTGGCAAAGTTAGGAGGTAGTTAAAATGAGACTTATAATGGAAAGCTAGCTGCTAGCGACTCTCCATTATACATGTCTACCATGCAGGAGAGTTGTGAGGATTCATTAATTTATGTTTGTTAAGCACTTTGAGATCCTAAGATTAAAGGTTCTATAGAAATGCAAATTGTTATTATCATGATAAATTCTTTATATGAGCTCATATATTTTGCCTTAGAGGCACAGTCTCACCCTGAGTTGCGTAGTTATACACGTAAATCTTCAAACATTATGATGAAAATGTACCTCTGAAGGCCTGATGCTTCCTACTCCTCTACCACTTCATGCATAGAGCTGCCCTTGATTTCAGGCAGGTCCCATCAATGGTACAATTGTAGGATTCAATTTGTTTAGGAAAAGACTATTGTATGCCTCCAGGCTTCACATTGAGACACACAACTTTCTGTCTCACTCCATAAAACCATTACTTGCTGCCAGTAGTTATTCCATCTTATTAATGAAATGACTGAACGGATGACAAAATCTGGATCTGAATTCTGACCCTTCCAAAACTCAGGTTTTCAGAGGCTTATTTAACCTGTTAGAGAACAAGGGAGGTAAAACCCCACTAACGGATCATTCCTGACACATAAGATGTGACTCCTTGGCCCTTTCCCCTGTGTGATTTGGCAAGCAAAGGTTTTCAGGCACAAGTTGCCAAAGGACTATTCCTTGCAGGGAGCCAGGCCGGCCACAGCTGCACAGTCTTGGCAGACTCATGAGGCTCTCCCAGACACAGCTCTTTGCTTTTCCTTCCCCCTTGCACAGGCTTGAAGCACCACACTGGCCATCCCCTGCCTGCAGGGGTGTTTGACCATCCTGGTCAATGTCCTTGTCTGAAGCACTGGTCCAACACAGGGGCTGCGCAACAGACAGGAAGCAGGATCCTGGGGGAAGTGGCCACCCATCTCCCATGCCAACATGCCTCTGTGCCTTCCTTGCCACATCTCTGGCATGCAGACACCTCAACTCACACCATTAGAGGACTGAGTCAAAAAAATATCATGAGGTTTATTTGCATCACCCCTGGGCTTATCTGAGTGCAGAATACAGTGCCAGAAATACCAGCTGTAAAAGAAGTCTCCTGCCCAGCCTCACACCCAAAGCAGGCACCAGAGCAGGTCAGCCATGGCTTTTTCTCGCTTAAGTTTGAAAACCTTTAAGGATTACCACCCCACCTCTGTCTCAAGGTTGCACTACTCTCCTGGAAAAGGAATTTCTTCAATATCCAACCAGAACTGCCAGTGGCACAACTTATGGTCATTGCTCTTCCCTATAATATCTGACAACGCTGAGAATTTTGCACCATCTTTGTAGCTACCATTGAGATAATCACCTCTTAAACTGCTCTTCACCAGATGAAACTAATCCCAAATTAAACTCCAGTCACAATCTAAAAAGTGAGGTTTTCAATATGAGGTGTTGCTTCTTGACTGTTTGCAGTGGGTAGTGTTAGGGAACATTACAACTCGTTCATTCCCTGAATATGACATTGTCAAGAGCAAGATGAGGAGTCTATTAAAATACAAAGTGCTTAAACTCTGCTATACCATCTTATATTGCCTACAGAATCCATGAATTAACTATAACAATGTTAGAGTCAAATCTCATTATTTGGCTCACTTTTGGTCCGTGCTGAGCTCTTGCTGAGGATGATGGTACTCAAACACCTTGATGTATCAAGTATATTAAACAACATGCATATGAGAGCACAGAGTTTTAAAATTTATTTTTCTTATCTATCTGTCTCAAATCTGTAACTGTGAAGGATTAGACAAGGCTCAGGCACAAAACTGGTGCAGTAATGTCAGAGTTATGTGCTTCACCTCATAGCATGTGAGGTTTTGAACTAATTTTTAACTGGTCTACTAAGCCCAAAAAAGGCAAATCAGATAACAGATCCATAAGCATTTCTGGAGCTGAGCTGCAAAGCAAAGCTTTCCAGTCACTTCACAGGAATTTTGGTTACTCTGTCTCCTTCAATTTAGCCGTTGCAAGGAGTTATTTTAGTTGTCAGAGGTGGTTTTCCCCAGGATGGTTTTCTTCCTTTTGTTTAGGTAGTTTGGGATTATTTTTGCATGCAGAGGAAGAATTTGCTCTTGCTCTCCATCCCTGTGTGGGTGTGCTGCCAGACACTGGCTCTCAAGCTGGATGCTCTGACTCAAAAGGATGCAACATCACATTGTAGCACTGAGTTGCAAGAAACTCTATTCAAATGCCTAGAAAATGTGTAATAAAAGATGATGAAAAATGTATCCTGGAAACATTGTTTTCTCTAACAGTCTTTGTTGGATGACAGGGACGATTTGTAGGTTTTCTTTTCTCCGTGTCAGTGGACTGAAAGGTAATGAAGAGCTGCTGCCCCAGGAGAGCTGGAGGTTGCCCCTTGAGATTCCCCCATGCATATCCTGCACCCCACAGCCCACACAGTACCTCCACCTCACACAGGCCCACATCTCAGCACACCCCTATCAGGAATTTACTCTCTGCAATCCTTGGTAACTCACTGAATCTTCCTCTGAGTCACTTTTTCATCCATAAAATGGAGTTACTATTTACCAGTCTCCATGAGCTGTCACAGGGCTTAATTTCTTGAGAAGCACACAGACCCTGGATAGGCTGAGAGCGAAGGAAAGCAGCTGAGAAACACCAGACATTGCCTTGAGGTTTTCTCCAGCTGCTGTGGTGGTGCTGGCTACTTCATGTCTCTCCCACTGGGCAGCTCTGCCCACCTGGCCAAAGCTCAAGGAACCTGGGGCTTGGCTCCAGCTCCTCCCAAAGTTAGGGGTCTGTAAGACCTAGGACACCCCTCATTCAGCAGGGTGAGGGCCCACCAGGCTGCACTGCAAGCTGTAGGAGACACTGATGGCTATAGGGAGTCAGAGAGTCCTCCCCATCCCCTGTCCCTCCACAGCAGCAAGGGCTCTGCATGGAGAGAAAATGAGGAGGAGAAATATCAGGAAGATATGGCCACAGTCTCCTACCAACAAATGCTTTTCCAGTGCCCTCTTCTGGAAAACGTTTTTGGCCCAAGCAACTGCTTCATAGAAGGTAGAGTGAGACTGGTGGTGACTTGCCAAGAGCTGCAGGAGCATCCCCCAGTTCTTCACACCCAGGATCTGCTCTGCCCCTGTGACTGGTGGAGCTGGGCAGCTGCTCATGCCCTTCAGAGAAGCTTGGCCAGACCCCCAGGGCACTAGCCAGGAAACAGGAAGCAAAGGACATGCCTCCTTTTTTGTACCTGGATATGCCTGAAAGCTGCTCTTGACTGTGCTCTGGCACAGGGACCATGGGGTCCTGAACTGGAGCACCTCCTGCAAACATTATGCTCCTCAAAGCCAGCCCTTGCCACCACCAGCTCTCAAGGATGCTGCAGAGACAAGAACTGGAAGGAGGGTTAAATATTTGGTAATCCTATCATTTTGAGGAGCTGATGAAACATTGCTCTCAAGTATCTGCAAAATGCATCAGTTCCTCAGGGAATTGCATCCTCTGGTTGTTTTTGTCACCTCTTTCCCTGGGAGCAGCCCAGCCTTTGCTCCCCAGCCTCGGCACAGCTCCATTTTGTCTCACACCAAGGCAGTGGGTACCCACTGATCCCTGTCCCCCTTTCCTAGCCAAGGTCAGTCAACTGGGACACCCCTGGGGACAGCCACAGGCTCTGCTCCAGCCCCAGCCAGAGCGGAGAAGGTGGAGAGGACCAGAGTTGTGTAGGAGTGCTGGGGCCAAGTGATGGCCATTGTCATTGCCTGGACCACAGCCCCTGCTTTTGAGCCAGCTCAGAGAGCAGCTGGCTCCTGTGGTGGCAGCACAGCCCTTCCCTTCCCTCTCTGTCTGCTTTTCCAAGGCTTAATTCCAACTCAGACTACTCTGTGAATCCACAATCCCCATTTATTCACAGTCAGCAGAAGAAAAATGAAATTAATTTATATCTGCTGCCCACAGAGTCAAATCTAGAGGCATGTGAGCCCCATTATCTGCCCTGTTAACTGGCAGGGGAGGTGGTGTGAAATTCCTTAGGGGTTTTGATGAGTTATCTCAGCAAAGACAATGCTTGTGCAGTGGCCCCACTGCAGCAGAATTGGGGTAGTGTCCTTAGGACCAGCTGCTGTAGGTGCTACGTACTGGGATGGTTTTCCCCACTCCTTGCTCTTATTTGGAAAACTTTCTGTAATTGATGCCAGGATGTGTGATGACATACATACATACACATCAAGTATATATATTCATTTAAAGTACTTTCGGATATTTTGTTCCTTCTTTCATTAAATTATTTTAAACAAAACCAGCACCTCTGTCCCCTGACATTTTTTTGGCTTTGTCCCAATCCACCTTTTCTTCATTGTCTGCTTAATCTTGGTGTTTTCATTTATTTCAATCCTTTAAGGAATTGTTTTGCAGTCCCAGCCTGGTGCCCTCCACCCCCAACCCAGCTCCAGAAGGCAGGGGATATGGGGTGGGCAAGGACATCCCATTGATCTGCTGCTGCCTGAAGTACAGTGGATTTTCCAGCTGAGCTTGGTGGGAGAAGTGGGGGATGGAACCTCTGAGGCCAGTGAGCACAACCTTTTGCTTTGCTCCACAGAGCATCCCACACCCCACTGCAGCCAGCACTTCCCATCACTTTTCCCCATGTAGGACAGAGGGTTTTCTCCTTTGCAGTGCTCACTCACAGCTCTGCAGGAGGGTAAGGGCAGCCCAGATATCTACTTTCATAAAGCCATTAAAAGAGCCTTCAGTGACTTGGACATGGGGAGCAGGAGCACCCTGAGCTCTGTCCTGCAGCAAGGGCTGCAGAAAGGTTCCTTGCCTCTCTTATAAATGCTCCAGAGGTGGCTGGGTGTAAAAATCACTTTTTCAGCATGGCAAGGGCAGCTCCATCCTCCCACAAACATTGACATGGCAGGAACTCAGTCCATAGGGCAGGGACTTAGTCCATCTACCATGGGGTGAGGCTTGAACATTTTAAAGAGAGGGGGAAAGGAGCAGAAAATGTCTGTCCTGACAAGGGCAGAAAGCACAGTCGCTCAGGGCTAAACCAAAACTGCATTGAAAGGATCAATTGATACCTTCTTACCCTGGACGCCCATTTCTAAAATAAGCCAGTAATACAAAATAACCTTAGAGTGGAAACAGCTACCGGTGTCAGAACAAGAGCGGATGGGAAAACTCTGGTCAGTGTCACGGGAAGTGTTTTGGATAACATCCTCGGTGGTCAGAGGTGCAGGCAGGGGCAGCATCGCTGCGGACAGCAGCCAGCGCCGAGCACAGCGGCACAGAGCACCGAGCCGCACACATTGGATGGCTCTGTCATCCCACCGGCACTCGGGTATGACACAGTCCGTGTCCCCTGGCTCAGCAGTGCTCTCCTCCAACATCTGCCAAAGGCATCGCTTGAAGCCGCAGCCCTCCGGCCTCCTGCAGCCGCTTTTTCACGCTAAGGCTGCGGTACCGATCCGGGAGTACCGAACCGGCGGCGGGGACGGCGCGGGCCATGCACCTGCTGGCAGCCCGCAGCGCTGGGGCCGCGCACATCACCCCGCAGGTGGATCCCGTCCCGGGCGACCGCAGGGGGAAGGGGCCCTCAGCCCGCGCAGAGGCTCGGCACACACGGCAGGGGCCGGACCGGGGCCAGGGCCAGGGCGGGCGGGGCGCGCCGTGCGCATGTCCGGCCGTACGTCACAATAGCGGCGGTGGGAGCGCGCCCGGTCCCAGCCGATCGCGGCTGGTTTGAGCTGGTGCGTTGCCACAGCGACGCCGCGGCGCTATAAATAGGAGCGCGGCGGCCGTGGCGAAGCTTTGTCAGCCGCGGCGCCCCGCTCGCCCCGCTCCTCCTCAGCCGGTCCGGCGCTCCCGCCCGGCTCCGCGCACCGCGCCCGGCTCGCAGGAGGAGGGGGAGGCGGCTCGGAGCGAGGGGATCGGCCGCCGCGGGGCTTGACAGCAGCTCCGCCACCGCTGCGAGGTGAGGCGGGCGGCGGGATGTGCCGGGGAGCGGGCGGGCGGGCGGCGGAAGCGGCCGGCGCGCAGCCACGTGTCTGCGGGGCCGCTGGCAAGCGGCGCGGCCCGGGCTGGGCGCCGGTGCTGCCGCCGGGCACGGGGAATCCCCGGCCCCGGTGGGGAGGCGGGAGGCTGCGGGCGGCTGTAAGCGGGCCAGACCGGCTCGCCTGGGGAGCACTGGCGGCGCTTTCCGGCAGCGGGGGAAGGGACGGCCCCGCCGTGGCCGCCGGGCTGTTTCCGGGGTGGGGAAAGGCAGGTGCGTGGCAGGAACGGGGCTTGAGGCGGCCGGGCTCGCCCTTGGGCCGAGCGGCGCCGGGGCGCTGCCCCCCTGCACACCCGGCGGGCACTGGCCTGGGCCGGGAGCGGATCAGAGAGTCACAGAGCAGTTTGGGTTGGAAGGGACCTTAAAGACCATCCAGGTCTAACTCTGCCTACGGCAGGAACAACTTCCATTAGACCCGGCTGCTCAGAGCCCCGTCCGACCTGGCCTTGAATAGCCCGAGGGATGGGGAGCAAGCCCCTCTCCCGCGGAGCGCTGCTCCCTGGGCGTCTCGGGGTGATGTGAGCTCTAGTGAAGGTGCACCCGGGGCTGACAGGCGCCTCCTCGGGAAGCCGCAATGCCCCGCTGCCGAGGCGGGCAGAGCAGCCCCATCTCGGCCGCATCGGGCTCTGCTGCGGGACCGTGTGGCTGTGCAGGGAGAAGGCGTCGGTGAGGGCAGGGCAGCCGGCCCCGTCCGTGCAGCCCGCAGCGCTCGGCGGGCTCCGGAGTCAGGGGCGCTTCGGGCACCTTTTCCAGACGCAGCTTGGCTGTTTGAGTACCGAGCCTGCAGGCATGACTCAGCTCTAAGTACAGCTGCTAAATAGGGAAATGTTCTGGAGAACGAATTCTAAATGAGCATAAATTGCCTTTCTTCTGGGGAGCTGCAGACACTTTGCTCACAGTCCAAGTAGAAACATCCTTTGGGAGGCTACAGTTTGCACCTACATGATCGTGTTCTGTCTATATGCTGTGTAATTACACTGTAGTTGAAATTGTGCAGTGAGGTGGAGATGGAAAGCTTGCAAGAACGTTTTAACAAAATCTGTTGTGGCTAGTAAAAGTAATTTCCCTTTTACATGTTAAAGGGAAAAGTGCTGTTCATGCCGTTCTCTGCAGTGGGGAGGTTAAACTAAATTCTTCCTGATGGTGTTCACATCTCGTAACCACAGCTGAAGTCCCTGAACTGCTTTCTGCAAGTCTATGATGAGATGCAACTTCTCCTTAGTAACAAGCACCTCCTGAGAAGTGTTTAATTTGCTACTTCTTATGGTCCTTTCAAAGAGGCTTTAAAGAGAAGACTTTAATCCAGCTTGTGATAGAATTATCACTGCACGTGAATGAGAGCAGAAGGAGAATGAGGTTCAACGGATTGTTGGGTTTATTAGAATCAAAGCTTAGTCTAGTTTGAATCTCAAATTTATAAGTCTCTGATAAGTGAGAAATTATCAAAAGATATGAAGTAGTTCTTGTTGCCATATGTTTCTGAAGGTTGAAATGAAGTGTAATTGCTGATGTTTCAAAGTTATTCAATAAAATTCAAATAATGGTGTTATACACATATGGAATTAATGATTCTGTTGGGTTTTTTCTGTTGGTCTTGTTAAACTGTAACAGCTATAAAACATCCTTTTTCAATTGGTTTATAGCCAGACTTTTTGAAAATAAAGGAAGCAGTAACATAACTTAATATTAGTGAGTAATTCAGAGTTTGCATAGTTTTCAGTCCTAGGCTGCATGACTAGTTTAAGTGTAAAAATTGCTGTGAGAAGGAAGGAGGCTGGATCCTGTTACATGAATGACTGGCAGTGCTGAGGTCTTTGAAAGGCAGCACACACTCTGCTTAACAGCTTGATGGAGAATGCTGTTGCTCTGTATTTGGGCTATCCAGTGAAAGGGTGTCCCATGGACTTCATGGATCATGGATGGCAGAGGAGTGTGCTTTTGCTCCTTAGTTGTAATTCTCAAGGGACTTTCTACTTAGCAGATAGATTTCTGTTAGCAATGAAGATTTGTAAGATCCTATTCTCAAGTGCGAATTGGGATCCCTGTTAGAACTTTTTCTGCAGGTCAGAGTTAGGAACCAGTCTCAAAGTGTGTATCTGCCACTCATGACAGCGGAGGTTCTCATGTAGCTTGGAGGTCATGAGTAGAACAGGGAAGCTCTGACTACCAACAGAGCAGCTTCAAGGAAAGCCCTGTTCTCATGTCTGCTTTATGCATAGTCTGAACTGTATTGAGAATCCAAATATTTACCTGGCTTGGACCTAATAAGAGTTGTTACTACTCAGAAGTCAGTAGTCTTGGATTCTATATTGGCAATAAGTAAACGCTTTCTTCTGAAACTGGTGAGCTAAAATAGTGCTTAGGAGTTAAAAAAAAGGTCATAAGTAGATGCTAGCCATAATATTAATAGCTCTGATGTGAAGGAAAAGACGGCAGAAACTTCCAGGGAGCCAGACTAATAATAACTGACAGTATTTATTTGATAGGTTTTTTTCTTTGAGCAGATTCAGAACATCATAGAATTGTTGAACAGAGGAGAACTTGCATTCCAGCTAGCAAGATTATTTTGGCCTGCCTCCTTGGTTCTGATTACATCTGTTCTGTCATTATGCAAGTGTCTAATCTACGTAGCTAGAAGTGATCACTGTAGGAGCTGTATAATTGTAAATTACATGAGCACTAAGTAGTGCTCATATAATGACTGAAGTATTGAATGTAAACTATATAAACTCAAATTATGTAACTAACTTTTTTTTTCCCAGTACTTCATACCCGAGTCCTTTCACGTAAACCTGAAATCTTGGAAGTCATGAGTAACTTCAGCAAAGAAGAATTTGAGTTGACCTTCCTTGATGAAGGCTTTACTGCCAAGGATATCCTTGACCAAAAAATAAATGAAGTGTCATCTTCTGTAAGTATGATGGGAAAACCACTACATTTCATGATGCTACAAACTTATAAACTAATAGTTGTCCTTGCAAATGATCCACAAGACAGCCCCCTCAAATGCTGACCTCTATACTTATCCTGTTATCTATTGTTTGTAAGGTTAAGATGTGTGTTTGCTCTAGGATGATAAAGATGCCTTCTATGTTGCTGACCTCGGGGACATTGTGAAGAAGCACATGCGGTGGCATAAGGCCCTTCCTCGGGTGACTCCCTTCTATGCCGTAAAATGCAATGACAGCAAAGCTGTGGTGAAGACACTTGCTGTTCTTGGGGCAGGATTTGATTGTGCCAGTAAGGTGAGATCTCAGCTGTCTCCTGATCTGTGATGCTGGTATCTGTGCAGCCTTACAAGCCATGTTTGTGTAAAATTAAGCATAACCGAGTGGTGTTGCTTTTGTAGTTATGATTACATTAATCATCTCTCAAGAAATATCTTCTACAAGTGTAATCTGTTCTTTCTTCAGACTGAAATACAGCTGGTACAGAGCATTGGTGTGCCTCCTGAGCGAATAATATATGCAAATCCCTGCAAACAAGTATCTCAAATCAAACATGCTGCCAGCAGTGGTGTGCAGATGATGACATTTGATAGTGAAGTAGAACTAATGAAAGTTGCAAGGGCCCATCCAAAAGCCAAGTAAGTAATGCTAATTGTTCTATAATTCTTCCATGGGTTCTCAAGATACAGAAATATCTGCTTTATCTGAAACTTGTTCTTCATTAGTTTAAGGTAGTCTGCAAAACTATGAAATAATAAACATACTTTTAACCAGTCAAATCTAATCTTGTATATTTTACTAGCACTTTAGGAAGAGATAGCAGAGTAGCTTGTATCTTTAAGCTCAATCTCGTTCTGAGATCATACCTGCCAGGTGATGATGTCTGTTATATTGAAACTTAACTCCTCATTTTTCCTGTTCCTAGGTTGGTCTTGCGCATTACCACCGATGACTCCAAAGCAGTCTGTCGTCTGAGTGTTAAATTTGGGGCTACACTTAAGACCAGCAGGCTTCTTCTGGAGCGTGCAAAAGAACTTGACCTTGCCATTGTTGGAGTTAGGTGAGCTGACAGTATCAAAACACAGTCATACTAAATAAGTTTCCTTTAAATGGTCTACCTGACAATAGCCCTGCCTTTGCATGTGATGACATGAGTTTGTACAAAACTTCTTGAGTAATTTGCCAAATAGCAACTGATATTTTGTATCTTTTTGTAGTTTCCATGTTGGAAGTGGATGTACAGACCCAGAGACCTTTGTTCAAGCCATTTCTGATGCCCGCTGTGTGTTTGATATGGGAGTAAGTCTAGTTCTGCTTTCTCTGGAACTACTGCTCAACTGTTGTGGCAAAACTGAATGAAGTGTACAACTATAATGGGGTTAAAAGCTAGCTAAGTCACTGACTTGATGTTGTTGGAATTTTTTAGGTCCTGGTAGCTTACTTTGACCAGCTTGGCAGAACTAAAATTGGCAGCTCAAACTCAAATTACTGTTACTTGAACATGTGTTAGCTCTGTTTCAAGTGTTAATGAAATGACTTCACATTACTTTTTAAGCTAAAATGGTAAATTATAAACTGACATAAATTATAAACTTTTCTTGACAGTATTGCTGTTCATTTCATTTTAGGCTGAACTTGGCTTCAATATGTATCTGCTTGATATTGGTGGTGGCTTCCCTGGCTCTGAAGATGTCAAGCTTAAATTTGAAGAGGTATAGCTTTGCTAAGAAGTTCTCAGGTTGCGGAGTCTGCTTTGAGTGTTGATCTGGATTAAATAAAATCTTGCTTTTTCTGCTTGTATGCGGACACATTTGCAAAAATGTGTCTGCTTGGTCAGAAATGTAATTAAGAGGCAAATAGGAATTAATCTGAAAGCTAGAAATTAGATGAGCTCATTAGATATATAGCTAAATGACTGCACAAACATGCAGAAATCTCAAAAAAGTTAAGCCAGTTTTAACTACAGGGTTGATTCTTACTGGCATAGACTTCTTTCAGTTGGTTGTGTACTTGAGACAGAATAGATTGGCAGTGCTCCCAAACAGGGTGAAAGGGTAGTCCTGAGCCCATACTGTCCTTAGGGGTGGCAGCATATGAGGTCAGTGTTGGATTTGATTTAGGACTGGCTTTTGGATAATTAAGTTGTTCAGTGTTTTCCAGTCTGCATTACCTCAACAATAGCTCTGCTTTCTGAAGAGGCAAGGGGGCTGAATATTGCTGGGACTCCCACTTACAGCAGTGTTGTCAGAGCACTTGCCTCCTAACCCGAGGAGGTGTTAAATGTTACATGCTAGCACAAGGATACAGCAGGTTACATTAAACATTTTCTTGTAATAGTGTGAGCCAACATTGTAGCCCCTTCGGTAGCTCCTAATAAAGTCTGGCTTCTCATAGTGCGGTGTGGGCACATGTGAGGCATCAAAAGCAAATCATGTCATTGGGCTCTATGGCATGATACAGTCATGTTGCAGTTGGAGGCAGCTTCAGGATAACCTCAGAACCTGGAAATAACTGTTCATGAAGGCAGCTGAAGTTCAAGTATGATGGGAAAGCCCTCTGTATGCTTATGATCCCATGAGATGACATATTTAGGATTTAGTAAGCTGTGGAATAGTGCATAAGTAGCAGCACTACAAGTGAACTACATATCAGATTGAAGTGTGAAGACTTGCAGGGCATTAATGATGGTTTAATGAGCCTAGGAGGGGTGATTTCCTTCAGCCTCAAACATGACCTGCTTTGTTACTTAAACTTTAGGCTGCAAGTGGTGTCTGCTTTTGTTGCTTTGTATATAGTAAATTTAATTGCAAACAAGATTTTGAATAAGAAAAAAAAACAAAAGCAGTCAATAGAAATTACAATAGATGTTACATGTTTCACTAGTATATAATTTTTAATTTGAGGATCTTACTTCATTTCAGATGTCTAAGGTAGCACCTGAGTAGCAGCTGAAATTCTAATACTAGCATCTGATTTTTTCCGTAGATCACAAGTGTAATCAACCCAGCACTGGATAAATACTTCCCTTCCGATTCTGGAATAAATATTATTGCAGAGCCAGGAAGATACTATGTTGCATCAGCATTCACTCTGGCAGTCAACATAATTGCAAAGAAAATTGTGTTGAAGGAGCAAACAGGTTCTGATGGTATGTAAATCAAGCCCTAGACTTACATCTAGCCAACTGTGTGTCTTTTCAAGACTTTTTCTCACTGGTGTCTCAACTTCTTCCAGATGAAGATGATACAAATGACAAAACACTTATGTACTACGTGAATGATGGGGTCTATGGATCATTCAACTGCATCTTGTATGATCATGCACATGTTAAGCCAGTCCTGCAAAAGGTATGCCTGTTCAGAAATATCACATACTAGTCACATATCATGGGTGTAGGAGAATCCTTGTCACAGCAGTCACTTTTCAGTTCACTGCTCCCTTCATGTTGCCAGACTCTGGCATTTAACTTATGAAGCACGCAGTGGAATTAACTCAAAGCCAGAGGTGAAGAACCTGCCAGCAGCTCTTCCTTTTCTTCAGAGGGGAAATGTTACACTATGATATTGCTTCTGGAAGTTCTGTTTTGACAGTCAGCTAATTAAACTCCACTCTTCTTTAGCGGCCTAAGCCAGATGACAGCTGCTACTCCTGCAGCATTTGGGGACCAACGTGTGATGGCTTGGATCGGATTGTTGAGCGGTTCAACATGCCGGAGCTTCAAGTTGGTGACTGGATCCTGTTTGAAAACATGGGTGCCTATACTGTTGCAGCAGCTTCTACTTTCAATGGATTCCAGAGGCCAACAATACACTATGTGATGTCAAGACCAGCATGGTTAGTAACTAAGTAGCTTGATCCATCAGTACTTCTGAGATCACTGTAATAAATAGCTTGTATCAGTTGGCTACCCCTTAACAAGCAAGGGTAGTTTTGGTGCCACAGCTCTCGTAAAGCCTCCTGGTGTGGGAAAAAGGCAGTGCTTCTGAAAGCTTTTGCTGTGTGGTTAGAAAAATGCTGATGCTACTAATTACTTTTCTCTGTTGTACATGCTTATAGGAAAGATAGTTTTAAAGGGGCAATGTTAGGAGACTTCATTAATCTGGATTCTAGCTAGTGTTTTATTATTGCACAACATACAGAATCATTATGAATTCTTTACATTTAGGTTCTGTGATTTGTAATCAGAGACCTGTCAATCACAGTTATAATATGTTGTCTTCTGAATTACTAGCTTACTGCAGGATGCAGAGATATTCAACAGTGTTGCTTCGCAGTATGATCTCTATGTTTGTTTGAGAGCTATTCCTTGGTTTAGGTTGAGCTCTGGCTCAGTGCTCAGTGCAGAGTGCTAGATCTCCATGGGAAGTTATTAAGCAGGTAAGTAAAGAAAGCAGGACTACCTTTTAAGTCCAAGGATACTGTGAAACTGCAACTTAAACAGCAGTTTAAAGTAACCTGTGTGCTCTGCATTGCAACAGAGGTTAATGGATTGCACCTTCTGTAAAAGTGGGGTTTCCTGTAAGAGGAAGCCCTTACCTCTCTACTGGTATCTGCCTGCTGAACTGGCAGAGGACTTTTGGGCAGAAGTGTTACCCTAAAGCATGATTAGCTCTGCTATTGGGTTGGTTTTGAATTTATTGAATATCTTTAAGTTCAGGGGAATTCCTGACATAAAAGTAAGAGGAAGCTACCTCTATTCTTCTACTAACCCTGCCGGTATAAGCAGGGCTTTTATTTTTTCTTTCCTTTAGTGAAATCTCCAGTCAATTGAAGCAGTTTTCACAACATATGAAGCCTTTTGACTTCCCTTAACACCCCAAAACGGTGTCTAATTGAACTAAAAATGGCTCTGTGGGAGAATAATTTGCTTTTTCATTGTATCACTAGGTTGCTGTTAAAATTTAATATTTGGTCTGAGGCATGCTGAGCTTAATTATGCAAACATAACTGTAATCCAAGGCCACAGCCCAGCCTTCTTTCAGGCCTATGTGTGTTTTCTGTTTTGACAAGAATATTCTGTGATAAAGGCTGGCCTTTAACTGAGAGGCATGCATCAATGAGATTATGCTGCAGATCTTTCTAGGACAGGCAAAAGTCTTTTGGAATGTCATCTACATATTCTAGAGGTGAACAACTAAATTTGGGACTAGAAACTGTGAAAGATAAAGGACAAGATGATTACATATGTCTAAGTAAAAACCAGTAATACATGAGGAGCCATGCAGTGACACAACTGTTTGCCTTGTATTCCTAAGATAACTAGAACTATAAGGTGACACCAAGCTGAGTGTTGCTGTTGACACATCTGAGGGATGGGATGCCACCCCACACCTGAGGGACTGGGACAGGCTTGAGAAGTGGGGCCATGGGAATCTCATGAGGTTCAACAAGACCAAGTGCAAGGTGCTCCAGCTGGATGGGGGCAACCCCTGTTATGAATCCAGGCTAGGGGATGAGCAGATCCAGAGCAGCCCTGCTCAGAAGGACTTGGAGGTGCTGTGGATGAGAGGCTAGGCTTGACCCAGCCATTGCCCTCGCAGTCCAGAAAGCCAAACGTGTCCTGGGCTGCATCCAAACTTTTCTATGAATCTATGAGCTAAGTCCAAAAACTCAGTTAACTGAACTTCTTATGAGGTTGTGTTTTAGTACAGCTCTTGTCTGAATATGGAAGGAGTTGCTTGGTTCTTACTAGTCTGGTCAGCTCCTTTCCTAGTCTGTTATCCATACTTTTTCTTGATTCAAGTTACCCACTAATGTGAGGCTGTGGGATAAGTGACAGTCAAGTTGTCAGGGATTTTCACATCTGAAATTCTGAACTATTGAGCACTAAGACAGTAAATCTGAATAGCATGAGGTATACAGATGCAACTGTATGGGTGAGTCTTTGCAAATCTAAATCCTACACAGAAATGGTAAAATCAGCTTGGTATTGGCACTTACCCTAAAGCCTAGCCAGCCACAAATGACCTGCATGGATTCTGCTTTTATTGTTTTTAGGTTTTTTCCCCTCTATGATAATATCAGGATTGCAGATGATGCATAAAGAATTAATTTCATACTCGCTGACAACTTAAAAAAATGTACCTTACATTTTTAGGTAGATTGCAGTGAAACAGTTTTTGACTCACTCTTTATTTTTTTTTCTTTCTAGGCAACTAATGCAGCAGATCAAGGAGCAAGGGTTCCTAGCTGAGGTGGAGGAGCAGGATGTTGCTAGTCTGCCAGTCTCTTGTGCCTGGGAAAGTGGAATTGAATATCCAGCAACTTGTGCTTCAGCTAGTATTAATGTATAGGTAATATTTAGTAACTAAGTGCAAGGTTAGTCATTGAATTTAGGGCATTTGGGGGACTGTTAACTTAATTCTTGGTAGAATTTTTAAGTGTTTTTTTTAACATTTAGATTTGGCATAAATGCAAGAAAAATTACTAGGAGATGGGTCACAATTATCTGTGTTCCTATGGAAACTATTTGAATATTGTTTTATATGGATTTTTATTCACTTTTCATGTATGCTACTAAAGACTGACCCTCAACTGTCAAACAAGTATTTGTAGCTTGTGTATGGCAGAACGGGCTAAGCTTAGTGCTTTGTGACCTACCTGTTTTAAAATAAAGCATATTGAAATAACTGGCCCTGTGTTTCATTAAACTGTAGAAAATTGTGTCATAGATGGCTCTTACAGCATATGTGAGGGCAGACCAGATGCTGCAAGCCCAGAACTTATTAATAAATGGATCTCCCCTACCGTTGCTCTCTCAACTGAAGGAAACCCCCTCAATGGATAGGGAAATGGAATTATCTTTTTTCATATGTGATGAGAAGAAAGTTGACTGTCAACAAATTGAATATTATGTGAACTCTTGTGAATTCACATTTATTTTTCACTAATGAACATGTGTGTACCAAGTTGCATATTGCAGGTTCAGTGCAGTGCTGGTTTTCTGCAAGGTAGTCTGCAAGTGCTGTGGCCAGCACTTGATATGTTTATGAACATATCTAGTCATTAAAGAGAAAACAGAGCACAGGCTCCACAGGTGGCACACTGCTTGTTATGTGTGCCAGAACTAAAATATGGTGCAGGAAAACCCAGGAAGCTGAAACTGTGGCTGACAGGCTCCCTGCCCTGTTTTGCCTAGGGCTTTAGTATAAAAGAGATAAGAAATGGGACTTGACATCTTTTGTATGTGCAATATGATTAGAAGCTCTTATTTAATGTTATGAAAAGATATGCTACCCTTCTGCCTTTGGATTAAATGTGATAGCTCCTAGTATTTTCTACTTAGTGTCATCTAACAGGGGGTGTTGGTGATAAAATAGTCTGCTTATTGAAACAGAGAATTCTGACTTATGTTTAACCTGTGCTAGTTTGCTGCCACTTTTTGCACTAAAATTAGAGAATGTTTCTAATAAACTAATTGGTCCTACAGCTGGATTTTTGATCTATTTGCCAAAGGGTCCTAGACTTCAGGCATGCCATAGTAAATGCCTGATGTGTAAAGAGGAAGATATTAATGTTTTGAGTAAATACTTAAAGCTTAAACTACCTTAAACTACTTACTGGAGTAAGTGTTAAAGTTCGAAAGGTTGTCCAAAGGTTGGCATTGCTGATAGAAACAATGACACCAGCAATAAGAGAAATAAAGCTGTTTTTCAGCTGTGTACAAGCATCTCTGAAAGGCAATGTTTAACCTCCATCCTGTGCTTCCAGCAGAAACTCTCCATTAGCTGAATTAGTAGGGTAAACAAGAGTGATGGTACCTCATTCCTGAATCTCTTGAAGCATCCCAAGTGACTTTCTTTATTTGCTTTATTCCCAGCTTCAATCTTGTGATTAAAATACCACTTGCCTTTATTCTTATGCATATGGCAGACTTCAGTACATACACATAGTGGAGCCATAGCCTTAATCTCATAGAAACTCACTGCATCCAAACCAGGGTTTCCTTTAGTATCTCCAAATTCATCTGGAAATGTAATGATTCTTACATTACCTCTGTAAACAGAGGTAGTAAATGGTAACCAAATGTTAATACTGTAACAATTCCATATCTTGCTCTGCCAAAGCTAAGTGCATTTGAACAGGTGTGCAGCAAATATACTCTGAGGAGCTGCAGTTGTGTAAAGAACATGTAGCTACTTTTTCTAAGTGCCTTGTTTGAAGGCTGGGGCTGTTTTGAGTCAGAAGGAAGTTCAGCTGTAGTGAGACCTTATGTGATACCTGCACTAGCACCTACTGTCCTGATGGGCAAGTGGCACAGTCTGTCTTCCCTACTCACAGCTGGTGGAGACCATGTCCAACAGGTAGTTTAAAGGCAATCACTTATGGAAACTAGTTAGTGCGCTTCACTGAGAAGAAGTTAGCAGGCTGCCAATTAATTTCTTCATCTGCATTTTACTTGAATTGTTATTTCAGCTATTTCATTAGGTTTTATTTCAAAAATCCAAAATTTACATCTCTACTGGAGGCCAGGACTGTAGAAACATGCTAACCAACGTTTTGATCCATATGATGCTCTCCAAAAGAAATGTAGCTGACTGTAATTCTTTACCTTTCTCTCCTATGGCTGGTATGTCATAGACTTGGCTGATGTTCTCTAAGCCATGTTTGACAAGTGTGTCAAGTGTTGAAAACCAGCTAATCTGAAGCATCTTCTGTATAAAAAAACCCCAATGAATTTTGCTAAGGGACTTCTAGTACTTTTTGGGAGTCGTAAGTGTTTACAATAATGCTGGTGTGTCTTTAAGTAAGACTTAACTTTCTCAAGTTATGCTGAACAGATATTCTGGGCTTTGGGATACTTCATCTCACGACTGCCTGGCTCCTGGCTTCCATGGAATCTTAGTTGTCCATTTGTTAATTGACTTTAAAATACCCCAAGTGACAGCATTTGGTCATAGGGTGACCGTGGGTATTCCCTACAATCCACAGTAGGGAAATTTGTTTATTGCTGAAGTGAGGACCATGTAGGACAGCAAAGACGTAACAAAGTAAGCAGTGAGCTCATATGGTTTAGTTTGACCTCCCCTTGATGGCCTTTTGGGACATTAAAGCCTTTGCTCTGTTTTGCTGTGTTTATTAATCATATCTAGTTGTTCTAACTGCACATCTTAATTATTCCTCCCTGGGGCAGGCTTGTCTGATACAGGAGGAAGGGAGGAGCTGCGTGCCAGAAAAATTGAGATCAGCTGCATCTGTCTGATGTAATTAGCTCAACAAATATTAAAGTCGGAGCCAAGAATAGCCTATGCCTTTCAGCTTGCCCTTTGCTAGCCTTGCTCTGTATGGTGCTCTCTCTGTCTCACTGTGGGCTTTGCTGGCACATTGGCAGGGACTGTGGCATCCGTGCTCCAAATGTCCCAGGTGCTCACTCCACTCACTGGCACCAGTGATGGCGATGTCGATTCTCTTGGGATCACACATATAAAACAAAAGTAATATTTGAGGAAAATACCAAGACTTCTACCTGAGATGGCTTCTCATCACCTCATTTCTCTTTTGTGTATAGTGAAGATACTTGAGATCTAACTTGAGTTTAGTCCCCATGTAGCCATACATGTCCTGTACTGGAGTTCAGCTGACATTCTTTGGTGCACAGGTAGTTTCATTTACCAAAAAAAGCTGAGAGACTCTCATCCTCTGGAATTACATCAGATGGAAAATCAAAGGTGGAAATTATTTTGGAGAGATTGGAGAATACTCCTCTCAGAGTGAGAGGAGGTAAGGGACAAGGGGAAGTTGCTGATGGCCACGTACCACAGGGCAGAGATCCCTTGTCTTACTGCATGACCACTTAACTCACATTTTACTTTTTAGGCTGCTGTTTTCTAGGCTACCACATAGGCCTTGCAGACAAAGTGTCAGTGCCATGGCAGAGTCAATTTTGCTGCCTCACTTTCACCAGCAGAGAAACCCAGAGCTGGGAGCAGCACGGAGCAGGGACCCCATGGCTCCACCTGCAGGAGCAGAAACAAACCTGGTGCTGCTGGAGGGAGCTCTTCTGCCACAGACCTCATCCCCAGAAACTAGGATCCTTTAAATAGGTGTTTGCAGCAAGATTTCCAGATCAAAAGCAACGGTCTTCCACAAAAAAAAAAAAGTTAAAAAATCATTATTATAAAATCATTATTATCAAAGTATTGCAAGAGGACCTTAGATGAATATTATTTGACAAAAAAAAAATCATCGATCATTTGCAATAATTGTTATTTTTCATTTTTTCTTGAAAGAAGCACTGATAAGTACAAAAAGAAGTGAGAGAGACTTGCTTTGGAGAGTGTCCCTGGTTTTGATTGCATCACCTGACTTTCTTTACAGTTTGAAGGCAGTTGGTATCTCCACGGTCATGGTCTGGTTTCAGGACCCATGGTCACAAATGCCTGCAATTCAAATTTGACTTAAGCTCACTAAAGCACTGTACTTGACCACCCTAAAAATACACTGAGAGTGGGGAGCATATTGGGGCTGGGACTTAGGTTTTGGCGAGCTTTGCTCTTGCTCTTCAGTTGGTTTTGTAGTTCTCAGTACAGGTGTTTAGAGCAACTCAACCACGGTGGTGCCACTTTTGGAAAGCTGATGATGAGCACCCAGGGGGGCACAGCCACCAAGATGGCTTTTGCAGGATGAGTCTGAGGGTGAAGGTGAGCCCTTTGGGCATGAACAACACTGGCTCCTTGAGTCCCCTCCACTTCAGCACAGAGAAGTCACAAGTGTTACAGGGAAATCACTGGCAAACAAAGGGAGCTCCCTTAAAGGAGCATACTGCAGTCTTGTGTGTCCATGCAGCCTTGCAAGTATTGCTACAGTCCAGTAAATATTAGACCCTTATTTGAATGTGTTGCTTGATGCTTACACTGCAGCAACAATTTTCCTCTATGTGTTAGTCTTTGCCTGAAGACAAAAGCATTAGCATGCTGAATCCAACTCTTCTTTTTCTCACTCATTTTAGAGACTTGATCCCAGTCTTATCCACAGTATTCCCACAAAAAAGAAGTGCCTTCCAGTTACAGTTTCTTCAGTTCATGCTCTCTTAAGTGCTTTGCAAAGGACTAATTGGTTCAGCCTGCTTTTGTGGTATGGAGCCAGCTGCCATGTTCCAGTCCAGAGAGCAGCCAGCAAGGCTGGGCAGCAGTTCAGGAAGGGAGGGAAAGGCAGAGACACTTTCAGAACAGTGATGCAGAGACCAGAGCTTCCAGCTGGGTTGCTACCAACACCTTATCACTGCTAGGGATGAGGAGGCTCAGAGTACCTTGAGAAGTCAGCAAGTGCTGAGTTTCTCAGCAAGGAGCTGAAAAAGGGCAACTGTAGCAGCTCAGTACAAAGAATTCCCAAAATATTTTACAGGTATTATTTAAGCTACCTTGAGACAGCATTTCCCTACTGTGTGAGAACAGCATTTGGACATTCAGTTGGCATAAGCATCACCTTTTTTATTTGGCTACTAAGCTCACTAGCTGGAAAAAAGAAGATACTGGCAATCTTGCAAAGCACAGGATTGCAATGCTTGGAACAAGATAACACGGATGCAGTCTTCAGTAAGAAGTGCTGCTACCCTTACTGGGAGGATAAGAAGAAAATAACCTTTGCATTGTTAGATTAAAAAAAAAGCCTGCATAAGAATTCCTTTTACTTGCTGTTAACTATAGTTCATTAGTAGCAACAGCATTTCACAGTAACAGCTCAAAAAATATTTCTCAGCAATGTTTGTCCCACTTTTCTGCAGTCAAAGCATGCATTAGACAATTAAAGCATCTGACTGAAGTGAAAAGCGAAACAAAATCCAGTTTGCCAGAGAATGCTCATTCTGGGGAGGGAGATTGCTCCTGCATCCCGCCAGGATGGCTCCCAAACTCCTTACAAGTCAGGTACTATGGGACTCAGCTTCTTCTGCCATCTGGGTTTCATTCCCCTGTGGGTTATTTGGGCAGCCTGGTCTGGTGGAAAGGTGTCCCTTCCAGAGGCAGAGTGTTGGAACTAGTCAGTCTTCAAGGGTCCCTTCCGACCCAAGCCATTCTCTAACTTTGTGATTGATTCTATGATTATAGCTCGCTGCAAACAAAGCAGGGAGCTGTTCCTCTGCGATGGAGCCAAGGGAGATCCTCCCGGAGATAAGGACGTGGTGACTAATTAGCCACGGAAAAGCCCACAAGATGGAGCTCAGCTCAAAATAATGCATCCAAGAAACTTGGTCAGTCAGAGCCAGGGAAGGAAGGAGGAGGAAAGGAGTGAAACGGGAAGCTTTCAAATGAGTCCCACACTCCCAATGTTAGAGCACAGCAGGAGTGAGATGTTACTAGAGCGAACAAATGCAAATAAGAAAGTATGTATACGGAAAAAGTATGTACAAAGTAATAATTAAGCTGTTGCACAGCTCGAAAAGCCCCAGCCAAAGCTCTCATCCCATCCATTCACAGAGATGGGAAACAGAGGATGTGAGGATTTTAATACACAAAAATCTTCAAAAAGAGCTGGGATCTCTTTAATTTTTTATTAAGGCTGTTACCTCAAATGTCCTGTCAGCTTCCAGTTTCCTGCTTGGAGCCCAGTCTCAGACTTGGTCCTTTCAGTAGCTATTTCTGCAATGTTTTTTATTCTTCTCTCTTGCTGGGGTTAATTTAGGTTTGCTGTTGTTTTGCTTCTTTGAGGTTTTTTTTGAGTAAGTCTATGGAACTGATTTATGCCACCTTCTGTAGAGCAGCTTTGCAGGATTGCTGATGTTAAGTGCCAGTGGACACAAGCTGAAACCTGGAAGTCAGGCTGGATGCAAGGAGAAACTTGCCTCATGGGGACAGCCAGGACTAGTGGGGTTGCTCCACCTCTGGAGGCTTTTGAGACCTGACACATCAGCTCTGAGCTGATCTTGCAATTGATCCCGCTTGGAGCCTGGGCTAGAGACCTCCTGAAGTCCCTTCCAACCCTAGTGTGCTTGCCAACATTCTGCTCCCCAGCGGGTCTGGCAGTGCCATGGGGCTGATCCCTGCAGAGCAGTTCCCTCACTTCAGCAATGGGGTTTGCCAGCACTACCAGCCTTGGCTGCCTGCCCCTCTGTGGGCTCTGCTTGGTGAGGGTTTGTGCTCCAGGGCTAAAATGGATCTAAACTGGGCAGCAGCCTCTGAGCAGCTGCTGAAGTGAGAGGACCCAGTCCTGCCTCAAAAAAATGAAAAAGTAGCCAGGAAGTACTGGTAATGGATGTTAAACTAAAGACACAGCGTCGCTGTTGGAACAAAGGGAAAAGTCTCATCCTGCTCCATGGAGTGAAGATTCCTCACCCAGGAGCCCTGACCCTTGTAAGGTAGCCTCTCACCCTCCTAAAGCAGTTTTCCTGTGTCCCCAGCTGAATGTGCTGATCGCTGCTTCTTCTCCTGGGACAGCTGCGAACATTTGGAGGGAGCAAATGGCTTCAAAAGCTGAGAAGCCTTCCCAGCCTCAGGTTTAGGGTACTGCTGGTGTTCTTAGGACAGCCGCTGGATCCAGTAACCATGCCAGCAGCAGGCCGCGGGGGTGCCCTCCCCCAGGAGAGGGGAATGTCAGGGAGGAAGGATGTGGCACACAGAGCCTGCGGGGAGGAGGGCCCAGCGACCCGCACGTCTGCGGCCGCCGAGCCGCCTCACGGCTCGGCCCGGCCCTGCAGCCGCTACCGCTGCACTCCTGCAAAGGGTGCGCCAAAGGAAGAGACCTTAAAGCTACCTTCGCTTGGTGGCTCAGAAGAGGAAAGCTGCAGCAAAGCGGTACCGTGGGCAGGACTAGCCGAAGAAGGCGGCGCGGGTGAGGGCTGAGCGGCACCATGGCTAGATGGCAGCCGCGGCCCGCGGCAGGGCCTCGCTGCCCCGCGCCTGCCGCAGCCATCCCCGCACCGAGCCCGGCCGCTGCCGCCTGCCCCTCAGCAGCACAGGGCCTTAGCTCCGGGACCTTCTTCCCAAGGCTCTGCTTATTGCCTGCACACTGCATTTCTGGGAGAAGAGAGGAAATTTCTTTATTACCAGCAAATGAATTGACTGGCACTGAGGCAAGCTGAGAGAGAAACAGAGCTTGCAGGGTAAACATAACTCCTTAAACCTTTGGCTTTTGAGCTCAAGGAAAGATGGTGGGGAGGGAAGAGGTCAGAGCAGAGAGGCTCAGTACACCTGCCCAGGGTGCATCCCTCCAGGTGGGTTGCCAGCAGCTCTCAGTGTTCTTCTGCCAATGCCACCAAGTCCAGGGGTTTGTAGGACTTGACAGAGACTCCCTGAAGTGTCTGCAGCCGATGAGAAATAAGGGCAGGTTGGAAGAGTGAGGGTTCCCTAAAAACCTCTGCAGCAGATGAGTCCAGCCTTGCCCAGCTCCCTGCACTCCTGACCAGAGAAGCATCCCATGGCTCAGGGAGGGCTGGAGACAGATGTCTTACAGCGCCTACTGCATGCATGGAGCTCACCCCTTACCCAGGGCTGAACAGCTTAATCTGGGTGTGCCCTTGGATACACCCCAAGACATGACCTGGGAGAGGCCCTGAGTTTTTCCCACTGCTGTTGTCTCCTGCAGAAAACCACCCTGCTTGGGCAGAGGATACCAGTGGGACTGCAGAAAGGCAGAGCACATTTCTGCTGCCCTGGCTCATTGATACTGTCCCCAGTAATGCACAGGGACCCTCTGCAACCATCCTCAGCCATCCTGCCAACTCCTCTATTCTTCCCGAGAGTCTGTGCACCAGCAGAAAGGAAGAAAAGAAAGAAAAAGTGAAAAGGAGGAAAAAATACTAGTCTGGTCATTATTTATTACTATGAGTGTAAAGCGCTGAATTGCTGATATCTAATGAGATTTTTCTGTCCTGAGCAATACCACACAATAAAGTACAATTTATCTTTGGGAGAGATGGATGCAGCTGAGCTGGTACCAGACTCAGGACAAAAGAGCATTGACGTCACCCTCAGGAGGCCAGCAGCAGATGTTTGACATCGTCTCCAGCCTCAGGCCAAAGGTACAAGTCTGGAACACAAATTATCAAGATACATTCTCTGGCCTGCATTAGCTGCAGGGTCAAGAGGGGCTGATCAAAATGTTCCCTGCCTGCATTAGGCAGCTGGGAAGCCTCTTGCCACTGCTCTGCACAGATATGGCTGACACTCTATATGATTTAGCCAGGTACTAGCTGCCATGTAGAGAGTTTAAATTGTCAAGCAAAGAGCTAAAGGCACAGAAACATGGGCATGCATGCACAGGGGGGACATGCTGTGTCAGAGCAGGAGTGGCAGGTCCTAGAGGCCAATGTAGCCCCATATGATGAGTGCAATGCCCAGGAAACCATTTTACCCAGGTCAGCATCATCCTAAACTGTAAGGCTCTCCAAAAGCTTCTTTGTCCTGCAAGGTGAGCACTGAGTTGACATTTTCAGACCTCTACTCAAAGTGATCCCAATACCATTTAAATTTTTATCTCAACATGCATGAATGGTTAGAACTACTGTTTTTTAGAGACATTTTTAATATTATGTAACTTAACTAAGCTTTAGTTAATGGGTAGTAGCTTTGCTGCCTCAGAATCAATATGGAGAAAAACTTCTGCAATATTTTGCCTAATCTCTAATGATCCTAAACAATCTTGTATCACCAGCGAACTTCTATCTATCTATCTATCTATCTATCTATCTATCTATCTATCTATCCCTTTTCAGACCATTTAAGAATGAGTTACCTCTTCATTCCTGTAGAGATCACAGATTTATCAGGCACAACTTCCATTTGTAAGAGCTCATTCTATCTCTTCCTTTTATATATCACATTTATTTAGCATCTGCAATGTCTGTACTTTGCTATAGTTTCTACTGATTTTTCCTGGTCCAGATATGAGGCTTACTGATTTGGAGTTCCTTAGACCATGCCCTAGAGTGACTAAAAGAAACCCCAGCTAATAATTTGGTATCGTGTTTGCTGGAGGCTGATTCTAGAAAGAGATTACACTCATCCTTCTGTTCTTTGGGTGCACTCAGGAGCCTACCAGCTGATCCAAGCAATTTCTTTCTGTTCATTTAAGCAGGCTGTTGGAAAGCTTTTCCTGTGGCATTTCAGATGGCAGCAGCTCCTCTGTCTGGGTCGCTGTCACCCATAGCAGTGGTTGCAACTTTGGTTAAGGGAAAGAAGTTAAATAGCTTGGCTTCTCACCACCCTGCTGGTGGCATAAAGAGTAAAATATCACTGTTCTGGGATGAAAAAAACACAAAAACATGTTACTTTAAGATACATGGATAAAGTTAAAAACCTGCCTGGGTCAAATACATTCACTTCACGTTTTCTCACCTGTATGAAACCCCAGCTTACCCAGCTACTCACTGTGAAAATTCATCCTTTCTTCCAGGACACAGTAGAGCATGTCTTTGGGCTCCAACTCCTTGTAACTCACTAATTAGTCATCCAGATGGCCAGCCAGCCTGCTAAGGCCGTGGTCAATTCTCTGAAGTACCAATAATTCTCCCAACTCCATGGGCAGAGCAAGTGAATTTGGAGCTTTGTTTCCAGAGGCAAGTCCACCACACCAACCTCTGAAGCTGAGTCTTAACACCTCCCCAACATCACTCCTTTTCAGATTAAAAATAATTTCCCTCTGTTTTTAAGAAAAGGCATGACCTGGAGGCAAGCTGGAAGGTAAATCTCATTGCTGTTCAACAATAGAGGTGGCTACATACCATCAATGTGATAGAGTCCCTGACCTTTCAGGGCTTGATTAAGCACTGACTTTCAGGGTGTGCTGGGCCACCCAGAAAAATCTACCCACTGTGGCAATGAGCTTCTGGTGCAGGTGAAGAGAGGATGCAGGCAGGGATGACTACAGTGCTCCAGCAGCACCCCCTACAGCGCTCAGAAACCCTTTCCTTCTGCATCATTGTCATGCACAACATGAGAATGTGCCATTTTTCCTGCTTGTGCCCTTTCCCTTCATACACCCACAGCAGAGAAACCAACTGATCCAAACTTGGCTGCCACTTCTCAAAAACCCACTCCAAATTGAACCCATTTCCTAGAAGCAGGTTTCTCTTATTTAAGCTGATATTTTGTCCTTATTGCCATAAGGTGAGGAAATGACTAGTGATTGAAGGGTGATTTAAATCACATTACTGAGGAAGGAATCAACTTCAGCAGTCTCTCTTCAGAAAAAACCTTTAAGACAGAGCTGTGGTGCTGACAGAGATGAAAATTTTGAAGTGACTCAGACTTCAGGACAGAGGTGGGAATTGCTCATTCTAGGGAAGAACAAGGCAACTCCAGAGGCAGGACATTTAGCCTTATCCTTAGGAAAGTGCTTGTGAGTATAAAGCAGTGCAGTAAGGAGCAACACTGTCAGAGCCATCAGCTTTGTGCACTGCTGGACATCAGCTGATGGACATTTTCAAGAAAGTCCCCTTAGCAGCAGTGCCTGCTGCCTGCCCACAAGTTCAGCTGTGAGGTGGCTTGCTGGGATTTGTGGGACACCCAAAGCAAGCAAGCATGGGCTGCTGGGGGAGGTACCATCAATTGGTGCTGGCTCAAGCATAAAAAGGAAGTTTAAAAACACATGCCACATAAGAGCACTGAAATTTGTAGCTGGGTGGAAGGAGCCTAACAAAGGCAGCTGGCACTGAAGAAAATAAAATTAGAAAAATGATGGTGTAAACGCAAGGAACAGCACAAACCTTGCTGGTTGATGGTAGAATCACAGAATATGCTCAGTTGGAAGGGACCCACAAGGACCTTCGAGTCCGGCTCCCAGCCTTGCACAGGACCATTCCCAAGACTCACACCATGTGTTCAGCAGCGTTGTCCAAACACTTCTTGGACTCTGTCAGGCTTGATGCTGTGAGCTTTGTCTTGAGAATCAGCCACCAGAATATGGAATTTCATCTTAATTGTCCTTCACAGTCCTCTTTCTCCCTTTCCTTGTATTCTAGGTGATGCCAAATTCCACCAAAAGTGCAGGGGAGTGCAAAGCACAAGTGCCTTGAGAGTAACTTTGCCAGACAATTGCTAAATCAGAGAACAGAAAGAGAAGACTTGGGTCCTTTCCACTGCCTTGGTTGCCAGGCCATCCCATGCATGGTTGCTGGGCAGGGATATTTTATTCCTTTGAAGCATCCTGCCTAGTGTGGATGTGTGAACTGTGCAGAGAATGTGAACATGGGGGCTGCAAAGTCACCCAAAATAGAAAGTGGGGTTTCAAGCAAGTGGCTTTGCTTTGAAAGGAAAAAAAAATTGAACTCCTGGCTCCTTTTTTTGTGTTTCCATAGCAACTGAGGTGTCCCTGGCCTCTGCTGTGGGGACAGCATCATCTGGATACCGTGTGGTGGGCACAGGAGGGGCCACATAGAGATGCAGGCAGGGTGGCCAGTATCTCCCTCACAGGCATCCCAGGAAAGCATCACACTCAAAGGAAAAGAGGGAAAAGACCTTTCTTGGTCCTTTTTTTTTTGTTTGTTTTTTTCACAGTTTCTAGCAGCAGTGCTGGCAGTTATTAAAGATCTAAGCAGAATTGGAGTTGTTGAGTTTCCCCAAAAGAGTAGTCCTGAATGTTTAACCAATGTGGCCCGTGATGCCTTGGTCCCAAAAGACATTGGGATCCTCATGGGACAGCTGGAGTCCCACAGGGGGCTGCTTGAGGAGCCCTGCTATATGCTGCAGCTGTCAGCAGGGCCCACAGGGGACTCGTGGTGACATGCCTGAAGCACCAGCAACTCAATGAAAAGTGGATGTGGAATTCCCTGCCAAGTAATTCAGAAGGGTTCAACAGCTGCTTTTAAAGCTGACTTAAGCCCTTCCTGATTAAAAGTGAAGTTCTTCTTTTACACACAGTTATCTTTAGCCCCCAGGGCTACCCAGGTGGGGCACGGCAAGGCTGTGAAAGCCAGTTTCCCCAAAGATCACATTTCTTCAGCAGTGGTCAGGGTGTCTGCCAGCAGCAGCTCCCCCAGGCCTCACCGCACACGATGCTGCTGGTGAGATGGAGGATGGTGCAGTGTGGAGTAAACCCTGGCACCTGAAACCCATTTCAAGCACCAGCACTGTCCACAGCGTGCAGGCAGCCCTGCTCCTCTGTGTCACCACACACATGCAATGGCACTGTGTCCTTCAGCAGGCATCAAACCTGCTTGTCGTGAGCCTCACATGTATTAATAGTTCATAAGAAAAGTGGCAAAGGAATAACCATGGCTGTGCAACACTAACATCTAAATTAGCTGAGTTTATTTTATTTTCTCTAAGGAAAGTGTCTGTTATGTTTGTCTTTTGTTCCTGATAATTAATGGCATATTAAGGCACAGTCCATGCACCCACCTTGTCCCTGAGGAACCAGCTGCCAGCACTGTGCCTGCTGCCCGTGCATCCACTCAGCAGTGGAATTCACCCTGAAAAGGGTCCAGGAAAACATTAAAGAAAAAAAATAAAGAGGCAAAACACAAGTGTTCAGTCAATGCTGCAGCCCCAGGAGTGTGATGTGTGTTCACAGCAGCTGGGTCTGCTGGGAGGAGGGGTCTGTTCTCCCACTCCCATTTTGTGACTGGACCTTTGCACCAGAGCGAGGAGGCTGAAGCTCCCACACAGCAACCCAGAGGCAGCTGGAGATGGGAAGCCTGCTGCTCTTACAAGCTGCACCAAATGAGGGCTCCATGTCCCCAAGAGGATGATGCTCCCAGCTCCATGCTGTGATGCTCAGCACATGGCATTTCCCCAGACTGATCCCAAAAGACTTTAAAAACCATTCACAAAGACATCTTGCTCCCAAAAAAACCCAAATGAAAGACAAATTCAGGCAGAGGATTATCTGTACCAGCTCTGTTTCTCCCTAACTCAGTTCTGTTTCCCCATAAGAGGGGATGAGCCAATATCCTATGAGTTAGCTGGCACTCTCCTCTGAGCTGGGCGTCTCAGTGTTTCTTCAAACAAGCCTGATTTTTCTTATTGCTCATTATTCGTGTTTGGTTTAAGACCTGGCAAGGAACATCCCAGCCCTGCTCCACAGATCTCCAGCACAGTCTCATAGCTATGTGTAGAAAGTGTGGGATGGGCTGTCCCTGCAGCCACCACCACTGCGAGGATGCAATAGGAAAATTCCAAGATGCAGTAGAACAGTTCTTAGAAGCAGGAACAAGGGTCCTACAGAGGTGAAAAGGAGAGGCTGCCTGCCAGACACCTCCTTTGGAGCTCATGACTGCTGGGGCAGGCTCAGCACAGTACTGGCTTGGGTTGAGTTACAACCCAAACCCCACATGGGAGGAACAAGGTGTTTCTCCTTGCATGTACTCAAAATGGAGACACCAGTGGGGAATTGCAGTTTGAATCTTCTTGTCGTGCAAACAAGTCTCAAGGAAGGATTAGAGGTGTTTTAATACATAGAAGAAATACATGGCTGCTCTTGTGAGCGAGGAAAGACTGGACCAGAACCATGCACAGCCAGAGCCCAGAATTACACAATCATTTAGGCTGGAAAAGACCTGTAAGGTCATAGAGTCCACCACTAAACCATGGCCACATCTACACATCTTTTGCATACCTCCGGTGATTGAATCACTTCCCTGGGCAGCCTGTTCCAATGCTTGATTACCTTTTCAGTGAATAAATTTTTCCTTCTATTCCTAAGCCTCCCCTGGTGCAACTTGAGGCCATTTCCTCTCATCCTGTTACTTGTTAGTCATCCCCACCTGGCTACAACCTCCTCTCAGGTACTTGTAGAAAGCAATAAGGTCTTCTCTCAGGCTACTTTTCTCCACATGTTGCTGATGAAAATCTAGATTCAATCCTGTCTCAGTGTATATATACCCACATTAGGCTTTAAGGGTAGTACTTACTTGGAAACTAAAAAGCAAAATGCAAATAGTGACTGGAAGGTTGTCTATGTCCTGACCTGGGAAAATCAATGAAACTTTATGTTGGGTGACTTTGACATGATGAGACCTTTAGGCAGGACTTGTCCCTGCTGCTGTTCTCTGCTGCAGAGAACCCATCCCCAGTGCTGGGAAAGAGAAGGTACAGCCAAGTGCCAGATAAAAAATGGGCTCCCTTGCTTACACCTCATTTCCTGAAGAATGGCCTGGGTAGCACTGCAGAGGCAAATTTCACCCAGCATGTAATTTGTCATAATTGCTGTAATATATCTGTGACCATCTTGGATTTTAGAGTGTGACCCACCTCCTGCATTAAGTTCCCATACTGCTTTATGGAACAGTTTATTCAAAGAAAAAAAAATGTTAAGGAACCTACCAAAGTCCTGGGCGAAGGATTTGCATTGTTTTGGAAACGTAAAAAAAAAAGCTGGGGTGGGTGCCCTGGAAGCACAGCTGTGAACTGGCAGTGGTCAGAGATTTAGTGACACAGCTCCCAGTGCCAGGTACAGGGTAGAGAAGACACTAAAGATGTGTTAGTGACTCAGCTCCCAGTGCCAGGTACAGGGTAGAGAAGACACTAAAGATGTGTTCAAAGCTACAGTCCACAGGCAGGGAGGGTTTGAGGGAGCTGATCATGACCCACCCAGACCCCAGCAACACCAAACATCAAGGTGTGGGAATGTGTGTAGAGAGGAGCAAGGAAGGGATCCTGCTTCTCACCTTCATGTGAGAGATAAGTCCCTCTAGTGACAGCTCAATCAATACAGATTTTGTTTGTGATAAATTGTTCCTCCACCAGGAAGAGCCAGCTAGCTCTTAAAATAACCCACCCAACTGGTGATGGTGACCTTTCCCATCTGTCCCCACAGACACCAGGCCGCTGCCATGACAGCTCCTTGCCTCCTTCTGGCAGTGGCTTCTGACTCGTGTGACATGGCTGAAAGCCTGGGATTAACCTGACCCCCTGGTGAGGCACTGGCTGCCCTTTGGGCACAGTGAACATGAGAGTGTTCAGAAGTGTGTCTGCATCCAAACCACCACACTGGATATGTGTAGGCACCAGGTAAGGTCTGCTTGCAGGCACGCTGCTCCCAGCGATGCAGGCACGTCTCCAAAGCTCCTACACAGAGATGCTCTGCTCTCCTCTCCCACCCTTTTCCTTCTTTTCAATAAAGCATCTCTCCTCCCAAAAGAGATAACAGCAATTATCAGGTTCATCAGCACTGTATCTGCCCTGGTGCAGCACAGGGAGCTCAAAATGCCAGTCTGCCCACTGGACCATTAAAGTCGATGGCTGTTCCTAACCTTTAAATATGAATAGAGCCCTGCATAATGGATCGAGGACTATCCATGGAGACCATCTGCCCCGTGCTTGCAGAAATGTTCACGTTGTTCTTCACAGGAGTTTATTACTCAGAGGCTATTGCTAAAAATACATTGCAAAGGGCCTGATTTAAAAACAAAGGGCCAATTCAAACTTAGCAAGGGAGACACCCAAAACTGAACCCAAGCACCTCTGCCAACCACGCTGGAGTTAGGCTGCAACCAGACAGACTTTATCCAAAAGGTAATGACATAATTCTGAATTAGCTTAACAAGACCTGCAATTCATACAGAAAAGCCTGAATTTATGTAGTAATTTGCCAGAGCTTTCAGAGTGTTCAATATATCCATGGCAAGAAAATAATCACATAGGTTATTAAAGTGAGGTAAAAATGGACACAATTATGAGATTTTTTTTGTACTAAACTACTTTTACTAAGTTTGACTCCATTTTTGACTAAAAATACAATTGACAAAAACACTTAAACCACTTTACAAGTTGAAGTTTCCTATTAATCACCTGGACTTGATTTCCCAAATGTTTAACCCCTCTACACAAGAGTCCCTCTACAAAAGACATTCCTGAGAGCCCAACAAGCAGTAAAGCTCTCTTATCTTTTCATTGGTTTCTTAGTTGGTTTTGAACTTTGCCTGTATCAACATGCAAATGACATCCTGGAGAAGGAGCCTGGAAATTGTTCTGAGTCCTTGTTACCAGCCAGGAAAGCAGAGACATCCTCCAAGGAGCGGCTCAAGCACAGCCAAGATGAACAAAGTCACCCAGTGACTGTGCATGCACCTCAGCCTGTGAAGCAGGTCTGATTTTCAGAGAGCTGCTTGGTAGCAGCAGATAAAACCCTTTCCAGTACTTAGTTGGCCTTTTAATTAAAAGGTCCCCCATATCAGAAGCCACCTTTGAAAAGCTCAGCCTGGTTGGGCTTCAGAGCATCTCTCATTTTCCCTGGGATGCCATGCATGTCCATCTTTCCTGGGCATCTTCCTTCACTTCTTCCCAGAAGGCAAGCTGGGAATATCTTACTCAAATATCTTACTTATCATTTGTGCCAGTCCCAGTCTGAAATGAAATAATCTTGTCCTGAAAAGAAGAAACTCCTTAAAAGCCATGAAAACAGTGAGAGATAACTGGAAAAACCCCCAAATCTAGGATTGGATAGTTTAAAGAGGCAAAGAGAAAGACAGAAGAAATCGGGTCCGATGAAGCAGGACACATTCCCAGTGTCTGCATAGGGCTGTGCAGGGGCTTGTCAGTGGTGGGCAGGAAACTCCATCATGGATACCTTGGCTCACTTCAGAGAAAAAACTGTAACATCAAAGAAATGGGAACTTTCTAACCTCTAAAGTTTAGGTTCTTTCACTTTTTTTCTGCAAAAACAAGGTAAGCTTATTTATCAAAATAAGCTTCTGTAAGGAGATTTTTTTTTTCTCCATATGAGAAGAGTTTGGTCTTTATTAAACAGCTACTTAAACTTGCTATTCACTACAGTCAGCAAAGGAAACCAGAAGAAGTGAGATTCCAGGAAAAGGCAGTAAAATTTCCACTTAGAGAAGCAAATGGAAATGAGCTGCTGCATTTATGAATGCTGCAGTGAAACAGTTTTTAAATCTTTGGTACCCAAGATATCATGCAATGCTTGACCGATTATGCCTGACTCATTTTAAGAATGCAGAAACAAGATTCAAATGTTGTGGTTCACCTCAGAGGTACCATCCCAGGACAAGGTCAATGACATTTTTTCACACTCTCAGAACAATACAGAAATGATAAAGCCCAGTGGCCAGTTCACATCTAAACAACTGCTTTTGGACCCAATCCATGCAAGAAGAGCCATTAGTGTAAGAACATCTGCAGCATATCTAACACCCCAGCATCTCCTGGCAGACAGACTGACAACATGAACACAAGCAGGCTGGAAACAGACGATCAGCTACTGTGGAATTAGATTTTTTTTCAATAGTTGGGCTTTTTTGCTGGCCTCGCCCTGGGAAAGCGGGCAGGCTTCTGATTAGCATCCCTTTCAGGGCTGCCTCATCAGCAGGGTGTTGTGGTTGAAAGGACTGTTGGTTTAATTGCTCAAATTTGAATTTCCAGGGGAAAAAAAGAACACACTCTCTTGCTGGCAGGACTGACACAAGTTTGTATTGTAGACCAAGTCTAATTATATGTATTTCCACTTGGATATTGCAAACATTTCTCTCTCTTTCTTTTAATAAAGTATTATCACGTACTAGAACATTCTAGTTCACCAGTACTAGAACATTCTACACATCAAAAATCCCTTCATTACTCAACATTAACTTCAGGCCAAATAATTTTTTTATACTTTACTTTGCAGAGAGGGCAGGCTTATGCAGCTACTCGCAGACCTGATGAATGTGGAGAAAATTGCTTCCCATGCTACCAATGTCAAATGTTAATCCAGCAGGTACCTGGTACCTGACAGGAACTTTATTTTAAAAAGCTGTGGCCATGGTAGCCCAGGCAGCAGGGCCAGCAGCTTTTCCTTCATTGCCTTGAGTTGCTCTGCATCCAGCAGAAACTCAGTTGTCACCTTTCTGCAATCTTTACCCTGGATTCAGCTGGGATGGAGCTGGATCCCACAGGCACTAAGACCACTGTGTTAACCCAGCCGCAACAGCCAGCTCCCAAAACCCCTATGCATTTAAAGGCCATGTGTCTCAGACAAGACTGAGAGGTGTGCAGGGAGCCATCCTTGCCCTTCCCCAAATACCCAACACTAGGATCTCGGTTCATGGCTTAGATCAAGACAGGCAGTGACAAGAAAAGTAGTCTTTTATTTCAATTAATATTTCTTGGCATTAGGCAGATATTAAATAACACTGGAATGCACAAGACTATTAACATATCAACAGCAAAAGGGAGGAGGTGTAGCCAAGTTGAGAACAGCAGTGCCAGTCACGTCACCTTGGGGCACTCAAAAGCCATTTAACGCAGCAACCACCAGAAAGTAGGACTCCACTGAGAAATACAAAATGAGGATGAACTCCTTTCAGGTCTTTTGTTAATACAGTAATACCGGAATGACTGACAGTAAAAATGAACAAATATTTGCATTCAGGAATTAAACAGAGTGAAATATCCACAAACTGCTAGTCATGCATTTCTTTTGGAACAGCAATTTGCTAATGCATAAATATCACAAAAAAACAATCTCCAAGATCTGAATAAATCACAGACGACTAGAAGAAACAAAGCTTGAATTCTATTTTATGCCTTAAATAGATGACCTAAATATTTAAAATTTTACTTCACCATATATATATAATTTATATATATATTAAAAGAAAGTAAAGACCATTAGATAAGTGCAAGCAATTTTCCTCAAAAAGAAAATTGGAACCATGCCCAGGAAAGCTGCTTTTTTTTTTTTCTTTTTTTTTTTTTTTAACTTTCCACTCCATTCAGTCCACTTTTTTTTATTTTCTTTTTTTTCCCCCAACATAGTAATTTCTGAAGCAAAATAAATTATCTACCATCTGCTATTTTGGGTAAAAGTCCTACCTAGCATCTTCTCGGGAACTACGGGAACATCACCTTTCTCACGGACTAAGTGAAGTGGTATCTTGCCAGCCATTGAACTCTCTCGTAGCTGCATGTAAACAAACCTTTCGAATAATGTTTCAAATGTGCAGAGTGAATGGTAACGTTACGGGGAAGCAGAACCGCAGCTGCCGCAGGAGAACTGCACTGGTGTTAGTGGGGGAGCGAGGGCTGGTTCGCTCGGACACACGCGCACACACACGATCCGGCAACGGGGTCTTATCCGCGAAGTGTGGAGGGATGGTTGAGAAGGCATCCGTTTGCGAGCAAAGCTTGAAGGACACAAGCCGAGGTTCTCTGAGCACACTGTCCGCTTTCATCAGAATTGGCTCGCGCTACTGGGGTCGCACTGTAACAACCGCACGATGGAGGGATCGCTCTTGGCACCTTTGATGAACTCTTCCAGCGACAGTTTACCTGACAGAGAGGACAACCAAAATGGAAATAATTTTTTAAAGAGTCAGTTGTTCCTGTCATCATTGCTGTAGCAGAGAATCCCTCCTCACCGAGGCAACGTAACATCTATTTAATCTATCGCAAAGGCATCGAGGGGAATTTAGCGCAATGCACAGCAGCTAAATCCTACTCAAGCCTTTAAGCCCAAATGCATTTTTCTTCTGCAAAACAATCCAGCATAATAATTGCTATTTCTTTGTTTAAAAAGACAGTCCCAAATCTAAAAACAACTGCTCCAATAACATTTGGCAGCTTTTTGCTCAGAACCAGACTATATGAATAACATGACACATGAACACAAGGTATGGTACCTGAACACATGTATGCTTTGAAATGATGTTTTTATTATAAACACTTGAAACCTAAATATTCCAAATATCCCCACTTTGTCCTCTTGTTTCTTGTGACACGTGGGGCTCAGCAGTCATGGCTTCTCTGGCATCTACAAGGTTGGACTGGGGTTTGAGCAACCTGATCTAGTTCAAGATGTCCCTGCTCATTGCAGGGGTGTTGGGCTACATGACCTTCAAAGGCCCCTTCCAACCCAAATTATTCCATGATTCCATGACTTGCTGTGCCCTAGTGGGTGTACCTAGGAATAGGATGGTTTTGTTTTTTTCTTTTTTTACAAGCAAAGTCAGCCCTGGGGCACACCTACTGCTATGTGTTGCTCCTGAGCATTTCTGTTTTATACATCTTTAATTTAGGCCAGAGGAATTGACTTGGATAGACCTTGTAACAATCTGAGGTGCTGAAAATTGATCTCTGAAGGAGCAACCACCCCAGCATCCCCTGGCACCAACAGTCCCATGGAATGTCATGGTACAGCAAGGAGGAAATATTCTATCTGGTCCTCCAGACCTCATGGTGGGGTCACCCAGCCCCCCAGCAGGTAGCTAGCACCAATACTCCCCTGCTCCAGCATTCATGGCAGAAATAGGATGTGGCAATATCAATGAACAAAGAAATTTTCCCTATGAAAACGAGGCAACAAGCAACCTGCTGCACCCCAGACACTAAACTGATTACTAAACATGTCTAGATTACTGGATATGTCTAGTAATCTCCCATCTAGCTTGTGTTCTCACCTACCCTACCCTCACACAACACCCCAGGGCTATCCTTACCCACCCCAAACTGCTATGCTCGAGACAGGAGCCACACACAAACATCCTATCCTGCACTTGGGAGCTGCCTGCTCCCACTTTTGGCCACATGCACCCAAAGAGAGAGAGAGGTACCAGCTCATTGTGCCAGTTTGCACCAGCCCCAGGAGAGATGGAAGAGGAATGACCCTGGTGGCCAGCACTGAAAACAGGTTGAACAGGGACGAACTCCTCTCCCAATAACAAGCAATAGGGCAAGAGAAAATGGCCTCAAGTTGCACCAAGGAAGGTTTAGATTGGATATTAGGAAAAATTTCTTCCCCAAAAGGGTTGTCAAGCATTGGAACAGACTGCCCAGGGCATTTAAAAGATGTGTAGATGTGGCACTTAGGGACATAGCTCTATGATTCCATGAATGAGCAAGCCTTCCTCTTAGAGAAATTACAGAAGCTCAAAAACCCATGGCACACTAATTTCTGGATTTTAAGCTAATGTTCCCAAACTAAGTGTTTTTAACAAAAGCAGAGGTCCCCTAATTATCAGGATATTTACTGGTTTGCCCTTTGCCCTGTATTACTTAAAAGCAAAGCCCAACTCAAAATCTATTTGCAATGCCCAACAGTCAGATGGGAAAGAAACATTTTCAGCCACCAGACACACATGTGCAGATGTTATTCCTTGGCACTGCATGGATTGCAGGGCTGATATTTTACTGGGAATAGGATGATTTTATTTCAGCAACAAAGTGCAACAGATAGAGGATGCATGGATATGGCAGATTTTGGGACTACTACTCTGTTACACATCTGCACACATTGCTACTTTCTGCAGACCAAGAATATTTTAATAATGTTATTTTAGGGCCCTCCACATGTTAAGCCAGGGGATGAAGTGCTAGTTTTGATTAAGTCAAAGGTAAAATACTTGAGGACTTCAGCAAGGCCAGGAATTTGCCCTGGGGACTGCAGTAGCAGACATCAAAATGCAGCCATAAAATCCTCTTAAATCAGACCCTTTATGTACATAAAATTGTATTTTTTCAAGTCTCCATATCTCAGTGCTACAATCAAGTCTTTGCTCTCACTGAGCACATCAATGGGACACAGTTCCTGACTGATGTGGGCAGTTGCCACCTCAGCCTCTGACAGGGTAATTCCCAGGCAAAAACTCCACCTCAACTGGGAATAAAGGAAACATGTCATCAGGCTGATGAAAAAAAGGAAATTGATCATTTTTTGCTTGTATTCTTCAAACCCAAGGAAATGAGCCAGCACAGGTGGAGGGGTTATGATGTGTGCATTGTCAGATAATTGATCAAGGAGCTCCACAACCTGGCTTGGGAGCTGCTACAACTCCCTGATGCTCAGTGCAACAGAGGTGTGTGACCATGTGTTTATACATGCCATAAACACACAGAGAAAATAAGTGTTATGGATCTGGGGAATTTTTGCTTTCATGTGCCCTGCCACATTCAGGACTCATGATATTGATGACAAACCCAGAAGTGCCACCCTATCAAGGGCAGTGGGAACAAAATCTTGTGCCAAGTTTGTGCTATGTCCAGAGAAAATAACCCAAAGACATGGGGATTTCAGAGGAGCCTTTGCAGAAGGGGATTAACCCATGAAATGCCAGGGAAGGACTGCTCCCCTATCAGCCCCCCAGCAGGAGAATTCACCCTCTGTTCACTGCTCAGTTATTCATCCTATTTATCATGGACCAAAGATACTCAACAAGGTGAGGCAGAGGCCAGAGGCACCAGTGGGGACATTCCTACCCTTTCTCCCCTCTCTCAAAATTCTGCCATCTACCACGGCTGGGCTAGAAAACCTCTATTTCCAGAGCTTAGGAAGGGGTGCCAGTGGCAATCCTACCGTCATTGTTTGTGTCCATCTGTCTGAAGATCTTGTCTGTTCGCTTCTCGGGAGTGGATTCATCCTCTGGCATTTTCATTACTGATGAAACCATTTTGTAAATTGCCTGAGTATTTAAAAAAAGTTTAAAAAAAGAGATATAAGAAAAACATAACCCAAATGATAAAGCATGGGACAGAGGAAAAGAATTTAAGCCTGTAGCAACAAAAAAAAGACAGCTGACCCTGGCAGGCAGCTGCAGGACTTTATAAACCAAAATGAATGGGAATTTCTGACTGCAGCTTTTTCTTTTTTTTTTCTTTCCTGTATTCATTTGTGCTTCAAAAGAAGAGCTGGGTCAGTTTAACTGAAAGCCAGAGTCTAGATTAATGTATGAGCAGGACTGAGCTGAAATAGAGGAGACAATGGTGCAGCAGGGCTAAGCCAGCACCTCTTTGTCTGGCTCTCACCCTCCACCCAGTTGTATGTATGTATGTGGGGTGCTACATGGATTATGGCAAATATGAATACACAGCAATAGGGGTAGTTTGCCTTTGGGAATGGATAAGGAAATGCTTCTTCTGACTTACAAGAACATGAATAATGAGAAGTCCTCTTTAGAGTGTCTGCAGTCCTAGACTTTCACCTAAATTCTCCCACCCCAAGCATGAGGACCAGTGTCAGGGCACTGGCTGATGCATGACTCCCTTGCACTGCACAGGACACACATCTCAGCTAGCTGCACAGTGGGTGACAAGCAGCCACTGCTGAGGCCAAACCCCTGCAAGCATGTGGGGTAGGGGCGCAGGGGACTGTGCTGCCTGCCCCCACTACAGCCTGTGGTATACAGGTCCTCTGCCTTTGGGACACAAAGGCATGCTACAGCCTTTCATCCAGAGTTCATATTCCACATTTGAAGATTCAAAGCATTAACTCTGAGATTAATCAGGTCAACAGAATTTGCATTTAGGGTTTTTGATCCTGTGAACATCACACTAAGAAACCCCCAGAATTCTGGCTGCAGGCCAGCTGCACAAGTGCCCTGTTCATATCTCAGGCCTTTCCTCATCTGCATCTTGTAGGTCCCATCATGGGTCCTACAAAACCATGGGCTCAGGAGCCTTCCTGGGGCAGGAGTGACCCAGCTCAGCACATCCCTCATCTCCAGCTGTCTTCTGAAGAGGTTACATCACCACAAAGAAGATGGCCAATAGAGATAATGCTCACCTGCACTATTTCTAGCATTTCCCCACGGCTGATGTACCCGTTGCCATCCAGGTCGTACATACTGAATGCCCACTTCAGCTTCTGCTCCAGCTTGCCCCGGGAGGTGACGCTCAGGGCGATGATGAATTCCCTGAAGTCGATCGTCCCGTCGCCGTTAGTGTCAAAGGTGCGGAAGACGTGCTCCGCAAACTTCGACGCGTCGCCGTAGGGAAAAAAATTTGCATATATTTTTTTAAACTCTTCTACAGTCAAATGGCCCGTGGGGCAATCTTTTAGGAAGCCCTTGTACCACTCCTGCAGCTCGTGGTCTGTGAACTCGGTGTTCTCACGCAGGTCCTGGAGCACCTCGGGGCGCAGCTTGCTGTTCTGCTTCCCCATCCTCTTCTGGGTCTGGGTTCAGCAGCTGCAAAGCAAGAGAAAATCTGCCTGAGCTCCAGCCACACTAGGCAGAGAGGGCTGGGGAGAGGTAGAACCCTTCTAGAAACAGAGGGTCCCCCTGGGGCAAGGGGGTAAGAGGAGAAAAAGGATGCTATAAATCACCAGGAAAAGACTTCATTTAATTTGGCTTCCTTTCCTCTCCTCTAGGCTCTCTCAGTGACTAATATGCTGTGGAGGGGAAGGTAGTTCAGGAGGAAGTATTTCGGAAATATTCGTTCTTATTATTAATCCTTATTATGTGGCAAATAATAAAGCTCAGTATTTTAGTTCTGTGCTGCAGTCCCACTCCTCCATCACACGGCTTGCAATGCCCAGCTCTGGATTCCTACACAGGCTGATCTGCTGCCATGACTGAGTGGGAGCGGGCAGGGACAGCAGCAGTGATGAAAAGACAAATCTATCTATTCAAAAGTGACAGTAAATGCAGCTGAACAAGAAGCAAGAAGGGCAGGTAGCTCCATGCCTGTCATGTTTGCATTGTCCTGATGCTCTTTGAAACCCTTTGGCTTATCCAGATTTTCCTCCCTCCCTGCATCCCTTGTCCCACAGCAGTGGGAGCTTGGTCCTGTATGGTGGGGCTTGGTTGGTGCTCCTTGTGGCACCTGAGGGTCACAGGAGGGTGCAGCAAGGGTAAGCTCAGCACAGCCCATGCTCAACAGCAGCACCCCAAAAGGCTTCTCCCTCTTTTTCTCAGCCATGAAGGCAGCATGAGCAGATGGATCACTGCTACAGCAGCACCAGCACAAGGGATTTCATCCTTTCCAGCCCTCCCAGAGAATTAGAGAATAAGGCTTTTTAAAGCAAAATGTTTGGCAAAGCAATTCTTTTCAAGTTTACTTGGGTTTATGCTTTTAGAGAAGCTTATTCAGTAGGTTCAATATTCCTTCACCAGGGCCAAAGCACATTTAAATCCAGGATTTCGTCAGGATATCAGGAGAGGGCTGGGTCTCTCCTCTCTCTTGACAATGCCTGTGTTGTGCCACACAAGGTGAGACTGCCCGGCAGTAAGAGAGCTCTTTCAGCAAAATGAAAGATGGTCAATCTGCACTTGTGCAACAACAGGAAATAAACAAAACCTTGATAATTTCTTACTTTTATCCCTTGCATTCTTTCATGGCTACCTAGCAATATCAAACTGTGCTGCCGAGCTAGAGGTTGAGTTGCATGTCCTTCCTTACATTCAAGAAGTTTATTCACAAGTGTGCACAAACTCCTGTGACTGGTTTGCATAAATGATGTTTCTCTGCACAGACTGTTGTGCCTGTTGGGTTTGCTCAGAGCCAATGCAGAAGACAGGTTAGTAATAGGCCAACACTGCAGACTACCTGAAAACTGCAAGAGCTGAGCTGCAAAGCATGCAGAAACCAGGAAAAACAGGGGCTAAGCACTTCCCAGAGAGTAAAAATTCCAAGCATGCATAAGAACCCAAAAGAATTTTAAATGCTAAAGGTCAGCAAAAAATAAGCTGCTCTACAGCAGAATGTAAGCTTGTTTTATTTGTATTCCATTTAGTCTGTGCACTGCCTCAGCAATGTAAAAAATCCACATCCTGCTCTGTGGCTTAATGCTCAGAGACAAACAGCTGCTCGTTAGTTCCGTGCATTAACGGACAACTGTGTTATCATTAGCACTTCTGTTTTCCAGAAAAGCTGCCAATACTTCAACTCCTAAGCTTTATTTTTGTCCATTATATTGCAGAGTTTTCTCCACATACCTGACATGCCTCTGCTTGCTCCCAACATGCAGGGATGTTACAGCTCCTGGTCGCTGCCAGCATCACCCCAGGAGAGCATCAGGCTGCCCTCCAGTTAAACCACTAACTCTCAGCCACTGCCACTGCCTTTCCATCTTCCAATCTTCTCTGCCCCAGATAGTCATCCTTGCAGTGCCGAGGGCAGAAAACACAATATTCCAGTCTGCTGAAGTCAAATTGCAGAAAAGAGCAGCTTGGAGCAAATAATAGATCAGATGTGATCCATTTTTTTAAAGAGCAGAAATTGTAATAGTATGTTCCTCTCCTTGAGTGAGGAGGTGTCTGCAGTTTCCAGCCTTCAGTGAGCCCCTCCACTTCATGATTCCCAGATGCTTTGTAACAAGTAGTGTCTGGAAAAGCAGTCCCTGCCTTACCAACCAGTGCCTCAGAATTCCCTGGGAGAGGGGCAGGAGGAACAGCAGAGCCCACTTAACACATAAGCAGAAGTTGCCTCAGCTTTATTGACTCTCAGGGTTAAGGACTGCAAAACTTTCAACTGGTAGTTAAAAGTGGTTTGAAAAGGTTTAATATAATTTCTCCCTATTGCTGTAGTATCTTTATCATTCCTGTTCCCTTGAAAAATAGACACCCCTAGACAACAGAGGTAGGGTAATCATTCTAGATTAATAGAATAAATAAATAAATCTAGAACTAGATTTCACTATTTCTCCTAGTGGTAGATACATCTTGTTATTTGAAGAGATGCTCATTAAATATCAGCTTCAAAAGCTTTATATTCAAGCAATCTTTGCATTCAAAAAATTACAGGCCCTTTCAACCCTTCCTCCTCTTTCACATCACTTTATATCAGAAGATGTGCAATGCTCTGAACACAACCTTTTTTTGCATATGAGCTTTCTGAAAGGCTTCATAACATGTTCAGCCCAAATGCAATCCTGCAGTTGTAACCAATTTCATGTGAATAATTAAATAACCAACATTAACATTAATTTATTAAAGCCCATCTAAAAAAACCAGCTTTGATTTAAATTGTGTTGCAGGTAGCTCCTTCAAAATGAAATGCCTAAATATCTCATTAATCATGACAGCAACCCCTGCTGCTGGCATCCAACTGACATTTCATTCGATTGCTATAAAATGCTTTCATCAAATCACTTTCCAGAGGCTCAGCAGCTGATTTAGCCACAAGACCACTCAGAGGATGGCTGCTAATGGAAATCACAGGGAGCAGGGCTGGGATGCTCTGGTCAGTCCTGTGATTAGGGCTGTGTTTTGTTGCTTTTTTTTTAACGAGCCTTTACCAGCTAAATCACTTTTTGCAGTGGGTGTAGAAAGCAAAGCAGAAGAGACATCCTTGCACCCAATATTGCCCTGGGCAGTTAGCAGAGACCTAACTCCAGTATGGCTTGCCTTTCCCTCAATTCCCATCACACCAGGGTGAAATCCAGGGAAGAGATATCACATACACTGCAGCAAGGTCTGTCCCTGCTTTCCTTGACAAGCAAAAGCCCTCAGAGCATCTGGCACTATCACAGCAGTAAGAAAAACAATCCAAGGAATGCCCTTGAGGTGATCAGACAAGGAGCATCTTGGTTGTCTAAATGCAGAGCTGAGGCCTTAGCAAGTCAATCACTGCTCGTGAAAGAGACCCCGGGCCATGTAAGGCTTAAACAGGGGGAAATGCAGATGAACTTTTGTTCCAGTTTCATACCAAAATTTTTGTTAAAATTATGTGGTGCCTGTTCTAATTCTAATTAATTCTAGCCGGGCTCAAAACCAAGCTGCCAGAGAACTCCCACCTGAATGTAACCTCTGTCCTTCTAGGCTTACAAAAAATCAGCAATAATCTCATAGCAAAAGCCCAATAATGAGCAAAAAGGTCTTTTACTGAGGCAAAGACACACACTGGTGTCCTGGTTTCAGCTGGGGCAGTGTTCATTTTCTTCCTAGTAGCTGGCACAGGGCTGTGTTTTGGATTTGAGAATGAAAATAATGTTGATAGCACGCTGAAGTTTTAGTTGCTGCTGAGCTGGGCTCACCCCAAGTCAAAGACTTTCTCAGTTTCCTGTGCTCTGCCAGTGAGAAGGTGCTCAAGAAATATGGAGGGAGCACAGCCAGGACAGGTGCCCTGAAGTGAACAAGGGGATATCACTCCATGCTGTCATGGTCAGAATATAACTTGGGGGGATTGTCAGGGCAGAGGGCTGATCACTGCTCAGGGATGCACTGGGCACTGGGCAGCAGCTGATGAGCAATTGTACTGTGCATCCCTTGTTTCTCTTGGATGTTACCCCTCTCTCTGTTTTTATTATCTCCCTTTTCACTACAATTGTTATCATGATTACTATAATAATATTTTCTTTTATTTCAGTTATTAAACTGTTCTGATCTCAACCCACAGATTTACCTTTCCCCCTCAGTTCTCATCCTCGTCCCACTGCGGGCTGGGGTTAAACCACCAGATTGGGTCGTACAGCACTGGGTAACTGTAGCAAAGTCTGAAACAGCTAATGTAGCAATTCTGTGTTTTTACCGACAGATGGACTGGCTGTCAGTTTCCCCACACTAAAGTACTTGAAATACTTGTAACAAAGCTCAGTGCATCCCACTTTCACAAGAGCCCTCTGTCAACCACCAGTCACAGCCGGTAGAAGTGTGTTTTGACCATGTAACCCAGAAAGCCAGAGACCAAACCAGCTTTTTACTGCAAAGCTTGTGAAAGCAAAACTGCCTTGAAATGAGCTCATCATGGGATCCTCTCAGTGAATCAGTTACGGCTGCAAAAGGAGGAATAACTCCTTAGAGAAGTATTTCCTTGTGCAAACCCCCTTGGATACTAATTTAGTGCTAATAAAAAGAGGAAAATTGATGAAATGCCTGTCTATAGGACAGAGGTGCTTTCCAGCTGAGAAAGACAGTGCACAGAGAAACAGAACAAATACTCTTCATATTATCTGAGCTATCTGCTTTGCAGGGGGCAAGTGTAGCATCATTTCTCTTGCGGTGCTCACTTATAAAGCAGAGTAAGTGTGTCAAATCTGTTACAGTCATGAAGCTGCTCCATGACTGCAGGAGCCCAAAGAAAATGAACAGCATAAGCCAGGCAGCAAACATTGCTCTGGGTTGGTCTGAAATGCAAGAACCATTTAAACAGGGGTGGAATATTTTTTTTATTAAAATACCTAAAGCATCAGACTTGTCACTGAGGCTCTATCTTTAAAAGTTTGATCCTTGTATTAAAAAAACAAAAACAAAACAAAAAACCAACAACAAAAAACTCCCAAACAAATAAGCAAACAAAACCCCAAACAAAAGCCCCACAAACAAACAACAAAACAAACCAACCAAACAACACACCACAAAAAAACTCCGCACAGGCAGTCCTAAGGCAAGCCCGAGGCACTGAAGATGTGTGCTGGCACAGTTCAGGAGCACACCCTTGAGAGTACATTTCCTGCATGGGCAGCAGCAGCTCTCACCAGCTCAGCCACACACAGAGGTGCTCAGGAAGCCTCCAGCTCCTGCGGGCCAAGCTCTAAAAGAGAGATGGGCTCCCACACACCCCAGCTAGTGATGGTAGGTAAAAAATGATCGTGCAGCAACAGGCTGCAAAACAGGATTATAACAACATCCTCTGGACCGTGCTTTGCCGAGGGCTGCTCAGGGGTTCTGATCTGAGCTGGGGATGGGGGGAAATGTGCAGTTCCATGGGCTGGGACAGATAATGAACTCCAGAGTGAAGAGCAGATTTTGTTACATGTTTTAATGTCAGTATCCTAAGCAACCAGCGTTGCAACAGACAAGGCACAGGATATACAAATACGTTGCTATAGATATCTGGTCCTGCCTGGTAAACTCGTGTGAACTTCTTTCCTGCCCTGCGGCAAAAGCTGACACCCACATACCAGCCACTGCTGCACCTGTCACATTTTCCCAGGCTGCAGACAGGGGCCCAAAGTAACACCTTTTGATAAAGTCTGAATTGCAAAAAGGAGTATCTTCACCTCTTGAAAAGCTAATAATTTAGCAGTGAGATAAAAGAAATATCTTAATCAATAATGCCACAAAAAATTCAAAGCCTGCAGGGTTTGAGATGCAAAAGGCTCCTGTCAAGAGGGGCTGAAGCTGCTTCTGTTGCTGCCTTCGGGGAAACAGAAGGAAAAACAAAAACTGACAACTGAAGAAAAGACCAGCCTAAATAAATAAATGATCTTTTTAAATTTTTCACTTTCAGTAACTAATTCTGCTTTTACTTATATAAGAAACATTGCTTATTTGCAACTCACTTTCAAGTTTAATCCTTTTCAGAAGTTTATTAAAAACAGTGCGTGAAGGGGAAGGACCACTCAATGTACCACCCACATTTCAGTTTCAGAAAACTCAGTAACAATTCACATATGCTCATTGAATGTCCTTCGAAAGGTAGAGTGAATTGGTAAAGAGACCTCGAGCCACCTCACTGTGTGAGTTTACCCATAAACACATACCCAGGAACTACATGGTCTTGAAAACCTGATTCCATGTCTGGGATGAAAATCCATTATAAATAACCACCTACCCCTCACCTTGCCAAAGAACAATATAATTACAAATTCTCCAACCCTGCAAACAGCTATGCGAGACAAAGGCTGGCACAGTCATTTCACAGAGTCAGCTGCAAAGGCTGAAACAGAATAAATTCGCTTGGAGGTGTCTGGGTTGCTCCCATCTATTGAAGTCACTGTGTTCAGGATTATATTCCTGATTTACAGGGAAAAATCAGTTAGTCACTGACATGGAGCATCAGTACATTAACCTGAGAACCATTTTACATTCGGATCACAAGTGTGTGGTGAAGAGGCACTTGCAGATCCCTGTGGCAGCATCTTCCCAGGTGCTGGAGTCACTGCAAAGAGTGTGGGGATGCTGACACCTGCTGCACCCATTGCTGCCCACTGTGCCCACCAACACCGGCCCCCACCAGCAGAGGAGAGTTTGCCATGGATCACAAACTACCCCCAAACATCCATGAGTTGTTGCTAGTGAGTAATAAACGAGACCCATGTTGGGACCAGAAACATGGCAATTCTTTGGGGAGCTCTCCGTGATGTTCTCCATCTCAGGGAGAAGAGCTTATTACTGTAAAGGGCAAATATTCCCAATGCAGTAAGAAAAGCACAGAAATATTTCAAGTAAATTAGGAAATTGGGTTAATTTGGGTGGGAGCAGTTTGGGCAGTAATGCAGCCTGTGATTGCAGACAGGAAAAGAAAATCATGAGTGGATTTTCCTCATCTCCTCCCTTTGTCCTTTCTTTTTAAACAAAACCAAGGGAGAAGCAGCCAGTCCTATTTTTTTCAGATGCTGTGCAAAGCTGGCAAGGCTTAAAAAAATTACAGTTTGTTTACACAATATTGCAGATCAAGGAAAACATGTCTGCACAATGTCTTAGTGCACAAGGTCTTTTTCTGAGAAGGTTGGGTTGCATGAGGAAAAACCCACGTCATGTTCACTGAATATAGTATTGTAATACATAATTTTTAATAAAACTCATTGAATGCTGGCCTGCAGGATAGGGGAAGGATCCTGATGGGAACTGGGAAATCAGAGAGAACACTTTTAGAAAAAGAGAAGAAAAGTGACAAAGATTAGCACAAGGCAATGTGTTGATAATATAATTAAAACCACAGAAGTAGCACAGTTGGGCTGTTTTTCATTAGATTTTAGAAGTTTCCTATGATACATTTATTTAATTGACGAAGGTAAATCACAGAAAAATTCTCTACAGAATAATCACAGCCCTGAGAGAAAGGAATCCAGATTAAATTTCAGAATAATTAGTCAAACTCTGTCAGTAAGAAGAGCCAACCAATGCCACCTGAGCTAATTCCACAGCATCAGAGCCACTCCTGTGGAGAAGATGGAGAGTTTGGGGACAAGGACACTGGCTAACTAGACAATGACAGATGATACCCAGCCCTCAGGCATGGTCTGCAAGACCATCCTCACTGCTAATGATACCTAAATAAAAAAACAAGGAAAAGATCTGACATCCTTTCATTCCCCAGCTGCAGGTACTGTGCTGAGATATGGGGCAATTAAGGGCATTTCAGGGTAGCTACTTTGAAAAAGAGCAGGGAAGAGAGTTGGGCTTGCTTTCAAAGAGTGAAAAGAAACGTTTTTATTTAACTAAAGAAGCTTTCTTTAGCAGGTGTATCTTTAGTGAAAATGATGCCTTGAGAGGCTACCTAGAACAGAGGCTAGACAGTGTTAAAGGAATAAAGTATGTACTTATTTAAAAGGCCTTTGAAGGACCCACCTTGGGCAGTACAAGTGCCCAGCTGAGGCTACACCCAAGATGGACTCCAAGTCACGAGTTTTTACACTTTTATAAGTTTTGGTCCATTTACATATTGGGGTTAATTGTCCAGTTACAGCTTCGGGTTATGAAGTCCCATCCTCCCAGTTTGCTCTCCTCAATTTGCTGTTGATGATAGTTTTTGGGCCTGAAACTGCAACAGTGTCCTTGGCTCTTGGCTGGAAAGGGATTGTTTTGTCTGACTAAACTCTGAGGAGAACTTGCTAACACTTCACATGAAGTTCAGAGTTAGACACTAATGCAGTACAGAATCCGGATAAAATGAAAGCTAAAACTTAAGGCATCAAAAATATGCTACAAAATGTGGCTTTGGAGATATGCCAATCAGCTACCTCTAACAAAAATTCAACATTAACTGAAAGTATTAAGATATACTGGAGGGGGAAAAAAATCAACCAAAAGAGAAAGATTCTTTGTTACTAACATGTTCAATGTCCAAATTCACAGCTATGGCTAACAATTTTTACTACTAATACACAGGTTGGTTTTGTTCCAAAAATATGACATCTAATATATATGCACCCATTTATTTTATTAATCTAGGTTTCTAAAGTACCTTTTTTTAAATTTTGATCATCACTTCAAAATAGCACAAAAGCCACTAGTTAAATTTCTTGTAAAAATACTAAAACAAAATTTTTCTCAAAACAGTATTTTATTTCCCCTTCAGTGGTAAATAATAGTAATCAAATTGCTTCACAGCTTTATCTTCCTGTTTGTTGAATGGAAAAATCACTGAAGTTTCAAATCTAATAGCAAACCTAGAGTTTAACTTTCCTAGATTTTTCTCCTTACAGAGATGTGAATTAAAAACTGAGAGTGAAATAACTACATGAGAACAGCATCCCACTCATAAGGAAGGAACCTGGTTCTGCTGGATGCAGCAATTCAAGGAGCAGAAGACCAAATCTGCTGGCAGGAATCAGCCCGAGCTCTAGAATACCTAAGGATATTACTCAAGTTGGTGCATGTGACTGTACCAATCTCTCAGGGATTTTTCAAAATTAACTTTTAGAACCAGGGAGCCAAAATTACAGTGACTACTATCCTGTGCAGAAAAGCCATGGCCCCTGGACAAAGTGTCACACCAGGAACATGATGCAAGGTTTGTGTTCAGGTTATTATCAGGGCAGCCTTTGTGCCTTGAGAACACAATGGCAGGCACCTTGTGTTGGATTATAGCAACATTTATGGTGGGATGTGGACACCCAGCTGTCCTGCACTGTTCTGCTGTCCTGCCCATGCCAAGGCACACCCAGGCTGGTGGCTCCCCGTTTGCCCAAGGCAGTGCCTTGATGGTGTGAACTCCAGAGCAAATGATCACAGGGATGAGCATGGTGCTCCTGTGAGGTGGATCCCAAACACAATGGGCCCTTTTGAGCAGCAGTGATATGACAAACCATCTCTCTGGCCATGCATGATGCTCAGGGATGTAATAATACCTTCTCTCACCTGTCACTTCAGCTTCCATCATTAAAAATGGGAGAGGTATCTCCAGAAAACAGCAAACAATATGATTTTGTGACTAGTTCCTCTAAAATCCCTACTAAAATGGGCACCATGACTTCACTGAGCTGTCAGAGAGCACTGACTGGACTCTCCCAGCTGTCAATACCAAAGCAAGAGGAGGCTGGTGCAGCAGCATGGCAGGACACCTCCAGTCCCAGCCCACACATTTAGTAGCTGCAACTTCCATTAATCCTGAACACTCAAGAGTTTGATTTGCTCTTAAGTGCATTCACTATAAATTATGCAGAAGAACAATATGACTGTCTGCCTCCAAGAAAGGGAGTGCTTCATATCAGAGGAGAAAGAAGAGATGCTGGTAATTTTAGGGGCACCAAGAACAGCCCTACAGAAATCCTTTCTCTCTTCTGGCATTTCTGTGTAGCATTGAACACTTCAATGCAAATCATCTTGGAAGCAAATCATGCAATCTGCACTCAAGACATCACTTTTCTCATTAACCTCCACCACAGGGCTCCATCCCCAGCAATACCCACACCAAATGTGTTTTTCTGAGCACTGTGGGTGAGGGCTGCCTGGAGCTGAGCCTTTGTTAGCAAGCTGGGTAAGAAACAAATGGAAAATCAAATCATGCTGAATTTTATATTTATATCTAATTGATGCCAGTAGCGGCCAAATGGGTGTATTTTCTTCCCTAACTGGGTATAGTAACAGGAAGGAGATGTGATAGTTTTGAAGCAGGAAGCATCCCAACAGGCGTGGGATGAGAAGAGCTGACCTGCACCTGAGACCACATGTGGGGCACATCCTGTCCCACTGCCTTGGTGCCGCATCGGTGAAGGTCTCGATTGCAAAAACAGGAAACCTGTCTTCTCTCAACACTGATGCTGAAGATGGACTTTCATGTTCACATGAGGAGAAGGGGATGAGGGAGAAAATCTGCTCCTGATATCCCCTTTAAATTGCTCTCTCAGGTGGAAGGATCTTCATGAACTTCATTTTAGCAAATGCAAAAAGGTGCCTAATCCGTAAGGTTTTAACATATCAGGCCATGGACAGATAAGCTTTCCTGGGTATGGCCAAAGCAGGTGCTCAGGATACTGATCTCAGCCATTTTGTAACATCTTAATTTATGGTCTCTGAAAAGACCCTAAAATACATCTGGTATCAACTACTAGTCTGCTCCACTTCTAATGGGACTAAAAAAATCCTACTCAACCAAATTCTGCATCTTTTGCAAACCAAGATCCACACTAGGCTGATATTTTTGGTTTGTTTTTTTTTTTTTTTTTTTTAGTTTCCCTTCACCAAGGATAACATTATCTATTTTCCTGGAAGCTTTCAGCAACTTTTCTGCAGGAGAAGAAGGTATCCTGTGCAAGAAACCATGTCAACAAGATCTTTCCGTAAATGCGACGTTTGCGTAAGATCAACACAATAATTTATCATTTATTTTTTCCTCTTGAAAGGAACAGGAAAAAAGTGTTTAAAGGCTGTGGCAGTGGTTAAAAGGAGGGCTCTGCTGGTGGAGGATGGTGCAGGAATTGAAAGTTTCTGAAGTGATGCCTTCTCCTGGGGGGTGCACACACATCTTTCAGCACACAACAGCAAGGCCGCTTCCCTTTGCCTTCAAGCCTGCTAACGGCTGTTTGTTGGCACTACATACATTAAAAAAGGGAAGGCCAGCAAATGTACCACCCTCAGGGTCAGAGGAGTCAGTTCTACAACTGATAGAGATGTTTGGACACTGGCATTGGGGGAGAGGTTCCTGCCAGAGGAGGATGAAGTTTTATTTGCTCAGCTGAAGCGAGTCTGGACTATGGAAGAACCAGGTAAATCCTCCAACTGACACTCTCCCCTGGCTGAGCCTGTCATTCAGACTCTTCTTACTCCCCTGCAAACACAGGCATGATCCTGCTCCTGGACTTCTCTGAGATAAACACAGCATAACAGAAATAACCCCACATTTCCCCACCCCTGCTCTGAAGAGAATAAGCAGTAGTACATTAAAAGCATTTTAGGCTCTTGCTTTCTTGTGCCTAACGTTATTTTTTTAGCTTCTTGGCCCTCTGTGGCAGAGATCATGACTTGTCAGACTTATTTTGAGACCTCCTTTAAGTTTCACAACTAAAAGTCAGTGGCAAAAATCAAATAGCCTCCCAAAGGAAGGTCGACCCCCATATTTCCTCTGCAACTGACATTTCCAACTGCAGGAGGATGGTGGGGCAGAGTAGACAGATGGGCATTTATACATGCCATAGCTCAGGAAAGAGCTCTTCAGCATTTGGTGCCCAAACTGTGTTTTAGAAAAGGAGAGGAGCTGCAGCTAGGGATGACCCTGCTGAACAATAGCACACAGCTCTGGCTGCGTGCTGGGTTTTGGAGCGACTCCAAGCAGGGTGGGACTGTAAGAAAGTGGACAAAAGCTTTGGATAGAGATCTACAGGGAGGAAGCGCTTCCTACTTCCTCCACAGAAAGGACCAGGGCTTTAAATAAACCTCCTCCTGAGCTCTGCTGAAAGAAAGTCCTGCCTGACTGGGACCCAGCTGAAGGCTGATGGGGCTCTCCTAGGGAACTCTGCTGCCCTGCTGGAGTTTCCAGCAGGCTGGTGGGAAGTGGGGGAGGGCTGCCCACAACCCCATTGTGACTGGCATCAACCAGACAAAAAAGCCTGTAAAACCTCTGACAGGGCTTTCAGCTCTGCCACCAAAGGTGCAGAGCCAGACTTGCCCATCAAGCACATCTTTTGAAGAAAAAGGTATATCAAAGTGTACATTTACACTTTGTAAAGCCATTGCAACATCATGCCATTTCTCAGACCCATTTACCCTTTAGCCCTTTCTTGTGTGGCCTATGAGGCTGCAGCAGCACGTTTATTCTGATGGACAGAGACATTCAATCTGTTCCATCCCCCTCAGCTCCTTTCCACCTTCCCCACCTCTGCAGCTACATGGGATCTTCCAGCCTTGCCTCTCTCCTTCCTCTCACATGGTTCCACACACAGACCATAAACATGGGAGCCAGGATTGGAAGCAATACTGACAAGAAAATGACTGGCACTTACAAAAAACCATCCCCCTCCTAACAAATACCAGTGGAATATTTACTTTGTTTGGATGTAACAGAATCAGACCCTAAATACAATAATGCATACTTGCAAACATCCAGATCTTTCCTCTGTACAGTACCACATCAATTATCTTATCCATCCATTTTAGGGTACATATTAGTTGTAATAACCCCAAGCTTCCCTGTTCTCCATCCTGAGCATCAGCCCACAGCAAGAAGCCTGTTTGTTGTTTTTCAACCTGTCCTTAGTCTGCTAGAGCATCCATTGATTATAACCCAAAAGAAGACCTGTGCTGTGCCAAAATTGCTAAAATTTACATCTCAGACATTTTCAGTGGTGTGAAGATTTAATAACAGAAAATAAGAGAGAGAAGGAAGGAAACTACAGGTCTGAAAAGTATCAGGCTAGACAGATTAAGAAGCAATGGGGAAAAAATATATCCCAAATTATATTCTCACAACAAAAACAAAGCTACAGGCAGGTCAGAAAGAACTGAGTTGTGCATACATTTCTGGAACAGTAAGAAATGGCTTTGCCATTTCTTCAATGGGATTCATGGGATCAAATAAGTAAATTTCACATTCCTGGAGGAAAACAATTATTTCATTAATGTCTTTGCACAAAGCAATTACCCAGCAGTTTGGAACAGACATCTGTGATACTGACCTGCTGAGACAGACATTGAAATTGTACTTGGTCCAAATTTGTGAGAGAAAGTTCTCTCCTGCTCTACAAAGGAGCAAAAGAGTCAAAACTACTTCTTGTAGCAATTATCTGCTAGGCTCTGGGTTCACTGGACAGCAAACTGCTCTCAATATATGTCCTCTTCTTATAAAATTCCTGGATTTTCCCTGCTAATTCACATCCCATGGCAATCTGACTAGCACTCTGCTGTGGGGGGGTGACTGTTGGGCTGAAATAAGACAAAGTGCAGTAAGAAGCAACCCATGCCAACAACAAATTTGCAGCCAAGACTGAGAGCAGTAGAACTGCTCAACTGCCAGCCCTGGAAAGGCATATCCACCACTGGCACTCACTGAAGCAAAGATGCTGATTGCCACTATTCCTGCAAATTCAACACAGCTATTATAGGTTATTTCTCTATTTCTTGATGTTTCCAAGCTGTCCTAATGTCCTACTAGCTTTTGTTACTCAGCTTTGTCCTAATGGCTTCTGTACAGACCTATGTCAGAGTGGATGTAGCTTAATATACTTTAATGCAGTCAATGCTCATTATTTCCAGTATTCCTGAAGACAAGCTGCTCCTCTCGGTTAAAACTATGTTCAGGCCCTGATATGGCAGATATAGTGTCAGTCACTGCCTTTCTTCCTGACCTTTATCCCAAAAGCCAGCCAGGCTTTGCTCCCATCACTCCAGTCAAGGCCTCATTCCTCTACTGGCTCAAAAATCAACTTCTAACTTCACCTCAAATATATTCAGTGCTGGTAACCACATTTGCTCTGATCCCAACAACGTCTTCTCTGGAACTTCCCCTCTGCTGCACACAGGGATAGAGAGCCATCACTTCCACATCAGCCTTGGCTTTCCTGGTTTAACTGAGCAGGTTCTTCTTGCCTCCTCTCAGACACAAAATGTCCTTTCCCTGTGTCACAGAAATCCTCTCCTGCACTTGGTGCAGTGACAGCCTCCTGACCCCTGGCACCGCACGCACCCTCTCAACACCAAGTTTCCTTATCTGCACTGGGAACTCTTCCAAGAAGGGGATTTGCCTTTTGACCTTAGTGCCTTGGGTCAATCTGTGTTCAGCTCTGCCTGGGCTCTCCTCCACACTTCCAGTGAGCAGCTTCTCCCCTGTTCAGGGACAGCCTTACCCTGTGTTTCATGCCTTTTCTGTTCCTGCCATCCAAAGGGGTGCCCTGCTCTCTCAGAATGGCATCCTGATCTTTTTCCAAGCTGACGGCAAATGGCAGTGTCATGGCACCAGATACGTGATCTGATCCCTGAATGTGGAGCTTCAAAACCCATCTGCTGACAAGGTCTAATGGATGAGATGTAAATCTCAGAGGAAAAACAATGCCAAGATGTAAGTGCTCCAGCACATTACTGGAACATCTCCACATGTAAAACCTAGTAGTGCGAGTCATACAAGGATTTTTCCAGTTTCTTCTCTAGCTCTCAGTGACAGGTGAATGAAGAGGACCACTTTTATCACTCATCCAGTGCATGAACAGGGAATAATAGCCTATTTGTTTTAAAAACAAAATAGTAGGGCTGGACAAAGCCAACCAAAGAACCAAATGTAGCCACACCCTCAACTAGGGGAGACCACAATCACTTTCTATTTGCTATCCAGGATCTGTGTATTACACATATATATTTCTATTTTATTCAAAACAAAGGTGTTTTTATTCCTCATAAAGGGTGAGACTCACATCTGGCACATCTGAGGAACAGCTGAAACAAGCAGAAAGTCCATCAGGCAGTTTGATCTGAAAATACAGTAAAAAAATCCCCCCTCACTAAGCAGTGAAAAGGTGACTGAAAATACCCCTGAATGCTTCAAGCAGGCTGCAGGCTTCTTGGAGTGTGAGGAGTTTCAGGATCCACTGTACGAGCAGCAGAAACAGTTCAGCAGATATTCATGCACACTTACAGATCCATGGTGCTTGTAGTCAATGAGAGATTTGCTGCTGAGAAAAGCACTTTTTTCCCTTTTTAAAGAAATTTTACATCAAAAGAAATGTATCTTTGCTGCTCTAACCCACGGGTGGGCCAACAGGGATCTAGCACAACTCTTCCCCTAGATCCAAGCAGCATTTGTACCAGAGCAACACAACGTGATCTGCAAACCAGAAAGTCCCTCTGGACTGGATCACTGTGCAAGCCAATGGATGGGGAGAAACTCTGCAAAAACACCTCAAGTTTGCCAGAGCTTTGGGCTATGCCATAATGGCATTTGGATGTACACTGGGGCATGCAGGCATCTTTGGCCAGGCACAGCTCTGCTCAGCTGGGCACTCACCCTGATGGCCCATCACTGCTGATATGTGACTCATTAAAAATGTCTCAGCATGCCACTGAAGAAAATTTGTGTGTGCATAAAACCCCCCATATTGACTTTTCCTATGGAAATTGCTTCTCCACCATGTGCTCCTTTCAGCAGGGAGGAAGTTGCAGCAGCACGTTCCTCAAGGCTGCACCACGAACTCACAGGGGCTGGGAGCACCTCAGGAAAAGCTCACAGAGCTCCTGAAAAACAGCACCACTCTCTGCCCAAAAATAACCCCACTAAAACACATCCAATTTCTTGATGATGGTGTTACTGCCAGAATTTCCAAGCCTGCAGCTTTCCAGGAGAAATCCATGGAAATGCATGCACACACTCCAGAGCATGCTACATTTGATATGAGTAGCCCAGTTTCAAGCATCCACGCAAGCAGTGGATTTTTTCACTAAGAGCACATCCTAGCCTAGTACAAGTTAAAATTAACTAATGGCAAAGCCTACTGCTCCAGCTCTGCAAGGGGGAACACCTGCCAGTGACTGCCCCAAAACAAAAGCAAGATGCTGAAGAGCTCCTGCTGCAATGCAGAGAAGTGGCAGCTGAGATCTTGCTTTTGCTGTGCCAGGCACTATGTACTGGGCCAAATAGAGCCTGTTGCTGTGCCAAAAAGTGGGTAATTCAAGCTGAAAGGCAGATGATAGGGCTTCCCTGCTTTGCCAGGCAGCTGGCTGCAGAAACACATTTTGCAGCAGCAAACATCACCCTGCACTGATGAGGTGGAGAGTCCTTTCAAGTCAGTCGTTAGCAGGTCTAAAGGTGGGCTAAAGACAGAGGAGCTGCCTGATAAATGGCAATGCTTGGCAAACAAAAAAAAAAAAAAATTAAAAAAAAAAAAGAAAAAAAAGATTATGGTCCTTCTTCCTATGCTGCCTCCCAGTCCATTAAATATCACTACATTTACCCTGACTGAAAATATTAGAGGTCTCATGTCTTAAACTTGAAGAACAGTTTTTCCACTCAGAGGAATTTTGCTTACCTTCAACAAGCAGTAGTGCCAACAGTTGTTAAAGTACAGTATAAATATTAGTCCTTGCCAGTAAACAGATGCAAACTTTGGCACCAGATCAGACTGAAATAATCACATAATCACAGAATGGTTTGAGTCAGAACGGACCTTTAAAGATCACCCAGTTCAACCCCCTGCCATGGTCAGGGATAGCTTATACCAGAACAGGTTGCTTAAAGCTCCATCCAACTTGGCTGTGAGTACCTCAGGACATGGGGCATCCACAACTCCGGGCAACCTGCTCCAGGTTCTCACCACTCTCACAGTAAATTTGTTCCTTATGTCCAATCTAAACTTACCCCCTTTCAGTCTAAAATCATTGCTCCTTGTCCTGTCACTACAGGCCCCTGAAAATACCCCACCTTTCTCCATGTTTTTTTATAAGCCCCTTCATAATGAAAGACTGCAATGAGGTCTCCTTGGAGCTTCTCCAGGCTGAACAACTCCAACTCTCTCTGCTTTTCCTCGTAGGAGAGGAGCTCCATCGCCCTGACCATCTTCATGACCTTCCTCTGGACTCACTGCAACAAGTCCATGCCCCTGCCTATGTTGAAGGTTTCTGAGCTGGACACAGTGCTCCAGGTGAGGTCCCACCAGAGTAGAGGGTCAGGAACACCTTCCTCATACCTGTCAACATCTCACATGGAAAAGCCCAGCTGGGGAATAACAATACAGATTGAGCAAACCTGCCCGACAGACTGAAGAATATATGCACAGCTACACTGGGCCACAATAGTTAAAAACTCCATTTCCATGCTTTATTTATTTCTATTTAACAAACTAAAACCCTAAGTGCCAAACTGAAGGTTCAGTGACAACTCAAACTAAACAAATTAGCCACTCAGATCATTAAAGCACTCGAGAGATGCTTTCCTTCCTTCTGTGTATGCTCTACTAATCTCCACACTTCCCTCAGTCTGATAAAGCAATTAAAAAATCCATTTCACTTTCAGTTTCTGACCAGAGAAAGCACTACAGGTTCACAAGCTACCAGGGTTTTTTTTTTAAATGAAAAATGTTATTCTCCATATACTTTCAGTAAATAATCCCAGCGAATTTAGGCATGAAACAGATCTGCAAAACAAAATAGGCAAGAATGTAAACTTGGTGCCTCTGCCTCAAAACACTTCCAGCCTCACCTAAGGCGTGACTCGGCTGTAAAGCAATTTATTGGAGCAGAGAGGCTGAGTGATGCAGGAGTGCTGCAGGCACGGCAAGGAGGGCAGGGAGTGCAGTACTCAGGCAGTTATGCAAGCGGGGAAGCACGGGGTGAAAGGACAGGAGGGCTCTGCGGGACAGCCAGCCTCACAAAGCCCATAAGGAGCTTTGGCAGCGCCCGGCTGCCCCGCCGCCAGGCAGGTGACAGCAGCCAGCCTGCAGTGCCCTGCCAGCAGGGCCCAGCCCACAGACACAGCCACAGGTGACAGCAGCCAGCCTGCAGTGCCCTGTCAGCAGGGCCAGCCCACAGACATCGCCACAGGTGACAGCAGCCAGCCTGCAGTGCCCTGCCAGCAGGGCCCAGCCCACAGACACAGGTGACAGCAGCCAGCCTGCAGTGCCCTGCCGGCAGGGCCCGGCCCACAGACACAGCCACAGCCACAGGTGCTTTGCTGTTGGCCTTTGTGCTCATGGCCCACAGAGTGAAGTCTGTGGGATGCTGGGGGAAACATCAAAAGGGCTTTGGTGCTTTCTCTGCCATGTATTTCAGGTTTAATGGTGGTTTTGCTATCCCCACCTCCCGGATTCTCTGCTGAAGTGCTCGTGGACAATGAGACTATTGAGAATTTACTACAGCATGAGATTAGTTTGGGTTTCAGTTTCTGCTGAGCCAGCTCATTTCCTTCCACGTTCTTACAGGAACAGATGCTAAAATATAAAAGGGCAGTAAGCATCATAAAGGCAAAAAAGGAAAACCCTTCATGCAACAGCATGAAGTTAAAAATACTTTTTCACAGCTTTAGCCAGAGCCATTCAATAGTTTGCTCTGCTGTCTAATTATATTACATAAAAGAGGCAAGAGATTATTCTTTTTTTCTTAAGAACAAAAAAACCCATAAACACATACACACCTCAAAATAAACAAAACCCCAGCCAAATACCCAACAACTAACTGGCCAAACTGGCTGGATTAAAATAAATGTTCAAAGAAGCTAAACAGAAAAATTAGTTTTGTCCCCTCCCATCATGCATGACTGCAGTGCTGCCTTCAGACACCAAATTCAATTGCTGCAGCAATTAGTCACAAAATTCAAGGCGAGCTGAAATTGTCAGATGCTCCAAGAGCATCGCTGTGCTAGAATCAATTCTTCCCCCACAGAGGCAAACCAAACAGATGGACAGCCTGCAGCTCATAAAAAGCCACAAGCCATCCCTGGGCTGCAACAGCAGCAAGGATGAGGTGATGGCAAACAAACTCCTGGCCCTTGTGCCAGTGCTCCAGTCAATGCAGGAGCACCTCTTCCCTTGGAGCACCTCTTCCCTTGGAGCACCTCTTCCCTTGGAGCATCTCTTCCCTGGGTGCTTTGGTGCTCAGTGGCCACAGCCCAGAGTATCCCCACAAGGCCATCCAGAAAAGGAGCCACCAGGGCTGGGATTTGCTTTAGGAAAAGAATAGGTGGAAAGAAACCCAGATTGCCCAATTGCACCACACCAGCCATGTTTCTCTCTCCACAAAGTTACATTAATCAATTTTATTCTTTTTCAGAAAAGTCTCAAGTATGGCAAGATGCTTCTCCATGCAGCTCTGACATTCATATGCTTTGCCAGCTAGATGGGCCATCTGCAACCCCTACTGACACTGTCTAAAGTACCTTTTATATACAGACATAATACCCATTATCCTCTGATGCTTTTAAAATGCTTCTCATTAGCCACCCCAGATGTGCAACCCACTGCCCAACAAGCCCACACCTTCCTGGTGCCACTCCACCAGCCCACAACTGAACCTGCCTGCACCATCTCCTCCAAGCTGTGGGGAAAATACATTAATATAGACCAGAAAACTGAGATCACAAAAGACCAAAGCCACTGATTACCCATCAGGTTGCTTCACTACTTGATACAAATTTTTCCAGGAGGTTTCTAAACCTCTGAGAACTACCAAGCTGTGAAGTAAATATGCAATGTAAATACAGAGATGTTGGTAGGACTAATGACATGAAATCACTGATAAAATTTAGGAGGATTTTCAGACTTTCCTGAAAACTTTCCAAACCATTCTTTTAGATTTAAGACAAGTAAGGCAGCTTCATGGAGGTTTCAAACAAGGTGGAGTAAAACAAATTTAGCTCACACGGGTAACATAAATATCTCTGCTGGCAGCCTGGGTGAGAACCAGACTCCACAACACCTTACTGATGACAACCTTGGGGAATTTCAATCCTGCTTGTAAAGAGCAGAGAACATGATACAACTTCCTATTGCTTTTGTCAACTTATTCATAAACATCTTTGTATTATGAACATTTTAATCACCTGTGCATTGCCTACACAGTGTCATTAGGTTTTCTTTCAAAACAAACAAACAACCAAAATGTAGTAACCTTAATGGAAAAATAAACTCCCAGGGCAACTCTTGACAAACACAGCTGCACCATCCCTTCAGCCAGGGGATGCCTTTCTCCCTTCCCTGCAGCTCTCCCAGAACTGGCTCAGCAAACCCCCCCAGCACGCACTGCTCCTCCCTGGCTGGAGAGCCAAGCCCTCTGCAGCTGGCACAGCTGGCCACAGTCCCACAGTGCCCAGTGGCTCAGCTCTGGCACCAGTGACACCACCCTATCACCACACTGCTGCGTCAGCACAAGGGGCTGCCATTACATTACATGTTTTCATGGCTTCACCATTTCTCTGCTTGCTCACCCATTACATGTAGACCTCTAAGCCATCCTAGACCTCTAAACTACTCTCTGGAATTTAGGGTTTAAAGCCAATCCTTTCCCTCGCTGCCAAAACATACACTTGGGGCTGATGGAGGACATAAACATTCACCCCACAACAAATATTTATGGGTGTAGAGGAACTTTGCACTTTGGTGTAGAGCCATCCTGGGTGGGACAGACACCAACTGACTGCAGTGCCACCCCCCAGCACCCAGAGAAGGAACAGCCCTACATCACCAGCTCTCTCCTCACTGGCTGCCCAAGAGGGTGCTGGCTGCCCTGTACTCACCCTCTCACCTCACCCCTCCAGGTGCCCTGAGCTCAGGCAGGAGGATCTCCAGGCTGGATTGGCCACCCCATCCCTTTGGCTGCTCCTTCACAGCCCTGTGTGAACCAGGAAGTGGAGGCAAGCCAGCAGTTTATTTTTAGCTTTTTTTTTTTCTCCTGTAAATAAAAAGCAAAACCGCGTGCACAAACCACATGTTCGCGCTCACTCCACCCAGTGACGGGTTTTACATTTCGCATCCTTCCGACGCTCAGAAATTCCCGGGCAATGATGTAGAGCAAACACCACTCCACAGATTTCCATTAGCCCCTCAGTATCCCTGGTCCTACACTGGCAAAATAAGAGTCTCTCAAACACTGAATTGAGTCTCTCCAAGAGCAGGCAAAACCTGAAGAGAGAGGTCAGTGAGGGTGACTCTGCTCTCAGCTTGTCTCCCCCTTTCTCTCCTTCCCAAAATCCAACCAGGACATCCACGAGCACTGGCAGAAGTTGCAGCTCACACTTCCAAAGCTTCACTGCAGACTCTTTGGAGAAGGAAGAGCTAGTGTGGGATTATGAGTCCCTTCCCATGAGTTCAACCACAGCTTTGAATCCCTACTAACTAACTAGAAGCTGGGTCTTGCTTCTCTTCTGCAGCTCCTCAGATGTCATTCCTTGTAACTCGTTTGAGTGTTTCAGATAAACAAGCTACAGGATTTCAAGTGACTCCTCAAACTTTAGTTTCAGAGGTGCAGCAGGTGGAAAGAGTTAAAGGGTTTCCCAGCAGCAGACAGTTTTACAGTCAACAGGTTGAACTTTTGAGCTAGGACGAAGCCACCCATTCACCTTAGGAAATTTTGGTAGAGAACCTCGTTTCCCTCAAAGTTAAAATAAAAAGTTGAAAATCCCCTGGTTTTTCCAAAATGTCTATTGAAACTTCACCTTCTTTAAAAGGGAGGGGGGCATTAGGTCAGTACACACATATCTACACCCTGAGCAGCAAGACTTCTGAATCTAAGCAACAAAAACTTCTAAGGAGCAAATACACTTAACAGAAGGCCCAGTTTGTGCCCACAGTTTATGTGGCTACATTCAGGCTCTAATGGCAAAATTACCTGTTTTCAACTTCTGTTCAAAGAGAAACTCCATACCAGCAGAGTGCCACTTAGACATGAACATTATTCATGCAGAAATGCCTGCTTCAGAGCTCTGAAAACACTAATTAATCACAGCACTGGCTTTATGAGTGATCATTTGCAAATGCCATGCCAGCTCTACACCAGCCTGAGATTGCTGGCAATGCCTCATCCCAAGCAGAAAAATGTCCTCACTACTTGCTGAACACAATACTGCTTGGACAGCAAGTGTAAGCCACCAGTTCTGATGAAAACAAACTTGAGGAGATAAAACAAGGCACATAAAATCACAAGAATTCTGCCTCAATACCTCCCTACTGACTTTTACCTCCAAGACAAGAAGAATTTGCTGAGTTTGCACAGCAGCTCAGGGATGCAGTGGACAGCTTCAAGCACTACAAGACTTGAAGGCATAAACTTTGCTCTGCAACCCCAACAAAAACAATATGTTTGTGTTTATAAAAAGGTGGAAGCTAAGATGGTTGGGTCACTCCAATCACTGTGCTCCTCTACACTAGGATAAAGAGCAGATTCAATGCAGCCCTGCCGATGCCTTAATTAATTAAAAAATCTGTTGGAAAAATTGGCAACCATTTTTGTATATTTTAGGAAGCAGAGCTGAAGTGGAACATCTTCTCCCAGTCCAACCTAACAAACATGTGGTAAGCTGTTGGCTTTAGGACAGCAGATTATGTTAGCTAATAACCATCCCTTGCTCCACTCTTGCTTAGGCCTCTTGGCCCATCTCAACCTGCCAAACTGGGTTTTCAAACCAGCTCATTGCTGGTTGTTGTGCATGTCATTAGCCACCTTGTCCATGCTTTATCCAAAGATTTACTGTGCCCAACCAGCACCCTCTGAAAATGCACCAAGGTGCCTGGTGCCAGGGTTAATTATCCCCTTGCTTAAGAGCTGAAGGTTATTTTCTGTGGAGGCTTTTTTCCTGGGCAAAGGAAAAGCCTTATAATATGCCCCATTTCCTGAAGGAGCCTTGAATTTAAACCTACTTAACTAACTAACCACACTGTGCAAGGAGCAGTGTGCTTACTGTTAGCAAGTATCACAGAAACACCACAGTCAGCTACAATTTCCTTGCTCTGCAGGAGCAGCATGCTCCCTTTCCCACTGCCTGAGGCTCTGCCCCACCTCTCTGCCAACAGGGTAGATTTGAAACTGCAGTAAAACCAGCCTCCTGCTCCCCTGCCTTAACAAGGGAACTCCCTCTTGTCTCACCACAGTGCTGGGCACAGACATCCTACAGAGCAGCACCAGAGGGCTGAAACATGCTGCCAGCCCCCTCATGGAATGCTGGCACAGAACCCTCAGGCCAAACATCATCAAGTTCCCAAAGGAAAAGCATTCAAGTATCTCCTTCCCAGCCTCCAAACCTACAGATTCCCCCAGCAGCCCAGCTGACTGTGTTTATTGCTGCATCCTTCACGTTATAGGTCAGCATATACCAGAGAGACAGCAATTCTCAGCTAATCAGATTTCTGTGCAGACTGACAAATGGCTCCCAATAAGAACATAAAAACCCAGGAAAATCAAGAGTCTCTCTAATCAACTCACTTGATATGATGCAGTAAGCCTGCAGAAAGCTCACACACTTTGCTAACACATTGGATTGCACTTTGTGGCAGGATCTCAGGGGGCTGATAGCAGTGGGGGGACCCCAGCCCAGGCCAGCTGCTGGAAGGAACATGTTCCACTTTGTTCTTTGTGCTCCACTCAATGCTGTGTTATTTTGAAACTAATTCATGTTAATTACTTGACATACTATTACTGTGCTTGCCAAATGCCAAAGCTTAAAACTGGAGTGTGAACAAACGCTCACAAAGGAGGTTCTTGCTCTACCACTGGATTATTCCAGCCTGGAAACTTTTTATAGGTGAGTCCTTCCTATCTCCCCAGTCAGACTTAAAAAAAAACCCATGAACTGACATTGCCAGTGGGGTGCAAAAATAATCCTATGAAGGCTAAGCAACTTGCCTTACCAACCCTGCAGCTCTGCCACATTATGTCCCTCCAACATCCTGATAATACACACTTTACCCCACAAAGCTCACTCATGACTGAGAAGAGCTTCAGAAATGTGTGTGTATATACATATATATATACATATATATATATATGACAGATATATGGCACCTCTCCTCTTGCCACAGCAAGGCTGATGGTGACAGCAGGGCACAGCATGCCCCAGGAGCCAAATGGCTGAACCCAGTGAGTCAGGAGAGGAGAGATGGTGTGCAGAGAGGCAGGTGGAAAATCACGGCCTCCTCGTCCACAATGGCCCCCAGCTGCTCTTAGAAGATGATGAGGATTTCCAGCTAAAACACTGCTGCTCTCAGAGGTCTGGCACCCGAGATGCTGAGCAGGTAAAAGAGACTGTGAGTCTGTCAAGGTCCCTGATTGGGTGTGAAAGAAAAGCCCTGTGCACACAATACTCTTACTGAAGCTATAAATAGTCCCCTCTGCACCAAAGTTGTGCATACTGTACTGACACTTGTGACTTAATAGGATTTCCTAGGTAGCCTGAACCAGCTGGGGCTGCTGCAGGGCAGCCTTGCTGAGCCATTTTCACAACACATGCATGCCACTGTGACTGGGGGGAGCATAGGGGATTATCCTGTGTTTTCAGTGTCCTGATCACACTGAGGCAGGAAAAGACTCTGAGAAACTCCTAGAGGGGCGTAATGAGTTTGCATGCACAGCATAAGCAGGAGAAAACTTCCAGGGTGGCCTTTTCCTTTTCCTTATCTCCCAGCTACACATCAGAACTTACTACAAGTGCAATTTTTTCTTCTTTATATTCATCCTTTTTTACAGTGGTAGAGAGAGATAAGAAACAATATTCTAATAAAACATATAAGTTTTATATCAAATAATGTAAAAAATTATTTTCCTATTCAAATATATCATATAATTTCAGTTCCTGTAAGTAAATTAAATCAGTTCTCCCACTAATGGCTCGTTATTGTCTTCAAATATGTAAGACAAGAATTTAAACATCTCTTATACTACTTTATTCCTTCTAAAGAAATCCCACCCTGTTTGAGTTACTGTCTGTTAACCTGGCAGGCTGACCCGAGAACTGTTAACAAAATAATCTTTTGCTATAATATTTCCACCTTTGCCTTTGTGGTGCTTAGCAGCCTGCCAGTAGTGCTGGGAATTATCAAGTTTTGCCCTGACCCTTGGAACATGTCCCAGATGTATGCCCTGCCCTTGGTCCTGAGGATGAGCCACGTTGCTGAGCCTGCGCCACCTTCCAGGGTACAGCCACAGCATTGCTTCACCTCCCCTGCCTCATCTCTTCCATCACCTGATAAAGCACTCCAAAACCTGTCTGCTCATGTGCTGTGGAGAAAGCCAAAGCTGACCCTTTTATGCCCAAAAGGCACAAGCACCAAGGTACCTGACTGCACAGGCAGCTATCCCACTTGGCACTGTATTTGTAAGGGTGGGGCACCTGGCTGAAAACATCACCCCAGCACCTTGGGGCCTGAGTCCCAGACCAGGAGGCAGCAAGACTTTATGTTGCACAGATGAAGAACAAAAGGATGTTTTCTGGTGCCTCACATTCCCATCATCACCACCTCACAGACAACTTACCTCAGCAAGGAATGATGTAGGACAGCTGCCTATTGCACATTCCCTGCCAGCCCCAGCTTCCTTCAGCTGCTCCATCACCACAAGCAACACAGAAACCACCGAGAGCAATTGTACACATCCATCCACATGCTCAGTACTGCACAGAGTGGGCCCAACCTGCTCAAGATGAGCTCTCAATCGTGCCTGTCACCCTGGACATGCTGTGTCTCCAGGGCTTAGGGATGCAAACTCTCTGTGCAGCACTTCTGTGTTTTTCTGGAATGACATTTGGCTATTTGGAGCACAGGGAATTTGTAACACAAGAAGAAGAAATAATAAAGTTGACCTCAAGCTGGTTCAATGCACTCATTCTGAAACTAAAGTAGCTAGAACATGGTGCATCATTTTTTCCTACCACAGTCTTAGCTGTTATGGAAAATGCAGCAAGGAAGAAAAGGGCTGGCTCATGAGCTAACATTACCTGTCTGCACCTCATCTGCTCCTTCAGTGTGCTCTGTACATCACAGCAGTGATACACATAGTGCTTGCATGGCTATCTAAGAACCCCAGGCAGAAGTGATTGCAAGAGAGTCATGTAGTTCAAAATTTCATTAAAGAAATGGCTATAATACAATCACGAGCCACTCAATGCACTGGAGGCTGAATGTTGCTAAGGAAAATTATGAGCCTCCTCCTGCAAATATCCTTATCTACCCACAACAGAAAAAGAGCCAATAGTGTAGCAACATCTATATTCAGCACAAGGACTAGACCAGAATAAGGTGATCATTAAATAGTTTAAAACAAAGACAATAGCAAAATGTAATGAGGCTCAACAAACCAAGTGAAACAGGGCTGAGAGGCTGTACCAGCTATGCCTTGCACTTAGGCACCTCTTAGGAAACCTTTTGTAGGAGAAGGAAGGACAATCAGCTCCCCAAGAGCTTCCACACTGGATGGATGATGGACAGGTGGCTCCTTTTGCAAAACCAATTTTCTTTATTCTGCACAGTGGATAATTCAGCTCAAAGATAAGGGGGAAAAAAAAGCAGAGGGGGAGGTAGGGAAAATGCTTGAATGCTAAAATAGGCAAATTACTGAGCTAGAAAATCTAGATTAAATCAAGCATTCCTGCAAATGTGTAATAGAGAAACAAATGGCTCCCATCTGGAAGCTCAGCAAATTAACTTGGATCCTGGTTAAGACAACAGCACCAGAGTCTGCTTCCAGAAATGTAAATATCCAGTGTGCATTTGCAATCCAATCACAGGCTAAAAATATAAGACAACTTGGAGTGGAAATCTGATTTTGTGTCTACCCTCCTAATGGGAAATAAAACAAAAATTCTTTAGACACAGCAATCTGGACTAATTTTTCCTGCTTGGAGAGATGATGCAAGATGTCTTTGCACCAGGAAAGTCTTTCAGCTGCTTCTGATTGCAAGGCCACAGCCCACATGTTGGAGGCCTGACTCTTATCCATCATATTCTGGTTCCCCATCTTCTTTTCCATTCTGTGACCCCTGGCTGCTCCACTGTACTGTCCTCAGCTCTGTTTATTTATACCACTTCATTTGATTCTTCTTACTAAGAGTATTCTAGTTCCCTTTTCCCCCAGAGGTTTATCTCTGGCCTTCCAGTAAGAGAAGGGCTCTTGGTCTCAGTGTGCAGATGGAGAACTCAACCACAGGCATGAAGCAGTCTCAAGACTAAATTTAGCCCAGAAGAGGATAGTCTTTCTGCCTGTAGATCAGGAAGGCAAGTTGGAGCAGGAGCCTATTTTAGATGCTCTCTGGTGGTGTCTGCCTCCCTTTTGGCTATAGAGAGTCTGGGGAGACCAACCTTAGACTCTGAGCATCATCCCTGAGGACCTTTAGATGCTACAAAAGGAAGGAAAAGCTATTACAAGTTAATGTCATCCATATGGTTGAAGAGCTGACACTGAAAGGGAAGTTTTAGGATGTTCCACCAGCAGAAGGCATTCATGGAAAAAAAGGATATTTCTCTATGTATGAGCTACGTCCTTCTGTGATCACAGCAGGCACAGACAGGAGTTTTAAACTACAGAAAAGACACCTCTAGAGACAGGATAATCAAGAAAATCAGTTAATTCCCACATCTGGTTTTAATAAACAGATGGGGGATTGGTAAATGTGGACAAAAAAGCACATAATACCCAAACTTAGGAGGGCAAAGAGCATATGAACATTAATAGCAGCAGTCAGATAGGATGTTAGATAATTAGCCAGAATTCACAGATGATGACCAAGAAACAAGAGCATGGATTAACATACTGATACCAAGAGGAAGGGCACTGCAAGAGAAAACTCAGGTAGCAGAATAAGAAACTCCAAAGGATTGCAGTGGTATGGGGTCAACACAACTTGGAAGAAGGAGGGGCCACATCACAGGTTATCCTACACCCTAAAGAGCCTGCATGGCAGTGCAGTGCAGATTCCCAGGTTCACAGCAAAACAGAAATGCCAACAGGGCTTATCTTTCTGTGGGACTGCAACTTCCCAAAATACTCAACTGAAGAACCCACTATTAACGTAAAGAGCGGACCACAGATATTCCTGGAAGCAGAAGACAATTGTAATCCTCCAGCTGCTGAACCAGAAAAGGGCAGGTCTAATTTAGACACTGTAAGTAGCTAAAAGTCCTCAATGAAAGCAACTCTGGAGGCAATTGCAATCATGGAGAGATGATTTAGGGAAACACAAAAATTCATCTTTTTATTTTCCATAAGCTTTGAGGAATCTAAGGAACTCAGCATGGAAGTCAGCTGGATAGAAGTGCTCAAGAACACACTTGTAAGAAGCTGAGAATATCTGTATGGCAAAGATGGAAAAAAAAAAGTTGGTACTGAGCAACTCCAACCAAAGTAGGGGAGATATGTAGGGAATGAGTCCTGATCTAAATGGAAAAAAAAATCACCGAAAAGGGATTTTTAGGGCTAAGCAGAGTGTATGTGAGGAATGGAAAAGAAGGGCTGCTCATCAAAGACAGCTGTGTCAGAGGTCAGGAAACAAAGGGGGAAAGAGAAATTGCCAAAGTCAAGTTGAATTAGGTCATGCAAATAAAAATAAAGAGCAAAGATCAAAACGTTCTTCAATGATACAAATTTTTTTTAAAAAAGTACAGAAAGTGGAAACTGACAGCACTTGGTTGATGTATCTTAAAATAAAAGCAGAAAGAGCTTTTGTTATTACTGCATCAGGATGGCGAACAGCAGATGGAAAAAAATAAACCCACAGCACTGACAAAAAATCCTTCAAACTATTAAACAGCCCATGATCAAGCTGAAACTGAAAGTGTTTCTAGTCAGGGTAGAGGTGAACAGCCTATCCCCAGGGCAAGCATCCAAGAGGAGAGCAATTTGTTTGGGCTGGAGTCTACTCCCTGCAACTACACGACATTGGGCTTTGCAATCAACACAGCCTCATGAAATCTGCTATTTTGAAATGTGCTGACCACAACGACCTCACAGAGAAACCTAAGCAAGAGGATGATGAGAGTGTGATGATGTGCGATGATGAGAATGTAGCAAAATATCTTAAAAATGAGGTTAAATGGGATCATTCCACTTGTAGCCTCATCCCACAGCACCCAGAGGCAAAAGTGCTCTTGATGCTCCCCTTGCATCCATTTTCTGACTTCAGCACAGGTCTCCCAAACTTGGAGGTTGAGAGGAAGAGAGACTGTTTATTTAAAAGTGCTGGTCATTTGAGTCCTTTCTGAAGAGACACCAGAGCTGCCCCACAAAACAATAATAATCTGTTGCTGGGTTGGAGCAGTCTGTCTCACCTTTATTTAGTAAAATTTGGTAGCAAAGGCATTAAGACCAAAACCAAGCTTTGCTCTGAATAACCTTAACATAGCACAGATATCTCCCTGAAGCTCACTCCCAAACTTCAGCATACTGAGCAAATGCAAAGTACATAATTTATGAGCACTTCAGGACTGTTTCTTCTACTGTATGGAATTAAGAAAGGTGATTTATGTACCTGAGAAAGCTGGGACTGTAAAGGTGGGCAGTAGGAGCCAGTGTCGAAGTTTTCTCATTCTCCAATGAAAGCGTCACTGTCAGAGCACAGAGTTCCCTTTAAGGGACAAGGAAATATTTCCAAGCACAGACAAAATGTGCTATAGCTTCATTAAGTCGTGGTCAACCATGCACACAGCAACTGGCTTTGTGCCTGATGTTCATTGAGAGCTAAATGCAAAACCTCTGCAACAACAGAATTGGCATCACACAAGCCAGAGAAGCAAACTTATTATTGTCCAGAATTATTATTACATTATACTACTAACCAAAACAAGGAAAATATTAAGAAGCTGTGAGTAACTCCATGACTTATGCCCAGCTCCACTGCTGCTCCATGGCTCCAAGCTGGCTCAACAGGGCATCCAACCAAATGTATCATTGCTATTCAGGGTAATGAGGAACAGCATGGCCTCTAACCTCAGGTCACATTTGAGGACATCTCTTTAAAAAGGAAGACAATTAAAACCAGAAACTAACTAGCACAGAGGCAGATCCACAGCACCAGCAGGTGTTGAGAGGGTTCCTCTGCGTCAGTTGTCCCGATGCAGCATAGTACACAGTGTTAAGACTTGTAGCTGTAAAAATTTTAAAAATGTACAAGTCTGTAGAATGCATGAAGAAACAAACTGGAATCTTTTCTGTGGTCTTGCCTTTTCTGTCACAAACTATTGGATTTTACAGTGTTTAGTCACCTCTCTAAACTCAGCAGCATATTCAGCTCCTAAACTAAGCATGAAAAGTTCTCCCTCCACACTACGTAGCCAAAAGCAGAGACCTCCTGAGAAGAAAACCAGAATATAAGCAGGTATTCCCCTTACAAAGACTGCTCCAGACAAAGAGATGACCAATGAATATTTTCCCATGCTCTGCACCTATGCCACTAACACAAAGCAAAACACTTGTGACCTCCCATCAACAAAATCTTTCAAGTATCGTTATTCACCTGGATTAAAACTGCACTTGCACTTGAGTGCACAAACAAATCCAACCAACCCCAAGATAATTTAAGCATGTGCCTCAAATGAAATACAAGACTGGATGTTCTGGCTCAGGGCAGTTTTCAGATCCTTTCATTACACACTTTTCAATGCAGGACAGAAGCACAATGCTGAAGCAAAGGAGAAGACTGAAAAAGAAGCAGGTCACTCATCACAATTTATTTTATGGTCAGTGTTCTATCTTCAAATCAGACTTGGAGGAAAAGAACAGCAGGAAGGAGGCACAAAAAATGTTTCAAAGACACTACTGCACTGGCTGTCTGGCAGTAGATTAATCATTTAGTTGTCAACCTTGCAATAACTCTAATTGTTTTGGAAGATATTCATATTGCAAAATTGTAAGCACATATAGTAACAGTGAGTCAAGCTGGATCTAACCCTTCTTCATTTTACATTTGCTTTAGACATGTTTTCTCAGTACAGAAAGAACCAACTTAAAGGAAAAAAAACCCATCATGTAGATTAGAGTTTATTGATTACCCAGACACTAATTCCAGCCCAGCTCTTTGAGATCTCTCCAAGGGGAAAGGAAGAGATGGTATTTACAGAAACTGCTTCTAATGAGAAAACCTTAAGGCAAGGAAGGTGAACCTGAGAGCAATGAGTACCAATTTTATAGAATATAAACAACTGTTTGCTCTTGTAATTGCATTTGCCTTTCTAACTACAGTCCCTATTCTCTACCTTCCTCCAGAAACACCCACTGCCAGGCAAGGATGGCCAAAGCTGGATTACATCACTGTAACTGTGGGGAAAACATGTTATGATTTGCTTAAGCTCACATTTTTCAGGGAAAGCCTTAAAAAAGGCTTTTAAAAGTTTAAATCAGTTTAAAAAATTTGCCATAAAAATCAGTGTCACAGAGGGACTGCCCCTTTTTCCCCACTGATTTGAACATCACACTATTGAATAGAGCTCTACGATGAAGGACTATTTTATTTCTAAAATAAAATCCTATGTCCCAAGCAGCTAAGTTCACTTCACAGAGGGCACCAGAAATTACTTTCTGAAAAAGAAAAAAGAGCTACTTCTTCCAAGTCTTCTCCTGAAAAGACAATTTTGTTGACGGTAATTATGAGGTCTTCTTTGTTGGCTACAGACCCAAGCCTGCAGGACCTTCACACGTTTTTCTGCAGGCAGAAGACACTCACTCCTGCAAAGCTAATCCCTGTTAAACTCCTGGGTTATAGCTAGGGGGTGCCAGGGGTGCTGAAGCTCCAACACCTGGGATGAGCAAGGAGCCCTGACCACGGGAGTGTCACCCCTTCCCTAAGAGCCCTTGGCTCTGCAGGTACCAGCTTTGTCTCCATCAGGTGTGAAGTGCCTGCACTTCTCCCACTGCCTAAGGAAGGGAGCTAAAAAAGCCCCAAATGAGCATAAAGCAACTACACTTTAAAGAATACTCTGATCTGAGCTACAGCTCAGCTTGGATACAAAGAGATTTGGGTTTCACGGACAAGCAGCAATGGCAAGAGAGGAATTAACTAAACAGACATTTGCCAAATACAACTTTCAAAAACAATTTTTCAGAAAATGGCAACTTTGGTGGAGTGTAGGAATAGATGGAATGGACATCCTCACAGCATCACATTTTTATTTAGAGAAGACAACCAGAGAAAAAAATAAATACATTTTGCAGATGGTCTGCCTCTGAGTGGTCCTGATAAAAGCTGCTGTGCCCTGACTCTGGGCCAGCCACATTCCATTTCCAACTGCACAGCCTTCAGAAGCATTAGCAGTAATTAAGAAGAGGCAACCATAGTGATAAGCCAGATCTCTATAAAAGAAATACATGCTGCACTGATATTTTTTCTTGCACTTTTAGTGGACTAACAAACATGGTACACTCCTTATAAAGACATTTTTCAAGTCCTTCAACTATTCTTCCAGTGTTGACTCACTGAATTCCAGATGGGACTCTTGGCATCACTCATCCCAGCAGGTTTCCAGGACAGCACCAAAGACTTTATCTATGGTCACCAAGCAGATACTGCTCTTTCAAATTGCCACACAAGTGCCTGAAGCACAGTTCTTGGGAATTCACTGTGATCTCACAAAAAGCATTGAGAACCACTGATCTAGTCCAATACCTTTTCATTCATAATTTCTCCAAGAATTTTGGTACCCAGTCACCACCCATTTGGCCTGTAGCACCTGTTTTCAAAAGATATGCAACCCTGACTAAAAGCCTCCAGAGCATGAGAACTCCCCATAGCCAGAAACAATTCTGTTCAAACAATGATTTTCTTCTATGATTAAGCAAGCAAAGGATGCACAGGTTTTGCTGTGGTAGAGGTAGGATAGAGGAATTTGATCATTTTGTGTCATCTCCCTGCTTGTACCATATATAACTCAGTGCTCACTAGTGCAGCTCACTGAAAGATTAGTTGGCTCATTCAGACAGGCAAGGGTAGACTCCTAAGGCGTTTAAGTGATTTGGGGCAGGATGATCATCTGTCTCCTCCCTGCCCACAATTAACTGTTCCATGGCCCCTGTCTGTGCTAGGGCTGAGCATGCTGGGGAAGTGAGAAAAACAGAGGAGCTGAGCTCCTTCCACCATAACTGGGAGCACCTCTTCTCCCTCAGCCTTCAGTGGTTCAAAGGAAGTTGTCACTAAGGGAATCATTCCCCTTGATGATCCAGGATCTTGCTTATTCAACCTAAAGCTCAGTGTTTCAAACAGCAAGGAAATTAAACAACAAAGCTTTGCAGTAAGCTAATAAGTCGTTGTGTATCTATGCTCAGATGGTTGTAAGGAGCATGACAAACTTGAAACAGCCTGCAAATTTCTAAAATTAAACAGTTCATGGTGTTACAGAGGTCAGCCGTCTGTTCAAATGTTCATGTTTTAGTTAATACAACTCTTCTTCTTCCACTCTTCTCCCCTGACTCAAGCATACTCCCTAGGAAGATGAGAGTACAAATCCCTAGGAGACAATATGGCTGAAGTCACCACCACTAGACAGCCCTCCTCTTCCACAGAGAGCTGCCCACAGAAAGCACCTTTGTGGCTAGGACAGGCTACAGAGGCAAACAAGAAAAGTGGTGGAAAGAACAGTGTATTATCCAGGCCTCCCCAGGATCTCCAAAGCCTGCAGAGAGTCAGGATTTCTGGTGAGAAATTTGCAAGGTTTGCAAGAGAATTTGTCAGGTTCTGAAAGCTGCACACAACATCCCTGGTTTGTTAGGAGACCTCTGACCCACCCTCCATCCCATCCTTCCTAATCTCTGCTCAGTCTTGCAGGGCTACAAGGAACATCAGAGAGCATTTGAATATTCAGCTTTAAATTGCCATCTCATGACAGGAAGAAAGTGAAATCTGACTGCTCTCAACAGATTTCAATGCAATTGTAGTGGAATTGCTTGCTTTATATAAAAATGGAGCTATCTGGAGTTAATCATCAAGCAAGGTCAGTACAAGGCTGAAGCTGGATTTATAGAACAAGAAGTGGGCTCCAAGTTGTTTATGGTATGAAGAGATATGATGCAAAACAACCAAATTCTGCTGTTTAACATCCTTCCACAGTATGGGTTATTCTGCACTCTCCGCTATCTCTGGTAATAAAAGGAGGAACAATAAACCCATGAGCTCTGATAAAGATGAAGAATGAGGGGGACAGGAAGACAGAAGCCAAACAAGCACTTTCAGGAAGAAAACAAACTTGGGCAGGGGAAAAGCCAAAGTCAAAAAGATGTGGAAGTGGTTGACTGAGAATAGGCTGGTCTTCTGCAACCATCAACCTGCTTAAAATGTATCTTCAAGGAAACTGGCCAATGCATTTCAGATATGGGTAGCCATGGTCCATCAGGACATCTGGCATGAAGGAAAAGACAAAACATGCATCTTTAAGCCTTTGGCTTTAGGCTGGGAATGATGTCCTCAAAGGAGACAAAGCAACATGGTGCTTTATTGTGTATAATTTTAAACCAGCAGGAGTTGAAAGAGGTTTTGATAAAGACATTTGGATAAAATTCTGTATAGCAGAGCTACTATGCAGAACTACCTACTGAGTTAAACACTAAGCTGAATTTAGATGGAGAAAAGTGTCCCCATACTTACTTCTAAACTCATTTTGGAAGAGGTGTGAATTCCTGGTATTGCATATGGCTTAATTCAGGGGAATAACAGTGAATGAATTACTGGAAATATTACCATTCATTTTTCCTAACACTTCCAGTTTAAAGCCTAGTGAACGCTTCACAGCTTGACCTTTGGGATGAATGCAAAAGCAGTACTACAGCATGAAAACAAAATATTTTCCTGCTTTTTTCAAAGTCAATAGGACCTGTATTATTTGAAGAATGGTAGCCTCAGGGAATCTGCTTCACTGCAAAGCCATTTAGGCAGCTGTCATTAGTTTAAAAGCTCATTTTTGTTTAATGACTGCTGTTTCACATACTCCCAATGCCATGTATCGTAACTGTCATACCTAAACCTTAGATTTATGAAAGCATATAGCAGCAGCATTATACCCAGGGGTCTGCTGATATTCCCATTATTAAACCATTTCTTACAAGTTAAGGCATAACAAACGCTGTGTTCTGCATGGGAGCTGTCATGGAGGTGGATGCTGCTCAGTTCCCCCAGGATGCCTGGCTGTCCAGGCAGAGACATCATCATCCTCAGCTGGGGCATCTTGCAGAGCTTGGGAGAAGGATGCTTGAGATGCAATGAGAAATAAAATAAAACTTCTGCATTTGTTTAGATACTCTTTATCATCATGGGAAGGATTCAGAAGGGGTGGAAAGCATGACAAGGCCCACTCTCCTACTAAGTCCCACTTTATCCAGGGTGCAGAGAAAACATGGCTGGAGGGGAACGCTACCACAAAGTTGCTAAACATCTGGAAACAGTTGAAGAACCAGATAACCTGCGAAACCAAACCCTTTTTTCTAGAGTCCCACGCTATGATCTTTAAAACACACTGATTCAGGAGGACTCTCAGAAGTCACTTCCCAGGTACCACACAAAATTCAAAATTTAGTACCTGTCGGCTGTGAAATTCCTCTTGCACTTGCTATCTTCTATCAGTCGTCCACTCAGGTGCCACTTTGCAGGTAAATTCACCTCTCACTATTTTTATAGTGGAAAACAGGGACCATTCAATCCTCTTAGCTCACTCTATGACTGAAGAGCTGAGTCTATGAACTCTACTTGGTCAAACTTAAAACAAAATAACCAACCAAAATGAAAGAAAAAGGCTCTTTTCTTCAGATTCAAAACAGTTACAAAACATGTGAAAACTCGGGGAAGGTATTCCTGGCATATTCTGAAACCAGTGAGCACAGATTTTACATTCTCAATTTTATATTTTCAGGCACTTGTATTAACATACCTATCTATTGTGCTCCTTGTTGCAGCATTAAAATATTTCCTTATCATTCAGAGAGAAGGTATTTTCACCTAGAAAAAGAAAGGATTTAAAAACAAGCTGCCTTAGTGATTCCAATATAAATTATCAGAACTAGATAATTAACTATTCTGACAAATAGGCAGTAATGTTAAATAACAACTAATGAGCCATGATCTACACCCATAAGGATATGTCTTAATACTGATGTGCAACAAAACAATTTCTGGATGGTAAATACCTAAAATGAAATTTCCTCCCCAAATTACAAAAAGTAATATTTTTCCTAAATTATTTTGCCTGTGGCATTTCATTGAATAAAATGACAAATTATATCCTCTTTGAAATTCAATGAAGGCCAAATACGATTTTTTGGGTGGAATAAAAACTTCTGTAGTTTAATTCACTTCATTTTTACTGTAACAGATTTACTACACTCAATTTACTGATGAATTCAATATTGAGATAATGAATTTTTGGGCTTTAGGGTATAAGATAGTCATCCAGCAAGTATCTAGCAAAGAAAATATCTCCCACCACTCCTGCTCGAAATCAGGAACACAGCTACAGCTGGGACCTACAGCCCAGTCTTCTTCCAGCTCTCCAATCCTGTCTGCATTGAATAGAACAAAGTAGTTTAGGTGGAAGAAGACCCAGAGTGATCATCTAGTCCAACTGCAGATCCCAATGCTTCTTTCCAGACAACAACAAAATCTAGACAAGGGACTGATGGCCATGTCTGCTTTTCCTGAGAATTCCTATCAGCTCTCTGGAAAGGAACAGCTGGATTTTGACTGCTAAGAGACCAGATTTTATGGTAGCCCAAGGGTGATATTTATAAATACCAAAAGCATAGGGAGAAGGAAAACAAAACTGCCTGGCTTAGCTGAGACTCTCTTTGTTCACACAAAAAGTTTGCACCCCAGCAGCCCCACTGATGCTCTGCTGGAACTCCACTGGAACACTGTGCAGGAGGAGGCAATGTCTACACATGACAGCAGATGTACATGCAACACTTGGTGCTGTTGGGGGAACTCCTCCCTCCCAAAAAAGTCCCAAAGGAAGCCTGCCAAACAAAACCATTAACAAAGCAATGTGCATCCTATGTCAAAATTATCCATGAATTTTGTTATGGCAAAATTGGCACTTTATGTTCCTTTACCCTAAACGGTGTAATGGAGAATTCACCAGCTGATTTCCATACCTGCTGCAACAGCTCATGGTCAGCAGGGAACAGGACTCTGCAAGAACCTGGCTGGAGATCTGCACTGGCAAACCCACAGTATCTTCTCCCCATTCACTGGACACTGTGCTGCTCACACAGAACCATGGAGCATCCAACCGTTATTACATGTTTCTTTTCTACTTCAGACAGTAGTCAAGCAGTTATTGAATGTTATTCTGCATTCCTGGTAATTAAGAAGAAGGTTGTAACCCCCCCCCCCATATTAAATGCCCCCCTTTTTTCAAATGAAGGCTTGATGGGGATGGAAATGCTCCTTCTGTCGTTCTGTATGTCATACACAACTGCAGACCACACTCAACACAGCCATGGCTGCCTCCTGCGGCCTTTGGGTGCCATAAGCCACTTACAGCAATTAAGCTGCTCACCAGCCAGGCTGTCCCAGGATACAGAGCCCAGGAGGATGCCCACATTCAGCTTCTCTTTTCATCAGCCCTCCTTCCAAATGCCGATGAAGGTCAGAAAGGTTCCCAGAAACTCCCCCTAAGGAGACAGTGCTGCATTCCCAGCCCTGGAGCAGCCCCCATCCCAGTGAATTCTGGAGGTGGGAAGTCTAGGAGTGGCAATCTCCACTTTACTGAGTTCCCCAGAAAGGGAGCTGCATCCAAGCAGCTTTAGGGAATATTTCCCTGGGCTACTGTAACTCTGCTATGCAATTCCTAGATCACGGAAGCAATATAGTGAAGCAGTTTTTGCACCCATCATCTTTGCAAACCATGTTGACTCTTAGTGGTAACTCCACTCAGCAAAGGAACTTATTTTGATCATCTTCATATTTGTCCCAGTTGAGGAAAATCAGGCCTCATCTCATTGCATGCCCTTTCCAAGAAAGGCCATGATTTATTTAGTTCCCCTCTGGAAACACAGTGGTTGGCAGTCTATCCAACCGGCAGGCATGCAGCTGGACAGACAGGCTGTCTGGAGATATTTCTGACTGCATCCCTTAGCCAAGCTAGGATGCATGTTTATCTTTGCATTACCAGGGTACCAAGCTGCTGCAGGGTAATGAGAAGGACCTGAGCAAGGTAAGGATCCACTCTAAATTACCATTTTTTAAAATTAAGACCGGTGGGGCCTGATATAAAAGCCAGCAAGGTGGATGGACAGAATTGCTGGTCATGGCAAGTCTCATTTGCTTGAATTAGAAGGGTCCTCAAGGCTTCAGGTGGGTGAAACCCACTGCACTCCCTTGGTGACTGCCCAGGAAACTCCACTGAGCACTCCCAAACCTTGCTCCCACTTTCACCAAAGCCCCCCACTCACACCAAAGCTTCTCCCAGCAAGTCCCTGACAGCAAAAGCCAAGGCACCACCTTATTTTATTCTGAGCCTGGCTAGCACAGTATAGGTCACAGGAACATTAAAAATGTAGTAACTCACTGTAGAGGAGAGAGGGAAAAAAAAGTGTTGAGTTCATGACTAATCTTTGCAGCTCTTGCCATAGACAGGATTTGTACAGACATGTTGATTTTTTATAAAAATAGTAAATCGTATTACACCCATGCTGCAAGACCAAAGATTCACAACGATACCTTAATACAGCTTAAATAAAAATAGTACTACCTGAGTCAATCTGAGCATGATAATGCTTGGTAATCCCACACTCTTAGGGGATGAACAGTTGTATAGCAGTGAATCAACACGAGATACTTGCATTAGGAGCCACTCCTTTTTCATGCTACATAGCAACATCTCTACAAAATGGAGAAGGCAGGTGGAGTTTGGGGGAGCACAGTGGGGAAAACAGGGCAGTTACAGAGCCTCACTATCTTCCAACTTGGAAATCTTGGCTAAGAGGCTAAGTGTTTACTTTTTTAGAAAGAAAGCCTGCTTTAGTTCCCATCACAGTAAAGAATTAAGGAAAAAGTTTGAATTTTAAAAGTTTTTGAAAAGTGAGCAATTCCAAAGCCTGTGAGCACTCAGGAGATTCATTCATAAAACAAACACAGCTGAACAGCAGTGTTGCACAGTCATTCTGGGGTTTTTTTCTTAACATCCTTGAATGAGCAAACAGTGAATATGGAAAGTAAAAGTGCAGTACAACACAGAAGCTCTAAACAGAGGAGACATCAGTAAAACCTATTTATAATAAGAATGTAAAAGCTGAAGACTCAAATAGCAATTTTTAAAGGTGGCTAAGGAAAAAATTGGAAGCTTTGATTGAAGACATGTTAAATCATAATGAATTACTTTCAATTACTTTGTTACATAAGCTACTCACAAAAGGTGTTTCATTTGCTATTGTGCTCCCATTTGTTCTTTTTTAAGACACATTTTCCAGTTAATTGCACTTCCATCTCCCCTACCTGTACCCACAGTATAGATTTATGTATGGCAGACATGTGGCCCTCACAGCTCCCTCCAGACAGGAGGGAAAGGTAACAGGAAAAGTTAACAGAACTGAAAGGTCTGCCTTTCCCCAAGAGGACTTGAGTTTGAGTTCTGAAACAAGGCAGATTTTCAAGGCTGTAGTGCAGATAATGCACAGGGGAAGGAGAATACAGCCTCAAATTCCCACATCTTGCCTGCTCCCTACTCCTTCTCTGCCCTGGTGCTCAGCCTGGCACTGCTGCTGGGATTTTTTCTTCACCAGGAAGGGTGATCCCATGGGACCCTTCCTGGATATGGGGATCCAGGTAGGCTGTAGAGAAGGCAGAGAAATGCTGACAAGGGCAGTAGAGGCAGAGCCAAGCTGAAAGGCACCAGGACTCAAGGATGAGGAGATCCTGGTGAGGGGGGATGTCTAGTGATGACCAGAGCCAGGTCATGGGGACATGCCCCTGCCCTTGCTCTGTGCACAGAACAGCATATTTCCAACAAATTTCCCAACACCAATGGCAAGAACATTCCCCGACTTCCATGTCTTGCCACAGGTGATCCTGAGATATGTTCAGAAGCTCAGCCCTCCAGTACTTCTTGCAACCTCCCATTCACGGGGACCCTCCTACCCACAAACACAAAGGCTGCAGAGGTCTTAACCCAGCTTTCAGTTTAAAAATAGGATGTTTCTCAAAGCCAGTTTGGAAGGACAGATCTGTCAGTCTGGCTGCAAAAACTTTCACTTTCATGCACCAAACACACCAGCTTTGGACCAGAGAAGCAGGGAGCCCTGTTCCAGACTCAGAGCCCCAGGTCCATGCCAGCAGCAGGCAGTTTCTGAAATGATGTTCACACTACCTCATGTCCCATCCTCTGCCCTCCCTGGCCATGGGCCACAGCCACTTATGTGCTCCTCCAGAGCAGCACAGAGGTCACAGCAATGCCAGCACCATGGCCCCTGCACTGCACCCAGACAGAGACAGCCCTCCTGACCACATCCCAGCTCTGACCTCCCAGCACAGCCACCCAGCAGCACCCTGGAACAGGCCAAGGCACAGAGCCCCTGGCCCAGCTGTGCATTCAGGTGTCCTGTGCAGGGTGGCCTTGATGGGTGCATGTCCCATCATGTGTCTGGCTCCCTGGGCTTCCCTGCCCAGAGCTGCTTATGTGCTTACAGGCAGAAACACAGGTAAGCAGCTTGCTGTATCAGACCTGTGCTATCCCAGCAGGACAGCATCCAAATGTCAATTCCCCCTTCCATGGCCAGCACCCTCACTTCCAGATGTGCTTAGCTGGGGTAAAAATGAAGATACCTTCAGGCAGGCTCATACACATTTTAGTTTCATACTTTGTTCTGAAGCCATCCATGTGCCACTGGCCACACATTACATTTTGGACAATACCCATCCGTCTCAGGACTGGTCTGCCTTCAAGTCTGCCTCTTACTCCATGTTAAACATGAACTGAAGCAGCCTGACCACTGTAAGGCTCCATACAGGAGCCGTTACCCTCTGGAGATGAACCTTCTGCTGGTATGGATCATATGAATTCCCAAACTGAAATCATGGACACACCGGAACTTGAAAACATGAGGAATACGGACCATTGAAGCATCAAAAAATGAGATGTACAACTACCCAACAACTCTAAGCTCTGTTAACAAAAGTAAGCTCCCAGGTAAGACCACAGGAGCTTTTCAAAGCACTACCCAAAGAGACTACCCAGGAGAAAGACATATTAAACAGTCTGGAGTATCAACAAGTGATTTTTTTTTTACTCATACCCTGTTTTCAGGTGTTACCTGAAACAAGAAAACAAGAAAATCCAATTTTAAGTACAATTTAAAGAGACAGTTTAAAATTACCTGGATTTTGTACACATGATATTACTGTCACCCATATCATACTCCTCTCTGTCCTCAGAAGAAGAGTTTTGTTTCATTTTTCAACCTCTCAAAGAAGATCCACTGAATATTCAGGTTCCAGAACAGAAATTAGCAATACAAACCATGCAGGTTTACAATACAGATCCCATCCTATCTGCAGGGCTGGGGAAGAGGAGGGCTCATAAGCTACTGCTCACAAGAGCATTCTTGAGAAAGGCACATGGGATTCGTGATTTGGGCTCATAAAACTCAAGTTTTAGGTACGCAAGCCTCAATATAGAAAATAAGTGTACGACAGCTTACTAAGGAAGGAATGCTGAAAGAGGGAGTTGATAAGATATACATTTAAGGGGTGTTAAATAAGCCCCTTATAAATACCAAGTAACCATTTTCTAGCACAGCGAACACATATTTAGGTTAACAGACACACCAAACTCCATCATCCTCCCCATATTTAAGTTGACAGACACACCAAACTCCATCATCCTCCCCTGCCCTGAGAAATGATCAGTGCAGATGGCTACATTTCACCTATATGGACACTTCAAATCAGCCTGGGACCATGTGTATCAAAAGGCATCTGATCTATGGGAAGTGCCCAGATTTGGAAGACAGAGGAGTCCATTAGAGGTTTGGGGCACTCGGCCATGGTTCATTAGTCAGTCTGAACACACAAGAGCTCTAATGGCCTGTATCCTGTGCACTAGGGAAATGCAACGAAAGAATGAACTTCCTGAGGAATTAATGGGTAATTATATAATTTGGTTCATCTCGTGGGAAAGAAATCTAGAATTGAAAAAGGAAATAGAGTATGTATTTCTCTAGAAACAACGAAAACAAACAGCAAAGGGTGTTACAGAGCAAAGTCTCAGCTGGCACCATCAGAGAGACCAGCTCCAGCAGAGGAAAAGAAATTGCACTGATTGACATCAGCATTTTGCACCTGCAATGGCACCAATTGGCAGTTCTTAGTAATCTCATCCTCCTGCAGCTCTTGACTGATTTAATGTTTCACTTACTCACAAATAAGAACCTAATGAAGTGCATAAAAATGAAATACATGGAAGCCTTGGGTGCAGGCAGAACAAAATCAGTCACATGTGGCAGAGATTAGCATGGGTTATGCAGCTCATATAACTCTCTGGAAGTTGCATTCCTTTAGATTAACACCTTGGACAAAACAGAAGGGAAAAAAAAATCTGAGATTGCTTTCTGACACAGAAAACACCGCCCCAGTGGGATGTGTAGGCTTTTAGTAAAAAATGCAGCATAATTTGTACAGATTATCTCTAAAGTCAAGTATTTTTTTAGATGTAACAGTTCACTTATGCAATCTCAGGAAATTATTTTTAGTGCAAAGGTTATTATTAAGTGCAAATCTTAACATTTTGACAACAAACCCCTGCTTAAAGATTAGCCCTGCCAGCTTTAAAATTAAAGCACACCATTAACTCAGCAAATGCAAACTTCCGCACTCAATGCAGAACAAAAAGCCTGCATTTTCTATTTCTCATTTAGTTTTACTATTACTAAATTATAGAGTGCCTCAAAAGAAGCAGGGTCTGCAAAGTACTCACCACCTATTTTGGAATCTCTTCAGAGAAGGTCCACAGGGCTCGATTACCTGGAAGAGAAGGCACAAACCAAACATGCTTTACATTACAGCTTTTCTCTAAGTGACAGTTTTCACACTCTTGGCTTCTCCTGTAAAAGCTACTGTTTCCAGTTCAAAAAAAACACCAGAAATAGTCTAACCATGCAAAAACCCTGCTCCAGTTCTTACCCTACAATGGGAAACAGCTTTATTGTGTATTTGCATTTTATTATTTGTCCTGAAATAAGAAATATTTCCATGTTGAAAAATGTACAGATTTGTCTTGAATTCAGACAGCAAATTCTTCTGATGTTCAACAATCTGTTGAAATCACCCTTTTTGTTTTAAATATTTTTTTGTAAAAATTCATCTTCCAAAATAAGTAAGTCTTAAGTTCAGATTTGGAAGGTTTGCTCAGCTCATACCACAGATGTTTTACACCAAGATGTAAAAACTGGGAAAAAATAAAGGAAGAATATGAGAGAGCCAGTTCCAAGTTTACTTCAGCCACTGAGCATTGCTCTGAAAGGTTAGAAATCACTTTTCTTTCACTGAGCATGTTTCTCAAGGAAAAAAAATAATGCAATTTGCATCCCATCAGCATCTGTCAGCTCTGAATGCTGAGGGTTCATCAGGCTTCAAGGAGTCACAGATAAGAGCACCAGGAGCAAGGTTCACCTTCTCCCATGATTCCTAATCTCTCAAAATCTGTGGATTAGAAAATCGAAAGCAAGTGACTTGCTCAGATTCCTTCTCTCACAGAGCTGACCATGATTCTCCCTCACCAGCAAGGCCAAGCTCAGCTGGAAGAATTCATCTTCTCCAACCCAATAGACCAACTTCTTTCCTGCCAGATCCCTGTCTGACCCAGTAACCCTGTAACTTCTGCAAACACGTCCCACTGTGCTTAGCTCCCAGGTGCCTCCAGCCCACACCTAGCACACACATGTGGCCTGGCCAAGGTCAAACCCCAGCCACAGACATCCCAGACAAAGCCTCCCAACAGCCTCCTTTTGACACTTCACCATCCCTACAAGGAGGAGTTCCTGCTTTTCATGATACCACTCACACTCATTTCCCCTAACCCCTAGAGACACAGGGTTTCATATTTCTCCCCTTACAGCAAGCTGCTGCTGTTTGCAGACACTGTAAACTCCTCGTGCCAATCCTACAACCTCTCTCCAGACCAAACACCCTTATTCCTTCCCATCATTCCCCCTGAGTCCTGTTATTCAGATCCTTGCTGGCATTTTCCATTTTTTTACATCTTCCCTCAGGTGCAGTGCCCCAAGCAGGCTTTAGTACTCCAGCAACGCCAAAGCATCAGGAGATCCCAACACTGGACACAAAGTCCATCCCCTGTTTATGGAAGCATGTGTCTGTTGCTGTTGGGGCAGGATGATGCTGCAAAAGCAATGTATGACCCACCATGACCCCACAACACTTTTCAATGGAAGACTTCCAACCACCCCCGAGTGTTCTATACACCAGAGATAAATGCAACCCACACTAAAAGCCTTCTGGTGGGAATGATGGACCCTCCAAGGCCATCTTCTGGTTCTGTCCAAAGCTACTTGAAAATCAAATAACTTTCTCCCCCCAAGTACTTGTAATATCCCCTAGTTTGGTCCTACTTGTTGAGTATTTTATCAAATGCATCAGTAACAATGACCCATGCCATTGGGTCCACTTTTGGAAATTCTCACACAACACCACTTCTGAGCTTGATCACACACAGAAGCTAAGTCTGGATCATGGTCAGCACACCAGCCTTGCACTATCCATAAGTTTCAACCAAATTTCTTTTCCTTAGGTTTTTTTTTTTTTTCTTTTTTTTTTTTAATTAATATCAAAACATCACCAAAAACTTAACTAGGATTGGAGTAAATCATATCATCTGTTCTTTTTCTATCTACAGGACGTGTTAGCCTGCTTCAGAGAGTAATTAGGATGTCTGACATTATTTGCTCCAAATTAACCCATGCTGACTGTTACTCATAAGCACCCAGAAGATGACTACGTGGGAAATAATTTATTAACTTCCAGAAAAACACTGTAATAAAAGTCAGAGTGACTGCACTGCAATTCCATCTCCTCCTTTTAAAAAAATTAGCACTATGTATTTTGGTTTGTGATTGTTATGGTAACCTCACAAATTCTCCACAGGTTTTCAGAAGTAAACACCAAGAAGAAATTGAAAAGAAGTCAAACAGCCAGTGGAAATACAGCTCCTTCTACAAATTACAGAACAAAACAAGTGTCACAGAGGTGAGGTCAGGGTATCCTGCCCTGACTTGGGGTCACCAGTCACCCCCTGAAGGTGCCCTATGACTGGTGAGTGGTGCTGCTTGAATGGCTTGTACTGAACACCAACCTTCCCCATGCATCTTCCATCATCTGGGGAGCAGCTTCAAACAAACTTCCCTAAAGCCCAAAAAGCCTAGAAGGAAAAATAAAGGCAAAGAGAAAACCCCTTAAGTGTGTGCCCCCTAAATGACTGTATTCCTCTTTTATCCTGGTAGCTTCCCTCATCAGGGCAGGTTTTAATTACACCAGTCTTCTGCTCCCAGGAAGTAACTTCCAATATATTTTCTGTTACCATGAAATTTTCTGTTACTCTTGAGATCCCTGGGCAGGCACTCATAAATGTTGCAACCTGGCATCAACAAAAACATTTAAGCAAATCATTTTAGATTCAACATCTTTTCATGATAAAAACTTAGTATCCTTATCTTACAGAGAGATGGATGTTATTTCTCCAAGCTGCAAAACAAAGGAACCCCAATGGAAAAACAACATAGGGACAGAATTTGGTCAATGGCAAAATAGGAAACACAACCCACAAACTTTTACTTTCTCTTCTGTGTTGCTGCTGCAAAACTGTTGTACTTTCCCCATCCAACAAGTCAAATAGTGCAATATTATTTGGCCATATTTATATGCTCAAAGTAAATGGAATTTGGCATCCCAAAAGACTTTCAGGGATGTCTGAAATAATATAAAACCACTGTTCCAACCTGCTGGAGTAGAGGGTAACTGGATAGCACACATTAATTTCTATGTTTACAGTCCATGCAGTATTCAAATTCACTGACAATTAAAAGTACGCTATAAATGAATTAGCAAAAGAAACTCATGGCAGAAATTCAATTACAAAGCAGAATTAAAGGAAGAGATGTCAGAAACTTTTGGAGGCTGGGCAGGAAGAGGTGAGTGCATCAGTCTACTATTTTCAGAGCTGTTAGCAAAAAGCTTAAGAAGACTGCTCCAAACAATCATATGTAAAGATCCTCCTTACAAAGAGAGCTTAACTGAGAGACGTGAGAAACCAAGGTGACAAATTATTTTTTCAGAACACATTTTGATCTGACAGGGGTAAAACTCCCTCTGAGAGGTCAAATATCACCCACACTTGCCGGTCCTGCAGGCATTGCAGCTCTGCCATGTCCTGCAAAATCCTTGGACAGGCCTTGGCTTGTACCAGAGGCACTGCAGACACCTTTTCTTTTGTCTTGTTCTCCAAAGTGATTTTAAGCCCATTCCTTTACTTTGAGTCATAGGCATTACATTTTCAGCAGATTCTTTCTACTCGATGGAGAAGCCTCAAGTGCTGTGGCCACTTTTCTTCCTGTACTGGTCACAGTTTCACCCTGCCCTGTTCTAGCCTCCATGTGCTCCCCTTGGGTTGATACTATCCTTCATCAATCTTGATGCCAATTACCAATAAAGCCCTCCCACACCTCTGAGGTTCAGCTTTCATAGCTGCATGAAGACAAATCAATACTGTTATTAACATTGTCACGTTTGTGGGTGGCGTGCCCTGCCTGCAAACGCCGCACGCAGCAGCCGAGATACTCCCAGGACTACACCAAGGCTCTGCATTCCTTTATTTGCAATTCCTTTTCCAAATAGACTCTGCTGTTTTATAAATATGGGGTGGGGTTTTTAAATCTTTTTCTTGCAAATACAAACTGATGAAGGCTTGTAGGACACACGGTTTTGCCGTTCCCTTCACGTGTGGGCAGCAATACTCCATGGACAGGCAAGAACTAATTGTCCCGTGGCTTTGCAGTTGGGCTCAATGGTCATTGCAGGATTTTCACAACTGAGCTGTTCTATTCTACTCTAACTTTCCTCCAGACCCCCCAGCCAGCTCACTCAGGTCTCACCCCCTTCTCCTCCCCATCTCTCACACCAGACCCATAAGCCACCATGCCTGGAGCCACCTCCACATATGATTCAACCCACAATGCCAGGAAACAAACTCCCTGGCAGAAACAGAGGCCCCAAGGCCCCTACATTCCAGCAGAGCTGTTGGTCAGTTCACTCTGGCCACCAAAGGAGCACTGCCAACCTGACTTAAGAGAGCCCAGACACCATCACAGCCCAGTGCAGGCTCCTGGGCAGGTTTTGCAGCCCTTCCTGACCTCCAGAGCGCTACAGTTAGGGAATTAGACACTGGCTAATATAAAAGCTAATTCAAGTGTTCTTCTCAATACCCTGCTGTGGCTGCAGTGCAGAAACACCTTGGACTGTGCATCACCTGAGAGGCTGGTACTGCTGAGAGAGATTGATGCTGTGTCCACAGCTGCCCTCCTTTTTCTGCCTCAGATTCCTCTAGTGGCACCTGTCCCATTACCATTTCACCTAAGCAATGTGCTTGCAACACCCTCAGTACCTACAATAATAGTAAGAATGCCAGAGCATGGAGGAAACACCAGGCACTGACAGTATCAGGAAATAGCAACAGGGAGGTGTTCAAAACATTCTTTGGAGGCCATGTGTTGCTTATTTGGAACACCTTCTACACCTATTGGCTGAGCAGTTTAACAGGCTCCCAAGGCTGCTTTGATTTCACATGCTGTAAAGCAGCCTGCATTTTTAGCAGGTGTCCAATTCCTGCCAGCTCTCTGCCTCCAGGGTTTCCCTTCTGCAGTTTACTTAGACAACCTTCCAACATAAATTTTTGCAACCTGAAGCCTGTTGCTGTATCACTGGTACTTACAGTTGTTCACAAAGCCACCCTGACACTGCTTGGTGAATTTAACCTGCAACAGTGAAGTGAAATGCAAAGCCAGGTCCATACCTCAGCAGGGAAAAAAACCCCAAAGAATTGTGGAGGTAGAATCATAGAACAGTTTGGCTTGGGATGCACCTTTAAAGGTGATACAGCCCAACACCCCTGCCATGAGCAGGGACATCTTCAACTAGATCAGGTTGCTCAGAATGCCTTCCAATGTCACCATGAATGTTCCCAGGGATGGGCCATCAATCACCTCTCTGAGCAACATGTGTCCATGATTCACCACTCCCACAGTAAAAGACTTGTTCCTTCCATCTAGGCTAAAGCAATCTTTCTTCTGTTTAAAACCATTACCCCTTATTGTACCATCAAAAAAACCAAACAAAACCCAAAACAATTTAATTCCACAAAAAAAAACAAACAAAAAAACCAAACCAAACAAACAGAAACTCAAACCAAACAAATAAAAATGCAGCTTAAAACAAAGGAGAGTGGGTCTGCTGGGTGTGTCAGGGCTGGTGGTATAATCTCTGCCCTGCTTTCCTTCAGTTTCTCTTGGCCATGGGTCTATCAGGTAAGTCAACAAGTCCTTGAGAGCACAAGATATTCACCTGGGAGCTTAAATTAAACTCTCCAAGTGAGTAAGAGACCAACATCCTTTTCTGGAAGGCTGTGACTTACACTCCTGGCCAAGCAGGAACACCATGCCTTAGCTGTGAGACATCAGAGGGGGGCTCACAGAAGTCACAGAAATCCTACCAAATGAACACATCTATTGCCTTAGATCTTTCCTGTGGGATTTTAGAAAATGCTCCAAGCTGCCCTATATATGTTCATTGCACATCTGCTCTGCTGGAGCTCTCCTTATAGCACAGCAACACTTGGAGCAGACTCCAAAATGGCAGGACCGACATTAGTACCTTAGGTCTGCAGTGACTAACTGTTCCACACCTCCAAAAGCCCCATTCTGAGAATTCCCTAAGGTTTATTTATTGAACACAGCTGCAACGTGGTGGTTAAACCATTGACAGCCTGAAGTCTTCTGTACAAGAGTCTTATCTCTGACTGATGTTATCATAACAAGCAGTGATCCCTGCCAGGTTCAGGGAAACAACAGGGAAATCAACAGGAGCCAGAAGAAGCTTGTGCAAAGGAGAAACCTGCATGCCAACCTGGCCTTTCATGAAACACATCATGGGCTACTCCACCACACATTCATCTCAGTGGAGGCAGAAGAAATTCCCCCAACCCAAATTTCCAGATTGCATTTCTGCATTATATGTCAGTTTTGGCTCCTGTCCCTCCTGACTTCCCTTACTGGATCACAGAGCTGCTTAGATGTTGGGGGTTTTTTCCCCAAGAAGACTATTGACAAATGCCACATACTGCCTGGTCTGACTTGCACACTAGCAATCAGCCTTCAGCTAAACACAGTACAGACAGCTGGGGACAGAGCAGTGCCAGTTATTTATCCTATTTCCTCTTAAACTTTTTTCCAATACAATTAACTAAATTGTGCAATTATACATTCATTGGCCAGGAAGTTTCTCTCTTCCCCTTTTTAGCCCCTTTTTGAGTTGCATTTCCCTGCTTCACAGGATGCTCTAAACTAAACATTACGTTCAAGTTACACAATAAAGATTTGGGAGTGATAGAATGAATGAGGAAGGTCACGGGAAGGGAGGTATCTGCTAAAATAAGATTTGCTAAGCAGCTACACAGGACCTAATGTCAACTGCCTTTTATTACAGCAGACTAATTTATACTAGCTAAGATATAGCTAGTATATGGATGGAGGGATAAAAGAGATCAATAGTTGAAATAGTTCAAAAGTTTTCCAGGGACTGAATGAAACCCGAATTAATTCAAACCCCAAATTATAGTGATATAAGCTGTTATGCCAGAGCCAAAGTGCCTCACATAACCTTAATCCTCTCTGCATATTGAGGGTCTTTTATGGTACACAAAACCACACTCCAGCTACCGAATATGCAGCTGCATTTAAATTAAGTTTATCACAAACCAGTGCTCCTGGGCAAATCATTTATTAATTTAAAAAAATCTACACACTCTCATCTTTATAAGGGGAAAACCATCTTGGAAGGGAAGCAAAAACCAGATGCACCAGTGTCTTGTTAACCTCCAGAGAGCTGGAAAAGCAATGTTAAGTGCAGAACTTCCAGCACACATCAATCACCGTTTCAGAGGCTGGAAAATATCAACCTCAGGTGACAAAGATTTCTCTAAGTTGAGGGGTCTTCCCTGCTCTGCCAGGACAGGCTGTCCCTTCCTTACAGGCAGCCCTCCTGCAGCGCACCATTCACCTTGGCACAGCCTGTCCCAGCACAGCCAGGGCACGTGCAGGTGGGGCTCTCTGGAACACATCTGGGCAAACTCCTCCTCAGGAGCCACAGAGACACCAGGGTAACCATGCTGGAAGTCCCCTTGTCATTTTGCTTGGTGGGAGCCATAACCTGCGAGAAGCCAGGCTCCTGGACAAGTCTGACAGTGACCACCTTGACGTCTCTGAGACCTGTCACCGTTGCTATTCTAGCCAGGGATTTTTCCCTCTCCTTTCATCCACTTCTGACTACCAGTTAAGAAAGGGCTTTAAATGGAGGCTGATATCATGAGCAGGAGCCTGGCATCTCCATGGCTTGATGTGGGCAGCAGGGTGAGATGGGGGAGGCGAGGAGACAAGCAGTGACAAACTGGCACCTGCAAGCCCCCCAGCACAGCAGCCACAGGCTGCAGCCAGAGCCACGGAACCTGGCACAGGGATGTCACTGTCACAGAGAGACATGGCAGTGGTGGCTGGCCTTGAGTGGCTCAGCCTGTGGCACTGCTCTGCCCCAGCACCTGCACACCTTCCTCAGGCCTCACTGCATTTGAACACCAAGCATGACACAGGGAGTGTGCTGGTATGGAGAGCCGCAGGCGCAGCATTAAACCTCTTGTGGTACTCACACACCACAGTCTGTCTTTCTGTCTTTCCATCTAAGGCTACTCCACCTCAAGGCACATTTCTCACAAGTCCCTGAGGAGCCATTAATATTCAATAGTCAGCCTGGACTTTTGCATGCATACACCTTAAGGATACCAAAACTTCTACCACAATGTTTTTACAATGCTTTCCTGGAACTGAGCAAGCAGTGTAGAAGTTTTTGTTAGAAACATGTCTCCCCACCAAGCATAAAAAGCCATCAAACCCATTAGTGATACATAGAAGACCCCAGTACCTGCAGTGGGCATCAAACATCAGAAAACAAAGCTCAGCACAGCTAATTCAAAATGTCCCAACACAAATGGGACTAATCAACACCTGGCTGTGAAGCCCCAGTGCTCAGAACGTGATGGCTCAGCCAAATCTGAGGAAGATCATCCTTGAATATGTCCAGCAATAAATCAGAGCTCTGAAAATGGCCAGCAAGTGCACCTTCATTTCCAAACTGTGCCTTCTGAATTACACCCATAAAAGCAAGCACTCAGTAAATTCAGCTGTTTCTGGTGCTATCAGTTCAGAACAGCATGTCTTACTTAAGGGACAGGACTTGTGGGAAGCTACAGCACACACCATGAGAACAGCCTGCCACCAGCCCCCAGCAGGGGCCATGAAAGACACAGTCAAACACCAGGAAACCTGAGAGAAGAGAAATCACAGTTGGTGTGACTGAACAGAGCAGATCTGGCAAACCCCATGTGCACCAAGACATTTTGTCAGAAGAGAGACAGGGAGATTCCCCCCGTGAGAGGCTCAGCAATTGCATCCATCCTCCATTCTGGACAGTCCAGTGGAACCTCAGCAGGTGTCAGCAATGGAATTTCCCCCACAAAGATTCCTCTATTCTTTGTGACTGGTAAAGAAGCATGGCTGGAGTCACAGATTATTCACCCTGAAACTGCAAGCTCTTTGGAAGGCTGTTCCATCTGAACAGGACAAGACAGATTCTTTGCTCCCTTGAAAATTCCCCCAGGTCAGGAGGCTTCCCATGGGAACAAACCTGGCTGGGAAATTCAGCCTGCAGGTTCAGGGAATCCTTAAGGAAATGGGAGATGAGGGCTAGAGAAAGAATAAAAGCATGATCTTTTCCTGTCTCCTGAAACAAACACAGCTCCTTGTAACAGAGCTTTAGGGCCAGATTTAGGAATGAATGCCATTTTAAGAAGCGTGACACCAGCAGAACAGAAAGTTGTGGCTGCAGTCTACAGAGCTGAATCTCATTTACTTTCAGACCATTACCACCACTTCAATTACCCTCAGCTAGAATGAAATCTAATTTCCATTTTAAAAAAATTATCTTTTGATGCATCTTCTGATAAGCCTAGAAGAAACCCTGACTGTCCCGGCAGAGCTGCTGCTCCTGGGATGAGCCGGGCACAGAGGATCACAGCACCCCAGGCTCACACTGTGCTCCTTGTGGGGACAGGCAGATGCAGTGACCAAATTGCTGACATCCAGAGAAGGGGCTTCAGCCATCCCTGGGAGTGCAGCACCCAGTGAACCATCCCCAGCTGATGAGCAGGGGAACCACCTGAAATTAAAAGGTCTCCCAAACCGATTTCAGCCAGTTTGCTTCACGTCAAGCCTAAGCCAAGGGAAATAATTTCCCATGGGATTTGGGGAAATCAGGCTTCTTACATCAGGGGTGGTGTTGGTCTGTCATCCTCCCCCTGGATGCAACCATCCAGGGTTCATTGCACAAAGCCACTAGAGAGGCTGACACAAGCACGTGCTCATTCCCATTTAAATGGTTCTGACTTTCAGAAACACATGTGATTCCACTACTGTCAAACATCTGTGTTTTCAACCCACGTTTTATTTGGCATAAGTGCCTCCTTTAATAAACTCTTACACACAGGAGCACCCATTTTCTGGAAAGCCTCCCAGAACCTCTCTGAAGCAAAGATGACATACATGAGCTCAAGAGCAATAAAACTCAGCCCAGCAAAAATTGTGGTGACTAACCATGGAGGGCTTTATACTGATCCCACTTTCTTCCCCCCCTGTCCTTGTCCAATGACTCCAGCCCTCTCAGTACAAGAGGTTTAGGAGAGTGGACACCACGGAGGGAAGATCAGAGAGAAGACACAAGACACAGGGGTACTGACTGTTGAAAAAGAACCTTGAATTGGATGGCAGCTTGAAGGAAAAGCAGAAAGCCCAGCTTGTTCCAGGACAGTGCTTTGATCACCCTGCAGATGATGAAAGGCAGCTGCCTGTGACACGCACTGGCCAGGCAGCTCCTGCCAGGCCCCTGCTCCCAAGCTGTGGCTTCAAGCTGCTGCCTTCCCTCCAGCTCTTGTGAGGGAGATACAGGGCTTTCAAGCATCTTCTAACATACTGAAACAGCTGCTGCTTCTAGGCCATTCCCAAGCACTGCAAAGTTTGGTTGCTTTTATTTTTTGAACACACATTTCATAACCAAAGTCGGTGCTAATGGTTATGCATCCACAACATCTTCCCATGGAACTCCCACTCTCCTCTCACACACTGGCAGCTTCCAGCCAGCAACCCTCAACTGCCCTGCAAAGAAATTTTCCCCAGATAAGTTTTAAGAAAGAAAAAGTGATTGTGTTTGGAGAAACTAAATTTTTCCGATTAAAAAAAAAAAAAATTAAAAAGCTTTATTTAAGAGAAAAAGGAAAGGATGCCCTGCCTATGCTAACTGGCTTTGACAGTGGCTATCTGCATTGTGACCAAACCAGTGAGCTTTCTCCCCTCACACAGTGGGCGAGCTGCCAAGAACAGAGCATCCTGCGCATAATGCCCTTTAGAAAGAAAAAAAGAAACCTGAAAAAAAACTCCTGCTACCTCCGAGCAAGGAGAAGCTCCTTCCTGCAGAGCCAGGCCAGGCTGTGCGGAGCAGAGGTGAATGAGGAGCGGCGGGGAGGGCTGGCGAGGCCGGCCTGCAGCACGCCCACGCCGGGCGCCCAGCCCCCTGAAGGCATTTCTTTTCCTCCCTCCTCCCTCCGCCGCCCCCGACTATTCTAAATGACTTCGCATGAGCCACATGCCAACTTCTAGGCACAAGGCACCGTGTATTTCCTTATTCCATGCCCAAGCTATACCATCCATCACGTTTTTATTTTCAGGAGATTACAAGAATCTGGAGTTTACACACAAGGGATGCACAAGTACACGCTCCCACTCCCAGACAATTCGTGTGAAATGCTTCTTGCACTTCCATTGCTGGGAAGAATGTGCCCAAAGCAGGTATGCTGCATGCTTGGGGAATCAAAAACAAACCCCTCTGCCACTCTGACTAGTCCACCGGCTAATTCATTATGATAAACCCATTGTCCAAAACAAAAACATTATTTAATTGCTAAACCAGCTGCCCAAGTTTAGTTGTTGCTCTTGGCAAACATATCAGGATCTCAGTACGCCTGTTTTTCAGCAAGTATCTCTGTAGGTGCAAGCCATGCCTTCCACCCTTGAAGTCTCTGTCACCAATCCAGCGTTTTCCAACCCAAGTGGATATTTAAAGGGATACCATCAGCTTAAACACCTCTCTGAATGCATTAAGATTACAGCAACTGAAATACTAGCAAGCATCCTTCTTTTTTCCCTCCGAGCTGTTAAACATGCAATTATGCAGCTGCACTCTTCCCCATCAGACAGCCTGATTTCCTTTAAAAACAGAGGGCAGAAAAAGAAAAAACGGTTAGAACATATTTGAAGGAGTCACCAAAAAAGCTGGCAGAAGCTCTCAGAGGCTGATGCCTGAAGTGCATGCAACTACAGCTATGTCTAAGTCTTCTTGCTGCTTTTTCAAGTAGATTGAGCCCCTGCAGACAGACAGCTCAATCACTGGGAAAGACATTGCATGCAAGGGAAGAAAAAGGCTGGCCAGGTTGTAGATGGCATCTTTTGAACAGAATACTGCTTGGCATGTGTTTCCACATTGATCATCAGGGAGAATTCCTTAAATTACTTGCTACTCTTTTTGAATTTAAAAAGATACACACCTACAGGACAAGAAACACTGAAACAACCCAAGTAGCATTGCCATTTCTTTCACACTGGTCACTCACAGGTATCTACAAACCTACTATGCAAATGATAAGCAGCATTTCTTAATAATAATAATAATAATAATAATAATAATAATAATAATAATAATAATAATAATAATAATAATAATAATAATAAAGGCATCTTTCATGCAGTGCAATCCAGAAAAACTGCAATACTTCTTAGATTACGAGACTGATCTGCCCTCCCCCCCCCTCAGCTCCTGCCTTCTAATTCCAGCACAATCAGAGCAGGAGAATGCATAATTCATCCTGCGGTCGACCCTGTGGGTCTCCCAGTCATTAAGCAACACCAGACTTCCAGAAAGGTCACATTTCCAGGAGAGTCAGATGAAAATTCTCTCCTATCCACTGAAAGACTCTGAGAGGGAAAGCAAGGAACTCCTCGTGGAGCATTTGCCCCCACTGTTCAAGGATTCACAATTACTCTGCCAGCAGAGCATGACAACAGGCAGAGGATATCTATCTGGGTAAGTCGAGAAATGCAGAAATCAGTGGGTTAATTAGCAGGTTAGCAAAACAAAACCGACTTGTGGAACCTTTTATGCAGCAAAAGACTGATGTAGTGAAGATAACTCTTTGCATTGCATATACTCTCCAGCTGGGAGAGGGTTATTGGAACAATGGAAATTTTAAGCACTGATTGAAAATAATTTCTGTTTATTAAAGCTAAACTTCAAAAACTTTGTAAAAGCAAATCCTTTCATTATCCTTGGGTAGGATCACACACAGTACAGTAACACGGTTAACACAATGCAAGCTAAACCTCTTACTAAAAGAAATTTAACTTGTATCCAAGTTAAGCTCAATGAAGATGCAGATGCTGGACACAAACAATTTTCTAATACAGATAATGAACAAAAAATATGACAGAAAACATTTAAAAAGAAGAGTCCATATTTATTCCATGAAATGGAAAACACATTGCATTTTTTCCTGAATCTGACCTAAAAGTCATGCTTGAAGGAAATTCCAGCATTCTTTGGAAAAGTGTGAGATCCTCTTCCCATGAGTATCAGTGCATCTTGCACATGCAAACAGCACAACATCATTGCTTACAGTTTCACATCACTGAAAGGAAGTAAAAATCCCAATGATATCGAATTTTAATCCACACTGCCCCCTTGGTCTACCAGCATTCTTGTCTCCCCCGTGTCAAATTAATCAACACTCAGAAGAATGTTGCCTTGCTTGTAAAAAAAAAAAAAAAAATCACGTCACATGTGGATTTTTAATTGCAACATTTCTAAACCCAGATTACACGCTTTCTTTTTTTCTGGTTTTTTTTTTCCTTTTTTTTTTTTTTTTTTTGTGGACTCATAATCCAAGTTTAATGTTGTTTAGGCCACAAATTAATCTCTATCCCCATCTCCCAACAACTGCCCCACGTTACTTCCATGGCCATGAGCTCGGCTGGTAGAATGGGGGCACCACAGTGCCAGCTGCGGCATGCAGCGAGCCAAGCATCGCCCGCACCGGCAGAGTGGCAGCCTCATCTGAGAGCTAGAAAGGTTTGTCTACACAAGTTCCTGCCGGTGCAAGCAGCCAGCTGCAAGAGCAAACCCCACTCCAGCACTGTAGCTATTCCCTGAACAGACTAAGCTATGCCAACAAAAGCACTTTTTTTGCCAGCAGAGCTGACTCCTCAGCAGAGCTCCTAACAGTGTTGCAACAGCCACTCTACAGTGGCACCCATTTTTTTCCCCTCACAGTTTCCTACACTTCCACCTCTACACAGAGAAAGGCAAGAAGCAAAGAAATGCAGAGAATAGGTGTGAGGACAAGGTGATGCTGGCTGGCCAGCACCTCCTCACCGAACCCAAGGAAAATGTGAGATGATCTACCTTGTTCCCTGAGCCCCACTACACTACATGCAAGCAAACACACTCAGCTCCAAGATCCATTCACCTGAATCAAAGGGTCCCCAATCCAAGCACCTGAGAAGAGTTGAGGGGCCAGGAGCAAGGTAGATGTTCCGCCCTGGAACAAGCACTGAGGCTCCTCCTGGCTCTGCTCCCTGGCCCAAAGCATCCAACAATGCTGGTGGACTCCAGCATCGACAGCATGATAGCAGTGGCAGCTGAAACAGTCCCCCAGCCTTTGCTCAAATTTCATGTCAGGCTAGAAGAGCTTTTGAACCTAAAATTACGACAAATAGCTCCCATTAGGAAAAACGGAAAATATTTTGGGGAGGGAGTGATTGTTTCCTCCTTTCTTCCTCCCACAGAGAAAATCTGATCTTCCTATCAGATTTTTATTTGAGAATGGGATTACAGAACATTGCTCTGCTATAGTGCTTGACTACAAGTATTCCTGTGAAAAAGCTCAGGATTTTGTCACATAGGTATAATTCACCCAGCTATGAGCAGGAGACACAGACCTACTGAGCACCCAGCTGTTTTTCTCAGCAAACCTTTCGTTCCTGACAATGCATTAGATGACCTTTTCCCAAACCGTGCAGGAACTTATTTACATAGAAACTTTCTTGTAAACACACTCGCCTTGTTTTATTTCTTATTTCTTGCAATTCTGCCTACTTCAGCAGCTGGCAGTGTGTGCTGGAGCCATGTGCTCCAGCAGGTCCCCCAGCAGCCTGATGCAAACCACGGCTGGCAGATGCCTTTGCTGCCACAACCTCACAGGAGCAGGGTGTCCCCCCTTGCCCGGATTCCAGGGAACTGGGGTGACCTTGGCCGCAGCCATCCGGCCTCCAGCACAGCCCCAAACATCTCTCAGGCGAGGAGACGGACAAAAAAGCCAACTCACCAGAGGCAAACGCCAGCATTTTTAAAAGGCCGATTGGGAAGGTTGGCAATAGGAAGTCCGGGTCTGTAGGAGTTGACTCAAAGGGCCCTGCAACATTCATGCGTCGGGAACTTCTCCGGGTAAACCATTAACCACCATAAAGCAGAGCTGCGAAACGCCCCTCACCATCGGGAGGCTCTCACACAGCCGAGCACACACGCGGGCTGCACGGGGATATGCACACACAGATGTACAGATATCCGTACACCTACAGACGTGCAAGGACACAGACACACACGGCTTGGGGTTTTTTAAGGGCAGGGGAAGCGCTGGCAATTCCCTCCGCTCGGGGCGAGGCGAGCGCTGACACCGCAGCCCCGCGGCGGCCGAAGGGGATCCGCTCGCATCCTCCGGGCGCGAAGAGGGCGCCGGGATCCGCTCCGCATCTCCGGGCGGCGAAGGGAGCAGCCGCCCCGCTCCGCGCCCGCGGGGATGTGAGAGATGCGCGGAGCGCCCCGCGCCCACAATCCCGGCAGGACGTTCTGAGCCCTCTCTTCCCGAAAATACCCCCGCCAAAAGCCAGGGATCTCCCCCTTCCCTCCCGCTTCGCTCTCCGACAGTCCCCGCGGCAGGAGAGAGCGCGCAGACCTCCCGCAGCCCCGCCGAAGTTTCCGCGCCGCTCCGCGGGCAGCGGCGGAGCAGCCCCGGCTGCTTACCCGGCTGGCGGAGCGGGGTCCCGGGGCGGCCTGGAAGCGGCGGCGGCGGCTGCGCGGGGGCGCGGCGGCTTCCTGGGAGCTACAACTCCGCGGCGGCGCCCGGGCGAGCCGCGCGCCTGCGGAGCGGCGGCGAGCGGGGAGGAAAAGAGGAAATGAGCGGGAGGCGCATTGGAGGGAGGGAGGGGGAGGAAGGAGCCGTCGCCGAGGGACCAGGGAGAGCGAGGGACGGAGCGCAACTTCCCCGGCGGGGCAGCGGGCGCGCCGGGGGGCGGAGCGCACAGCACCGCCGCTCCGCGGCCGCCCCGCGGCGTGCGCAGCGCCCGGCCCCGCGCTGGGGCCGCCCGCCGCCGCCGCTCCCGCCCGCCGGACACTTGGTATCGCCCTGCCCGCCCTGCGGGGCCCCGCCGCGGGCAGGAAGTGCGGGGCCGGGGGGGCAGCGCGGAGAGGGGGCTGCGCGCCCGCGGGGAGCTGCGCCCGCCCCGCTGGAGCTCGCTGCCGGCTCCACCGGCACCGCGGGCACCGGGAGCGGCGCGGGAAAAGTTCTGATTTTTGGTGTTGGAGGGTTTCACCCACTCCCTTTTTTTCTTTTATTTCCTTTTTTTTTTTTTTTTTACCCCCAAAACAAATAAGGGAACGGCGCACAGGGACCTCTCCCGCGGCCGCAGCTCGCCCCGGGCCCTGCACGTATCCCGTAGCGCGGCTGAAGGTGCCCAGTGCTTCACTGCGTGCGCGGGGGCGCAGGGGGGACCGCGGCAGCGGGAGCCGCTTGGAGCGGCTGCTGGAAGCGAGGGCAGCCCCTTCCCAGCACACGGACCCCAGGCTTCCTTCGGGACAGAGCAATGGGACAAGCCAAGCCCCCTGTCGCCGCAGGGCCCCCGTCCCGTGTCAGGGTGGGGAGCGGCACAGGTGAACTCGGTGCCGCCGGCTGAGTCCGGACGGGTGCCGTCCCTCTCGCTGGAGACAGGCGCCCACCCTTCCCTCGCTGTTCTGTGCGAGACATGAGCTTGCAGAGCCTCTCCCCGTACCCCATCACAAAATGGAGGGGATTTAGGGATTGATGCTAACCTGCTTCCTGAGGGAGGTGATTGGAAGCATTGCTCAGAAATACGGCATGTAGCACAAAGTGAATCTTCCTGTTAGGATGTTCCTCTCCACCTGCCCCCTCCAAGCTCCTGCCCAGCACATTTTCAAGTCAAAAATATATGGAGAATTTAATGTAGTTGTCACTGTGCCTTATCGGTAGCTTTCACTCTGCCTCCCCTTATAGGATTCTCCACAAGCACCTTCAGTGCTGTCTTGAGATAAGAACTGAATAGAGCTGAAATCAAGGCCACACTGGGTAAAAGATACTATAAGATCTAAGTGACAAAACAGGGAGGGGAAACAAACAGAAAAATTTCAAAACCATCAAAGCAGTTTTTCAAAGCTTATCTTTGCATTAAGTCCAACAGATTTTCATAGGGTGAAAATAAAAAAAAATTAAAAAATAAAAAAAAAAAAACCAAACAAAAATACACAAAGAAACCAAACCTTTCACACGTACTCCAAAGCTGGAATACCTTGAAACTAGATACATAGATGCAAAGAGAAGAAAATGTTACAGAGATTAAAATGTTACTTAACAATAACCATTTTCTCCAAGGCCCTTCAAAAATAGTTGAACCATCCTGCCAGTTTAAAAAGAAAATAATAAAAACGTCAGCCAAGGAAAAGAACAAAATTGGAAACTAAAGCACCTGAACAGTTTAAACTAGAAGCAACTCAACCCCGAACATATAATGGAAAACTCTATCTAACCACCAGCACTGCCAACTTCACCTGCTTGAAGCTGGATTCTCCTCGCAGGAGAAGACATGTGAGTAATGCCCTTGATGTCCCAGCAAAGCCTTCCCCGTGCCAGCATTCCCAGTAAAGCCTTCCCAGTGCCAGCAGGCGCGGCTGGACTCGAGGATGGGGCTGTGGCTCCGGCCGTGCCACTCTGGCTACTCTGCCAGGGCACTGGCACAGGTGACAACACCACCCCGCCCAGGAATAGGTGGCAATGGCACAGGTACCTACTTGAGGCCTCCTCCAGGATTTACAGCCCTCAGGGCTCACGTCTGGCGAGAGAAAACAGTTTATGGTGCTCTAGCCCAGTTTCATTGTCAGCATGGTTGTCACCCATAGTAGGTTTCCCTCTGTGTGGCGCTGCCCTGTGACCTGTGGTGGGCAGGTTTTGAGATGAGACCTGCAGCCATTTCTGGGGCTGCAGTGGCTCTTCTCCAGGCTGCCCAGGTTCAATGGGGATTGGCAGCTGTGAGCACTGTGTTCTGTGTGGGGGGATCCTCAGATGGGTCTCTGTGCTGTTCTGAACCCCGCTCAGCCCAGCTCTGAACGTGTCTGTCACGAACTGCCAGCATTGGGAGGCTCAGGGACATCCCACAGGCAGTGGGTACTTATGAAATGCCTGTGGCTGCTGCTCTCTCCAGACCCTCTAATGTTATGTGTATTATCCCACAAGAAATTGCATAAACACTGAAAACAATTCTGTATTCAACAACTATTGGGGAACACACAACAAGATCCAAATGAGATGTTGCTATCATTTATGCCCAACTTCTTTCTTTGTGAATCGCAGCTTTCCAGCATGCAAGCTGGTTCACTCCACACAGACAGCCAATCAGAGAAATACCACCAAGATGACAGATGATTTAGAGTCTTAATGCTTGCTAAAGATCAATTCCTGAGTTTCAGAAATCCCTGGGGAAATTAAGAAAAATGGCCATAGAAAGCTGACAACTGCTCAAAAACAGTCTGAGATGAAAAGAGGCTGCAGATCCATTCCTACAATGAGCTTGTGAGGGCTGCTTCTCCCTTCCCAGAAGAGCAGTGGAGCTGGGGAAGAATCTAGAAAACATGTCTTATGAGGAGCAGCTGAGGGAGATGGGGTGTTTAACCTGGAGAAAGGAGGTTCATGAGGGACATTATCACTTCCTGCAACTACCTGACAGGAGGTTATAGCTAGGTGGATGTCAGTCTCTTCTCTAGGATAATAAGTGGTGGAGTAAGAGGAAACAACCTCAAGGGAAGCTGCTAGAGAAAGTTTAGATTGGATGTTAGGAAAAATTCATTTATAGAAAGCATTGTCAAGCATTGGAATGACTGCCCTGGGTGGAGTGGTATAATCACCATTCCTGGTGGTATTTAAGAGATGCATAGATGTAGCACTTAAGGACATGGTTTAGTGGTGGGCTTGGCACGGTAAGGTTAGTTGTTGGACCTGATGATTTTATAGGTCTTTTCCAACTAAATGATTCTCTGATTCTGTGAAAACATTTGCAAAATTGGTCCCACTGGGTATATTTGGTTTATTCAAAGTTCTTCTTTTGATGGGATGTGTTTGCTAAGCCTACCTGTAATAACCCCATGATGACCCAGCATGGACCTTCACAAACTTAAATCTACAACTGCTTTGGCATCTCACCTTTTGTTTGATTTTTCTTTCTGCTTTTCATTCTGTTTCCACAGTTAGGAGTGAGAAACAAAGAGGGATTAAATTTGATTCATTTGCATCATTCCAACTACGTGGAATTTGAAGATAATGTGTGAATTTTTTTTGCTGTCTGGGGTTTAATTATCAAAGGATTAGATGGAAACTAAGGTATTTGAGGTGTGTGGCTTTTTAAATTTCTTCAGTAATAATGTGAGCTTATGAAGCCTTATGAAGGCCATTGCTAATCTTGAGTTACTATCTGCCTTCCTGTGGTTTGCCATGATTAACTGGAGGAAGAGATTAAAGTGGTATTTACCTTTTTTGAGCAGTTTATCGACTTGACCTGGCCAGCCCAGCACCAAAAAGCAAAGGAAGAAAATGCTGGCAAGGATTAAGGATTGAGGTCCTCTTTTCCCATTGCTCTTCTGATATCTGCCATGATTATTGGGATGGAAAGCACTGGTGGTGTTCTTGAAGGTGACAAAGTGTTCCAAACATGGCCAGGCATCTGGCAGGAGAGGCTGTTGTGGGTCAGGCTGGCTCTCATCTGCCTCTCCCAGAAGAGCCAGGACTTGCCTGCTCTGCAAGCAGTGACAGCCAAAAGCATGTCTTCTGACTTGGAGCTGGGACATCCTGGTCACCCCCACTGCAGCCCTGGAAGCACACAGCATCTCCCCAAGGAAGCCTCTGGCCAGCAGCTTTGCCTGGGAAGGAGCTCCTGCCTGGCTGGGCCATCTGCAGAACAACCCTGCAGGAGAGGCTGGAGGAGCAGCCCTGAGGCCCCCTCCATCACTGAGCTTCCTCACAATGTATGTTTGCTGAAGAAGAAAGCAACGTTTCAAAGGACAATGTAATTGTTTTTAAAATCCTCTTTTAATCTTGTTTTTGGAAATCCCTTAATGAGGGATCACTTTAAAGAAATTCAAATGAGAATGATAATGGAGACATGAGCCTGTGCTATTTACCTGTGATAAAACCAAGCTGGTTGGCAGGTGCTTGGGGAAATAAGAAAAATTGTTTATCAGAACATTATTTTCTTTGATAGATTTTGAATTCCAGTGATAAACTGATGGATGCTCATCTATAAAACCTCTTATTTTTGTTACCAGATGCTGGGGCTTGAACCTTTGCCTCCTCTTTGTTTAAGACATTTAACCCCTCTTTGTGCTCCTTTGCATTTCCAAGTCAGACCAACCAAGCAAACATAACTTGGGAAATGCCAGCTGCATCCATGGTTCTTATCTTCTGTGCAGGCAAGCAGCATCACCTGAACAGCAGACCTAGTATTTAATGTACTACCCAAACAAATATGCCAAGGGGTTTTGCCAGTGTTCAGGATCACAGAAACTGGGGAGTGAAAAAGAGCAGGTAGACTTTTACAATTCATTTTCCTGCCAAAGCAAGATTGTTCCCTGCAGTATTTTCTAGTGCACTTCCCTGGCCTATTTTAGATGACCTTGTAGGATGGGGAGAGGCAGGAGAAGGAAATCTGCTAGCTACCTCCAAAGGCTCTTTGTCTACTTTGACTAATATAACATAAAGCAAGGGAAAATGAGTGTTCAGAGAATGTAGCTACAACACAATATTTAATGTAATTTTTGCATGCTTTTTCATCTCCAGCCTACTTACTATGCCCACGACTATGCCAGTAACATCAGACATGAAAAAAGAAAGTAAGAAAAATAGTGTCAATAGTCCACCTTTGCATGATTGCTTTTCTTTCTCTTAGCAGGATAGTCTTGGGTGCTTTCTTCCCCTGCGAGGAAAAATAAATGGTAAGAGCTGCAATGATTGGCAGCAAGCCTGAGAACAGCAGATGTGAGCCTGCACAGCTGGACAAATACAAAAATGCACTTTCTACCTACATTTGTATTAAGGTTACCCCAGGGATACCCCAGTGCCTACGGGAGGGCCTCAGTATTTGAACAGCCAAAGCCATCAGGCACATTTACATATATGAGAACACTTGGTATCCTTTTCAAAGTCAAAAAGAGCAACAATTAAACCAACATAAAGGAAAATTGGCTGCGTGGTTTTTCTCTCCCATAATAGAAAGACTGAGGGTGGAGATATTAAAAAAAAATTAGGCTTGACAGAGGTGAAGAATTTATGAATTAAACTGACATGTTTTCATTTAATTTACTGTTGTCTATCCATTTATTACATGGAAACCTAAAAAGGACCTGATTTTGCCTCCCAGGCTGCAGTTGCTATGTCAGACACTAAAGTTAGGTGTTTTAGACAAGATTTTAATATTAAAGTTTCTTATGCAAAAAGAGAAAGACTTTGCTAAATAAGGAAAATGTAAAAGCTTCATTTCTCGCTATGGTGCTTTGCTAGAGATTTTCACTCTGGGCTTTGCTACAATATTTGCTGGGAATCATCATCAAACAAAATTTGGGGCCAGGGGCATTTTAGCTGTATCTATTAGCAAAAAAATTGGAATTTCCTACACTCCATAGCCTGCTCATGATTGTTTCCAGTTGCATCTACCAGCAGCCCTGCTGTGCCACAGGGTCTCTGCACAAGCACATCCACCATCAGGGCAGAGCCACAGGGCCTTGGGTGTCTGCCCGTGGTACCCTGGCATTCCCACCTGGGCTTGGCATTCCCACCCAGGCTATTTCCTCATGCTGGCAGCAGCAGCAGTTTCTAAACACAAAATGACATGTCTAATTTGGCTGAGCAGAAAATAACAGAGAGTCCTTGAAATGGATGAGTTCCCACAGAGAGAAATAGCCATTGAAAAACTTGTTTCTGTGAGATGTAACAGAGTGAACTCTGGTTTTGTCATTGAACATGGCAAATTTATGCTGAAAAGGGGGGAATGGAGGAAGAAGACTCAAGTGTTTCACTGCAGCAGAAAGTACCAATACTGTTACTCTTTTCTATTTTGAAACACAACTGGAGAATGCAAAAGTCAGAAAATAAGTATGAAAAAAACCACTGATGTGTCTAAATGAAAAATAGTTTTTGCCTTGCCAAGCTTTTCTAAAGCCAGGTATCTTTGTTCAATCAGAGCAATAAAAAATAATATTCTAAGCCTGGTGTTTCCCCACAGCAACTTTCAGTTTTGCTGAGACCACTTTTTTCCATGTGGCTGAACAAAAGAGAAAGATAAAGAAATCTGACAGCACTTCCTGGGATGCTGGAGCCAACAAGATGGAGCTGCAGTGCCCTTCCAGCCTGCATGCTCTGGGACACCTTCCAGAGCCCTGCAAAAGCCAGGGCATTGCACTGGCAGCAGGATGCTGCTTCCCCAGCACCCTCGGGTTAAGGAACTTGGCACTGTGTTTGCACTTCTCATGCAGAGCTCAGACCTTGCTGCTGGGCCAACCATGTCCTCATGCTGCTCCCCTCGGCATGAAACCACCCTGAAATACTTATTATTGACATTAATTTCCATATTTAAGGTGGGCTTATAGAAAGATGGGGGCAGACTTTTTAGCAGGGCCTGTTATAGCAAGACTTGGTATAATGGGTCTAAACTAAAAGAGGGCATATTTAGACTAGACAGTATGAAAAATGTTTTACAATGAGGATAGTGAGACACTGGCACGTCCACCAGAGACGTGGTGGATGCCCCATCCCTGTAAACTTTTAAGGGCAGGTTGACTGGGGCTCTGACCAACCTGATCTGGTTGAAGATGTCCCTGCTTATTTCAGGGGGTTTGGCTAGATGACTCTTAAAGGTCCCTTCCAACCCCAATCAATTTGTGGTTCTGTGAAAACAGAGTGCCTCATAAAGCAGCACTTCCCATGGGATTGAGGTCTCCTGCTTAGTACCTGAAGGCACAGCCATGTGGATCAGTCAGTGCAATTTGGAGAAAGTCAGTTTAATTTTGGCACTGGCAGTGGAGCACTCTTGTATTGCTCATGTTGGTAATTAAGAGAAAGCAAATCACAGGGGAGGACACTAAAAGTATTAATTAACAACATTTTCAATGAGAAAAAAGTTAGTAATTTTGGAAAGGTTGCTTTATGCCTGAAGAAAGTACTGAAATAGGGTAATCACACTGTTGGACATTTGACAAATGCACACTAGTAAGTAAATGGGGGTATTGATTACACATTTAGATAATCACCAGATCCTCCATGCTCCTGCAGGCATGTCCTGATTCCCCTGCCTCAAGCTTTGACTTCAAATGTGAAAACCACACTTAATTCCAAGCATGCAGACAGCCACATTCACTCCCTGGCCTGAAACATCCCCGTGTGTTTCCCATGAGCTGAGTGCCCAACAGGGGACCCCACAAAGCCGCAGGGGCCAGGCTGGGGCAGGCACAGGGCAGCAGATCCCCCAGCTGGGCTGCTCACCCAGGGGGATGTGACAGCCAAGGGTGGGGGACTCCTGCTGGAATGGCTGGAATGACAGGGCTCCTCCCCAGGGCAGGCTGCTTTCCAGCCCTGCCCAGCATCCTGCACTGCCTTTGCCACAGCTCTACCAAAACATGCACTTTTTAAATAAAACCAACAGAGAGAGAGGCAGCAACTTTGCAACTAAAAAAATCCTCACAGTTTCCATGGATGTTTGATCACCTTTTATCACAACACAAACCATGAGGCAATCTGCTTCAAGCAGAGGATATTTTCCCCTCTCCAAATAGACAATAATCCAATAAAAGAGCCCACTAGCAGGATCCTGGACAATGTGTGACACTGTGTTATTATCACCATCCCATTGGTGTCCTGGCAAGGTACAGCCATGCTCAGCTGATCCTGACAGCATTCAAAGGCACAAAGCTTATTGGAGCCACAGCAGCTCCTCTGAGCTCCAAATGCCATGCAAATACCACCAGATTTTTTTATATTATCATTATACCAGGTGTTTCATATCAAATTATATCCAGGCAAGTAAGAGAAATTCAGTTATTTGCTCCATGCTGGTGGTATCTGAGCAAAATTTATTCTGACAGAGGTTTTAAAGGCATGCCTTTATGCTGACAGAAACTGAGAAATAATTAAGAGCATCCAATAAGTTCCTAAACTAGAGGTATTCCTAAAAGTGTTGGACTGGGTCACCTCTCCTGTAAGAGTTTCAGCACTGATTAATTAATATACAGTTTGGCTTCAACTAGGCAAAGAACATGTTTCTGCCCTTGCACACATGAGCTCCCAAAAATGACACAACTGCTGCTTTTCTTTGGTATCCTGTCAGAAACAACCAGCCTTTAATGGCACATAAAATTTAATTTTTGATAACAAAAAGATAGATAAATTACACTGGCAAGGGCAGAAAGCAAAAGTAGGGACTCTGGAGCTTTTGGGGTCTTCCAGTGTCTTCCTTTTCTGGCCTCTGCTAATTATGTTTTCCTTTCAGACTGACAATGCATTTTTCCACTGGAAGCAAGGCTGCTTGCTCTGAGTCACCACTGCAGGAGCTCTCCTGTTGTAGTGGGGTTCTCTGTGCCTGCCATGGGTGGCAGCCACCCCTCCCTCAGGGCAGGTCCCATCTCCCAGTGGTGGCATTGAAGTAAAAACACAGACATCCTATTAATAGCTAAACTGTAGACAGCTCCAGATGTGGAATTTGGTTTCTGAAATTACAGATCCAACCAAGCCAGTCCCGAGCCAGTAAAATTCAGTTGTGTTTCCTCTGACTCATAACTGTTTTTTCAGAGAGGTTTTTAGCAAAATTTCTTCAGCAATTCCTCTGCTGTTGCCTGACTCATACTGAAACACCAAAATCATTATTAAAGTGAAATCATAGCAAAGGGTGGGGGAATACTTGCTGTTTATCAGTTCAAAATGCTTTGAGAAACATTTTTTGCTATGAAATGTGCTTTGTCCAATAATAAAATACTCTATTACTTACAAAAGCAAACAAAAATCTGTCATATGAGGCACCGAGGAAGTTTAGCACTTACAAAAAATTTAAAGCAAGGTTAATTTATTCTTCAATAAGTCTTAATTTATCCTTCTGACACCTGTGTAATATTTGTGCTCATTATCGCACCCAGTTTCATTCTGAAGGCCTGTCCATGACAGTGGGAAGAGGATGCTCAGTGTGCAGCAGGAGCTGTTCAGGTGTCCCAGGATGAGCAGTGGTACAAAGGACGCAGCTGTGAGCAGGGATTCCTGATCATGGGAGCAGAAATCAATGCAGAGCTGGGGGCAGAGGTGTCCTCACAGCTCCCCTGACAGAGCAAAGGGGTGGGAGGGAGGAGCCAGGGTAGGTAGCAGTCACTGAAGCCTCTGCCTCTGGGGAAAAGCTCCAAACCTGCTCTGTCAAAGGGAGATGTGCTGCAGGAGGGCTGGCATGGTGCAGGTGTCAGTCCCCCACCCTCACTGTGGGTTTGCAGCATGGAAACAACAACAGCCCTTTACTGAGGGAATGCTGTGCCTGGGAATGGCCTGGCCCCAGCTGCAGTGAGAGCCCCACCAGCCCACCCTGGGCTCTGCAGTGCCATAAAGCTCGGAGCCCTGTGAAGGTGGACCTCAAAGGTGTGTTTTGGTGGAAAAAAATGTTGCAGCAACGATTTGTTTGGTTTTTGAATTAAAACTCAAACTCTTGTGGCAAAAGAAGGGACTGAAGAAAATCCCCAGGTCTAGGAGCTCATATTTACCTTCTCACCAGCTCTGCAGATACTTAATTTGAATGTTGCTTCATCTCCTGTCTCCTTCATGTATCATCACTAATTAAAGTACACGCTCTGCATTTACCCAGAGGAGGATGTGGGAGGCAGAAGAGGCTCAATCTCATTTGCTGCTGCTGCTGTGCTGCCTCTGCAGAGCCAAGTGCAGGGAAAGCAGGGTCCTGCTCAGGGCCTGGCAGAGCAGCACAGACCTTCCCCTTCCCCGCTCTGGGTGATGGAAACCCCCAGTGTGTGAGTGCTCTTTCCAGGGGAAGGGGTCCCGTGAAAGAAGGGGCTGTAACTCCCTGGGAGGATGGGGTGAGCCTGTTGAGGGCAGGAGCAGCCCCTCCACGTGGGCACATCTCCCCCCACACCTGCTCTGGGGACTGCTCAGGCCGAGCTGAGCCAGCCAGAGGAGCTGTGACAGCAGCAGCCCGATGGGTCTGTGATTCGATGCCTCCGCGACCTCCAAATATTCCTACTAACTTCCTGCTCAAGTGAAATTCAAACAAAGATTTATTTGGACACATCTTCCCCAGCCTGCACCCCAGAGACCCCTCTCCCCCAAGAACCTGGCCATTCCCAAACACACATCCACTGTCCCTCAGCAGCAAAATGAGATTGCTGACTTCTCCCCAGCTTCTGGTTCCAGGCTAGAAACCTGTGTCCTCCAGTCTCCAGTGCACCCCAGCTGCAGCTCAGCCCCATCCCTGCCAAAATGTGGAGGTGTTTTTGGCAGTGCTCAGCTCTGCAGCCACCCTGCTCCTCACGCTCACAGCAGCCCCAGCTGCCCCACAGTGCTACAGGTGGCACCAACCTGTAACAGGGAAAGGGAGACTTTAAAGCCTAAAAAAGCCAGGGAGGGAATACAGACACTTTTAGCCTCAGAGATTATCTGTGCCTCAAAAGATTCAAGAAGATGGTGTCAGAGGAGAGCGTGCTGAACTCAGCACGATTAACATTTGGACAAAGTCTTTCCCTTGTCCCCATCTGAAGTTCTCTGCTCTATATGAGTGAAATGCATCCATGTCCATAAAAGCTATGGAAAAGCACTGCTGAGAACTTCTACAGCTCTGAATAATTAATTCACAGAACTATAAAAAGCAACAAGGGAATGAAATTTAGAAAAATCTAGTTTTAGGATAATTATAGTTCAAACCAGGAGAGCACTTGGACCCAAGACAGATGCATTAGTAGGACAACTGAGCATAGTGGATCCAATTCAGACTTGGCAGAATTGCACAGTCTTACAGACAGCTCCTCCTGGGGTGGATTCAGCCCAGGGAGAGAAAGCAGCCCCTACCAGATAACTTGATGAAGTGAGAAGAAATCTACAGTAACACTGCTTGGTAGGGAAAGCATAAAAGAAAGGAGCACAATTGTTTCAGGTTAGCATTCATGCCTCAGGTGTAAATAGGGAGTGATATTTTCTGAAATATTTTGTTACACGCTAGTTTAACCTGTTTCCCTTCTACTTCCATGTCTACTGTGTATTCCTAAAAATGTTGGGCTGGGTCCCCTTTCCTGTAAGAGTTTCAGCAGTGATTCAGCACATTGCTTCCACTGCCATGCCTACTGTGTTACCACTGGTTCATAAAATCCCAGGATTTTTGCAGACCATATCACATGTAGGCTTTTTTCAAAGTCCCAGATGCTGGAATTAATGTGTTGCTTGCACACACAGACCTTCAATTTCCTAACCAGTTATATTTCCAGTCCATAGTTTTCATGGCAAGTTTGAAAACATTAACCCTGAGCCCTGAGTCATCAGCAAGCAAACAGAGAAGTTTTCTTTCATTTTCCTAAGTTTAAAGCCATTTCTGTGCCCAGTTAGATGCTGAATCTTTGGGATTGTCCATTTAACTCACTCCTCTCAGGTAAGGAGATGTGGGATTTTTATGGTTTGTGTGCTAACACATGCAGCCAGGCTGTGAACTGGGCATGTTTCAATTGAGTGCTGGAGGAGCCAGTGTTGGGTGACTGGTTTATGGCAGATATGCAGTCCCAGAGCCCTCAGCATCTCAGAGAGCTCCACAAGACCCTGCACAGGATCCCCCAGACCAACTCTGCCTTTATTTGCTGTTTTCTGGTAAAAGAGCCTACCCACAGAGAGGCAGGAAACAGCAGCAGATCACCTGTTTTCCTTAGAAACAGCAGCAGATCACCTGAGAATTCAGTTTTATGCAAGCCAGAAGGGGCAGGCTGTTCACAGACCAACAAGGAGATTATCACTACTATAGAGGAGCTGTTTAAATGCCCAGTGTCCTGCTTGGCACAGGACCAGGCACTTCCAGTCATACCTCCTGACTGAGGACACATGTGAATTGGCAGAGGGTCTGTCCTGTGTCAGCTCCTGCTCCCACAAGCTCCCTGCTATGGCATTATTCATTACCAGGACAAAGTTACTGGGCACTGCCTTAGCACATCATCAAACAAGGACTCTTTCATAGTGGTGAGCTGTGATTTTCTAGAGATTTCATTTACTAAGAGCATTGGTGTCTTCCAAAGCAAAAGGCTCTGCTACATGCCACTGCCATTCAATGTGCACAGAAGGGGTGTGTACTATAAAGAGATATTCTCTCCTTCATTTGCAGGTACAGGAGTTTTTTGACTTGACATGAAGCAAATGGAGAGAGGAAGGAAGAATTACAGGATCAGCCAAAAATGCACCCAGCTCTGCTGTGGGGCTCCTGCTCCAAGGGGAACAAGATCCATTTCTCTGAAACTCAGCTTTATAGGGCTCTAAAGTGGGTGGCAGGTAAAGCATCCCGTATTTTTCCCTTGTGTCTGAAAACATTAGGGTCAATTAAAGGGAAGAGCATCTGCTGAGGGTTCAGATGATGGAGAAATGGAAAGTATGCCTGTAAGCTTATGGATAAAGCAAAGCAGGTGGGAGCTGTAGGCAGGAAAAGGGCAGAATGACAATTGAAAACATAGATGTTTCAGTGTGGATATAGTAGGAGAAGAGCCCATGCAATGGGAAATTACCCTTCCACACCAGAACGATGTGCTGGGTCTTGAGGAACTTGCAGAGAGCCCAGCTGCCAAACAAGGGCAGAAAACACCCCAGGAGCAGAGGCTGACTGAATATGGATTTGGCCTAAATATGTGAAGTCTGATGGGGAATATAATCCCCCATCTACATAAAATGTTGTCATAAATGGATGTCTACCATAAGCAGGAGCAATGAACTTGAATCAAAGCAAGCAAAAATTACGAGCATGCATGGGAAAAAAAATCCTGCAGGTAAGGACAGCAGTTAGGGAGATTGAAATTTCCATCATCCTACATACAGGTCAGACAGGGGGTGGTTGGAAATGATGAAGTGGTACAACCCGCCTTGAGGCTGGAGAAAAAATTAAATGAGCCCTTGTGACTCTTTCTAGCCCTGTTCTTCTGTGATTTATCAGAGGATTCACAGCTGCAGTTTTCCACATTTTCATGGTTTAAAAATGAAGTTCAACACTGCAGTGGAGATGCTGGGAGAAAGTGGAAGCCCTCTTGTCTAAGCTCAGTGACACCTCAGCGCTTTTGGAGCAAAGACCCCATGAAGTCACCAGCAGGCTTTGCTCTGGTCTCCTCTGGAGCTGAGAAAGTAATGCCCATTGCTTTTCTCTCCATTTGTGGGGAGCTGAAATATAAACAACAAATTACAGATGGGTCAAAATAAGAGCAGAGTTTCTGCTGTTCAGCTTCCACATTGTTTAACCCTTCTTTCTTCCATCATTCCTTGTTAATCTCTAAGTCTCTTCAAAATCAAGATTAAAGAAAACCCCCTCAAATTCCTGTTCTGGAAGTACCAGTGCCCAGCTGCCCACTTTTGTGAATTTGTTCTGCTTTTGCAGCAGAAATGATTCACAAATTGAGATTCACATGGCCTTTCAGTCTCCCAGAATCTATTATGAATATACTGGCTCAGGCCTAATTTCTTCATCTGCTTTTTTGGAGGCAAGGAGCCTCCTGCTGCTGAATAGCATGGTGGGTTACAGGGAAGGACAAAGCATCTCAAAGGTGCTTCACCTCTTCACAGATACACACCTCGAAAGGACAAGGGAGAGAAGTCAGAGATGCAGCAGGAGAATCAAGCAAGACATTTTCATCATGAGGGTGAATAGTCCAGCACTGGATGTGTTATCCAGGGAAGCAATGTTTTCTCCATCCTAGAGTTTCAAAATTCAGTGAAATGAGGGTGTGGACGATATCACCTAACTTTTAAGTTGGTCATATTGTGATCAGAGGTGGGACTAAGAGCTGAAGGACAGTTCTGTGATGCCAAAAGAGTTAAATCAGAAACTTCCTACATGCCAGCAGAATTTCCCATACTTTTTCATACCAAGAACATACTTTTCCACTGTATTTACATTAGGGTGTGTTTCCAGGCTGCCCCAGTTATACCCAGTGCCACCAAGCAGCTGGCCCAGGGCTTGCAGCTGAATCTGTTCCACACTACATCCCACCCCTCATCTCTCCTTGTCTCACTTCTCCTGCTGGATTCTGTCTGGAGTCTTATTAATAAGGACAAACATCTCATTTCCTTGCTTTGTTTCATGATAACAGTATAGATACATATATAAATATGTTCTTTAAAATAAAATTCAAAGAGAAGAAAAATGAACACCCTTTATTTCATTGCTGTGTCACTGCAGCATGGGAGAGAACAATTTATGCCAACTCCTCTCACTTTCTTATAGCATTTGTTGGGGTTTTAGGCCAAATGTCAGCCAGAGAAGACACACCATAGCAGTAATGGCTGTAGTCAGAGCAATCTCAAAATGCACTTTGCAAATACTGAAAAGCATTCTCTCTATCTGAAAGAAGAAAAAACCCCCATGAAATCAGCAGCGTGTTACTCAGATCAAAATGAGCACGTATTTTTATGTAGGCTTTGCTCACAACAGATTTTGCTTTCACTGGATCTGCTGGATGCTGATGGTGATTACAGGTCACCAGGAGGGGCAGAAGCCATTTTGACTTTCAGAGCCTGGGTGATTTGGCAAAATAGGGCTATTAGGAGATGACTGTCTTGTAAGCAAGCCAATTTTAGTGCAGCTCTGGAAGCTCTACACTGATGTAACCATGACGTGGATGTAAGGAAACCACCCTGTCTTCTTGCAACACTTTTCTGCCTATTAGCTAGACAATAAATTTTTAGGAGTATTCTATTTCTTTGCATAGAGGTCAGATGCCTAAAGCCAGGATGATGTTTAAAACCAGAACTTCTTGGTTAAAGCACTAAAAATGTGAGCAAAATGAACGTACCTTTACATCCATCATTGTAAAGGAATGTGCAGGGCTGCCAGGGCTTCCATCACCTCCATGGTGGGGCTCTCCTGAACAGAGGGGTGCTTGGTTGTAGGTGGTGCTAAAAGAGCCTTTCTGGGTGCTTGCATAGGCAAAGGATGGATGAGACAATCGATCTGCCTGGATTTAAAAAGACAGATTTATGAAGAATAATTGCCTTCTAACTTGGCAGACAAGTGTACTGCCTTGAAGGGACTCACAGCTGTGTCCTGTTCTCATGGAGTTAACTGAGCTCAGAAAAAAACATTTGATCTATTCTTCCTGCCTTAATTCAACATAGCTGAGAACCTCCCAGGATATTTCTATTTGAATTGCAGCAGGCTTTCCATTTTGATGTGTTGGCAGTGCGTATCTGTCACACTGATGGAATTTTCTACATGGAAAGTATCACCAACACTTACAGTAGACAGTAGCATATAGATCACCCAAATGGCTGACTGTGTACTGTAGGAAAAGCAAGATGGGCTACCTTAGACTATTAATGCAGGCTGCCTTGAGCAACGCGAGTTCTGCAGCCAGAATCCCAGATTTTGTACCATTTCTGAGCTAGACTGACAGCTAGCATTTAGCTTCATTTAAAACTAAGCCACAAATTGAGTACATAACAAATAGATCAGGCAGCAGCACCACTCATGTTCATAACAACCTTCCAAACTTCATCTATCATGTCCTGCAACTCTGAGAAAGATGGCTCTCACCTTTTAAAAATACAGATTTTTCATTTTTAAATTTCGTATTTGCTCAGTACTTGAGCACAGCTGGAAAATTCCTGCATAACCTTCTTCCCAGGGAAGAGGCAAAATCCCCTGCAGGGGGATCTTGAAAAGTGACCACAGAATTACATGAGTAATACAAAGCTAATGAGACTAGAAGAAGAAAGAAAAGTAAATTTAATCTCCAAACTGAAGCTTTTTTCCTTCTCTGTTTATTTCCTTCTCTCGACACAGTGTTGCTTCATTAGACCTATGTAATGGTATCAGCAGTGAAAATGGCATTTATAGAAATATGATGGAGCCAGCAGGAGAACCAGTTTGCAAACCCTCTCAAGTGTTACCCATATGCCCTGACTCAGACTCCAAAGCTCATAATTTATGTTCTTTTACTTATATGAAGAACATGAGTAAAGTTGTAGAATCATATTTCCAAGGTAGATCATTCGTACTCAAAGAAAATGTCCCATGGAAACTGTCTACAGGAAAGTGTTACTTTGGGATGAATCCTAAATTCTCTGGGTATGTTGACCACATTGCTTCTTCACTGAAAATGTGTCTCGAGGCTGGTTTCTCTAATGCAGACCTTTGCAAGGCAAGAAAAAGCCCATAGTGATAATAATAATCTTATTGAGGGAACTATTAATAGTATCAACAATATTTGTAAGGCTCTGTTGCATGTAGAGGGATCAAGACATTGCCCAGGTCCATGTTAGGATTCTGGTCATGCCAACTTCTCCCTTCACTCTGCAGGAAGGAAACCCTGAGCTTGGTCTCAGCCTGGGGACTGAGACTGAAGGGGATAGGGCCAAGGAACTGCTCTGTTTTAGTCTCAGTCCAAGTGCAGGTGAGGCAGCACTCAATATGAAATTTACATTAATATATTGTTAACATTAAATGGTTACATTATGTGTTTCTGCTAAATCCAGTATTTGAGGGCTTTAAAACCTGCCCAGTTTTAAAAGTAAGACCCCAACACGCTTCTTTGTATTGATATGGTGATCAAAAAGGACAGTTTAGGTCATCTCTGCCAGAAAAGCCTCTCCCTGGAGGGAAACTTTTCAGTCTTGCTTGAAATATCCCTTCATTTCCCTAAATGAGAGGCCATCCAAAGGTCTGTTTCATGACCTGCATATTCAATTTCTTCTGGCACTTACAAGACATGCATATACTAAATGCATGCAGATCTCAAACAAGGCTTCAGGAAAAATTTCCAAATGAGTAAATTCAATTAACTGAGTTTGCTCTTACAAAATCATTAATTTTTTTAACAGTCTACAAACAACCATTCAGTGACTATGGGATGGTTTGTATTGCATCCCATCAAGGTGGTCAAACTCAGGGTGTAACTGGCAGCACAGAAGAGGTTCCTTCCATGTGGGAATGTCATAACTGCACTCCAGAAAGGTCTGAGAGCCAACAGCCCCTCAATGCTGCTCTGGGGGCCTGCTGAAACTGCTCAGTGGTCTCCTGGCCCTCATTCCCCAACAAGGGTGCACCTGATCTCCCTGCAAGGTGAATCACCTTCCACAAAAGCCCCCTCAGCTGGATTTGAGAGCACTGATCTCGTATTGGAAATGTACTGCTCTTGCAAATGTTAGCTCCAAAAAATACTTTGCAGAGATTCAAGGCTACTTCTTCAAACCAAGCCTGCATCAGTCATTTACAAATTAAATACTGCTGCTCACATCTCCCTGGCACTGAATGGAAGCACAAAGCACTCCACACCCCCCCATCCTCCTTCCTTCATGACTCACTGCATCCCTCACTTCTTTGCCAGCTTCTCCCTTCTTCTCCCAGCCAAGGTATCACACTCAGCCTGTGCTCCAGCTGCAGGACTGTCACTTTCCTGTGATCAATGCCCTGTGTCTACCCACTAATTTTAATACCTGCCTTGCCTTTTAATTATGTCTCAGCATCAACCCCGCTCAAGTGCTATCAACCCTTCACAGTCCTTCCCTCGAGGAGTAAGGCAGACCCTTAACCCAGATGGCAATAAGTGCTAGGGTTCAGCATATATGGGAATGGATCACTTCAGGTTTAGCATAGAAACACACAGAGCTCTATTTTCTGCTGTCAGGGTTAATACAAAAGGTATTAAATTCAGTCTATCCCGTCTCCTGTACTCCCCTCCTTCAAAGTGTCACGCATCCTGCAGTATGATGTGCTCTGCCAATCTGTCCCAGTTCTCTTGATGAAGCTTGGAAAAGCAATTCATTCCTTAGCTGATATTATACAAGATATTAGAGTGTTCTGAAACATGTCTGCCAGCATTTTGATGGTATTGTTCAAATGCTATCACTAGAGACTCGTCTGCTTAATATGGCAGCAGTGCTCCTCTGTGGTGGCTTGTCCCACTCAGTGCCTGAGGAGACCTTGTACTGGAATGTCTCAGGGCTTTTCTGCTTCCCTCTGATGCACCAGCCATCATCTCTTGTGTGTGTGAGGTACCTCAATGACCCCTATGCTCCACCCCAAAGCAGGGGTCCTCACCCCACTGGGCTGCTTCGATCTGTGAATCCCTTCAAACTCAGCTCATGAAGCTGACAGCAAACCTCCACCTTCTATGTAGGAGGACATTCACATTTTAATTGGTGTTATTTCCAGTCCATTTGTTGGGGGACATGCTGAAGAAACTCACCCATCCTGAACTTGATTTTAGAAGGTCATATGTTCCATTGATTACAAACCCACCTGCCTCCCCACTGTCTTCTCTTGCTTCATATCCCAGCTTCTTACTGTGCTTTTTACCCTGCTCCCATTCCTACCATCCAGATTACCCTGTCTATCTCTACATCTGTTCTCCACTCACTAGTCTGTCCCCACCTGCTTTTCACAGCTTTGCCTTATGCATCCATATGCCTGAACTGCAAGTGTGGCATTCCTTCATCCTTGGCTCCCATGCCTGACTACAGAGGAAGAATTCCTGAGATTATGTTGGGCTGGAGCCTGAAGTCCAGAGACGAAATCACTTGAGAACTCACCCTCAGCACCATATATCTAAAGTGTAAGTGAAATAGGGATTTTTTTTTTTTTTTTCCTTTTCAGAGGTTTATGTCTTGGCCAGATTTGAGGAGAGGGAAAAATGAAAACTGATCCAGTTGCAAATCAAACCCTCCTACTGAGTTCATTTCCTGCTCCAAAATGAGGCACTGCAGTTCAGGCTAAAGAGCTCCAAGAAGTCTGACTTAAGGAAATTAAACTGGTTTGTGAGAGGCTTTTTCCAAATTTGATGGATCAAATTTGCTGAAGCTTGCAAAGCCACCAACCTCTGGGATAGGTAGTATAATATGTTATTAATTTGGATTCAATCTTATTTGATAAGGAAGAATCAACTGAAAACAGGAGTTGAGAATGGAAATTGTTTAGTAATTCTAAATTCACACAGCTGTGAAAATTTAAATATTCTTCTCCTCCAAGAGTCTGGAAGCACAGAGAAAAGGTGATGAAATATAAATTACCAGGAATAATATTCATATTTAGTAAAATAAAAGATTAGACACTAAACAAGGTTTATCTCAAGTGCCTTTAAAAAAAGTCAAACTTTGGTGCTAGCAGTCATCTTTAGCCCCTTTAAAATGCCCAGTTACAGTTTCTGAAAATAGAAAATGCAAGATTAAGTTAGAAGCTGATGGAAGACCTTCCATGGTCATGTGTTACAGCTCCAGGATTCCATGCTCAGTTACCCACAAAAGATGTTTCTCTGTATTACCCTGCACCATACTGCAGAACATGACATTTTCAAGTAATTTGGGCCTTTCATGGCTTTAGTTTACCCTCATTTAAAGGGTGTTCTTGCCTCAAAGCAAAGCTGACATTTGTCCTCATTTGTTGATGGCAATTACATGTTCACCCAGCATTCAACAGAGCAGACACCCAAAAGTTGTCCTCTGAGTGTTACCACAGTATGAATTGACAATATCACTGCTCTGTCACCAGCACAGCTTTCCCCCAGCTGCTCTGTCCCCCTCCATGGCTCACATAAAGCAGGTGCCATTAGTCCCTCTCCAGCAGCAGCAATTTCTGCATCTGGCTCCATTCCCACCCCAATCCCAATGCCACAGGATGCTCTTCCCAGCCCAGTCCTCTTTCACATGTCCTCTTTCACAATGGTCTCTGGACAAGAGTGGGAGCTCTGTCGTCCCCTTACTGAGTACCTGCAGCTCCTTTCCAGAGGAGGCTGGGGCACTGGCTTTTCTGGATTTGGGGATCTACTCCACCAATCTGTCTATGGTAAATGAAGAAAACCCAACACCTCTGGGTTACAGATGTGCTGGACCTTCTTTCAGCTCTTTATGCAAATCTTCCTCCTTGAAGATCACAAGTTGCTGGATCTCTTTGCACAGCACAGTCTCTGGGCACACAGCTTCATCCCACCACACTCATCCTCAGCCACACATGCCTTCTCCAGCTGCTGTCACAGCCTTGGGGAGGACTCCAGCACTGTAGAGGCCCCTTTGCCACCCCACCTTCACAATATCTTCCTTACTGACATCACTGTGGTTGAGGTGCTGCTGTCTCTGACAATAAACCCTTGCAAACGGCCACCTTCAAACAGCCAAGCAGGGCCAGCCACAGGTGCCTCCTGCAGACCCTCACTGAGTTATAAAACTCACACAGTGTGACCACAATACCTACACAGCACGTTAGCCACATCTGCCACTGCACAAAATTTTAACACAGAGAGCCAGAGAGCATCTTCAGTCATTTACCACAAAGAATGACATAAACTTCAAAGAGAAAATACAGCTGCAAGTTTCAGTAACTCAGAAGAAAATATGCTCTTGCAAGACTCCATACATATATCTTCTCACATTATGTAAAATTAATTTCCGTATCAGACAAAGCCAAAGAATTATTAGGATGAAAGGTCACTTAAAATGATCTGTGTTACTGATTTTATCAGCCACTACTTACAGCTTTAAAAAAGTCAATGCCATCTAATAGTGTCCATATTTCATCTGTTGAGAAATCTAATACTCTCAGAAAGGAAGCAATATCAGACTGCATGGGCAGTCTTATGCGGAAATACAATTCTGAGAAAAAATAAGAGGAAGAAAATCATGGAACCTAGATAATATGCTGCATTTATACACAGAAGAGGAGAAGAGGAAAGAGGGAAGAAACAAAATTATTGTGATGAATAGTGAGAACATCTTGCAAATAATGCAGATGCCAACATAAGACATCCTTTATTTCTGGAGTTGGTAATGAAAGAGATGAAGATTTTTGCAATGTCACTCCAATACTGTGAGAGCACTGTCAGTCCTGTCAATAATCCCAGTTACAGAGCTGTGTGTGTATGCAGAAGATATCGGTTTCTGAAATTCAGGAGTGCAGCAGTAGATGTCCCATATTAATACCTCTTTTTCCCAAATTTTGTGTTGTCCACCTCCACCCATAGGCTGCTGTTGACCCTATGGTAGCATCCAGATGCCCTGACTTGGGGTCCTGTTGTGTGAGAAGCTGCAGTTTCAGCTGGCCAAGGCTGTGGCTGCTCCCAGCAGGTACCAACACATGGCTGAGGGGCAGGCAGAGACACACTGCAGCAAGGGAATCCTGAAACAGGAGCGTGACTTTTCTTCATTCAAACATACTCATAAATGTAAGCACAAGGAAACCTAACTAGATTTATCTAATAGCCATGAAAATCTCTCTCCAAGGGACAATCTTACCTCTCAATGGGCAGCATTGGTGGCAGAGCTTGCTCACTCCCTCACCTAGCCCAAGGCACGGCCATGCTCATTTCCATGGACTGTATCAAGTGGCAATAAAAGCAGAGTAAAAGAGGTGCTTGTGCCTCCTGTCAGAAGGATTGCAGCAATGGCACATCAGGGCATCATACATGGAAAGACAGAGCATGTTTCTGCACTAAGGCAGGTGAGCTCAGTACTGGGCACCACGCTGCCCCAGTCACTGGCTCCCACCTGCTGTGGCAGATTGTCTCCTTTGATGTGCACACAGACACCTTATTCACCCTTGCCAAGCACTTCACCTTTATTCACCCTTGCCAAGCACTTCACCTTGTCATCCCCAAGGGCCAAGCCATGTGCAGTGTGGCCAGCCTGGTCCCTTTGCTAGGAGCTGCCCCTTCCCTGCCACCAGCTGCCAGGCTGGGAGAGCTGGGCATGGGAATTGTTTCCAGCAGTGCTCTTACCACAGCTGTGGCTCCACCCGTCCCCACATTCATTCACACATCCTCATGCACCTGCAATTATCCAATTATCCCTTCCTGCTGCCTGATGGGCACTGCCCCTAGGGAAGGACACCTTCTGAACTGCTCCAGGCCACCAAGACAGGCAGAACCTGCACAGTAGTCCTTACCTCTTGTTTTATCCCATGCTATTTCTTGTTCCTGTTTTATATTAAGAGATTTTTTTTTTCTCCTCCTCATCTCATCTCATCTCATATTTAAAAAAAATCAGCTTTGTCAGTGTTCTGCTGCCTGAGCAATTGCAAGAGCACTGCATTAACTTGGGGGGCAACACTACCAACACAAGGCTTGTTTTGAAGCTGGTAACAGCATTACAGGTATTTTGCTTTGGCAAGTGTAGCACATGAGATTTCAACATTTAACACCCTTCCTTTATATTGTAGTTCTAGTCACATTTTCTTTGCTTAAAGTGTGGGGTATTTTTTGGTTTTACATGTTTAATCTGCTTTTTAAGAGAAGCTCCATCTCCTTTTTCTGGTCTGTCCACAAAAATACCACAGTCAAAAGCAACCTGCCTGATTGTACTACATCACTGATCTGGGGTGAGCACATCTGCTTTCAAGTTCTGCCTCAAATCAGCAACTGAGATACTATCTCCCTAATCAGTCAGCCCTTATATTTTGTTTTAAAAAGCTGTATGTCACAAAACCAAGTCACCTGACTCCCTGAAACTTTTAAATTATTATCTACATATGCATCTTATTATCAAATCCAATGTGTCTTATCTGAATGCTTACCATTGTGCCTTGTTATCCCAACTTAAATCTAGTTAGGAAGGTTATTCACTATTGTTATTTAAATAGGAATCCACTCCTAGAATTACCTGTTTGATCAGGACTTCTGTTCAGTGGATGAATTTCATGGTCTTACTGAATTAGGCCTTACATTATCACAATTATGTGCAGAAATTACATGACCTTGTTTTGTATTTCCCTGACATGAAATTTTGTGTTTCCCATTAGCTCCAGATTTTTATCTGATAGCACAGTGATAATTTCTCCCTGAATGCCAAATATAGTGTACTTGGCAATTACAGACTCAAAAGAGAAGCAATTATTTTGCTTGCAATGCTTCATGAATTAAGTTCCCAAAGGTTGAGACAGAGGTGTCATCTATTCTCCATATAATCTGATATTTGCATGTTGATTGAATCCTCCTCCAGGAAGGCCACCCTGTTTAGCTCATCAGAGAAGAAGCAAGAAAGTTAATTCATACTTCAAAGGGGGTAGATGAAAAATAGCAGCCATTACCAGAACGAACAATTACCAAAATGAACAATTACCACGTTTCTGTTATATTAGAGGTAAAACACACACGTGCATAAACAAGGCCAGGCCTTCTTTGCAGTCAATGGGTTTATGTGGATTTGTTCTGGCTGGCAAACAAGTTGCAGCATGAGGGCCATTTGCATGTCACTACCAAGGTCCCTGAAAATCAAAATTTGCCCAAGTTCAGTGTATCAGAGGCATTACCAAGAAGAATACCTGGTTTGTTCCAAATCAGGAGATCTCTGCTATCAATGACTAAGTTTAGCTGGAATAGCTGCTAAATTGCACCAAGATTTAGCCAGAATATACTCAGGTACCCAGACATTTGCCTTTATTTACCCCATTGCCATAAACCAATATTGTGTGTGACTCTCTGGCTCTATTGGTATCTTGCTTAGAAACTTGGAAGGAATATTATGAGATTAGAGCACCTACAGTGGCAGCAGCTCTCTCCTAAAGGGTGGACTCTGACCACCCGCAATCTTCATCAGTTGCAATAGGTTCTCTCAGGTGCAGATTGGAACAAATTAATTTTATTCATATCTTGCATAAGTCACTTGAATCTAAAAAACAAGTCATTCTTATTTTCTAGCATTCACCAGGATACAATATTTTAAAACTTAATAAAAGACTGAGATACGTGAGGTACTATGTGAGGACTGGTGGATAAACTTTATCTGTATGTCTGGTTTGCAAATTTTTATTGTAGCTCATAATTTCTTGTTTTAAAATATAAGTTGAAGATTTATTCTTTGCATGTGGTTTTTTCCCTAGGTAATTGGGATCAAGATTTTTTTGTCTAAAAATACAGATACAAAGCACAATAGCAACTTAAAAATAAAAAACATACAACAATTATTTTGGTTGTATAGTCCTTAAATCCTTAATGAGACATGATTGCTATTCAAAAAGTTTCTTATTTATTAATTTAGGCATTGTCTATGGTAAATTAATTGAACTGGCCATCAGTAACGACAGGGTCAGTCAAGACATTGAAACCATTAAAACTGCTCTCCTCACATCCCACTTCTATGAGAATGCAGAAAAGTCACATTCATTTTTTCCTATTTTGAAACAGTTTTTCAGCTTTCAATTAATTTTGCTTTGAGCTCAACTAGATGAACTTGCTGAAAAAAAAAATCCACTGCTGAATTCCTGCTGAGATGAAATAGCTGTAAAACTTCTTATTTTGACAAAAAAAACCCCACCCTGCTTTAGATGCTTGTGAGGTGATTTTTATGAGCTTTATGGTCTTACTTTTTCTAGCTTTGAAAATAAGCAATGTTATTCTTAAATAGTCTATTTAATTTATATCAACCTAAATTCTCAGCTATTATAACAAATTCTGCCCTAATACACTTTTCATGATTTCATATCTCAAAACAGATCTTGTGTTTCATTATTTGCTTCTTTTAAAAAATCTGGTTTAAATAAATATCTTCTGTTTTTTAAAGCAACGTAATTTTCTATAATGGCAAATTAAATTCAATGTGGATAAATAGACAAGAACAGCTCTTGCTTTACTTCCATGACAGTGGTTTCTGAGCAATCCATTACTACTCAGGAAAAGGATGCTAAAGTTATAATAAATGTAATGAGCTGTAAAGAGACTGAATAATGATATCAAAAAATGTTGCTGCTGACAAGGAGTTATTTAGAACAAAAAAAATTAAAGAATTTCAGAAGGATCTCACTGAGCAGTACTTGGGCAGCAAGCTGGCAGGTAATTAATGGAAAAATACAGTGACAAACATGGAAAAAATCTAATCCTGCCTAAGATGAATTTTGAATTATTTTTTCCATATTGTTAATAGATGGGATAGTTTAGAAAAATTCAGCACAGTTGCAGTTAGAAATAGTGATAATAAAAATAAGGAGAGAAGCAAAGGACAGTAAAGAAATTGTGCTTGTGGTGCTGGGGCCTTGCAGAGAGCACCTCCAGGTCTCGGTGCGTGGGTCAGGTGCCCTCCATCTCCAGCAGCATTGATGAGCTGGGAGGGACACAGAGCAGGGCAAGGAGGGTTCAGGACTGGTCATCCTCAGGCCAGAGAGAGACAACAGATCAGAGGCACCACAAAGAGCTCCAAAGTCCAGGTGGGACAAAGAAGACAAGCAGGATGATACTTTCTCAGCCTGTCTCCTATCAGTTTTATTTAATCCTCTCCAGCTGGACAAAATTTTGAGAGTGCAGAAAATACCTGATTACACATCTCTAGAGTTCCTTGCCAAGGGTTACAAAAAGCCTGTGGGTGCAAAAAACAGAGTTACACAAATGTGGAGGAGGACAGGAGCCCACTGAAGAGCATCAACCTGGAGAAATACCACCTGTGCCTCTCGACAGATGGGAGGTGCAGATGGAAAGAAGGTGTGAACGTGTTACCACATGCTCACTCTCTTGCTTCACTCTTCTATAACTTTGAAAATAACCATGTTTCTGGGAAGGGCTGGATCATCCCCTAGGCAGGTCTGTGCATTTGAGCAATCCCTTGTGCCTGAAACTGTAACCTATATTATGCTCTTATTTTTCATGTTTTACCAGGCAAATTCATTCTCTACATATGATACCGGCATCATGCAGATACTGGTGACATCTCAGAAATTAAATGGGAAATACTTCTAATGGAAAAAAAGCAGTATTTACCTTTCATTTCTATTTAATATGCTTAAATCTGGTATTGCAGATAATAAAATCTGTGAAGGTGCTTAAACATTTGCAATTGCTGAATGAATTCAGAAAGTAATCAGAAAACTGAATATATTAGTCTGATTGCTGCAATAGGAAGAAAAGATTCAGTTATCAAATAAGTCATAAAAGATTCAAGTATCCTTGACCACTGCCTGCCTCCCTCGCACAAAGCACATAGTATCTCCATGGATCAGAAAATAACCCTGATACTCAGCATCCAAATGGAACCTCTACAGCTTGACTGTAACTCTACCCACACACAGTATTTAAATTCCCAAACTGACAGCAACTTAGAAGGAACTTAAAACAACAGAAACCCAACACTGTCTTTTACCTATCCAGGCATTAATATTGCCTAAATGGACAGCAGTACATAAGAAGAGCTTTTAGCCATAAGAACATAACCCAGTAATATTACCATGGGTTTACATCTTTAAATTAGTGAGCTAATTCTACACCTTACCACAGCAAGCAGTGGGACACTTTGCTGCTTAAGGATTTGCAGAGGTGTAAGTGCAGCTGGAGACACAAGAAGAGCTTTCATATCTAGGTCTCATTATTTTTAAAGAATGTGATAACCTAGTCTTGATTGATGAAAGTGTTTTCATCCAGCCTCTTGGGATAGTGTGGTCAGCAGCAGCCCTGGCTGTCTCCAGCTGCAGTGGAGGAGGGCTGGGGAGGCAGCCAAAGCCTGCAGCTGCTCACTGGATGTGACAGGAGGGCATGATGAGCAGAGGCCAGCTAAAGATGGCAAGGAGAGAGGGTAAGGGACAAAAAGGAGCACCCTGGCCTCTCAATTTTTTCTGGTTCAACAACTCGATCACAACATTAACTATATCACCAGGCTCCTATTTAGCCCTTTGTTTCATCAATTCTCAAGCACTTTGTGTAGAGTGGCAGAGCCATGTCTCCTCCAGCCCATCTTCTGCCAGTGCACTGCACCACCCTGCACCACCCAGGCATTCAGTGACAGCCCAGCCTCACATCCTACTTTCTCAAAGACTTGTGCTAAGAACATCTGCCAGGAACAAAACCAGTGTTTATCCAGCAGGCTTCAAGAGCCAAAAGGTTCCTGTTTTAAATCTTCCCAAGCGTTTCCCTCCCCACAAAATTAGTGTTCTGCTGTCAGGGAAACAGACACTGAGCACTGATCTCTGCACTTTGGTCTGAAAAACAAGAAGCACTTGCCTCAAACCATTCAGATGAACTAGACTGTCCACCACTGGACACAGTTCAGATGTTAATAATGTGGGGGTTGACAGATGGGAAGAAAAACATTTCCTCCCCCTTCTTTGCCATGACCTTGCTTTCCTGGCAGTTTGGGAAAGGGGGCCCCAGGACAGTTGGGATGTGAGGGAGCTGGTGTATGTGGCCCCCAAGGAGAGCAGGAAAGGGATGTTCATGGCACATCCAGCCCCAGAACAGAAATGAAACAGCTGAATGATACCTCTGAAAGCTGCAGAGCAGCCAGACTGAGGAGGGATTTCCCAGGTAGCCCAGCAAAGAATCATTCAGAGAAGCCTTTGCATGAAACCAGATGGCCCTAAAGAGTCCCTGTCTGTGGGACCATGCCATGAGAGCTGACCCAAACCTGCAGACAGATAACCCAAGCCCAGGGAAACTGCTTCCTGGCTCCAGACCAAGACAATGCCCCCTGAAATTTCTTGGTTAAACATAGATGGCAGAGTCCACCAAACCAAACCCTTAACCAGACAAAGGTCATTTATCTCCCAAGAGTTTTGTGCACATACTATAGTGAAAAGAGATGATGTTTACATTATTACTAAATTCTGATCATTGTCAACAAACCTGATGAGCAAAAAAGACCCCAAGCAACTAAAATATTACAGGTAGAGAAAATGCTTTTCTGGGGATATTTTTGAAAATGCTGATGCTGTATAATCAAGACCCTGTCCAGGAGCCTTCAGCATCCTTCCTGTTGCCAGTGAAACATTCCCACCTTTGAAAGAATTTCAAGCAGCCATGATCAACCCTGCCACCAGCCGTGGCTGAGAATGGGTGTTTGGGAGCCCATCTCCAAACCTGGCTGAAAACCAGCATGAGGTGCAGTGGAGCCAGTGGATTTGACTGTTCTTCATCTTGCAGAATTGGACTCCCACTGACAGCCTATTTGATAGATTGCCAACAAAAGTGGAGGCATCCCAGCGAATGATGATCTCTGTAAATCATTTGAATTCCAAAAGGCCTGCTCCTTCCCAGTAAGGACAGTCAGCAATAGGAGGGTAGCTTTGAAATACAGAATGAATGCAAATATTTTGATTCACAAAATATCTTTCATCCAAAAGGGTCATTATAATTTAAATTACCATTAAATGACAGTGTAGCCTATAGCACCATAGTCTTGGTTTGCTCCCCACTTTAAAGCCCCAATGAAGTTCTTGAAGAAAATAGACCTTCATTTACTATTCTGTGCCAGAATTTCATTAATAATTAATAGTATTACTGTAGCAGTATCATATTATACAAATTTTTTCACATGCACAAAAGAGCACACTTGCCAGGTTTGGCAATAGGAAGCAAAGGATCCACATTTCATAAACAGAGAAAATTTAGATCCAAATGCTTAAGTCATACTGAAGTAAACCAGAAATTATCACTGCAAGTGGAGTCAGGCTTATAAAGTTATCTTTAGTGACACTGACCTACCTGACTTAGGAAAAAAATTCTGTGTCAAAGATAGGAAATGAAGTCTCTGATTTAAGTTGAAGGTTTTAAAGACTTCGCCCAAGTCCACAGCACAAGGGGCACTTGGTGCTTATTTGACCAGAAAAGTTCACCCTTTCCTTCCTGGGGTAGAAGCTCCAGTGCTACTCCCTGATGTTCCCATCTGCTGCTAGAGCAGCCAAGCCCAGGGGCTTTGACAATGTCATGGAAGCAGAAGGGACACCCAGGAGCTGGCCCAGGCTGATCATTCATTCCAAAGGCAGTCCTAGGGATCAAGCCAACACAGCCTGGCTTTCTAAATAACACCAGGAATCTGTTGCTTATGTGGAGAATAAGAATTTGGGAAAAAAATTATTTGCTTCCACTGAGATTGTTTTTGTATCCCAAGTCCCAAAGAGAAGCCCTGTCACTTTCCAAGGATGGAGAATAAATAAAAACAGAGAGAGAGAGGAAAGAATTCAACATGTACAAGCTGGGGTAGGATGTAAAGACACCTCCAGGGAGGCACGGGAGCTGGAGAACTTCGGGAAAACCAGTGATATTTTCAGTGTGGAACATCACAGGACCGCCCCTGAAGGACTCCCACTGGACATGGGAAAAGCCATTGAAGTTGCTACCATGACTGGCAGTGCTTTGGTGGGAGCAGTGCACATATGAATAGCACTGTATGTATGAAAAGATATGGCCAGGATTTAGCTCTATTGGGAAGAAGTAAGGTGGAACCTGGGTAATTTTCATTAATTCAGGGATGTTCTATCTCTCACTATACCAATGCATGCACTAGTAAACCATTCACTGTGAATAAAACTTTTTTCATCCAAATTAATTTTTTTTTAAATTCTGTAAGCCTTCCATAGTTTGCTATATAAGAACCTGTCTATTTTATGATCCTATTCATTTTGGCAAGTGCTGAATTCAAGAGTTATGGTGATGTAGAAACCTTTACCAGTTTAATGTTCCTGTGAGTCGAAGGATCTTTGATACCGCATGTCTACATTAAGAAGGTCGTTATTATATTTTGCCTCTCAACTTAATTAAAGCCTCTTTTTATGAAATGCTGCAATTGTAACTACTTTTCCCTTCCTGAAATGAGCCATCTTGTCTGGTACAGTAATTACAACAACATCATTGAATCGTATTCATAGGCTGTTTTTAAAATAGCTTCCATTTCTGAATAAAGACTAAAGATGTTGGTGGGTAGAAATGCTGATAAGATGGGTCTCTGTGGCTACATTCAGTCATGGATCACTCAGCACACCCCTTAACAGGAACAGAAATTGTAAACCACCAAAGGATGACACCCCCAAAGTTTGCATCACAACAACACTGCCCTCAGCCCTGCCAAGCAGCCACCATTCCCAGAGGCACAACAGGATACAGCAAACCACCCATTTCCAGCTGGAAGTTATAGTTAAAATCCATCAATTCAAGCTAGGAACTGAATGAGCTGTATTGGGGAGACCCTCCAGGGCCGAGCACCCATGCTAGCTCTGCAACTGACTGATAGCACAACCACAAGTGATTTTTTTCATCTCCTTGTGCAAGAATTTCCTTTACAGTACTTGCTTCACATTTCATTATATGAGGAAACTGGAGACATTTTCTCATTAAGAGAGTGAGCTAGTTTTCTAAAACCTGCAAGCTACACCCACAAACAACTGTTGACATTAAGAAAGCATTGTGCCTTAAAAATGTCATCCTGGAAGTCTGAAGATTTCAATTTCAATGTTTTAGAGAATTTAATAAAGAAAAAAATAATTTAAAAAGGAGCAGCACATTTTAGGTGAAAACTTTTGACCCAGTTCTTCTCTAAGAAAATTTAAATTGGTTATCTTCATCAGTTTTTCAAGTTTAGGCAGGTTACAAAAAACCTCAGGATTTCGAAGACACCAGCAGAACACATTACAAAAACTTTAATGTAAAGAAGAAAGAATTTGTCTGACATAAATCTGCAGCTGTCAGATTCAACTGACATGGATAGAAAAAATTATCAATGCTTAGAGAAATTGTTTTAAAAATAATTTCAAATTCCCCAACCAAATAGTTGAGGAATAAATTTTATCCCTTTTCTGAAAAAAAAAAACTGTTGGCCTGCAGTAACTGAATCAAAACCTAGATACCCTGAATTATCTTTAATTAGCTCAGCATTATCAGGCCTTTAACAGAATGCTAACTGCTCACCCCTCAGCCACAGCTACATATACATTTATGGAAGACTTTTCATTTTCTTTGATGCGGAATTGCAAGTAAGGAGGGTAGAAATGCCTGGCATTTCAACCCTGCCATCTCGGATCTGCACCAGAATGTAACATCACCCCAGCGAGGAAAGAGAAAGGAACATTTATAACAGAATCACACTGTCAAAATTGAAACAGGAGTCACCTCAAGCCATGAACTGGGTTTGTTATGGTTTCCAATTATCATTTTATTATTCTTCCACATCTCTTTTCCATATTTCCAACACCGCAACTGCTCTGTTCTTTAAGAACAACATTTTCAAAAGGACCTGAGATGACCATGGTAACCACTCATATACAGGGATGTCAGCTCAGATTTGTACAAGAATGCCAACTTATATTAAGTGCAGTACATTTAAGAGCTGAAATCCTGCTGTAGATGGCAAAACCAGGAGCTTTACTGAGCAGAATGTGGTCCCAGAAGGTTTTAGTAATACATGGAAATGGATATTCAGCAAAAGCAATGGAGAAAGTCCAAAATATGGAGATTTTGTCTGGGCTTTGTTACCATTTCTTTCCTCATTATTAAATAGTTCAGGAAAGACCCTACACAAGTTTTTCAGAAAACACCCTTCATACAGATCTATGTAGAATCTTGTCCACTGAGCTGACAACCTGCATCTTCAATGGATAATCCTTTTTGCTCTGCACAGTGACCCAGCACATGCAGTGGTCAGGAGTGCAAAGGACACCCTCAGTGTGCAGAACAAGTTGAGATGTTTTAGGACATATTGTGCTTGGCATGGGAAAGTAATGTGGAAGGACCTAGAGGGAGAAAATCTCTCCATAATGCTCAGCATGCTGCCAGATACAACATGAAAACTTGGACACTGAAATATAATTTTCTAAAATACACAATGACGAAATATGTGAATTTGGCCTGAGTTTTTCGAAACTCTGCTCATTCTGGCCAACTTCCACTCAGTGTACCTCAATAAACCATGAGAAAAGTCCCCAGATTCCCAGGGACAGAGCATAATGAGCACAGGGCACCCATGCAGAATGTGTACACCCAGAACAGAGTCCTTGTCACCAAGGCACAGTGGAACCATTCCCTCTCCCAGCTCAAGGCAGCCACACTCTGCTGCTGTGCATCTTTATGCTATAGCTGAGTGCTATGTGGAGTGAAACCCTGCAGGGCCAAAGCACTGGTTCACCACAAAACACTACAAACCAAAAGGTGGATCTCAAAGTCCACAATAAGGGAGTGTCACCTCTGAGACTTTGTTTCACATGCAAAATAAGATTGTACGTATAAAAAATCAACTTTCAGGTAAAATGTCAGCCAGTATTTTCCTTGCCATCCATGACCTTGCAGGGCAGATTTTTAGAGGAATGGAGTACCTCTCCTATAAAGAAAGGCTGAAAGAGTTGTGACTGTTCAGCCTGAAGAGAAGGTCCTGGTGTGATCCTATTGCAGCCTTCCAGAACCCAAAGGGGGCCTACAAGGGAATTGGGGGTCATTTTACAAGGGCATGCAGTGATGGGACAAGAGGGAATGGCTTCAGACTGAAAGAAATTAGGTTTAGGTTGGATGTTGGGAAGAAATTCTTTACTGTGAAGGTGATGAGGCACTGGAACAGGTTGCCCAGAAAAATTGTGGATGCTCCATTCCTGGATGAGTTCAATACCAGGTTGGATGGGACTTAGAGCAACCAAGTGGTGCAGTGAAAAGTATTCTTACCCATGGGGGGGGGGGGGGGGGGGGGGGGGGGGGGGTTGGAAATGTGTAATCTTCCAGCCCAGGCTGTTCTGTGTTTCTGTGATTCTATCCCAGCCTCTGGGCTAAACTTTGGTCTCCTCATCAAGGCTCTTAGTTTGCAGTGTGTCCTGTGCAGTCCCTCCGAGCCCTAAGGAGAAATCTCTCTCTCTGAATCCAGTTGGAAGCTTATCTCAGTAGCTGCCTTATCCAGTGCTTATCTCAGCAGCTGCCTGGTCTCTTTGGCCTCTCCTGGCTCTCTGTCAGGCTATGCTGAAAACATGCTTTCCTTCCCTGCTGCAGGCATGCAGTCCTTTTCCAAAATGCAGTCCCCACCTCGCCCAGAATTAGCAGCCAGAAGAAGACAACCAGGGAGGTATTCCTGGTGCCTGGTTTTGCCCTGCTGACAGCACACAGAGCTGAGAACATGAAGATCCAAATCAGAGAGCACCCGCACATTCCCCTGCCTGTGGCCGAGCTCTCAGGAGCTGCAAGCTGGCTCTCCCTGCCTGCCATGTGACAACAAAAATGCTTTTTACACATGTTTCTATGGGAACAAGGCTTAATGCTTCCACACTTTCTTCTTGTCTCCTTCTAATAACTTCTGAACCCTTTGGCTCATCCCAGCCAGAAGTTGACAGAGGAAGAGAAAAAATGCAGACATATTCTAGTTCCTCAAGAATTGTAAGCACAAGGGCTGAGCAAGTAGTGGAGAGAGAAAACATACTGTAAGAGCCTTGACAAATGGAAAAGCTGTAGTCCAAGCCACAACTCAGTGCCAGCTACATGAGCCTTTTTATGAGGTCCCTCTGTTCCCTAAGGATAAGACATCCACTGGGCCAGGATGCGACTGTCAGACATCACACTGGAAACTGGGCTTCATCTGCACCTGTGCTCACAAAACTGCTTGTTCCTCCTTATCATCCAGTAGGTAGAAATATAAATAGTACTTGATTCTGGAAATCCTGAGGGATGAAAGATGAGTCTGATTGTCACACACTGCTGGACAGAGTTTCTCCTCTGTTTTTAACCCCAGCTTTTCCTCAAGATTTTTATTTAAATTTTTGAATTCTGTTTTCTATATCAGTATCAACATCTGCAAGCAAACTTGCATACACACTTTCTTTTGCTATAATTATATGACCAAATTGTTAAAACTGGTAACATTGGGGTGAAATCTGTATGTTGTTCCTGTTCCTATATTGTAAACCTAGCTCCAGCTGATTTGGAAATTTTATCTTAGTCTGTAATGGGCTTAGAATTGCAGCTCTGCTGCATAAGGTTTAGCAGTATTCACAGTTACTGCTTTGGAAATTGCAGAATTTAATCCCAAATGAAATAAATGTCATTACAAACTGCTGTAGAAATAAATTTGACTTCACACAAAGGTTTCTAATTTTACCAACAGATAAAATCTTATTTTCAGGTGAGTGAGCCATGTCATAAAGAAGATAGAAGGTCATACTGAGGGCTTTTTTAAACTGTGTTGTTCACCTGGGGATGTTACAGAAGAATAAGGACAGGGTGTAAGTGGTGTTTTCCCCTATGGCAGGTTCTCAGCTAACAGAACAACTAGAGCGTAACTGAACAAAGGCATAAAAGCTGCTCTAGGACCACTGAATATTCTGCCTGTCAGTATTTTACTGTGTTTGAAATGAAGGATCCTTTCTACATTAAGAGAAAAAATGACCAGCTTGCCAAGCTGAAAGATTTGAGGCTTGACTGTACTGTGAACTCCTCCTGTGCTGGCTGAGTGAGAGCACCCCGAGCACCAGAACCCCGAGGTGCCCAGAGCCACAGAAACTGCAGCAGGGACTGCCCACATTAGCCCCCTCCATTAGCAGCCTCAGGCACAAAGACTTGCCTTTGGCTAGCAAGAGCCTAAACTGATGGCTTGTATTTGCAGTGCTTCACTTTTTGACTGCTGTTTGCACCATATGAGTTTCTGTACCGAGACACTGCTGCCGAAGCCACAGGTAAAGTGCTCAGAGCAGCCTTAGCAAGAGCCTTCCCCAGCCCACACGCCACAATTCATGTTCCTCATCTCAGCTGTGCCATGATTCACTCCTTCTCCTGCGCCCTCCCAAGAAATTGTATTAAGTCCTGTTGTGTATCTTGCTAAACTGTGACATCCCAGCCAGGGCAGGCTTTTATTCTTGAACCTTGATAGCAACTATAACAGTTTAGCAGGGATACACACTGTGCACAGCAAAAAAACAAAGAGCCCAAAAGGTTCTCCTACATTCAATCATAAGAAACAAAACCCATTCTTTCCTTGTAAATTTTGCTATATTACTGTGACATTGGGTCACATATGTTAGTCTCCTCCTGGCATTCTCTCTTGCCACAGTTCACATACAAACGATTCTCTGAGGTCTTGAGAAATCAGCATAACATGAAACAGTAGATATGAAATGTGATTTTTTTTTTCCCTTGGATTTACTCATTTCTACAATATCATCGGAGGAATATCTCAAAACTGTCCCAGATCTGTTTTTCCTTACTAGCTCATTTAAATTGTCTCTTGGGTACCCTAACCTACTTTCTGAGACTATACAACTGCCTTTCCTTGTAGCACGCTTGCTTTGCAATTTTTCCCTTTAAAATAAGGTTGGGTATTTTATTTTCAACTACTTTGGCTTTTGTTATTTCCTTAAATAGTACTACAGTCATTGAAATACACAATCTGTATCCTGCCTTATGTCACAACCTAAATAAAAAAAGCAGTAGGCTGGTATAAAAACCTAGATGTATTACAGAGCAAAACTGTCATTAGAAGGAGAGGAACTCAATTCTCCTGGAGTAACTCAGCAATGTTTTCTACTTCATAACCTTCCATAATATCTCCATTGAAGGAAAAATGAAGCAGTACATTTTGACCTGAGAGTATGAAAGAGGTTTCCATTATTCTTACTTTGAAGATGGATGAAAGCACCTGAACAGCTGTAATTCAGAAACAACCACCTTGCAGCAGTGTTTTGCTGGGCTGATCGTCTTCCCCAGACTTTCATGACCCACTGCACAAGTATTTGTTCTGTCTACCCTCTAAGAATGCCTTTTCATTAGGCTTCAGTTTATTACACTCTTGTCTTTCCCCTCAACTGTCTTTTTCCCAGATATTTTCATCCTTTGCAACTTCCTACTTTGTTTCCTCTGGAAAACAAAATCAACTGTTACAAAGCTAGTAATGAAGATCAGGTATAAAATTTTTTCCCGTCTCCAAGTCTAATCACTTATGAGCCAGACAATCATCAAAATTTTAATTCTGTGGCATATGAAGTAACCAGAAGAATCTTTAGTTGAAGTTTAGTTGTCAGTTGCTGTACTCAACCAAGTTACCCCTCTAAAGGAATGAGATTTTAGTATTGAAGAGCCAATGTCATGCAAAACAACAAAGCCTTTTTAGCAACCATACTGTAATAACTTGTGCATTAAGGATACAACCACCAGTAGAGTTTGTAGAGGTTTTCACACTCTACACACACTGCAAGTATTCCTTAACAGTGAACTTGCCTTGTCCAAATTAAACTACATAACTAAAACAAGGTTATTGAGAGTTTAGGATACATCCATTGTTAGAAAGGTTTCACCAGTATTGGGAAAACAAACTGAGCATGTCAGAGAGATGGCAAAAATGTGAGGCCTAGTGACCCCTGCAACTACATAAGAGAAAAATATAATATATGGGGTGAGGATCAGGCAGAAAAGGGCAAGGAGGAGACAGGGGACATCTCACCCAGGGCCTGCTGAGAGGTGAGCAGTGTGATGGGCTGTGAGGCAATTACCATTCAGACAGGGGGAATGAGCCCTCTTATGTCACAACGGCACGTGTGTATCTGGATCCTGTGGGGCAGCAAAAATGTTAAACACTTCAGGAACTGCTATTTTCCAAATTCAACTAGCTGGGCATAATGGTACAGCACCTAGGTCTGTGGAGTCATCTTGTACAGTCAGGGCTCACAGGCACTGGCACAAAATAAATACCACCCCTTTGGAGGTGTAATAGTGCTCACCCATGAAGGATTTCAGGATTTACAATGCAAAAATAACACTTAATTCAGTGGGAAAATTTTCTCACCCAGAATTTAGTGAAAGTGAACCAGGGAGCCCAAGACTTGGAACAGCAGGTTTTAAGTAAACATGGATGCAGAAGGCCGTGGAGATGTCTCCCTAGCCCTCAGTCTCACTGCAGAGAGGAGCTGAGAACAGGGATATAGTGGGTTAAACTTCATTTTTAGGCTCTGCTAACCCTTTCAGGCTTTGCCTGAAGCCATTCCCTGGCTCAAGGACCTGGCTCAAGCTGCCTGTTCTACAGTAAAGCTATGTATTTTGGCACAGATATGCCACATCTACACCTGCTCATAAGTCTCTACTGCAGTGTAGGCCCACAGAGCTCTTCCAAGAACACATCTGAGAAGGCTTCAGTGTCAGGACCGGTGTAATGTCCAACATCTGCTTCTGTAGATGCATGATCCAAACCCCTCAGAACCTATGCTGAGGAACTGGCAATTAACCTACCTCAGCAGGATGGATTAGACCTTCTGAAAGAAAGAACACCTCTCCCTCACCATTTTATCTCCAGGTAGATGACAATATGATTTCTTTGCTCAGGAACTGGCCAGGTCGTGGTTTTCAGCACCTGTATGGAGCCCATTCTCTCTCTGTAGTCTCTCAAATCCCTTTAGATCTTATCTGACCTTTTCACTTAGCAGCTTCCTAAGCAAGAGGCTTAGTTACCCTTTACTGTCATCTATAAGGAGATCTGACTTCAAATCTGCCAGCCAGGGGATCCAGGAAACAGGACTTAGAAACAAGCACCAAGGGAAGGGAAGCCAATAACATCATTGAGAGCAGTTGAAAAAGATGGACAATTATGTATGCACTAAAGGAAAGGCAAGCCAAGGAGGAGACATCTGGATCCCGAAATTTCCAGAGGCTGTGGCAAGAAAGAGGGCTGACTGGTCACCAGGGCAATGCAATGGTTTGACAGGACATGTGGATAGCCTGGTGCAGGGGCAGTGTCCACAGGACTCTCTCAAACACCCTTACAAATCTGCTGAGCCATGGCTCATTCTGCAGGCTCGTGAGAGACACAGAGAGCTGTGAGCACTGAGCTAGCAGGTGGATCTGATACAGTGGATGCCCCACCCCTGGAGGTGTTCAGGGCCAGGCTGGATGGGCATCTGAACAACCTGGTCTAGTGCAAGGTGTCCCTGCCCATGGCAGGGGGGTCAGAACTGGATGATCTTTAAGGTCCCTCACAACCCAAACCATTCTATGTTTCTATGATATTGTGCACCCACAAGGTTTGCAGCCCCAGCCTCTGCTCTGTCTCCATCTGTAACTTGCAGCAGTACCTTGCTTTGGGCTTTTTTTGCAAGCTGCCTCAGCCAGCAGGCAGAGCTGGATGGTCTTTCTCTCATTGGCAGAAGGTTCTCTCCTTGCTGGTGGCCAACTAAATTCTTTCCCTCCAACTTTGAGAAAAGTACCAGTTTAATCTCAAACACTGACTAAAACCCTACTTCGATCTTAAATTTAAAAATCTTTGAAAAAAACCCCAGGCCTTCATTATCATGAAGTGGGGAGTTAATCAAAGGATGTTTTACATTTTCCAGGAAAGGAACCTCTGAAGCATTTCCACTTAACTTGCTGGAATTTAAGGAACAAGCTAATTAATTTGTGGCTTCTGGAAAAACTTGAGGGCTTACTGTAAATTCTTAAAGACCCTTTAAAGTGATTTAAATGTTACAAAAAGTACTGAGACACCACCATTGGAGACTGAAAATACTTTATTTTCTGCAGAGGGGCTCAAGTTGCCCTCTTAGCCTCAGTAAAGCAGCATGACTTGGACCAGCTAAGCTGGGGTTGGAAGGCAGGTGTTACCCTACACTGGTTCTGGTTGAACAGACCTTTACATGGACCCTTTCTCCATCACACACACATTTGTCTTGAAGCTTGTCAGACTTCATTGGAAGACAAACTTTGCACTAAAGTGCTATGCTGAATTAGGTCCTTGTACGTGGCTTCTCTGTGGAGAAGAGTAAATGTCAGCAGTTACAGCTGTGATTCTCTGCCACGTAAATTGAAATAATACCAGAATTAAGCCAGAATGCCATCTGCAAGAGATGATAGAAAGGTAATAACAGCTTTGGCCTTCATCTTCAGAAGAGATGTAACTACTCAGTGTTTTGAGGAGCAGCTGAGCTCACACAGGTCTGCTCAGCCTGGAGGAGACTGAGGAGAGACCTCATTGCAGCTGTAACTTCCTCTTGAGGGGAAGAGGAGGAACAGACACTGATCCCTTCCCTGTAGTGACCAGTGACAGGACCTGAGGAAACAGTCTGAAATTGTATGAAGGGAGGTTTAGGCTGGATAATTGGAAAAGGTTCTTCATTTAGAGGGGTGGGCAGTGGAACAGGCTCCCTGTAGCCACATTTCTCTTCACAGAGAAAAGCAAGGCACGACTTCCCAAGAATATTTCTGGGTTTCACATTCTCTGAACTTCAGAGAAGGGAAGGACAATTCTTATCTTATTTGCCATGCCTGTGTTTGTGCAAAAGTATAATGCAATATGGAAATTGTTTACCCAAAGTGATGGTGTTTTTTTTCCTTGGCCTGTCAGGGCCAAGAAGTGTGTGTGTGTGTGTGTGTGTGTGTGAGGACTGTCAGCTGACAGTCATGACATTCTGTGCAGTTGTGTGCAGAGTTGACTGCTTGGCAGATTCAGTTTAGATGTAATGTAACATAGTGTAATATAGTATAGAATAATATAGTACAATAAAGTAATTAATTAGCCTTCTGATAAGATGGAGTCAGATCTCTCCCTCTCATCGGGTAAAAATATCATCAATAGCTTCCCAGGGAAGTGGTCACTGCACAAAGCCTGAGACAATTCAAGAAGGTCTTGCACAATGCTCTCAAGCAGAGGGTGTGGTTTTTTGGGCTGTCCTGTGCAGGCCTATGAGCTGGACTTGATAATGCTTGTGAGAGCCTTCCAGCTCAGAATATTCTCAGAATATTCTGTGATTCCCAGAAGCACCACTGAGCAGTAGTTAAAGCCACTACGAAGGCTTTACATTTGAGAGTTGGGAATTCACAAGGGCACAGCTTCTTTCCTGTGTTTGAGTACTTTACACCATATCTCATTTTTCTCCTCATGTGAGCTGCCATCTCCCTCCCCAGACATTAGCTCCAGATGTTCTGGCCCCTGATTTTGGAGTGATCCATCACATTGGATGCATGTGAAAACAGCTGGCTCTTCTGGCTGAGTCGAAGGATGCCTCTTCTCTCTTTAGCAGGAGTGGGCAAAGGTAAGTGACTATAACACAGCAAAAACGCAGCACTTCCTACTGTGCCTGTGCTTTAACTTTGAAATTCTACTTCATCCCTCACATCCTGCAGAATTTCTAAACCAGTTTCCTTGGAATCCATATGGGAGAACCCCAGTCTTCTCCCTAGTACAAGCTCTAGCTAGGGACTGGTAAATGGTTCATTCCTGTCAGCTGCCTGCACCATTCCTGCCATTGCCTCCCTGGACCCCTGGCTGTACTACAGGAAACCTCTTTCCCTCCACTCAATTTCCTCCAAACCTGGACTCCAGGCAGGTGGTGTCCACTCACCACAGGTGTCCCCATCTATAATGAGAGCAGCAGACCTAATTTTTTGTACTCCCAAAGCGAACTCACTGCTCCCAAAATTTGGAAAAGGAAGGAAGGCAGCTTTAGGAAGAATTAGCCTATCTCTTTGAGGGTCCTTCCCTCTGTCTGGAGTGGGTACATGGGTATTCAACACACAGCTCCCACAGATCATCTCCAAGAGTCAAGAACCTAAATCCTCCTAGAAGTGCGCAGTAAGCACTTTAGGGCACACAATGCTCTGCTTTCAGCCTTGCAGGCAATGCTTTCTTGTCAATCTGTGCACATTATATGCAACATTGAATACAGGGAGAAAAAAAAACAGGTGACTTTATGAGAGGAAGGCTGGCAGCAGAACTTCTGACTGCTACTACACTTCAGAGCTCTGAGCTTACTCACTTGCATGAGCAAATCTGAACCACACTGAATAATTTATTTTTTCCCCTTTTCTTCACTCCTGTATTGATTCAAAGGGACATCTCACATGCCACGAACTTAGTATTGTTACAACACAATCACATGCGAAGGAGCCAGAAGAATATTATTTGGCCTGATAATATTGTTTCCATAAGAAAATTACAGTGGGGCATCAAAGGGAAAGGAATTATTCTGAATGGCAGTTCATTAAATCTTTTTATTTACTTAAGGAAAAATGTTGTAGTGGATAGATAGAAAAACAAGCATTATGTGGAGGTGAAGGCTAGAAATGGGAGAATATATTCTAATTTTAAAGAAGTAAAAGCTAGAAAATATTTAACACAAAAAGGAGATATATTTTTGTGAGGATTTCTGTATAATCTAAACCCATTTCCTCTGCTTCACATTGACATAACATTCCAAAGGAGCACTTTGGTTCAAACCAGAACATCACTGCCAGACCAGTTTCCCAGACCAGCCAGTGGGCTGATATCCCAGCAGCTCTGCACAAATCAGAAAAGCCAGTGGCTAAACTCCACTGGCAGAAACATATTGCAGTCCTTCTTCTCCTGACTCATTAAGCAGCTGACAAGCCAAGTCAGGGAAGCATTTAACATTAGTTCCCACTTATAAAAGACCCACTCAAGAACTTTAAAGAGCACAAAGTCCTCAGTATCAAAGAGGAGCCATAATACAAATTCACATCAGAGAGACTGTGACAGTAAGAGGACATAGCTCCACCAGCTTGAGTAAATGTCCTACACAGAGCATTCGGGCTTATGCCTTGTCCTGTGCTTCATTACAGATCTACCAAGAAGATAATTCAGACTCCTCCTGTCCTTGACTGTGCCTACAATATCACTCACTAAGCAGCATCAGTTCCCTTGCACAGAGCACAAGAGGAGCATGAGGATCTTTCATGCACAGCCTGAGTAGGGGCACCCAGCCCTGCTGGGACCTGCCTGCTGATGCAGTCCCTGTCACCCTCGTGCTGCACCATGTGTGCCAACAGGGAACACGTGATGGTCCCTGGGCAGCTCCAGCCCCTTTAGCTGCTAATGCAGACAGGTGCCAGCACATGCCAGCAGTGTGCTTGCAGGTGCAGCTCACACAGCCTTGCACTGAGAGCAAAGCATGACCTGAGCCCAAAGGAGCCAGCTGTGCTCTCCAGCTCAGCTCAGCTCTGCCAGAAGGTGAAATCCCAGAGATTCTGTGCTGCTGGAGCAGCTGGGTCCAGTGACCACATCCAGGGGGGCTGGGGATACCCCAGCTCAGCTACTCGAGGCAATTTTATGCAACTATTCATAGAAATGTAGATTTTTGCATCCAAAAATCAAACTGGCAGATTGGAACCGTCTCTTATTGTTTTATAGAAAGGGCTCTGTCTTGCAGAGGAGTCCAGCTGGGCAAACCTCTGCAGCAGTGGGGACCTTCGTGAATAGGGGCCAGGGCAGAGGCAGGGCCAGCTACACCCCTGCTGCTGAGAGCTGAGTGTGGACTTGAGCTTCATAACCCTCTCCAGCCCAAAATGTGGCATGGACCATTCATCTGTAGAACCTTTAAATCTCTAGGGTGAAAATTAGGAACACCTCTTAAAATTAAAGTTGAACCACTGCTCTTAAGAGAATGTGCATTTTTACAGCCATGGATACTATAAATGCTGTATTAATATATGCAATTGTACAAAGCTACAATTCATTAGTTTAAATGTCACTTAGTATATTTAATCAGTGTACAAGCTCTTTAAAGGGATAATTCAAATTAATTTGACACCCCTCATCTGCAAAATCAATGTTTTGCAGGTTTATATAATCTGTGGAACTCTGTTAACACACGAGCAAAGAGGTCTCTCCATTGTCAAATTTCAAGAAAAAATGAGAGGAGCAACTTCCATTATTTCTGAGAAGTGGAGATAGCCAGGAGCTGAAGATAAAAATACCTAATCACTTCTAACCCAAAGATTCCTGAAACATATGGACACTTTGAAAAGAAAATGTGAAGTCAGAATTGGAGAGCTAATATACGCCTCATTAAATGAATATTTTTCTAGTATTTCTTTATTCAACCTAATTTTCATGTCAAATTCTAGCACATACATTCAGGTTTTTTCTAAATTTAATATGATAACAAGAAAGTATTCAGGCTATTGTAAAAAAGCTAACAGTACTCAGGAATAAAGTATCTGTCCATCATCCCTATGGTTTTGTAGGTGCTTAGAGAAGGAAGAAAATCCCTGAAGAACTTAATATTGTGGTGAGAAAGCTTCGCCTAAAACCCTGTCTGATTAAAGACATTTAACAGCCATCTAGCTGGACATGCTTCAACATTTCCACAAGTTCAAGTCCTGAAAAAATTAATTCCCTTATGTAATTTCAAGGAGAGTGTCCTGCCAAGATGCTTGACTCAAGCTGCTGTGAATATAGGAGGACCAATTTTAAATTTACTTCCACAATCCAGCGTTACATATATAAAAAAGCAGAGAAATCTGAGGCAGCCTTCCACTGTTTCTGCAAGTCATTATTATTTTGTACATTCACTTTGCTTAACAAAAAGATGCAAGAATTTATGTCTCACATTACAATAGAATTATTATCTATCCCTTTGGCATACTCTTACACTTGACAGTCCATAATGAGCAAATTAGTAGGTTAAATTTGCATAAATTATATTATTCCTGTTTTTACAGGCCTGTATGAGATTTCTCAACTCACAGAAAAGAGTAAATCTCCTCTCCTTTCAGGGGGTGTATCTTCAGATGCTGCAACAACTACCAGTGTCATGGTCATCATTTAGGTGGAGCTGTAATTTCAATGACTAGGAAACTATAAATAACACTGGGATTCAAACATAGATTGTGACTTGTCTCAGTTCAGCACCTTCGTCATTCCAGGCCAGGAGATTCTGGAAACAGTCTCTTGTACAGCCAACATCCAGGATGTGGTGCAGGGGTAGGAATCAATAACACCTTCAGCCATCAAATCGTTATGTTGTCATGGTCATCCTTACAGGCAGGTGACCCTCCCTGTAAAGATATTTTAGGTGTATCTCTTTGCCTTTTGGTGGCTGTTAAAATAATTTCTACATAAAGCTGATTTTAAATATACTGCATACATGCAAACTGTTGCTTAAGGAAACAGCCATCAGCAACAATATTATAGACTAAGTTATTCAGAAATTAATATTTCCTCTCCCAGGGGTATTTCCTCTCCCAGGGGTAATTCAGATCTCCCAGATCTGTATTTCAGTCTGGTCACACTCCTCATCCTTATAACTGCAGCCTTGGTGGACATTTGCCAGAACCTCTTCCCAGTGTATCTTGGCTTTCCAGAGACTTTACCTCCCTTTCTCCTGCAGCCCTCACCCCAGACTCGTGGGGAGCTCCATCTGAAGGCTGTGCCACCATCCTGCTCCAATCCCCTTGGCTGTGATGGAGGCACCAGCAGCCCAACCATCTCCATGTCCGTGGGCTGCTCATCTGGGAGGAAAGTTTATTGCAGCTCCAATAGTGCCCTCACCAGAAGGAGAGTTTGCTGCCATTACTCAAGGACCTGTACAATACAGAGCCACTAAACCTTTGCAGTGGAAACACAAGCATCTACTGACGGCAAGCTTTTGCTGTTTGCACAGCCGTGAATGGACCTCTTCAGTCATGTCCTTCCTCTTGATGCAGGTAAACAAACCACAAGCACCTGCCAGAAAACATTTCCCCCCTGGTCACATCTCCCATCTAAATCTACACCCTGATTTTTTTGTGAATGTGCAGTGCAGGAGAATCTGAGGTAAGTTCAAAATGGGAATGTGGTTTTTGGGTTTTGCTCAAGCTCTGCTGTCCTTTATTAAAGGTTTGCTCAGGATGACATTAGAGAGGGAATCAAATTGCATCAAGTTGAATAGCATAGTCATACTTTGCAAAAAGTATTTTGATTGATCCTGCACTCCTGAGAATGACTTAAAATATGGACCAGGTACCACCTTACTGGGAAATATTAACAAGAAAGAACATCCTCCCAAAAGAGGACAATTATTTTTAAATTATTTGAAATGTTGGATAAGTGAATTTTTACAACTGGAGACCTAAGTAATGCATTTGTGAAAGTAATGCTGAAATGCATCAATGGGCAAGCCTGGCAAAAGCACTGCTTTACATCCTGGAGTCTTCCATGTCCTTAAGGATAAGCAGTTGCTTCCTGGCTGCTGCAGGTACCATGCAGCCACTTGCTGGTGATATCAGAGTGACAGATGTCTTGGTCCAGACCAAGGGGACCATGTGGAAATGGGCTTTCTTGCCTGCTCAGAGCCTCACAGGAACCTGTGGAGCCCAGCCAGACACAGATCCCATAGCAAGGACAATGTTCAGTTTCCTCACAGCAAAAGAGCTGCTAATGGGAGCATGGAAAAACTATTGTACAGCATACTGGGCAGCACACACAACTTGGTGGCTGCCACTGAGTCTGTGTGAGACTCCTCTGTAAAGGTTCCAGTTACCATAAAGTCTCTGTTTGTATAGTTAGGCACACCACCCCCAACAGCACTAAACTGTGCTATTTCCCATTAATATTTCCATAGCTCACACACCATGATCACAACCTTTGTTTGGGTCCTCTTTCATCCATTCACCCTATTGTGAAATCTATCCTAAAATTGCCTTCCATTCTCATTTATAGGCAATGCCAAAACCCAGCTCATCAGCACACTGCCCTTTGTGTGGAGACCATTATTGCAAACATTGCTGGGAGTTTTCCCACAGGGACAGGCCCAGGAAAACTCCTCTAGGAAATCCCTGCTGCCAAAGCTTTCATCCTCACAGCATCCTGCCTCCTGTAAGCCAGTTCCTCACAGGCAGTGCAGCTGCTGAAGCAGCAGCAGTTCTGCCTGCCTGGCATTCCTCCCTGCAACAACACCCCATGTATGCACAATGCAGTGGCACCTTGCCCTGCTCACCAGGCACAGGCAGCAGAATCCACCCCTTACTTTATGCCTTATTCTATCCATTCTCCCTTGTTTCCAAAGTTGTCTTCAAGTCTTTTAGGCTGTTGAAGTCAGACTAATGAAACCTATTCTACTGGTACTCACCAGACTCAAAAAATTATGTAATGAATGCTTAGGAAACCATCATACATTTCCAGCAAGGATGAGGAATCTGTATCAAGAGAAAATAGCTTTAATCTGCAACTTTGTTTTGCCCACTGCACACAAGAAAGAGGGGCTAAAAGCAGAATAGTTGTAAAGAGAGGTTAACTGGTATGTGCAGGAGATCACAATTTGTCATGAAGAGTGAAAAAGGATGGTTCATTTTGCTCACCCTGGGCTGAGAAGAAATATGATTGCACTTTCTAAATAAATACATCACAAAACAAGGCATAAACAGAGGGAAAGTATTTTATACTGTAAATGTGGCACAAGTGATTACCAGTCCTGGGTAGCCAAGCTAAGGAGTGTCCATCTTCATATAAAGCAATCAATGTATTTAATAATGAGGCACTATTGTCTGCTATAGGAAGAAACCCAACTCAGTGCTGCTGAAGTTGGAAACAAGCTTTCAGAAAGTGTAGTTCCAAGCTTCCAAAATGGGAGCTTGCCCACCTCCCAAAGATCATTCTGACTACCCACCTCTGAACTCTCCAAGTCCCTCTGTTGGAACATGGGACCCTGGGGAGTGAGGAAACAGCAGCACTAAATTATGTGCCCAGTGCTGCCCACCTCTGCTGGAAGCAGCAGCACCCTGGGGTTTTCAGTTACTCAGTAAAGCAAGTTCAGCCCCCTGATCAGTGCAATGTGCACACACACAGAGGAATCCTCCTATTCCTGGGCTGTCCAGCTGCCTCCATTCACCTCCCTTGGCTGTCCTTCCTAAGGGCCACCTCCTCTCTTCCCTCCCTCTGGCAGCACTGCCCATTTCCCTCACTTTTCTCCTTTCCATGGCCTCTGCAGTGTACTTCTGTCCCCACCCTGTGGTGTGCTGATTTGGGGGACAGGGCACCCCCTCTTTCCTGCCCCATTCCAGGTTCCTGCTCCCTCCCTACACTGTGCCTTCCTGCAGCTCCACTCTACCAACTTCTAGCAGAAGCTGAGAAGTTCCCCTGCCAAGGGAGCCTCTGCTGCAAATACATCCTCCCAGAGCAGAAAGCAAGGCTGCATCAGCTCACTGTTAAACTGCAGTTTCTGCCTGGGAAAGCCATTCAAACATCACAAACAGCAAAGAGACCGCCTGGATACTGTGCCATTTTTGTAGTCACCTTTTGAGTCCAGCCTCACACTGAGCCCATTATTCCTGTTCTGTCCTCACTCATTAGCAGTGATACTCCATCCCTGACCTCTTCACTGTTTCCTGTTGTGTACCTGTAGCCATCACATTTCCTCTCAGACAATCTTATTTAAGCTCAGGATGTTGAGATCAATCCTGGATTTCTCAGCTTTTCCACCCAGGCTTAATTTTCAGACAATTTTGTGGGCTTGCTGCATGCTAAATTCCCTTCAATTTTGTCTACTGGAGACAACAGAATAGTTTATCAAGGTGGACAGCAGTACTGTGCTTTCACACATGCTAAACCCCAATCCCCCCTTAAAACAAACAATTTGGCAGCATGGGTGGCATATGTTTGCTTTGGATCCATCTTTCACTCCCAGTCTCTCAATCTCTGATGCCTCCTTCCCCATCTCTGTCTCAATTTCTTCTAATTAGTAGTTCTCGTGCATAAAATTTTCTCAGAATAATTATTTGCACAAGTTGTCTGATTATGTCATTTGAAGGTGTGTTTTGATGGCCTGTCAGATGTATCAAGATGACCTCAAATGAGGGCAGCATGTGTAAAAATGCAGAAATTGCCATTGCAATGGGGTGGGAGGATAAGTGCTCCTGCAGCCTCAGCCAATAAATCCTAACAGTCAAGCCCCACCAGAAGAAAATGCAACAGACACTATTGATTAGCTGGAACAAAGAAAGATGAGTGCTAAACACAAGGCAGAGCTTCCTAAACATTTCCAAATCATCCCCCACATCACAGGGTCTGCCTTGCACATCCCTCCAACCCTGGTGTTGTACAAGAAGCATCTGGGCTAGGAACAGTCTGCTGAGGCTGCTGGACAGCAGTGCCCCAGACCAGAGTAGCAGGCATGGATTCACCAAGGAGGCATCAGTGAGTGCTGTTTCTCTAGCTTTCATTTTTCTTTCAGACTCGTTAAATTTCATTTTATCTCATCATCTGTAAAACCACAATAAAACCTGTAACAAAAGTAAAGGAAGGACACTTCAAAACAAAAAGTATCCATATACATACAGCAATCTGTTCTCCTTAAAGAGAGAAAAACTGCCAAAAGAGCATTTAAATGAGCTATTTCATACTTTATTTTTGCATTTCTACCATCAGCTGTTGGATCACAAAGAAAATTCAGAGGAATGTAATCCTGATGTTGTAAACTAGACATCTCTGGGATGTCAATAACTCTAATACAACCTCTGCAGGTTCTCTCAACAGCTTTAGTCTTCACAGATGAAGGGGTTGACCTGGTAATTCCTAACAGGAAGAGGCTTCCCTCTGCTTTCACTGATCACTGCAGGAGTATAACTCACAATAAAGCTTTCAGCCCAGCAAGATTTCTCTCTTCCCTCCCTCCTTTTATTTTTGTACATTCAGACATGATCTCTCCAAGTGTTCAGTCTGCGTGCTGCGTATTCCAAAGGAAACAGGATTCCACACACATGTGAAAGGAGACACACAGGTAGATTTCTCTCAGGGGATGCTGAATTGCACCATCCCTTTCAATGTGTTAAGGCATCTGCAAGATACATGCAGCTCCTGGAGCCAGTGGGAAATTTCAGACTCACAAAATGGATGAGGCTGGAATGGTCCTCAGCCCCTTGTTGCTGGATTTCTCCTGGAGGACACCTCATCCAACCTCACCTTTTCAGAGCAGGATGCTCAGGACTGTACCCAGTCAGGTTTTGGCATCTCCACCAGCAGGGATTCCACAGCCTCTCTGGGTAACTGTGCCAGAGTTTCACCACCCTCACAAGAGGAAAAAGTGTTCTCAGATGGAATTCCATGGGGTTTAACTTGGGCCCAGTGCCTCCTGCACTGCCAGAATCTGGCTTTCTCCTCCTTACTCCCCTCTCTCCCTTTCCATCAGGTCTTTATACACATGAAACTCCAAAAGAACCACCAGCAGCTTTAGCCCCCAAATTCAGCATCAGGCAAGTGTTTTCTCCTCTGAGAGTGCTTTAGGGCCCAAAAGGCTCACAGGGGATTTCACAGTGAGTGACAATGCCCTGAATCCTTTGGGCTGGAAGCCTGGAGATTTGCTTCTGAGTTTTTGAAGGCAATATAACTTGGAAGAGTGGTGGTGTATAATATCAGTTCCAAATATTTCTTTGGGAACACCTGAAAAGGACATATCTGAAAATGAATTTAACTCTGGCTTCTAACCTGTGCTTATTTTTAGCAAAGTGTAGGTGTGACAATAATAAAGATAGTGATGTCTTAAAAGAAATTATGAAGCATGACATTTATTTTCACCCTTCTTCAAAATCCTTTTTTATTGATCTGACTTGTACAATTTATAACCATGGCTGTATAAAGATAAGAAAAGGGACTGGGCATGCCTAGAAGTGAACTGTGAAAATCCTTTAAATGCTGCAGAGCTAAAAGGTAGCTTTAGCCACTGAAGTGATCTACAATGATGATATATTATCTGCTGAACAATTTCCAGCTAATCCCATACTAATAATGTGTGTTGATCATCTGTGAGCCAGAGATAGTGTGCAGGACAGAAGCCTTCAAAAAAGAAAATTAGAAATTTCTATATGATGTTATTCAGTTCAGTAGCTTTACAATAAAGCAGACAAAATCAATATAATAAATACAAGTGCTTCACTGAGGTCAAATGTGGGATAAATAGTTTAAATATTTGACCAAAGGAAAAACATTGTCTCTTTAGATTAGTGAGGGAGTAGATTCTAAGAAATACAAATCATGTTTCCAATTTGAAGTTTACTTTATTTTGCATTTGTTTTGTCTGATGGACTTTGTGTCTGCATAGAAAGGAAGCATAGAAATTCTGCAGATGGGAATCAACTCCAAATTTGCAATGTTCAACAAAACTTCAGTGGTAAGAACTGCTTTTAACCTAGAACAATTATACTTCTAGCATGAACCCATATTATGTCCATGCTTGGTGCCAAGCCAAAGGACTTGTTACCATCTACAGGACTTTCCTTCTCTGTGCAAGAAAAATTCAGATTAGACAAAGTTTGCTCTGCTCTAACTATGCTACTAATATCTTGTTATCTCTTCCCAGCACAGTGCTCCAGAACATTTTTGGTTGGTGCAAGGCAAGTTCTCCATCAACACCTTTCCCTGAGTATTTTCATGAAAATGCTGTCAATTTATTCATGACACCATCATCCCAGACATTCCATGGTGTAACAGTTTATACTGGTATATGCAACAGCACAGGAAAGCTGCAAGATCATAAAGAGTTGAGACAACCCAAATAAAGAGGAATGTTGCTGAAGGATCACAACAAATCTCTGATGCTACTCTGTACCTCAGTAGACAATCTGGATAGATTTATTCAGCTGGTTTATAGTAATAAGGCTAAGGATGGCTTTCGTCAGCGTCTACAGCACAGCTCAGTTTTGTTGTAGCCACAACTGAGACAGAATTTCATTCTGCAATATTCACTGAATGGAAAACAAAACAAGCAAAACACAATAACTGCCCCCACACCAAACCCTAATGCCTCATGCTGCAGGTACCTCAGGGCACCTGAGCACCCTCCTGCAAGGCTCTGGGCTGCAGGTGAGCTGCTGTTCACCTTCTTCCTCCAGCCAGGGCGTTGTCACTGGTGACAGCCTCATTTGTTGGAGAAAGGGAAATTTCTGGGGCTAGTTTAGGATGAAATGAAGCCTTTATCAAAGCACCAACTCCACAGCCTGCACTGCCTGTGAAAGGCTTTCCAAGAGCCTCACACTATGTATGCAACACATACATGCAAAACTCCTACTCTCCAAGTGACTTGACTTAGAAAAGAACAGAAGAACCACTGAGGTGTGATACATGTAAGTCACATCACTTAGCAGAATCCCAAGTAGCACATGGTGGTTATAAGAAGCTGCAGCAAATGAAAGTGTCTGGAGCAGAATGAGAATATATGCTATGGCTAGTAATATATGCAGCACAAACGTTTTTAGAAAGAACCATCTGGGTGGTGTGTGTTACCACATTGCCACTACCACCACTCTTCCTTTTGAACATTTGGGGGTCTTGATAACATTGGGGGGGAGGGAAAACAAAATGAGGAGATTTTCTGTTTTTTCAGCACCTACCTATTGTAGAGGTCAGATCAATAGAATTTTCAGAAAACTAAATTGTAATAGAAACAGTTTTCATGCAATGTGTTTCAGTGAGTTCAGTAACTCTCGCTATGACTGCTTTAAGTACAAAAAAGACAAACCAAAACAAAAAAAACCAGCTTGCTTCTCCCTACCTTTAGCCATTTACAGCCAAATTTTCATGAGCATGACAATCTCTGACCCCAGGCTTACACCTTTTAAGCCATTGCATTTTTCTGGTGTTTTCATCTAATTCCTTTATTTTTTTCTTCTATTTTCCCCCTTCTCTCTCTATATATATGTATATTGATTAGATCATGTTTAATTTAAAAAGCTACTTTTTCCTCTTTCAAATTTCCCAGAAAGAAGAAAAATTTGTTTTAACATTTTACAAGGAAGATTTTCACAAGAAAAGTTTTTTTGAGAGGGAACTTCTTAATTTTTGATATCCCCTGGGCTACTCCACTTTCAGCTTTCCCCTCCTATGCCACATGAACAGGGTGCATTTTTCCAGAGTTCATGGTCCTTACCTATTGATTTTTCAGATTTCTGAGAATGTAACAAGCAAATTTGCAGTTAATGGGGTCATGCTAACAATTGTATCTTAAAACAAACACCATGGTTGGTTGATGTTTGAACAGCAGTCAAGTTTACTGAAGCAAAAATATTTCTTTATTTATGCTTTCCAACACTTGTTGCAACCTGTCAGGGTGAAATGCAAGGGGCATTGAGGAGTACAGCAATCTATGGTGCAGAGGGCATGAAAAATTCTAGCCAATATATGAAGCAGGACTGAGCAGACAAGAATCTAAATGAAGTTAGGATAATACCTCTGGGGGGAAAAAGACCGAGGAAAATACCCACTGCATTTTAATCTAATTAATGTGAAGAGAAATCGATAATCCTACATTTTAAATAAACTTAAAAAAAAAGTGGGCAGCAGGAGAGGTTTAATTAGACATGTATCTTTTGTCTACTTAGGCACAGAGTTTTGTTTGGAGAGCTCTTCATCAAGTGCCAGGGCTCACAGTAACAAGCAGTGCCAAGGCTGCTGCTTTTTGAGTCATAGGTCAAAGAGCTAAAGGGAATGGCAGGGCAATTTTTCAACAAGAAGGAAATATTGGGCCAAAATTAAGTCACAATGAGTTACAGCTGGTGGGAGGAATTTGGAGACATGCCAAAGTAAATTTTGTCGCTCTTGGTTAACTTACTGGTAGCTTTAGTGCTCGGGAAACAGGAAGAATAGTGACAGAAACAAACAATGTGCAGTAGTGGCACCCACGCTGCCCCTGTCGTACTCACCCACCTGGGAGCCAGCACAGCCACTCGCAGTGTAAGTCAGAGCAAATTTTATTGCTTAATACAGTGTGATCTCCCAGTGAAAACTTCAATTTCACCTCTGTTTACTTGGAAGCTGCTAGAGAATTATCCCTCTCAATATCTGTCAGGCAAAGAGCACATCCCACCCCTGTGCTGAGAGCACGAAACTCCCCTTTGATTGAAACATCTACACCCTGCATAATGCAGGTTTGACAATAGCAGTACTGTAGTCATTACTCTGATGGCAACCAAATATTTCCCCTCCTTTCCCTTATTTTTCAAGCCTCTAAGCTTTGGTGACATCACACAATTAATTTACACTAGTCCCTCCTGCCCCAGAGAAATACAGTTTGAGGCTTTTTATTTCTACGTTAGTAAGAAACTCATTTTTGATAACCTGCTTTGCAGCAGGATAATCTGTGTTCACTGATCCCAGGGCAGCAGAAATTCCTGCTCTGTTTTTATCACCTGGACTCAGCCAGCACATCATGAGAAGATGAGTTTGTACATATTTTAGAGACATTGGGAGTAGCTAAATTCCTAGCACAGGTGGAGGCTTGCTGGCACAACCAAGAGGAGAAAGCCGTGGCTGCCATCACAGCAGGCAGACACAGGTTATTTCTGTGTACCAGCAAACTCAGGCCTTGCTTAACTGGTTCAGCCACAGCAATTCTGTAAGTTGTGATTTAGGAGATTGAAACCAGATATTAGTTGCCAATTTTTATCTCTCTTCAGGGCCTCTCAATTGCCTCCTTTTCCAGTTTCATGTCACAGACCTATTTCCAAAAGCTCGGTATTTTCAGATGTTGACTTGAAGCTTAACTTTGAATATCAGCTCTGAGGCCAATGTCCACACTTACCAGTATTTAGTTGACTCAGTTCACTGAGAACAGTTCTGATTCCTCCTGGCTGGTAATTACAGCATCTGTGATATGAACCTGGTGTACTTCAGTGTGCTGATTAGCACTTGGACTCGCCTTAGGCTCATCCACACTAAGCTTGCCCTGTTTACAGCAACTAACACTGAGATTACTCAGTAATTGACTTGTGGGAACTGTAGCAACTATGTTAGAGCTCAGTATGTTGTCTGCATCACCACTGACCACATTCAAAGTTAACTCAAGCAATCTCCAAGGAAATCTCCTCGTCAGCAATCTGTGGTCAGACAAACAACTATAAATATGTCTTGAAAAAAAAATGCACAGCTCCTTCTCTGTACATACACAACTCAGAAATGAATGTGAATCAACACAGCCCAAATTGCAACTTTGAGAAAATTCAGCTAAATAACGTGCAGGCTAAAATGATGTGGAAGAGGGGACCCTCATGAAGAAGTTTGGTGCAACACAAAACCTGAGACATATCAACAGAAGGGCTCAGTGCTCATACTCTCTAGAAATGACAAAAATAAACACTAGAAGAACCAGAAGGGGAAAAAAATGCCATAAGTATAAAATTTCCATGGTACAGTCCAAAGAAACTGATGAAGACAAGAATGTCTTACAGCTCATTAAAATAAAAGCCAAATTAACTGCTTGTCCTCATGATTTCTTACTTGAAAGGCACAATAAAATAAGGTATCATAAAAAAACGAAAGGGTTGACTGCAGTGGAGCCAGGCAAAGAATACTTTTTAATGGGAGCATAGGGAAGGTAGGAGAAAGAGGGAACAAATTAAGACCATGGCTGTCTCCCTGGACTGCATAGCATGTGACACCATCTGATAAACTGAGATGGAATTCAAGGTGTATAAATATGGCATCAACAAGGATCAGTGAGGATATTCTCAGAGGACACTGGGCCACAAAATGAGTGTCTAGGAATTCCAGAATAGCAGCCCTCATGCTGGCACTTGCTGGATTTCACACTTTATGTCACAACGACCTACAGATCATCATTTCCAAATGGCTAAGAACATCTGCCAGGACTCCAGCTCTATGGGGAGAGTCCTAGCAGCAACTTGACTAGTTGCTAGAAGAAACAGGACTGAAGCCATGTATGAGAAATTTGTCGATATGTTCCCAAGCAAATCACACATACAACTAACCTGCTTTAATGTCTTTTTGGTAAGTCACCCAAGCAAAGCAGTTCTTACAAGTCTCACTGACCCCCATATCAGCTAATTTAGAAGATGCAGGAACAATCTTTTAAACTGGACTAGTAAAATTCAATTGGCTAAACTGAAGCCTGTTTGCAGCCTGCTTTTTACTTCCTGGGGGATGTACTGTTTCATATGTGGTAAGGTTGAACACACACTGAGGTGCATGTTCCTTACCCAGGAGAAGAGCAGCAGCCTGCTGACAGGGGACAGCAGAGGCCCCTGCCACAGACAGGGTTTTCAACACCACCAGCAGACCAAACAAACATCTAGCTGGATTGCCATGGCCACCAGCTCATCACCATAGGAAAACCTGGAACATGCCTCAGAGCAGATCTTTTACTGATATCAGGGAAGCTGCTGTAGGCATTCTGGATTGGCTTATCTTCCTATTATAGACTCCCTGCAGCTTTTCTAAAGGTAAACACCATAAATGAAAGGCCCTTGGCAAGATCAGAGTAATTTAGTTATTAATTTTTTGCTTCTATGCTTGTCTTGCTTATTTTTATGGGTGATATTTAATCTTCATCTTTCCTACACGATCTTACCAAGGGTTGCAAAACGTTGCCCATTCTTTTTGTTTTTCCAGATGAAAGAGGGTGCCCTTTGCTTCCCTCTTCCCTGCCATTATTTCCTGTTTCTCCATGATCTGCAGATGCTTATAGTGAGTCTGGAGCAGATCCATAAGAAGGTAATTTTGTGGAGCAGAAGTCCTATAGTTAGCAAAAGCTGGTAGACAACACTACTTTCAAGAAATAGAAAAACTATAGTTTAGTTTTGATTGTTTCTGCTTATCTTCCATCAAACACTGTTATCTGATATAAAAATAACCTCTTCTCCCTCTGGCCAGCTTGATTTCTAGTGATGGAAGATGGGGAAGAACTCATTCCTTCCCTCAGAGTAATTGTCAATAAGTCCAGCTGGCCCTGCTCCAGCTAATTCAAGGAGTCTTAGGAAAAGCATTGACTAGGCAATGGTGACAGAAGCAGGATATTTCACATCTCTGCTTTTCAAACTCTGCAGCAGTAACCTAACAGTCCTTCAAGGGAAAAGCAGCAGCAGGAGCAGGTTGGAGCGTGGGGAAGAGGGAGGCCTCTGAAAGTCCAGAGAGCTGAGATAGACACACCCAACCACAAACCTCTGCTTTCTATCAAAGTACTGATTTCTCGTGTACATCTGCCCCCATCTTCCTCTCAGTCATTTTTATAGATGTACCTGAAAAAGGAGGCAAGTGGTGTAAGATGAAGTGGCATACATGCCTGGCTTCCAAAGACTTGCTTATCCATGTTGCAATCTCTCCATTGCAAGACTTCTGGCAGAAGGGGAGTTTTGCAGCAGGATTTCCATGCTTAGAGCCATTTGCATATGTTTATTGTGAAGACTGAAGAAGGCAGGCAGTATGAGTTGTCATCCTTATCTGCCTGAAATCACTTGTTTGGTTTGTTTATTGTTTTGTTTTTAACTATGATGTAGGATGACTTCAGGAAGAAATCTTTATTTGGAAGTGTAAATAAAATTAGCTTATCCAAACTCAGTTTTCTTGTCTTACTCTTCTTATTCATTCATTTCCATTTATTTTCTTCTTCATTTGATCTGTGTTCTCCATGTCTAGAGTACTCTTTCCTGTACTCATGGCTTTACTCAGGGCTCTTTTCTTTATCAGCTCTTCCTGTTTTCAAAAGGCAATCTCACTCTTTTTCTCATTCTAGCATTCACACCCACCCTTTCACTTCCACCCCCTAACTGTCACCCATGTCTCTTCATCATTTCCTTTGCTCTCTTCTTTTTCTTACCTTCATTGATTTCTATAAACTCTACTGGAAAAAAAAAAAAAGAAAAGTAGGAAAACTGCTGCCCAGCCCAGCAGGGGAGGCAGAAGTGAGTGGGTAGGGAGGTCTAGTGGCAGGCTGACAGCTTGAGACGGGAGGATGGGCAGAAGTTATTTTTCTGCTGTTAGCAACAGTGCTTTCCTTTTTCATTTGTGATCACTGTTGTTTCCTGCCTTTCAGCTTCTCCTAAAGCATGTGCTACGGTATCAGCAGGGTAACAGAAATATTTCATTCCTTAGAGGTGAAATGTTGTAACCAAACAGAGAATGGAAATCGAGTCTAAATGCACCCAATTTAATCTTTAAGTACCTAAACCAGGGTTGCAACTCTCATAGGCTCACAACTGAGACAATGGAGATAAAAGCAATATCAGAAGGAGTCTTTTCTTGTTCCACTGACTATGTGGGAAGATTAGGAAATTTACTTCTTACTAGGCAGCAGCTATGGATAGGCAGAAAAATATCCAAACTCAAAGATATGGAAGTCAGAGAAGATCCAATAGCAGCCAAAGATGAAATCTCGCTTAAACTCACCTTTCTGTATTAGACTACATAGCCTCAGACATTCAGAGGTCACAGAGGGCTGATTCCAAAACACATGTGTAGAACCCAGGTGTCCCTGTTGGGGCTGGGCATGGTGGTTGATCCTCAGACTCCAGCCCAGCTGAATTCAGGCAAAGCCATTGAGATGGAGCTTGTGCTCCTGATGAGCAAAGAGATCCCACCATACAGCCTTTCCCCACCAAGAATCAGTAATAACCAGATGCATGCTGTAAAAAAACCCCTTCTGTGATGCACCTGAAATCCTCTTCATCAATATGCTAAATCTGCACAACAGATTCATCAGTGGATTATTTAATTTACATTTTTAAGATACTACAATGCATCTGCAGCTGTAGCAGAGAAGGTGATTAGATCCATGATAATAAATGTACTTGGAAGGGACATTATTACACATACTAATTGCACTTACTTTGATATTGTGTTTCCCACAAGTTAGGAGAGCTCCTTTTCCCAATGAAGAGTTTATTAAAAGAACAGTAAAGATTTCCTATTGCAGTCCTGGAGTACTTGAAATTCAGAAGGTCAGAAGCAGAGAGGATTTTTTTTGCCATAAAACCTGGGTGGAGATCTTACATGGTTTTAACAGGCATAAAGCTATATTGAACATGATCATTTTTAATGTCATCAAACGCTCTCCCTGGCCAAAGAGCTGCTTGCATCAGGTTTCTGTGAGCTTAAGGAATTAAAGCCAACGCAGTGGCCCCATCAGGGGCAGCTATGAAGCTCCCTCCTCAGTGCAGCCTTTTCCCAGGCATTCAGTGAGGGCATGCTTCTTGCCCTGAAAGAGCCAGGGTGTGCACTGCCTCCATCGCCACCACAGCAAGGTGGGCTCTGCCCTGGCCTGGGGCTGAGGAAGGGAAAAAATGTCACTGTAGAGAGAAATTGGTGTTTCTGTAGCAACAGTAGGAAGGCCAGTGAGGATTTACGAAGGAGAGAGATTTTAGAAGGGGAGAGATTAAGGACCTGACTCTGTTATACTCTCTTCATAGGAGACCATCACTGGCCCATGAGCTGCCAGAATAAGGACAAATGTGTCATTCTGGGAACTGTGCAGTTAATGAAGCCCAGATCCATACAGATTTGAAGCCTATGTGTCTATCCTTTTCCAGTGAATCAAACAGCTGAAGTAGCTAAGTAGCTCAGGACAGAGAGCTGAGATTTGTCAGGAGAGGAGAGGGTGAAAAACCCTGTAGAGGTATTGAGACAGAGTAAGCAGAAGGCAGGAGCACCAGAAGCAGAAAATAATAGTGGGGAAAATAAAAGTAAGGTTTGGAGTTCTTGAGGTGTCTCTACATTGTATGGATACCCTGCAGGGAGGATTTGGAGGCAGACAGAAAACGGATGGGGAATTGGAGTGGGAGTAATAGAGCAAATACAGTTCTCTCTTAATAAAATCCAAGTCAGATCTTATTTTTGTTGACAGGAGGCAGTGATTTCAAGCAAGTTTTCCCATTTATGCTATTATGAATAAGATCAAAATGCAGACCCAGAAGAAGCCAGGATACATTATAATCAGCTCTTTGAAGTTCAGGGAACAAAACACAGCCTGATTGCAAACAAGGGTAGGAGCACTCTAATCAGTGTACCTTTTCAGATTAAGACATATTTAAAGATTTCCAAATAAGTGGAATCATCAGGTGAGTAGAAAAGAATACATTAGACATGGAGAAAAAATAATATCCTAGTTTTACTAATGCTTGGTTGGAAAAAGCTCTATTTAGCTTCAGAAAGAAAGGTTGAGTGACATCAGATACACAGATTAAGAAGGAATAATTTTTGTCATTTGAAGAATTTTATTTTCTTTCAGAAAAGAACAGCAGGCTTTGAAGATTTCACTAAGCATGCAAGGATATCAAGCTATCATAAAAACAGAAGGAGAACTGAAAACAACTCAGAGTAAAGAATTTTCTGGAATCTATCTGCTGTTATAACTCACCCTTAAAAATCAGCAGTTAAGAAGGAAAGGGTTTGCAAAGAGCAATTATAATTTACTATGAAAAGCAGAGATTAATAGGCAGTAACTGGAGCAATTTAAAGAGGTGAGAAGTATCAGTACTATCTTTAAATATGTAAAACTGGAAATTACATTTTTTAATTCATTCTCTACCAAAGTATGGAAGCAGTCAGAATAACAACAATCGTAAGTTTAGGTCAGATTCTAACCCAAACACAATTTTGGACAGTAAAGGATGATTGCCTAATGTCTTTCCAGCAAATAAACTTTAAATCCAGTCCCATGCTTGCTGTGGAAGTTCCCTGCAATAGTCCTTGGCTTGCATTTATGTGAATTGATTGAAAGTCCCCAAATGCTACATTAATCAGTCTCCACATGCTGCATAAAGATGAGCACTCAGACAGCAATTAATAATAACTTACTTGGCATCAAGTAGAAGAGAAAATATCTGAGCCTGACGCTGGCATGGAAATTAAATTTTATATTTGGCAAGAAGTTTCTAAACAGACCATAAAGGCTCAGGTGCTCTAATGCACATTTGTTTAAATGCCTGTTCCTTTTCCCCCCTCTGCTGTGTTTCAGTCCCTGTAGTCTGTAGTTTGGTTCATTCAGAATTTCATGGCATATGTTTTTCCCTGGAAACACATCTCTGGATAGCTTCCATTGCACACCCTTTCTCCACCCAACCAGATGACAATGAGTTGCTATGTTTTTTTTCTTGGAAAGACACTTGGAAACCAGGGGAGGGAGGAACTAATTTTTACTTAAGAAAGAAGGAAGAGGAGCAGACAACTGTGGCAGTGTATCTCACTGACAATCCTAAGGGACTAAGAAGCAAGTATTTTGCAACTAATGCATAATATTTATCCTTATATTATCTTATAGGAAAATGGTACTAATAAAATTCATTGCCCAAATACAGTTTGCTTTTTTTAAAAAAAATTAAGGGATTAATCTCTCGTGCTTTTGTTGGGCTTTTGCTTAGCACAAGAATATGGAGAAATTTTATTTTCCAAATAATCTTCATTCTATTCCGCCATTTTGAATTTCCCCTAAACAGCTATTTTATAACAAAAAAATGTAATTAAAACTAAATCCCTGACAACTTCTCTCTGGGATTTTGCTATTATTAACCATTTAACTCTCAGAAATTTCACTGGCCTTTTACTCACTCTCTGTTATGTCCCTGGGTTTGTTTTCTTTGCAAGACAATCCTCAGTGAAATTATGGGGCCACTTACCAGGATGTTTTACCATTATTTTCTCTCTTGATCTTTCTGCCTGCATCAGTGCATTGAGCTGCAATGTTTTAGTTTGGATCATGGGTGCAGCTTTGAAAGGAGTTGTCTGGCAGTTGTCTCCACTCTTAAGAGGAATTCTAACAGGACCAGGAGCAGGACCTCACAGGCATTGAAATGCACTCAGTGTGGAGCCAGGGTCATCACCAGCACTTGCAGTACAAACCACTCCTACCGGCTCACACTGCTTCTCAGGACAGATGTCACCTGCACCAAGCCAGGGCACACCAGACTGAACGAGCCAGTGGGAACCCAGCCTCTGTACTGGCCGGCAGTGCCAAGTCCTGGGGTGCAGCAGTCAGCGGCCTTAAAATAATGTCCGTCCGGCTAGCAGAGCGGCCAGCCGGCTGCTGCAGCGGTGGGGAGCCGACCCCGGTGGCAGGGCCCCAGGGTTGCTCCTACGGATGCCCCTCGGCAGCAGTGGCTTTGGGCTGCGTCCGCGTGGATGAGATCATGCTGAGAGTCCAATATCAAGCTGCAAGGAATGGCGAGATGAGGGACAGACACTCTCTGGGGACGGTCAGGTTTATTGCCTAGATGGAGGCCAGCCAGGGAATGACAATCTGCCTTACACGTAACACACACCCAACAGGGAGTGACAAAGAACAATGAGTGTAACAGAGTTATAAAGGGGGGAGGAATCCAGGGGAGGGGTTCAACCAGAACCAATCCAGGGCGTAGAGGGAGTGAACTTATGATAATAGACAGTAAAGGGAGACCAATCAATACATAACAAAGGAGGGGCTCCGGTCCCACAGCCAATCATAACTCCCAAAGTGAGGAACCTTCTAGAAAATTAGGTGGAGTAGGGAGTGACTGGCAGGGCCCAGGGAGGGAGGAGTATGCTCCCATGTAAGGAAACAGGGGGAGGAGAACCGAGAGGTACATCATAAAATCAGGGGATTGACATAACTCAAGGCGGGAGTAACCAAGGCAACAGAATGACTGGCAACACAGTGGTGGGAAAAACAGTTGAGGGCAGAACCATTATACAAAATGGGGGAGCAATTAAACAAACTAACAAACTAGCACACTACAACACTGGGGTGGCAAAAATCAGTGAATATCTGGGCTTGAATATGAGGGCTGAAAGCCACCACAGCCTGCAGGGAGGGGGAACAGCAGTGATCAGCCTCATCTTTCCTCCTGAGAGCTCCTACTGCCTCCCTGCCAGGCTGATTAGCCTTCAGCTTGGAACAGAAAACACTGTGCCACCTTTGGAAACTGCTCAGAGACCCAGTAGTGTATCAAGCTCAATGGAAACAGCATTGCAAAAATCACCCCACTTTTTCCTCATTTAATTGGATGCAGACTTTGTTTCTTGATTGAAATTTGACATAGTAGATAGGAATATCAGAATAAGTCTGCTAACTACAGCATTCTGGGAAGTCATTTTCACTGGTGCAAAGTAGGAAATGAAAAAAAAAAAACCCACATAGATCCAACAGTATTTTGGAGCTGTTTTTTCACAGGTTCAAAGGGTTAAACTGCAAAGCACAGGAGGAAGAGCTCCTGTTTTTCTTCCTTGATAAAGCACTTAGAAATATTTGAATTCCTCTTTTCAAGAAACAAAACATGGGCTTACAGAAGTGTTAAAATGCTCATATAGGCTCATGTCTCTAAAAATACTGAGAATTTTTTGTCTGTATTTTTTCTTTTTAATAAGCAGGACCCTGATTATCAGTGTCATGAATAGCAGCTGTATTTTTATGAGTCAACAGAACTTCTACCAAAGCTTCTTTGACTGGAGGCACCATATTATCAAACTGGTCTCAGCCATGGTGGTGCCAGTGGAGCCCAGGAAGGATTTCTCTCTGTAGCATCTGGGCACGAAGCATTTTCATGCTCTACTCAATGCAGTGACACATCAATGAATTTTGAATGAAATCATGTCACAAATATGTAACCTCCTTAATCCTACGCAAACTAAATAAATAAATTTAAAAACCTTAAAAACAAGAAGAAAAATTTATCAACCTAATCAATAAATGGGTTGCTGGTACTGCAGAGAAAAAATCTTTTTGTGCTTTCAAAGATTGCTACTAAACCCAAAAATGCTCTATTTCTCAGTAAGGTGGTTTTAAAAATAATACTCTATTGCTAAATAAAGTGATTGTTACATAATAAGAATATGCTTAAATAACCAAGATTGTCCCTTTTATTTTGTACCGTGAAGCAATTATTCAGTCATGATGAATATTTTACAAGAACGACTGTGCTCCAAAATTAATCTTGCTGCAGCATTGTTCTATTGATCCATTTACTGTTTTTAAATAAAAGTAATGTGCTGAATTTTCAGAGCAATAGGCCACACAGAGCTTCAAAGAATACTCAGGACAGTGTCTTCTGTCTGTCTTGCCCACAGCTCTGCTGGGAGACCATGGGCAATTCAATCCTTCACTCACTGCTTGGGGGAACCTTCATGTGAAGTAAAGTTACGACAGTTCAAGAATATTTCTCACATAAATGCAATGAAGTTTAGTAACTCCTGTCTAGGATGAGCTGCAGGTTCAGGATGAGGTGTACCAGTGAACCAATCATTAATTGACTATCAGTCATTGTCTCTGAACAAGCAAGAGCTATCTTCCTTTTAAATAGAGCACATTTAGGTAGAAAAGAGTATAAAAGTTATTAAATGTTAAGTTGGCATTCAGAGTAATCTGCTCTAGGTTTTCATACTCAAAATATTTGAGAACTATGGGTTTGATGAAGGAAAAACCCAATAGTGTAACTTTTATGTAGGTATTGCAGTATCTTAAAGAGGAGACAGGCAGTTGAGGTAGCAATACCAAACCACTGGGGGCAAACCAACCATCCTCATAGTAGAAACCATTCTGGACAGGGTTAGTGTAATTGTCCAGGGTACAATACTGGGTAACATTTGCTCCCTGCAGCTGCATCAATGAGCACTGAGGGGTTGCAGGGGCAGCCTCCTGGTTCTGCAGCAGGGTCCAGGGAGGTAAAACCTCCTCTTCCTCACACCCTCAGCACTTCATGGGGTTCCCAGTCTGCAGGAGCTGCTGAGACCTTTGCTCGTGGAGAGTTCTATCTCAGTGGGTGTATTTGTCTGAAGGGAACAGCCGCTCTGGCTCCAAAGCAGGGGCCAGCTGTGCTTTAAAAGAGGCTCCTGGCCCATGAACTCTGAAACAAAAGGTCAGCCAGAGGTCCCTTTATTTCCAGAGTAAGATGAGCCATTGTAGGGGTGAATAAACCTGACTAGCTGATACGAAGCTCATTATGATGCCCATACCCATTTTTGTCCAGGAAAGTAAACCTGATCTCTTGGAAACAATATCTCAGGCTTTTATACAGTAATTATAGAGAACTAAGATCAGTATTTTTAAATGAAAGTGATGACAATGCTTTATGGAATGAGTAGCAACAGAGCTGATTTAGATCCTTTATACTGCTAATGAAATGTGAATAAGTAGGAGTCTCATTATCTGCACTTTAGTGTATGCCTTAGATTGTTCATTATCCTACCACTTAGTGAATTGGTATCTGTGCATATGAGTGATCCTAATGGTTTTTACACAAAAAGTTTCCAGCTTTGTTTAGAAAGTGGTGTTTTAATGATATTTTGGTTGTAAGCATAATATCTGCATACTAGCTGTATACAATGCCTAATGGTTTGCAGCTTCAAAGAAAAATGGTTTCAACAAAAACTAGATATTTTCTGAGAGATAAAATCCTGTAATATACACAAACCCTTTTTATTATGCAATAATTAGTATTTTCCAAGCATTCACTTCAAAAATGAGGCTTTCAAACATTCTGAATCTCTTGTATTTATATTGCAGAGAAAGGAGATGAGAGACAGTAACCTCTTGACCACCTATGTTTGCAAAGAAAAGACTAGGAAAAAAAGAAAAAAATCATTAGAGAATGATGTCTAATCCATGGGCTATTGCAGGAGGCAATAGCCCCTCTTATTCTGTAGGCCATAGTTCAGCATCTTGCTTTTCCTGCCTCCTGTACTCTTCACATTGGTTCTTTCTGAAGCCCTCTCAGCTGCCACTGGTAGGATTTGCCATCCCAAGGAGGAGATGGCACAGATGAGTGGGTGTTGGAGAGGCTAGCCCCCCTGTCAACACACCTAATAAAATAAATAATAATAACATTCAATTTTTTCCTAAAGCTCCAAGCAACCCTGATAGAACTTCTTCCAAGTGTGACAGGACTGGACTTAAGTACATTTCCTTCATAGTTAACGTGATTCCTCCCAGTTTAATTAGATCTGCTGGATGTCTCTCTGCCATCTGCTCCCTTCCAAGAGCCAGCACCTGTCAGCATAAGCTCCAGCACTGACTCTCCAATGACTGGCAGAATATATTTCCTCCTGTCCAAGAGGACATACATTGTTTCCTAAGAAACCATCACCTGAGGGTGTCATCCACAGCAGAAAATAGAGCACCCTAACTTGGATATTTTAATTGGATTCTGCTTGCTGTACAGTATCAGACAAGTGGGGAAAATGATAGGAGAGAGTAAAAACAAATATTTTAAGGCTCAAGGAAAATGCTAAAATTTAAAAGGAAAAAATGCTCTTAGGAATAGAACACAGCTCTGTTTCACCAACACACACATCTGCAAACAGGCCACCTTCTCTTCCCTCCTTTTTTTTTAAATTTTCTTTTCCCTGTAGTTTCTGTGTCTCACATCTATATCCCTCTAAGCTTCCAGAGGTCAGGAAAGCTCACTGTTTGAAGGACTGCATGAAGGGAAGATGTTTCCCTAACACCAAAAACTAATTTGGAACCAGGAGGCAATAAGACTCATTTTAAGAAGACACATGACTTCCAGTTTGCATTTGTTGGCTGGAAACAAACCATTCATCTAAAATTCACTGGGGCTGAGATTTCTCAGGTGAATTCCCGGCCCCATCAAAGTCAGTGAGCATTTTGCCACTGCCTACACATTCAACATTTCTTGTGCAGAGGACCTGGAAACTACCAATGTTTTCACACACAGCACACACACTAAGGAAAAGATTTAGAGCAAAGGAGAAAATTAATGCAAGTTTTAATATACCATGCTTTATCTACAAATAAAACTTAAGAAAGACTCAGCCAGCATTGGGATATCATGGTGATAGCTGGTGTTCTAATTAAATATCACCTTGGAGATCATCCCTCACAGTCAAAAAGAGCCAGCAGATACCAGTTTCTCAAACATGTAGCACTTAGATGAAGCTCTGAACAACATTTGAAGGTTAAATAACATAATCTAGGAATTTGATCCATGACTGCTGATATCTCAAAAGAATTTTCTAATCCTTCATCATATAGCATGACACCACTTCATCTTTTGTGCCTTTGAAAAAGGAGCATTATTGTGTCTCTAGCTATTTGTATCAGTTGAGCTTTATGATTATTTTTCTTTTTCTTTAACATTTTACTGTTTCTACTAAACATTTTTTAACCCACATTTTTTTATTTGTATAGCAAGTGTCATTTCATCTCTGTTCATCTGGTAGATCACTGCTATGTGAGGAGGCTGCAAGTTGAAAAGTTAAACTTTCCACATTTTCTAAAAATTAAAGAAATGAAACAAACAGATTATTTCCTCCCCACACCTCCCTCAAATCTGTGCTTTCTTGGAAAAGTCAGTAAAACCATACAGCTCTAATTTGGTGAATGTATTTGTATTCTCAAGTAACAGAACTGAATTGGTGCTGTTATGTGTCAATGCATTTTTGGGCACTAATCCAAGCTTAGAGGTACATTGGAAGAAAGCAAAACTCTGATCTTTCCAGAATGCTGAAAGCACTGGCCTAATCTTATGAAAGGGAATAGGAAATGTGCCTTCAGTTTCAGCAAGCACTGGGTTATAGCAACAGTTGCCATGATTGATTATGAATATACCCAGGTGTTCAAAGGTACCTAGCAGGCTTTCAAAGGCTCTAGAAGTCTAAATATCACTGAAGCCAGTGTTGGAATGGAATAGGACATTTCTTAAAAGCCACAGCAGACACCTGAAAGCAGCTGGTTTTCCAAGAATTCAGACTAAAAATCAGAGTTTTCTGGAAACTCTTCTCCTACAGGATTATGATCTTAAGTTGTCATTGAAGTTTCTGCAGAGATTGTCAGGATTCTTCCTTCATCACGTCACAATGAGGATCTTGCAGGCAAACCTGGCATTTTTGGAAGCCACTATCTTTTGAAATATTAATGACATACCTTTTCAATCAATTCTTTGATCAGTATACATCATTTGCTGGTTTAATCTTTTCAAATACAATTTGAGCAAATGTCCAGACATACTTTTGCTTCATGTTCTATACTGGCTTATCTTCTATTAGTCCAGTAGCATTGGAAACAGCAAATATTAAATAGAGAGGAAATAATTACATCTAATTCTGTAAATTTTTACTTGCAGATCACCTTTGTAAGAACTAACCATACAGAGATATTGCAGTTCACATTCAAGTGCTGCATATCACACTTCCAGGAATTTCACTTTCCTTACACCCCAGGAGAAGCTAGGGCCTGCACATCCCTTGAGTTACAGGACATCTGGCACAGCTTCCCTTGCAATAACTGACCTGCAGGATGTTTATTCACCTCCAGGACTGGGATACACATTTCACCTCCAGGACTGGGATATGCATTTTTACTTGTGACCATAGAGTGTTCATTAGACACCTAAGGCTTTTCCTTCTGCTATTAGCATTTTTTACCATTTGCCCTAAGCTGATGGAAATGAGAAAAAGATGTCACATGGCAGCAGGCTGGTGGAAGGTGTGTATCCATCCCTACACAAATATTAGTCCACAAACATGGATCATTTCCATGAGGGATCAAACTTCCAGCTCCCTCCAGCTACTTCCTGAGGGTTATTGTCAGCATCCAGATCCTGAAAGGAGATGCTGCAGCAATTAATTCAGAATTAAATTTTCTCCCATCTCCATTTCTGAAAGCTTATTTTACATCACAAAGCCTCCCATCCCAGACCTGTGGAGTTGTAAAGATGTACTTGGGATTATAGCTGCTTTATTATTCACAGACATGTTTTGACTCTATTAAAGCCCAGCTGCAGATGTAACAGGTTACAGTCTATTTGTGAAAAAGAACATTTTTCTTCTACTTTGAGAGTTCAGAGATACATTATTTGATGTTTTTATCTATTCAGGCAATTATACCTGAATCATCTTGATGCATCTTGGAGAAAAAAAAAAAACTGATTTCATGGGGGCTACTACTCAACAATGTAAATCATAGAACCATAGAAAGGTTTGGGTTGAAAGGGATCTTACAAACCAACTAGTTCCAACCCCCCTGCCATAGTCCCAGATGTCCCTCACTGGATCAGGTTGCTTGAAGCCTCATTGATCCTGACCTTGAAGCCTTCTGGGAATGGAGTACCACAACTTTTCTGAAATGGCTCTACTGGTGTTTGTTTTTTGTTCAGTGAAAACTTCTGTGGCAAAAATAAACCTCAACACTTGTCTCTGAGTCATGAGCTAGTTTTCATTAACTGAGAGTTTCAATGGAAAATTTTCAGCCAGCCTTAACAACCTATCAGCAGGTCTGTAAGGCCCTCCCTGAGAGTTTGTGCCAGACTATCATTTTAATACCAGGAAACTGGCTGAAATTCTGACTAAAAATAGAACAATAAAATGTTCAAGTACAAATGCCATAAGGACTAAGCAGAAAGACTATTGTGAAGAAAATCAAGGCTTAGCAATCTATCTAAAATTCTACCGGCATATTAACAAAATCAGGGCTGAAACAGAACTAGGTGATGATATTTGATTGGAGGACCAGAAACAATTTGAGAAAAACCTTCATTATTTTGCAATTAAAATAACAGCAACAGAAATTTTAATAGAATCATAGAATCATTAAGGTTGGAAAAGACCTCCAAGATAATTGATTTCAACCTCTGACTGAACCTCATCATGCCAACTAAACAACAGCACTAAGTGCCATGTCCAGTTGTTTTCTGAATACTTCCAGGGATGGTGACTCCACCACCTCCCTGGACAGCCTGTTTCAATGCTTAACAAATGGGAAAAAACTCTTGATTTCCAACCTGAACCTGCCCTGGTGCACCTTGAGGCCGTTTCTCTTGTCCTTTTCCTGGTTGCCTGGGAGAAGAGGCCGACTCCCACCTGGCTACAACCTCCTTTCAGGAGTAGCACAGAGGGATAAGGCCTCCCTCAGACCCTTTTTTTTTTCCAGGATATACACCCCCAGCTCCCTCAGCCACTCCTCATATGCCTCACTCTCTACATCCTTCCCCAGCCCACTGCCCTTCTCTGGACATGCTCCAGCCCCTCAGGGTCTTTCCTGCAGTGGAGGGCCCAGAACTGGACACAGGACTTGAGCTGCAGCCTCACCAGTGCTGCGTGCAGGGGGTGATCACTGCCCTGGTACTGATGGCCAGGATGCCACCGGCCTTTTTGGCCACCTGGGCACATCCTGGCTCATGTTCAGCTGCAGTTGACCAGCACCCCCAGGTCCTTCTCCACCCGGCAGCTTTCCAGCCACTCTTTCAGCAGCCTGTAGCAATGCTTGAGGTTGTGGTGACCAAAATGCAGGAATATGAGGAAGAAAAAGTTGAATACTCTTGTGCAACAGAAAAAAAACCTGCCAAAGGTAGGTAAAAATATATTGCAGGCAGTGATATGTTCTGGGCCAAATAAATGGCATCTGAGCAGTCCATCCTACAGATTTCAATATTTAGGTTAACATAAAGCTCTAGAGATACAGATGCAGATAAAGGGACACAAATGCAACCTGATGCCACTGCACCTTGCATCATTCCTCTCCTGGTCCCTTGGTAGCATTTTACTTGTATCACACACTGCAGGTGTTAAAAGAGAAAGGAAATGAAAGGCGTGGTGACCAAAAGCAGATTTATTCTTTAAGGAAAGGATTAAGACACAAAATGGAAAATTTACCTTCTTCTGAAACCTGGCACAAAAGAACTGTGTATTAAAGATTAAGAGTTAGTGTTTCTTCAGCCGTGCTCCCACATGATATCAAGCCCTTTAATGCCAAGGTTGCCATGGATATCCCTATTGATTAATAAATAGTGTTATTAAGTCCCATGTAAATAGTGAATAACTGTCAGTTCTGAAAGAGATGTGGACTTTTTAGGTAATAGGCTTTTTTTTTCTTAATTAAACAGAGGCTAGCTGAACATTTGAACTTCAGCTTAAATTTCCTCCCCTGCTTCACTTCTTTGTGTTTTGTTAAGCAAGTATATCCCAATAGCTGGTGTACACAAGAAAAGAGGAAACATCAAATAAAACACAAATTAAAACTGAGACTGGTCCGGAGTCCAGGTTCATCTGGTCAAAAGTCAAAGAAAGAAAGAAAGGGATAACTGCTAAACAATAAGAGAAATACTGGATTATTTCAGAAAAGCCTTCTAAAGATAGCAGGTCCAGGTCTCTAGGAATAAATTTGTCTCCCTGGCAAGAACAGATTTGTCTCATAACAGCAGCTACAAATCTCACTGCTCAACATCATCGTGTAAAAGCTCTGAAAATGTTCTTCAGACATGAACTGAGCAGCAAACTCCTGTGATATGATGGGGAATTGGGCTTGTCATCTCATCAAGAGAAGCTGAACATAAAATTTACCTGATGCCACAGTAGCTCTGTAGGAGAAGTACAGCCAGAGTCAGGCTCTTCCCCCTTTACAAAAAGTGACCTTTGTAGGTTACAAGATGAAAGCAGCAGCAGTCTGAGACCTTGAGAACCTCCGGTGGTTGGAAGAGCTGGATATGACCTGGCATGTCCATACTCTAGTGCTTTCCTGGTTTCTGCACGCAAACAAGTGTGCTGGGGCTAATGAATGCAGTGACTGGATGTGAATGCAGGCATCCTGACTGGTTTTTCTGCAATATGTGTTTATTTTTTCCGTAAAGAATATTGCTAGTGAGATGGTGCTGGCATGAAATTTATTCAGTGGTTATCAAATTCAGACTCTAATATGCACACTCCTACGAGCAAAGAACATGCCTATACCATGACTTACACCAGAGGTGCCAGCCACAGGCAGTCAGCCAGGAGCGGAAACAAAGCTCGGTGATTTAGGTGAACATCCACAAGCACCATGAATAAATAAAGAACCACCAAAGCTCTAAACCATTAACACAAAGACTAGGTCCTAACCAGCTAAAGGTACAAATTCCCGCTTTTGTGGATAGCAAATTTGGAAAGGTAATTCACATCCTAGTGAAGGACATAATGTCCAGTCCAGATGAGCCAAATCTGTGTGGCTACAGCAGCAGCAGCACAACAGCAGTTCACATCAACTGAGAATCAGGTCTAAACCTGTAAAAAAGGAAGTTGAAAATAGAAATAAATAAATAAATAAATAAATGCATTAATTGCCTACTGCTAATTGTTTGTTTAGCTCTGTTTAGGAACAAAATGCTAAAAAGAAAAAAAAACCCAAATTATTGTCAGTCAGTTCTGGGTTGCTCAAGGTAACAAATATTCTTCTCAGCTTGTTACTTAAGTATATAAGGCAAAGTTAAACACAGACTAAATTAATCCTAATGAAAAGATTTTAGTAACACCACAAGAAGAGGCTAGCAATTAAAATTTTCAGTTAAAGATGTTCAATAGACCATCCCATCTCTACCTACAATCCTAACAGAAACAAGATCCTGTTGGTTTTATCTTACTGTAGCTAGACAAGATAAGCCTTCGGCTGGTGATTTAAGACTGGCCTTCACTAATTGCTTGATGACAGCTGCCTCAGCACCTCACCTTCCTTCATTGTGGAAGGGATACAGCAGAAACCTGGGTTTCAGTGAAAGAGGATCAAGCTGCAAAACAGATCCTTTTTGAGGACTCTGAGTGTACTGCACATATTGTAAAAATTCCCAGCCCCTTCCAGAACTACTGGTACTATGGTGACATAAATACAGAGAGCTGCGTAGAATTTTTTACATTATTGACATATCAGACATACAGTTATTTTGGTTATAAAACAAAATCAACAAGATTTTGGTTTTCAAAAGCTGCAAATAGAAACATTCTTCATTGCAAGGGAAAATATTAAGGTCTTTGGACAAAAAAAAAAAAAAGCCATGAACATTTTCAAGAGGTATTTTTACATTTGCCATTAAAGTCTTTCTTCAAATTGAATTTCCTTTGAAAAAATGTCAAGGGCATATTTTTTACTCTGTCCTGTATGCAGAAGAATCATATACTAAAGAACTGACTCTGAATAGGCACTGGGCATGATCCTATCAGACAAGATTTTTTTCATGTAGCTTTGGAAGAATTTTTCAAGTGAGAAACCCCTGAAAAATGTGAATACCATTCTAAAAGATGGTTCTTACTAACTTTGTGGCTCACTGGTACTGCTCAGCTCTTGCAGACAGGTCACAGGAGTGTGAAAGCCTAGCAAATGTAGCAGTGTAAATGCAAAATGGGCTCTTTTCCAGGGCCAGCTCAGAGCTCATTGCAGAAGCAGGAAAAACTGAGCTCTGCTGCCCTAGGGAAGAGACGATAAGCAGAATGCACTGTTCCCTCTGTAGGAAGAGGAACAAAGAGGAGACAGCAAATGTGAAGTAGAAGTGTCCTGGAGAGTCAGGATCTGGCTTGTGCTGCAAACAGGAGCAGTGCAGCTGGGGATCAGTCACAGGGACAACTTTGGTCCACATCTATCTGCTGCTCCACACTCAATCTTCAGCCTTCTTCACCAGGGCTCCACTATAGTATCCATATAGTATCCATAGCTTTTGGTGCCTCCCTCTCCTGTACCAGCAGCTGTCAATACCTCTGGGATTTCAAAATATTTGGGAAAACATGGCAAAATATATTACTCTTTCCCTCATTGCCAGCTGCAGTAGCATGAAATATTGCTACTTGACAAAACTACTTGACAAAAAATGTCACACATTTGTCTTTACTGTTCAGTTAGATTATCTTAGAGAAGTGTGAAGGGCTAGAACAATTTTAGGATGAATCAAATAACTTCATTCCCAAAAGCTCAATAAACACAACACCAAAGGCTTCCCTCTTGATTCATTTGCTAGAGAAAGCCATCATGGCACATTTGCTGTGGTTGAATCCACCACGCTGGGCACTTCAGCTTTACCTTGCGGGAGAACAGAGTTAGACAGGAGGTTGTGCTGGAATTACAAGTTTAAGACTTGAAAGTCAATTTAATCCAGGTCTCCAGCCTTGTTAGTTCATTTGTGCTGTCTTGACCTCCAGCAGCCATGGTACAATGCTCAGAGCCACCACAGCCAATTGAAAGAGTTCAGCTCATTAAGAATTTTCATTTCTTTTCTGAGCTCCTTCAAGAGAGTGTCATTTTGCTTTAATGAATTCATTGCACATGGTGGTTTTATGAATATGGATTTACCTTCTAATTACTTCAGCAGTTAGAGAAAGGGAGACAGGAAAGGCAGAGACTTTTAAGGGTGCTACCATGCAGTTCTAAACCTTCAGCAAAGGCCATTTCTTGCTTTTGTTTGTTTCAGATATTTCATAGTGGTTTGTTTACTCACAGCTGATGCTCTTTTCAGTGCAAGCACTCCCCAGCTCAAAGAGTTTGCAAGAAACAGTTTATTAATGGTCACATTATGGAGATATAAGGATAACATAAGGGTCATTGACTTCTACATGAGACACTCAAAGAAAGATGGAAAGAAGGTGGGAATAAATGCTTAACATGGGAGACATTCAGGACTTCAGCTATTGGTGCATAGTGTAAGCACCATGGTAACTTCTCTTCATTGATTAGGTCATGCTCTGGTAGTTCTGCAACTAAAATTATCTGGATGGCTCATTGAACTCAAAACTTCACTGCCCTACCAGCTGTGGTAGGCTGGCTCAGCCAGGCTCTCAAAGGACTTGAATGTTGCTCTTGATTTTTCTGAGCAGCGAAGGGAATAATGCAGAAGTACATGTGGTGCTGGCACTCAGAGACAGGAGGGATAACCTTTGCTTTTGTATTTGTACACAAATGATATTAGGAAGCTCTCAGAAGTGTTTCAAGTCCCTGTGGGCTTCCAAGGAAGAGCTGGCCACCTGCTACTTCCCACTGTTGTATATGCAAGTAAGGAAAAGGCAGAACATCTTAGCTTCTTAACAAATAAACAAGCAACCAACTGAAACTTGGGCTATTAAATAAATCAATAGCATTATACTAAACCATAAGGCTCCTTTTTCTCAGAACACCAGCATTTTAGAGCCTCCTTATATTTGCACTAGACAAATACTTAAAATATCTCAGCAATTATTTCATGTTGGCACAATAATAGCTTAACTAGAATGGATCTTCTTATACATGAGAATACAGTGAATGATTGTCTTGCTAAGAAAAGCCTAACCCTTCAGAGGGTTCGTGTTCTTCTTCTAATGACTCACTTCAGGAGAGGTAGATAGGCAGGAAGGATGATTCATCTCAGGACACCTACTGTACACTATTCTGGAATACATTTTTCTTCATCTCTCTCCCACTCTACCTATCAGAAAGGGATAAACAAAACCATAAGAGCTTGAGGATTGAACGAGAAGGGGAAATTGGCTAAAAGTCAATGCTGGCAATGGGGTGTCTTTACAAATGAGTAAAATAGTGGTGACAGCAGCACACTGACATTTTGGCTTCACAGGTCAGATTGACCTTAGCAGATATAACCAATAAATCTGTAAGCCTCAGGTTGCAATGCTGAGTCAAAAGTTCAGCTACTTTCTCATGCTTTGCCTCCAAGCTTTTGCAAACTGCAACTTGTATTCCAAGACCTGTTTCCTCTAAGAGCCCAGGAGTGAAATTTCAGGGAAAACGAGAACAGATAGCAATTCAGTCACGGGCTGAATATAGCAAAAGGAAAATGACAGTGTTATGATTTTCTGAAACCTTTGAAAAGAGGTCAAGAGAACCATCTCAATAATACACTTTGATGTCACAGAAAATTTGCTAGTGGTTCAGCCATGCATTAAGTGCCATTCAGGCACTAGCAAGCCCGGTACAGTCCACTGACTATTATCCTCTCCTGATCATAGGAAAAAAAGTTGTTTCCAACATCTCAGTTATGGGAAGGGATGACATTTACTAGATCAGGTTACTCGGGGTCTCATTCAACCTGGCCTTGAACACTGACAGATATTTCTTCTGGAATCAGTGATACAGACAGAAGGGATCTAAGGAGTATCAAAAAGGGTTACAGTGTGGTGTGGTCAGCATGCTGGAGACATGGGATGTCATCCAAAGGCACCTGGACAGGCAGAAGGAGTGGTCCCATGCAAACTTCATGAAATTCAACACAGAAAAATGCAAAGCCCTGCACCTTGGTGAGGGCAATCTCAAGCACAAACACAGGCTCAGTGGGGAATGGATTGAGAACAAACATCAGGAGAAGATCTTTAGGAATATTGGCTGATGAGAAACTCAGCATGACCCAGCCATGTGCCCCTGCAGCCCAGAGAGCCAAACATGTCCTGGGCTGCATCCAAAGCAGTGTGGGCAGCAGGGGAGGGAGGGGATTCTGCCCCTCTGCTCTGCTCTGCCCTGGTGAGACCCCACCTGCAGGGCTGCACCCAGCCCTGGGGTCCCTGCACAAGAAGGACATTGTTGGAGTGAGCCCACAGGAGGCCACAAAGGTGCTCAGAGGGATGGAGCACCTCTGCCATGGAGACAGGCTGACAGAGATGGAGCTGTTTAGCCTGGAGAAGTGAAGGCTCCATGGGGACCTTAGAGCACATTCCAGTGCCAAAAGGTGACTACAAGAGAGGTAGAGAGGGATTTTTTACAAGACCATGCAGTGATAGGACAAGAGGGAATGGATTTAAACTGCAAAAAAGTAGGTTTAGGTTAAGTATTAGGAAAAGATCCTTGACTGTGAGGGTGGTGAGGTACTGGAACAGGTTGCCCAGAAAAAGTGTGGACACCTCATCCCTGGAATTGTTTCAGGTCAGTCTGGAAGGGGCTTTGAGCAATCTAGTCTAGTAGTTGTTCCGGCTCACAGCACAGGGATTTGGAACTACAGGATCTTTAAGGTCTCTTACAACATTAACTGTCCTATGATTGATTCAAGCAAGCTGTGTTCCAGTTTGAATAGTGACACAGGAAAATAAATTTTAAGGTGGTGTTCATATGCCCAGGCGACAGATGCTCAAGTCATTTTTAACAATGGCCAGAAAAGGAAAAAATCATCTTGTAAAAGCCAAGGGCATTAGTAAAGAGATTGCTGAAGCCTGTTCAGGGATTATGCAACAGCAGTTGGCTTAAACATGCACTTAGAAACACTAAGTGGTGATTTAACAGGACTGATAACCCTGATAACCCTATACAGCAAGTGACTGAATACATCTGCAATTGCAAGTGCTGAAGATGTCAGGATAGGATTCATGGGCTGGAAATTAAGCAGAAAGCTGCATTAACAGAGGGAGGGCATTTGTAAAAATGCCATGGGGTAATTTATGACCACATTTAGTGACAATTTAGTTCTCTAACTCATCAGAAATGCACAAGCTGCAGCAAAACATTCCATCCTATTAAAGTACAATGTCTGTGGTGAAAGACTTGCCTGTTGAAAAAACACTGCTACGTCCTGTGATACTCCAGATTCACTTCTGTCCTCTGAACTCAGGTTCAACACAGATACATATCCTATGGCAACTAACCTGCAGTGATAGATTAAAATAAATGGAAGTCAAGGGAGAAAATTATATGTAAAATATAAACATTGCTGTCTGCTGGAAGCTTGCATGCCCTCAGTTAGGTCTAGCAACTTCATTCAGCCAGTCTGGATCTGTGACTATTGCAGGTGACTTTAAATCAGCACAAGCTTGTAGGAACAAACTTTCTTAAAAATATGACTGCTATTCCATTGCTTCCCTTGGAGGCCTTGCTATCCAGGGATCTAATAATAATGATGACAACAACGTGATAGCCTTGTGTCAGCTGAGCAAAAGAGACCATGTGGAATTTAAATTTTCTTTAGATGGGCAAATAAGTTTGGGCTTCTTATAGAACCAAGTCCTTGAAGAGGGTAGCTGGCTTACAAATACAAACACAGCTGAAATTTTCCCACAGAAACAAGTTAGCTATTACTGGATAACTTCAGAAATCCAGACTCTGAAGCTTGCCTTACTGAATATGTTGTTCCAGCTCTGGTGGTGCCACTGGGAGCATGGACCAAATCCCCACCCTCAACACAGACTATTCCTGAGTTAAGAATAATAAGATAGAGCACGTTTTCATGATTATGTATCCACAACATTCTGGAGTAGTTTTTCAAAGGAGTATTTGCTGGGTGAACACAGAAACTCTGTTCAGTAGTGAAAGTGATGATGACATAAATATCTGCAAGAAACCAATTTGTAGCTTCTGAAAGACAACAGATTCACCAGGCAACTCCAGCTGATCATCCTAGGACTTTTCACAGACAAGCACATGCCTGGCAGCAGAAAGATGGGTTTCCCTTTTGTTGCTTATACATGAGAGCTGTCTACAGCCTATTTATGACCAGAGCCCTCATAAAAAGCCATGGTTTAAGAAAGGCTGCCATGATTCAGGTTTTTAATTTGGATTCAGGATCAAAGCTCATACAGACTGCTTCTATATCAAGGAATGAGGCAACACAGGCAGACACTGGGAGTCAATGGTCTGTACTCTCAGGCAGCTAGAAGAGTCCTGGCAGTCTGTGCAAATGCTACAGCATCCACCAAAACCCTTCCCAAGCTCAGAGAAGTTGTTAGCACAGACCAAATTTTGCCCCCAGCAGGCACTTTGAATGTGGCCTTCCTATTTTGAAGGCTGAATTTCGACAGTGTGCATGTGCCAGTTGACCTCAATACTCAAACACAGTTTAATATGTGTTTCATTTCTTGGTGGAAATCTATAATAGATTCTGAAAATTTCATCCTGCATCTAACTCGAGTGGAGTCCAGAGCATCGGGGTGAGATTTAGGGCTTATGAGAGACCACCAGAACACACTGAGCACTGCACTCTGATTTGGCTCGTTGGATCTGGAAGGGATCTTGTTGGATCTTGTTATCACAACTCTGTCAGTTGAGCTAGGGATTTCTAGCCTCAGTATTACCACGAGTCTCAAGTTGCCAAAGGCTTAGAGCCTTGGTCTGGTGCTGGACCTACAGATGCTCCAGTCTCAGTGACTCTTTGCGCCCATCTCTGACTGTCGAGGAGCGGGAAGTTCCTCCTTTTTCCCTGTGACTCCATGCAAGATCTAGGCTTCTGCTGGTCTGGCAGCACCCTGAGAGCCGAGGCAGGCGATGATGGGCACTGAGCACACACCTGCCTGTCACCAGCCAGGGAAACCCAAATACATCAACCTCAGTGACAGCTCTGGTTCTCTGCAGCCCAGAAATGAGGCACTGCTGACTGATAACCCCCTTGGCAGACTGAGGCTGGATAAGCAAAGTAAGGCAGGCTTTCCAACAACCTTCGCCAAGCCACAGGGCACCTTGCCAGGAAAGATATGGCAGAGCATAAAGCATAACTATGCTGAATGGCACCTTGGACTCTCATTCAGGTTCTCTGCTCTGGGCACTGGCTTGGCTTAGTGGGATGGTTGAGAAAAAATCCTGTCCTGTCCTGGACCAGATGTTTGTGTCCTCCTTGCCCGCTGTGTGACCTGTCCTGCGCCATGGAGGAGCTGCTGTGTTTCATCTCCATCTGTCCAGAGGCTTCCCACTGCCAGGAAATGATGCCATCAGGAAGCATTCAGTATCTGCACTGCCCATGGGTGGATTTGATGGATCTGGGCCAGAGACACACATGGGTTTTGGGCTCCATATCCACAGAAGACTGCAAATAAAAAGAATGAAGCTCTTGTGAATGGAGAAGGTTGTAAAAGTGGCTGTGTCATCCTGCTCTCCCCTGAAAGGTGGAAGTGAGATGCTGGCAATTTGGGATCACTTGTGGGAGTAGGTTTGATTACAAAACTTTGTATTTGTGACATTTCTGTAAATGCCATTCTACTAAGATATATACTCTGCGCTTGAGTCAGGCTCTTTCCTTCCGATAGCTGAAGTGTTAATTATTAATCATCAAAACACAATTACTGGCACTCTGCTCCCAGAGGAGACAGAGGTTTAGCTTACAGTGGTGTCCTCCAATAACATAAATTCTCACACTAATTCTTTTCTTTAGCAACAATCACGTTTGACTAAAGACACAAGCCACGGCTGCATGTGTGAGTACATGTGCGTGTAATTTATGAGATTTGATTAACTGTGAGTCCACAGTCTATGTATAAACCTCTCATACTATCAGAGTAAACAGTCCTTTTCGATGGCTGGCTTCACACTATCTTTGTTTGTTCTCTATCTGCCACAGGTTAACTGGCTCTTAACACTGATCAGAGCTACTGGTTTCCCCTGTAAAAAATAACTCATGAACTGCAAGGTTTTGTCATGGACCCCCAACCCAACTTCCTTGTGCTCTGTCTACAGTCTCTTGTTAATTGTTGGTCCCCCTTTTTAAAGCAAGAGCCTCCTAATTCTGTTCCACAAAAGCAAACTGTCTTCAGCATTGTTTGGTTCTCACTAAACACTGACTTTCTTGCTAAAAACTCTATTCACCCATAACCAAAAGATGCTTGCAGTGACACCAGGCAGACTTCTGAAACAAGGCAGCTTTCAGGTAGAATATGGTGTGTGGGGGCTCTGGTGTTGGAATTACACAGGAAAATATGCACACAAGCTCATGGCTGCAAAGTCCCTCACGTCTCAGGCCTCCAGCAGGATTGTAGTCATCTCAGCAGCATGTAACCGAGTTCATATCAGTCTGTGTGCCTTGGCTGCCCATCATTAAAAGCTCATATCTGACCACAGGTCTTCCATCATTTCAATGAGATAACTGAGTTCAGCTGTTGACAGCTCTTCATATTCCTTCCATGCCAACTGGGAATAACATCTAGCTTTTATTTCCCAGTCCCAGAAATGAGATTAATCTTCCTGTCCTAAAAGATCACAGCGCTGAAATCAGCAAGGAAATGTTCATGCTTTTCATAAAAATAAATTTCCCATAATTCCTACAATCATATTTTAAGCTTGGGCTGATCTTATCTTCTTGGAAGTCCCCTGCTCAGAATGGCAGTGAAGTCTGTTTCAGGCTGCCAGCTCAGATGTACCACAGTGATAAAGGTTATATCCTCAGATGAGCTGACAGCACCACACAAGGCAGTATTTTCTTATATTGCATGTTCTTTGACGAGTCTCAAACTGCTTCCCAGAAAAAAAATAACAGAATGGGATTACAACCCTCTTTGGAGAGGAAAGCAGAGCAACATACAGAAAGCACCTGGCTGAGATCAAAGGAACTTGACCACGTGTTGACCTTCACATGGCTGCAGATTAAACAGGGAAAGGCAGGAGCATTTTCTTTCACCACTCCCTTCCTGAGTACCCCAGCAGGGTCAACACAGCACACTAAAATAAACTGAGGTGGGTGTGAGGTTAATTCAACTTCCCATTAGCTGCAGTCATTTGTGAGCTGCTGAACAACCCATCCAGAGGTCCTTGCCATGACTTCCAGGGCACAAGCAGGCAAGCACACACTCACTCCTGTTGTTCCTGTTTAATCTGCTGCCACGTATGTGCCAACACTGCCATTCAGTGTGCTGGGCCTGCTGCAACAGCTTGGGCATGAAAGACGACACTAATTGCAAACAATGATCCTACACAGAGGCAGACACATCACTACCTGTTGTAAATCCCTACCAGCACAAGATGTTGAAAAGTGTCAGAGGTGGGGCTACCTTTTACACAAAGTAATAGTGAAGCATGATAGTGGCAAGAGCTCATGGAAATATGATCTGAAATTCTAGTGAGTTCCTGTGAAAAAAACAAACTAAACAGAAGAAAGAACAAGCAAACCAAAAGAAAGAAAGAAACACAAAAACCAATCTGTTTTGTTTGCAAGTAGAAAGCTATCATCCAAACTTTAAAAATCTCATTGGGATTAACCTTGTGATTCAATTCCTGTTCTTACTGAAGCTCAATAACCAGATGAAACAGCAATCATTAGTCATCTTAACCCTTTCTGTGGCGAGTCAGGATATTCTTAGCAAGTATTTTAAGCAACCCTTGATCTACTGATATCCTTGAAGCACTCACATGCTTTGATCTATAGCCTTGATCTGCAAAGACAGCTGAGACTTACCCTGCCCAACAAAGAAAACCCCCAGCCAGCTAGCCTTGCAAATGCTTATGCTTCAGTGCAGGACCTGGCAGGTTTTATTTGTAACATTGCTCCAAGCTTTGTCATGGGCCTCCCTCTCCACCTATTCTCAGGGGAGATTTACACCCTTAACCCCTTAGAGTTTTCATAACAGGCCACACAAGCAGTCTGAAAGCTGCAGCACTGGGCAGAGGTATCAGCAGGCTCTGAACAAATCTGCTGTGGTACTGAAGGCTGCCCACACATGGCCATGGGGAGCTGATGTGATGCTCTGTCCTGCTCCTTCAAAACCCTCAATGGTGCATCCTCCATTCCAGGTCTGAAACCACTGGTGGTACTTTGCTGACCCTTGCAGATGTGCTGCCCTTCACTCACCACAGGCTGTCCCTGCAAGCTGCCTTGCCCTTCTCCTGTGTCTGTATTTAAGCAACTTGTCAATCCACCGCCAGCTCCTCCTGCTCAGAAATGTGCTGTCACACTGTGACAGTGGTCACAAGGGTTGCAGGTGAAGAGAGGAGACGAGAATGTCGACCTCATGTTCAGAAGGCTTGATTTATTATTTTACGATACATATACTACATTATAACTATACTAAAAGGAATAGAAGTTCTCAGAAGGCTAGCTAAGCTAAGAATAGAAAAGAATGAATAACAAAGATCTGTGTCCCGGCAGAGAGCAAGAGCAGCTCTGCCGTGAGTCATCAGTAAATCCAAACATCCAGAGGAGACCAATCACGGATCCACCTGTTGCATTCCACAGCAGCAGATAACCATTGTTTACATCCTGTTGCTGAGACCACAGCTTCTCAGAAAAGAGAAAAATCCCAAGAAAGGATTTTTCACAAAAAATGTCTGTGACATCACACCACTGGGGAGATGACACACGATGTCCCTCACCAAGAGCCAATGATGCAAATCTCAGCCAGCACTGAGCCAGCTCCTGGGCATTGCCATGATCTGAAACAAATAGTTCAGGTAGCCCTTAGAGAGATGGGAGCCACATCCTGTTTGGCACTATCCAAAGCTCAGAGCCCATCCAAGGAAGTTGAGAGACTTGGTTAGGGTTCAGCATGGTGCTTGATGAAATTGGTGCTGGATGCAACAGCAGAGAAAGAGCAAGAAGATACTTGAGGAGAGAGTGAGAGAATATGCGTTTCCATAGGTCAGCTCTCCTCAGAGACATTAGAGGTTCATTGTAAGAGATATAAAAATAAATGTCAGATGGCTCTCTCTTGATTAATCAAGCTTGGCTTTGCTGTAGAGATGTCTCCTTCAAATAGCCCTTTTTCCATTTGAAAGTCAAGGAAAAAGCCAGAGAGCATCTGACTCCTGAACAAGCAATACTGAAAGCAATTCAGGCTTATTTCTGTGGACATGCTTCCCCTATTATTTTAGCACAGCTGTGTAATCCCTGAGTAATTAAAACGTCTCCTCAAAGCTGCCACTCTCCTATGCCTTCTGATCTGTGTCAATGCTGATCTGTTCATCTGTGTAGGAATATTAAGAGTGCCTGATATAGCTAAGTCTCTTCAGCTTTTATCCAAATGATCTGTTCAACATCAGCATCAGCTGAAGAGAAGGACAAATTCTTCTTTTAATGTAATTTCAGATTAACTGTTGCTTTGAATGCAATTTTAGTCTATTTACACCAGTCTGATAGGTATCAGCATTAAACAGCAGCAAAGCATTTCAAGAGGACATGAAGACATTTTTAAATATATCAAGGGATCAGAGGTAGCTGTTTAAGAAAACCATTAATAATTTGATTGAATATGGAATTGTCAGTCACTCAAAGCAGCTGAGACCTCTGGAAGCCAAAAACACAATTTAACAAGAAAAAACTGAGTAAAGAAGTGGAGTAAGTGAGGAAATTAAGAGCCCTGTGTAAAAGCCACAAAAGGTCATCAACATCAACCAAGATGGGTCTGGACCATTTGCATTTTGTGGGGCATTCACTGCTCTGCAGACAGACAAGCTGCTCTGCTGTGACAAAGCAGACTTCGAACAGGCAGCTTTGGGGACACATGGATTAGGATGATGTGAAAGAGAGAAAAGTAAACACAAATACAGAATCTTGGTTAGAAGGAGCATCCAAAAAGCATCAGGACAGAAAATAAGTACAAACAGAAGCAATGTGACTGGATGAGCAGTGTGACAGAGCTTTGTGGAGGCAATTGGCAGCAATAAGAGCTCCCTCTGCAGCTCCCCTGTGCTAGGGCTAAGCTCTCAGAAGATGCCAGTGCCATACCATCCCTGATGACTGTGTACAGCCATCCTTAGGGACCCCTATTACACAGCACCATGTTTGGTCCTGGGTACAGGAGAGAAACCAGAGGAAAATATCAGCAATGGACTGAGGAGCTCTTGCAGAGCAATATGCACAAAAGTGAGATACTGTCTGACAAGTCATGGTAGGAAAATGCAAAACTGCAGGTATATGTCAGATATATACATGCAGGACAGAAAGAGAATTATTAGAGTAATGCTGAGGTAACAACATGATTCTTGTTTTCTTGCTAAAAATCCCAAGGCAGTCATCACTTCACACACATATCTGGGCTTACAGGTGACACCAGAGCACTCTAAAACAAGGCTACACAAGTATCATGGGGACTGTCCTAACTCTTTCCTACCACCACACTCCTTGATTTCTACACTGTGGGATGTGGAGCCAGGTCTGGCTGAGCCCTCTGTGGGTGTCCTGAGGTGAGCAGGCAGAGCAGTGGTGTTGGCACGCAGACTTGCAGCAGTGATCCCTCCTGACTGCTCCCAGAGCCATGAGCTTGTCTTGCTGAGTTTCCTTCAGATGTCTCAGATCCATCTCTGCCTTGCATTATTAATTGCAGCATCCACAACCACATCAAGTCTCATTTTCAGTACTACTACTAAACTATTTTCAGCAGCTTATTCTCAATGCCTGTCCCTTGGAAATGAGTTCCTGGCCTATTAACCCTTTCATTGCTTCTGAAACACAGCAGATATCCTAGAGGCTGTGGAACTTCCTTTCAGCACATGTCATTTTCTACCCTGGAAAAATGTGGGATATGCACCTACAAGTCCTTGATATCCAGGAGATAGCCCAAAGAGTGACTGAGCAGTGACCACTCCTCTGACACACCAAGGTCTGAGCTTTCCCACTGTATTTCCTCGTGTAGGTCTGTCCCTGTGCTTTGTGGCCACCCAACAGACTGGCTGGGAGGTGCAGGACCAGGCCATCTGCTCGCTCACGAGAGCTCTTTTGCACAGCACTAACTCTGAGAGCAGAGACACTCATGTCACTCTTGCTCCAGAACAAAGGCTGGGTATCAGTCTTGAATTACTCCTATATTACTCCCAGGTGCCCCCACTAACACTGGTCCTGAGCTGATCTTGTTCTTCACTACCCCTGGATCCACTATCCTTTGCTTCTACAGCAGAGGGGTTTAGATATGACAAAGATCATACATGTGAAAATACACTGATCTGAGAAGAAAAAAAACCCCACATATAAATATTTATATAAAATTTATAAAGACAAAATGATCAGGACCTTTTCTCATCACACAAAACACTGCTTTCCACACCATGGGCAGCCTGCACTGTTCACAGGATACACAGTGGAGCAGGCAGGGGAAAACAGAGCAGGTGTCTGATCTGCAGGGAGGGCACCAAAGGATTTGTGAGGCCAAGGAATGCCCACTTGTGCCCAGGAATCCTGTAGGGAGCAACATGGCTACAAACTGCTGCAGCAGCAGCCCTTGACACCCTCAGCCACAGTAGCTGCTGCAGAGTGTTCTTGGGTTCACAGTGGCTCAGGGAAGAAGGACATGCACTGAGCACCAGTGAACCAGTGCTCAGTTTGGGCTGTGTGTCTGTCTGGAGGGAGTGAGACAGCAAAACTCAATTAGCACAAGCTCTAAGCACGGATGCTTTCAACTCCATCAGCCCCTGATTCAATTGGTGGCATCTACCCAGGCAGCAGCTGTCACCTACCTTTCCCTCCAGAGAGTAAGGAAAGGTTTGTATGAGCAATCAGGAACAGCAATTTTCCTTGACAGAAAAAGTCTGGAAAACAGAGAACTTTGTGTCTGGTATGCAGCGGTGTCCTGTTCCAGGTCTTGCTTTCTAGAGCACACATCTGCATTCAGTTCACTTTCCACACCTCAGCCAGGTATAGCCCTTTCCCAAGTCCTCAGCATCCTCCTTGCACCCTCCTTTTTTTCTACCCTTGATTTTCCAGGACACACCCAGGGAAGCTGCACACATACTGTCTGTTCCTTTGAGCTAAATGTTTAATAGCTTTCATATCAAGGAAAGCACTTTTCCCTATCTTGCCTTCTCCTCTATTTTTCCAGCATTTGCATTATGCCTTCTCCACATATTATGATTCACTGTTAACTTGAGACCACTAGCTGCCTCTCCCTCCCCCTTGCCCAGGAACTCCTTACATAAATCATTGGGATTGCTGAACAAAAAAACCTCAAAACCAAACAAAAAATTAACATGCACAGATTTATTGCTGCTTTTATTTTCTCAATGCACAGGCAAATTAATATAATGGAGATTAGGTGCCTTTGCTCAGCTTTCCCCAGCACAGTGCAATATGACAAGAAAATCCCAGTTCTGTGGGAAAAAAAAAAAAAAAAAGAAAAAAGACTGGATAAACTCTGCTATTGTACAATCACAAGATCCTGAAGAAAGAGGATTATTAAAGTAGAACACAATGTGAAATGTAATCAATACAAAGACAGACTAAGATGACACTGAACTGCAGAGGGACAACATCTCTTCTGTATCTGATGTGTGGCAGGTAAACCAGGGAAGGGCTGCTGCAAGCCCCACGAGTTTAGAAAAACTGTGTGTGTTTTCCTGGACTCTGAGCTATTCACAATGTCCATTTCACAAGGAGGGAGAGAGAAAGTTGAACAAGTCTTTAAGGGTCATCCTTTTTTCAAATCAACTCAAGCAGAGTCTTTGTCAAGCTGACAGGACCTTATTGATAGGTGGAATCATTGAGAGTTACAAAAAACATTTGTAACCAGAATCTTCCATAAAAGCACATAAAGAGCATCTGAACTACTCCACATACAGTAGGGATGCCAAAATACTTTGCTGTTTTTCTGACCTGTGTACAAGAAAGAAATTTTTAAAACTGTTTTTCATTCATCTAAAAAAGTTACAAAGTGAGGGGTCTGTCTAGATGGGTGCATGCCTTCAATCTCCTCCATGCAATAATTTCTGGGAAACATAAGGACCTTTGGTAAGTTTTTCAAATTAATAAGTCTGTGAGAACTGTGGACAAATAACCACTTCAATCTAAAACTTTCTTCCTCCCAAATTTATTTTCTTCTGTGAATAAATGCTACAGACACTTTTACAAGTGGAAAGTCAAGTTATATAACAAAAGTCCTACACAAGCTTATAGAAGGCCTTTAAACCAAGTTCAATCTTCTGTACTCTATTTAACCCAAGACTGACAAATCATTTAAAGTAAATCCAAGGGAAAGATTAATCAGTGGGCCATTAATGTACATGAAGGTAGTCTGAGAGTACTGGAAAGGTTCTTAAGTTTGTTGAAGACTTTATCTACCTCTTATGCTTCTGAACAGACAGATTTAGAGCCAGGCATTTCAGACAATTTAACTTCTTTGGTCTAAAATGATAATCTAGGTTCTTTCTGCAACAGTGGAGAGAAAATCAGACAATATGAACATCTTCCAGAGACATCTCTGTTAGTATAGGGTGAATTACTGTCATATATTAATCCTATTTTCTTCAACACACATTCAATTTTCAAGGGAGCCATGACAGAGTGAAAAGGCTGGGACAGACTGCTTGATCCCTGCAGAGCTGAGGGAATGAGGGTTATGTGCTGAATAACAGGACAGGCACTCAGGCAATGCAGACCAGCCCAAGGCTCAGTGCAGAGGAAAGCAGTGGCACCAGGCTGCCCATGAGGAGCTCCAAAAATGTCTCTCCTGGCCCTTGCACTGTGGTCACCACAGGACAGCTCTCAGTTCAACCCCCTTCTTCCTTTAGAAGGAATTAGAATTCTTTAGAATACCCCATGTATTTGGGCTCAGCTGTTCGGGGCCTGGTTTTCAGAGTGGGGCACCTACAACTGTGGCTGCTCCCAACTCTGAAAGTCTGGCCCTAAATGCACATCCACTACCTGATAGACAGGATCAAAAGAGTGATGTCCTACTGGGTTGTACTGGCATGTGAGAATGAACTTCATCACCAGCCTGTGCAAACATCCCTTTTGAGGCAAGGCCATGCCTCAGATTTCGGTCAAGTTGCCACAGAAGTTCTGGGAGGCTTCACCAAGAAGGGCTTCTCAAGAGCTGTATTCATCTTGGATTTCCAGGCTTCTGACTCCTCACTTTATTTTGTTTCTTAGAGCATTATAGTATCTTCCCAAGTCATTCATCCACTTGATCTGCAAAGATTTTATCAGTGAATTAGCCCAGAATGGCAATTTCCACCTTGAAAATGCTTCAATGTTCTGATTCTTCAAACACCTTCAAAGCCATTTAATCACAATGATTCTGGGAGATAGATGAGTAGAAATCCTAATTTATTTGCAAAGAATCTGAGTTTCTTTTCCAGAAGTTCAAGCTCAGGTGCTGTCCCCACCCTGGACACTGCAATAACCCATGTATCAGCCTCCCTGTGGACCTGGACACCAGCTCATGCACGTGGCCCTCTGAGCAGGCCTGCCATTGTGTTTGGGGACCCAGACAGGAATTGCCTCCCTTGCTTACCTAAAATTCCACTGATGTGGACATAAAACACAATCTCTGAAGCTTTTTTCCTCCATCTGCTAGTATAAATCCTGCTCCCATTAGGTGTTATCAGCAGGACCACCCCTGCTGCACTTAACTAAATGGCAGGTCCGCCCACACACTCTAAAGTGGAATTTTGCTGAAGGTAAAAATCAAGCTGTGCCTCTGTCCTCCAATTCCCCCCCATCTCACGCAGTTTAAGATGACAGTTCAACGTATGGAAGTTATTGTGGGATGCCTGTGCATCATGGTCACTGGTCTGGACCACTGCTATTCTTCTCCTACACACACAACACACCCATGCACACACAGAAAAGCTGCCAAGTGCTTATATAACCTGATGTGTCAACAAAGCCCCTGCCAACTCTCCTACGTCTGGGAACTTTAAGTGGTTTCAACTTGTCCCAGACAGAGCATTTCAAACATGTGAAAAGCTCCCCTTCAAGTCTACCCAAAGCCAGCCCATCCAAACCCATACTGATTCTTGCTGTCTAAGTGGGAGAACACAACAAGTTCAGTTGTTGCTAAACAAGTACTTGAGAAAGCTCAGGCTGGCAGCCCTGCCTGCTGCTAGACCCCCATCCTCCCATGGATGTGCAGCACAGCCAGCACTGTGTCTGTGTCTGTGTCTGAGCAGTCACATGGCATCCATCTGTCAGGTGGGTGTCTGAGCACTCTCTTCCAGAGGCCGAGACATGAGACAGCTACAGCAGACAGGGCACACTGCTGCATCTCTGAGTGACAGCCCTTGGGTGCAACAGCCTCATGCAAGCCAAGGCAGGGAGTATGTATAATTTTTTACGCAAAAAGTTGTGGTCAGGTGATGGCAAAAGTTTATAAATCTGTATGTAACTTAGTTCTGGCTTTATCTTCCCAGTGCTCTGAGAGGTGGGGTCCCTTGTGACGCCTGATGTCTTTTGTCAGGCATGTCCTCGTGTCTGATGCTGGTGGGGGCTGTATGGCAGCACTGCCTGGCACAGCTCTCAGCCTGGTTACTGGGTGTGGAGAAGGCAAGTGGATTCACCTTTAGATCCTGCCAAAGCAGGAGGATGTGAGTACACAGCAGGAGACCCCCTTCATAGGTGACAAATGTCTTTGCATGTTAGGTGGTGGAATATCCTGACTTTTAATGTTAATACCTTTGTATTAAAGCTATTTTAAAAATTAGTTTTAATGCACCATGGCCACATGTATTTTAGCCCACAGAATTAGCAAATATTAACTTCAATGGTATTGTTTGCTTAATTGCTTTGCTGAACTGTAACTTCATGAAATTCCAGACTGAAGAGCTTAAAGCCCATAGGTATCCAGAAAACAAAATTCAGTTTCAAAAGAAAGTTACCAATATTCAGATCTCTTCCATACTGGGACAAGTTTGAGGGAGTTCTTGCTTTTTTAAATTTAATAATTACACTCCTGCAAGATGCAGAGAAGGACAGACAACCTTTGACTACTTGATAGCCAAACCATTCAGGTAATCAACCCAAAACATGGGAGACCTAGATTCAAATAACCAGGGTTAAAGAAAGTGAAGAAATTTGGGACCATGAAGACCTCTAACCACTGGGCTCCATATACTATCTTACACAAAAGTCCTCTTCTAGACTTTACAAGTTTACATCAGGTTGTGCACAGTTCTTTAAAATGGCTGTACTTTGATCAGATGGAAAAAATTGCCATTGAACCCCTAAGACTCCTTCAAAAAAGAAAATAAATCTGTTTTGAACAAAGGGCCCCAGCCATAATGCTCCTTCCTGTGCCAGCGTTAGTGCTTGGAAAGGTGCAGGCTCCTATGGTAATGTCAAAGCCCTTTCTACCTGCAGAAGGACCTCCTTCCAGAGTGGCATCTCTGCCCTGCAGCTGTGCAAAAGATGCTCTGGCAGGTCTGCAATTAACCCCTTCCCACCTGAGGAGGATCCCTGGCCCCTTCTGTCCTGGGCCATCTTAGGAGTCTGAGGCAGGTGAGCAGCTCAAGTCAAGCAGAGACATCAGACAGTTTGACAGAAAAATTACGACTCCTGACTTCAACATTGAAAAAGGTCCATGACCTAGCAAGATAATGAAGCTATTAATGAAAAGAAACATCATGCTGAGGCAGAAACCCATATGTGGATATGATTCATGTATTTCAAAGGTCTAGAGTAGAATTTCAGTAAGATAAGCACAGCTTCCACACTCAGACTGAAGTGACTGCCGTCGCTGCCCAAAATGTAAGAAAAAAATTCATGGTTTTGTTGAGTCATTTTTCAGCCCACTGAACACATGCTGCAGAGCTCCTGCACAGAGGCAAAAATACACCCTGTGTACACATTGTCTTTATGACCCCTCTTCTCCCTCTCTCCCTCCCTCCACATCCTGCACCTCAGAGTTTATTACAGAGGTAATGGTTTCAAAATCATTCCACAGAGATAAATCTCAGTGTGTGCAGTGTTACACTGGCTTGTGCACCCAATTACCACTCAAGAATGTGCTAAATTATTCCATGGAAAGAATGAATGCTCCTCTTTCCTGTTTACTTTTCAGTATGTGAATATTTATTTTCTCATGTCAATAATTACTCTAATGTTTCGGAACACTCCATTTAAAACTGGCTTTCATTCATAGAGAGAGTCATTCACAGAGAGAGCCATTTTTGAATGATAATGAGGCAATCAATGTTTTTAAAGGATCTTATTTTTCAAGTGAAAATAAGCACAATTTTACAATTTCTTCTCAAAATACAGGCTAATTTTTCAAGAAGCTTAAAGGAAATACCAATGCCACTGCAAGCATGTGATGTAATTTTCTAAGCTTTTATTTTTAAGACTAATTAATGATCTGGATATCTCAAAATACTTAATTTGAATCTAACAAGAAGGAGATTTAAATTCAGGCTGTTTCCAGTGTTTTTACCAATGCAGAATATTTGTGATTCTCCTTCAATTTTATTTGAACTGTGCTGGCATTACAGGACCTAGAAGGAGTGTTAAAACTCTTCAGATTTTATGCTCAAAATCTTCAAAAATAACCTTGATGACAGAAGAAAAGTGGGATTTATTTCTGTTAGAAAGGCACTGTAGCGTGCATGGGCTGAACTTCACAACCCAAATCTCTTTTTAAATCTGGAGTCATATGCAGATGGAGTTCAGGCAGCTGCTTACAGATTAAATGGATACAGATTTATCCCTCTGTATGACTTGGTGACTGATAGGAGCATTCAGAGACTATTGAGATGAGATGCTAGCCAATGGTCCTGGACTATTAAGAGCAGTGACTTCCCCCACACAAGGCTTGGGGAAGCATCAATATGAACACTGGTGGCCAGACCACGTCAGCAGGGGGTTTCTGGTTCAATGTGCCACAGGAGAGCCTGCAACACACTGTGCTTCCCTGCTCACCCCCACCTGGAGTCATTGCTCCTGATGGTAGAAGGGAAACTCTCCATGAGTGAAATGGCAATAAGAAATAGAAGAATGTCTTGTGAGAGCAGATCCTGGAAGGACTGGGACCTCATTCACACAAACACACACACACTCTCTCATTCCTGGGATTGGGTATTACAATGGCACAGCAGTCATGAGCAGTAAACATGGAAAAGGCAGAACATAAGGGTAAAGGTCTAAACAATGCCTTCAGAAATAATGCTGCCTGCTTTGTTGGCTTCGTTTGAAACTCAGTCAAGAGAGTAGAACAAGAGAATAACATGATGCTCCACTACAGGGTTTCCTCCTTGCAGGAGAGAAGGGGTTCCAGTAGGAACCCTCAAGAATAGTTTGTGTGGTGGTTGCAGTTCATACCAGACAGGAATCTGGACCTGGTCCTATGCCAAAAGCTCTACGGAAGACATTTGACATGTATTTAATGAAAACACAAAACAAACTCCATCACTGGAGTTTGTGGAGTTTTGGCTTAACCACTTCTCATTCGATGATCCCAAGTGTTTTAATGTGCTATGGTACTTGAGCTCTGAGCTGACTAAATATTTTGTGCTTTCTTGTCAGCTTATTATAAAGTTTGCAACTAAGGAAGACTTGAAGTAGTTCTTGTCAATATGTTTGTACTTCCTTCCTACCTATTTGTCAAAATTTAAAGGAAGGCTCCCCTCAATTGTAAATGTGCAGTGGGATACATTACTCATCATGTGCAGAAGACACATTTTAATGCAAGAGTATTGCAGAGGTACTGCTGGAAATCCTGGAGTCCCTGCACTAAAGTACATCCCTCCAGTAATGCACACCTTGCACTTGTCAGGCTTCTGTAAACTAGACTAGCTTTGAAGGGCAGTAAAAATTAAAGCACAAATAAATGTGTACTGCATCTGTGTTCTCCTCTGTCAGAGAGTTTGTACCTCAGTTCAGGGGTAATGCAATTATTTGTGCATTGGAATTGATTGCAATAACACTTGTGTGCACTGACAGGCAATCTACCCAGGGGCTGGGAAGATGATAATATCTTAATTTAAAATTCTTACATAAATTCAATAGGACAATTACTTGAGGATAATTAGTAGATAACCTGCTAAGGGGACTAAGTCAGCAACTGGTCTTAATGGTAGAAAAACAAGAGAAAATAATAGAAACACTGGGGAAAAGGAGAAAGAGGAAGAGAAGGCACCAGCAGTGGTGTGCTCATGCCAGCTGTTGCCATGGTGCCTCAAACACCACTCTGGACAGTGCTGGTCCACCCCTGGTAATCCCAGTGTGATCCTGGTCAGAAGGGGATCTCCATCAAAGGCAACCCAACACCACAAGGGATGGAGTTTGCATTCACATCATGCTTGTACTCTGCCTCCATTTTAGCAGTGGAAGGGCAGAGGCCATCCATGCAGCACACGATCTTCTTGTGAAAACTGATGTATGTCAATGTTTCTTGAATAACTTTGAGCCAGCACAGCATGTTTGCACTTGATCAGCACTTTGCATCACAGAGAGCAGCGTTTTCAAAGCTCTGTGAGGAGCCTTTCTGACACACTTGCCTGTCATGGCCTCTCTCCCAGCAACGCTATTAATACTGCTGCATGGGCAGGCTTAAATCACAGCAAAATTGCAGGTGTGGACACAAATTACAGCAGTTACTGACAGACAAATAAAGAACATAATCTCATGATCTGAAAGTCCACTCAGCAGAGGCACAGTCAGTATTAAATACTCTTTGCTTAAGAAGTTCCCAATTGTATTAGATATTCAGGTGAAATTCAGTTTTCCTGAAGTCAGCAGGAACATTGCCAAGGTTGTCAGTGAGACGTTAATTTTGCAGCCTGGCTTTGAAAACGTTGTTCCCTTTGTTAACACTGGAATTTTGGCTGCTGAAAGGAGCCACTCTTGTTCTAGGCAGCCAATTTCTTTTTGTTGTGGCTGCTGCTTAGCAAATGCACAGCAGCCACAACATCCTGACCACAACATCCCATTATAAATGGAGAAATAAATGATGAGCAGCACAAGCTAAGCTGCTTCTCCCAAAAGATTTTAACTCCATCCCAATGACAGCTAATTCTTCTTCCCCCAGCCCATCCCTGCTCATGAGCCTTGTGTTAGGGACATTGTATGCCCCACATCCACCAAACACAGAGCAGCTCTTCTTCTGTAATTAGGTTTCTTTATTCACCATTCATTCAACACGACTTAACAATCACACAAGGAGGTGGGTAAAATATTACATTTTTCTTTCTTTGAGGATCTATAATTTAATATATATGTACCTAACTTATTATCTGGGTACATCATGCTAAAGTACTCAAACATGTATCAGTGGAGCTTGGTTTGGTTTGGTTTCTTTTGACCAAATATTTACAGCCAGAAATATGGCTAAACCCCAGACTTCTTGACTTCACCTCCAGGCTATCAAAACCAAATCAGCAAATCATTTCTCTGTGTCCTATTAACTCACCAGAGGTCTAGTTTCCCTCTTGATTAAACAACATTTACCCAGGAAACACACTCTAGTTTCATTTGTGTACTTTGTGGTTTGGGGTCTGTTCAAGCAATGGAAATAGATCAGCTGGTCCTTCCTAGCTGCTGAGCATGAAACCCAGGCTCTGGCAGGATGGCACTGGCACTCTCTGAGTGGAGACCTGCCTGCTGGTGATCCCTCAGCAAGATCAAAGTCAGGGGACAGCGTGCTTCCAACAACAGCCATCAGTGATCTCATTCAGTCTGACGTGCCTCTCATGCTCAAAGCCTGAGCTTGCACTGACATTGCTGATCTAGGGGAGCAGCCTCTCTTAGCAAACAGTGTGCAGGAGAAGTAGATTGATGTTCAGGCTGTTTTCTCCAGACCAGCTTTATTCTGGCTCTGAGGACTTGACACCCACCAGAAACAGGAACGTGCTCTGCTTGTTCTGTCCATGTGAAAGGAGTGTGGCCTACAGCGCCCAACAGGATTCCTTGGCGGCAACCATGTCCCTGCAGGTGGGGACTAGCAGGATCCTCACTCAGAAGTGAAATTCTGAGTGGACTACAATGCTGATGCAGATACATTAATGATCCTTAGTCAATCCAGATTTACACCTGCTCTGTGATCTTCATTAAACCATGGAATATTTTCGCCTCTGTTCCCCACCTGCAAAAGAGGATTATGGTGCTTCTTTGAGGATATATTCACTAGTACTTCCTTGGGTATATATTCACTAATGTTTCCAAAAGACACTTGAAAATTGTGATGATGAACATTCAAGAGTAGAAGACATTTCAGCCTCACATTTCTGCAGAGGTTAACACACAAATTTACTCTGCTATCTAGTCCTTTAGTCCAGCCAGTCTATGATGAATAACATTGAAGAGGGTAATCTTTTGTATTTTTCCAATATTCATTAGAATTTCTGAATCCCCTGAAACATACCATGCTGGTTGAAGCTGCCAGTCTTCTGAAGCACTTCTGAAGAGCTTGAAAGCATTTTGAAGAGCCCAGTGCAGCTACTGGGTTTCAGTCCTCATATCAGGGCCTCCGATGTTCTCCCATCCTACGTTCCACTTGTGATCACTGTTACTGGCTGAGTGGTGGAGGCTATGTACCCACAGATACTTGTCCACCTTTCTCTGAGACAGATAATTGGAGTGTGCAATTAAGTGCTACTGACAGCAGCAGCTTTGGAATTGAAAATGTTTTGGGTCAACATCTGTGGATTCCAGCAGAACAAAGACTACGAGGATTCACACATAAGGTGCAAATGACCTAAACATTTTGAAAAGTTTTTTAATAATGATATGTTCCATACTTGCTCTCCATTTCTATCCTTCCTGCTTGTACACTCACTGCCAGAAAACCAGACAGCTGCTCTCAAAGGGAAAGGGAATAGTCCAAAACTCACAGAAAAGGCCACAGTGAAAATTCACACTGCCTTCCCAACAGACCACACAGCATCTCAGGCATGGGGGACAGGGACTAAAGCTGTTACTGGCCTCATTTCACTCTCCCAGCTACACCAGTTAGTTTGTTTGAGACAGGAAAGCAGACACCCACACAGTTGCTCATGCTGAGTTTGTTGCAAGCTGGACACAGAGTTCTCAGTCCTCCACCTCTGAAGACACACAGGAAGAAAGTCTGCTCACAACATCCAAGAGTGAGCCTTCCTCCTGTCCACACCATCTCATGTGCCACTGCCATGCTGGGGTGAGGCCAGGCAGCCCAGTGTTGGAAAATCCTGGATTTTTTCAAGATGCAGGTTTGGAAGGTGTCCTCTAATCCCTATCAGGAAAAGAGGGAAAACTAATTGCCAGAGCAACTGGAGCTGTTTAAGACATAAAGAAAGCTGTGTGCATTTGATGATCCCTAGGGGCAGAGATCTTGGCAGCAGTGTCTCTCAAGGCCATTGTCACACATCACACTGAACACAGCAGTGGGGATCCAGTCTTCTCCATGCAAGGAAACAGGTGGCAGGACACAGCTCCACAGCTCCTGCACAGTTGGGAAAGGGGAGTAACAAATTATTTGTATGCACAACACGAGATTTACGGAGGTCAAGAGTTCTACAGACACACTAGGTATTTAAGGTCTCGACATAGCCTGCAGAGAGCCAGCCCTGGGGGCCAGTATATCCTAAAATAAACCCTTTAGATCCCTGCTCAGTGGGGTCACTCCCCAGGCTGCCCTGTCACCATTAGCTGGACTCACACTCGCAGCTGGACCCAACAGGATTTAAATGCTGCCACACATGTAGGCTCCTACTCCACAGTCCGTTCCAGACTGAAACCCTGCCCAGGTGTCAGGGTGCCTGTACTCAGACTGCAAATTACTTTCCTGGCCTGGTCTCACCCTCTCATGTATCTGCTGCTGTTGATGGATGAGACTGGCAAAGTCTTCAGGCTCAGGTTCACTAGCTAATGCCTCATCCTTCAGTAAAATGAATACAAGGACAAAAACTTGGCACAGACAACCAAAGGGTAATATTCTTTTACGTGAATCTGATTTCTGGACTAAAAGCACCTTTCAGCCTTCTGCATTTTATGGTAGCAATTTATTTTTCTCTGTGCAACCCACACAAGTGGTAGGCTCTTCAAAACTATTATCAGTAAAGTGCCTTTCTCTTAACACATTAAAATCCTTCCATTTCTAATACTTGCTTCTTTTATAATTTAATGGTGCCCAAATCAGTGCTTGCCAACAGAAGCAGAACAGAAACACAAGCTGACAGTCACCACAGAGAAGCATCTAACTAAAATTTCACCTTAAAAAAGGTGACAGGAGAAATCATCACAGTATAGATAAAACACAAAGCAGAACAGTTACACAAAAGCAATCTTTAATTTGGAGTCCACCTTCTGACATTTGCACTTCTGGACCAAGTGCCTGGGACCAGCCATTCCACACATTTCCAGGGAATGGAGTTGCTCACACCCTCAAACGGTAGTCACAGCAAAAGGAGAGTAAATCTCCTTAAATCCCAGCTGGCTGATACGGGTTTACCACAGAAATGGTGTTATCTAATAGCCTTGGTGACGTCAAACAGGAGCAGCAATATGGACCAACAGGCTCGTGCTGCCCTCCTGGAGGCAAGCCCTTGGCATCAGGGCTTGAGCGTGGCTGTGGGGCCACAGACTGCTCTGGAGGAGATCCAGAAGTGTGGATACGATATGGCCAGTGCAGGCTACAGAGCTCACTGCAACTTTCCATCCCACAATGGTGGAATTTATGTTCAGGTTTGAGTTTCTTTTGAAAAAAATCATGCATTTGTGACAACTGCCCTGGCACCTGCCTTCAGCCCTAAAGCCTAACAGCATCAGCCACCTTTATTTCTCTTCTCCTCTGCCTTCTGGCTCTTCACATCTCATGAGAGTGGTGATCATGAGGGGGAAACCATGACAAGCCAGGCCAAATTCCTGAGACACAACTCAGACTGTGGTGGGCTATGAGCTTTTCAGACTGGAAAGTTGCCACCTGAGCAACTTGAGTGCAAGCAGGCTGCTACTGCAAGCCAGGCTACAGAATGTTTTCCAGGACCTGAGGACCTTCCTATTTGGAAGCACCTCCAAATACTCTTTGTCCTTGAGAATCTTTCCATATCCATCTGGCACAACCAGCAGTCACCTAAAAAAGTCTTCCAGTTCACTCCTGTGACTATTTGGCAAGTTCCAGGAACGGAAACTTCAGCATCTCATCACTACCATTGAAATTTTAAAAAGCTGCTGAGCTACTTTATCCTTGAACAAATCCAGGAAAAATTATAATAACCATTGATTATAATTCTTGTGTGAGGGTCAATGCACCCGTGGCATTGTAACCTCATTTACTGATTCAGTGCATGAATAATTCAACTTTTTAATGCAAAATTTGTATGTTTCAATAGTTCTTGAGCTTCACAGATACAGTAAGCTTGCTGAAGCTTTAACCTAAGCTACGCTCATCTGCATTTTTTTATTTACCACATTCACTATTAAACCAGAATTATCTTCAAGCATGGAACTGCCTTGCAAAGTTATCACAGCTGGCAATCTCAAAATAAATCTTTAGAACAATAAGAAATGTTGGTTCCTGAGTATCTGTCCTAGGGGAATTTTTTTTAAGAGTAGCATAGCCCACAGGGTTTTTTTTTTGCTAGAGTAGAATAGTCCAGTGTCCTAAAAAAAATTTTTAAAATTGGATTTTGCAAGTATTCTCATAGCTGAAAGCTGGCAAGTAAAGCTAAACACAGCTGCCTCTCTCACTGGAGATCTAAACAGCAAAATACCAGCAGCAAGTCCTTTTCCCATTCAAGACAGAAAGCCTTAATTGAGGGTAAGATTTCACCCCACATTTTTGAAGCAGATTTTAAACTGTCAAATTCTCTCTCTCTCTCAGAACTAGTCTGTCTGTCTCTCTCTGAATCTACACATGCACAAATAAACATTTGCTTATGGTCTCGCACAGCACCCTTTTAACTTCTGCTTTCAGTCTAAGAGGGCAGAGTCTTAGTAAATGTCATTATTTCACTGTAGTATTTCCTATCAAAAGATCCATCTTGAGCAATTAAATCTTCCACTCTATTTCATTCTATTCAAGGACGTGCTTTTTGCTGCCAAGAGTTTAAAAATACACTTATTAATCTAAATGTTTATTTTGGAGGCACTGGGTTAATAATTTCCCCTGCCTCTCACTTTTCGTCTATATTTCTTTCACACAAAAGTGGGGGGAAAAAACAGGAGTTGCAAGAGGAGTTTTAAACCTCTCCTTTCCCCAGCAGCCATCTCTACTCTAAATGTCATCTGCAACATGTTTTCAGCCTAATAGCATCACTATTCCCAGTGGGAGACTCCAGATGTTGGAGCAAAGTCCTTTCAAATCCCACAGCACTTGTGCTGCTGCCCTCTGGGATCTGTGCCTCAGCTGACAGAGGAAAGAAGGGGAAGGAGCAGGCACTGCCATCCGTTTTCCCACAAGATGCAGATCCTTGGTTCCCCAGAGCATGCAGGATCCAATCAGTGTGTCATACCATTACTACATAAATGTTAGGAGTGGTCTCAAACTGCTGAGCTCCCTTAGACTTTACACCTCCTAAGGTGTGGAATAAAGCACACAAAACAGAGGGACACACAAAGCCTCTTAGTCCATTCAGCTGCTCCAAGGAGATGGGGCTAATCTATAACAAAAATCAGCCTTGTTAACAAAATTCCCATTTAGGTTTGGATAAAGGCTGCCTCAGGATCAGGAAGGTGGTTCCTCAGGCTTTGTGTTCCAGTGCTTGCTCACAGAGCAGAAACCAAATCCTATGGCTTGAAGAAAATCACTGGCAGGATTCAGCAAAGCACTGTTGTTCTCCAGTTAGACACACACACTGTAGTGCCAGGTGCTACAGGGATGGATCAGTGATAAGCATTACTGAACTGAGAGAAAAAGGCAAAATTAGTATAGGTGCACCTACTTGTTCTTTGTATTCCTTTACAGACCAAGCTTTCCTGAAATTGTCTGTTACATGCCGCAGGGCCATCTCTTCCAGCCACCTTCTAAAGAGACTCTGACACTGTGTTTCAACAAAAACCTGCAATCAAAATCTTAGCCAGCTCTGTTTGCAAGTTCAGCACAGTCATCTGCTTAATTTTGAATGAAAGAGCTGAGTGCTTGGCAAAACTGGTAGTGGCAATGTACAACCTGAAAGGCTGAAAAATAATCTCTCTGTTTTCTAAAAATATGCTTTGATATTAGTTTGGTTTCCTTCAGGCTCATAATAACAGGCTGAAAACAGAAAAGACTGTAGGGAGGTTTCTGTTCAGTCAGGGAGCAATGCAGAATTGTCAGCAATTCTGGTGCAGGGTCCAATTCCCCTCGTCCTCCTCTTACACATTACTGTGTTTAGGCTCATAATCTGATTTTATACGTGTAGTCCTGTCCACCCCTCTGACAGGAAATGCAGACAGACAGCCTTCAAAGCACACTTGCATTGAGGTGCCCATGAGACCAGGCAAAATGGGATCAGCCCCCTCCAGGTCTGTTGTTCGCAGTGCTGCTCCAGCTGAGCCTTCCCAGGGGTGGAGCAGGGACACAGTGGTGGCAGAGAGCCTTCTCCCACCCCACGTGAAAGCAGCGTGTGCCTTGGTGTCATTCTGAAACCTGCTGGTCAGGTTTGACCACCACTTGCCCTTTGCATTTTCGACTTTTTTTCCTACTGAGATGCCAAAGTCACATTACTGAATGCTTGGTAATTAAACACAGACTGCATAAAATGCCTCCTTTAAGTCTTCCACTGGCAATTAAAGTTGTTAGAAGGAAACACGAGGCAAAAAAAAAGGCAGAAAATATGTAGGTTAAAATATAATTAGTAGTTATATTTATCACTGAGCTAATTCTGAGTGGAAGCAAACGAGGTGCCAGACTGCAGGCAGACATGGCCACTTTCTGGGAGGCCCACAGCAGGTCCCAATCTGCTGCTCCAGACTGTTTTGCCACTGAGCACTACACTGAGAAGCAAAAAGAGTAAACCAATTGGTTTCTGAAGAATTTGTTAAAAGGGTACACAAATTTTTGACACACAATTACTCCTGAAAAAAAAAAATCAATGGGATTTTTTACTCCCACTCCTTAGGTCTGCAGAAAAACGCAGCCTACATATGTTAAAACTGAAAAAAAAATTACTTCTACTAATATTTTGTATCAGACATTCATTAACAATTATATAAATCTGCTTTTAAACTGCTCATTTCAGTTCTAAAAATCAAAACCTATTCTTTCTGCATAGCTTTTAATCACTGTACAGCTTTAAAGCACTTTTTTGGATAAATAGAGGGGAAGGTGTCTGAGCTGTATTTGAATCTTCATTGCTGAAAGCCGAACCTTTTCAGTAATAATCACATTTAGCTGCAAATATACTGATCCCTTCTAGTAACTATTGCCTCATATCAGAGTTCAGCACCTCGGCAGCCAGGTCTGATGCAATCACCTGACATTTCCCTTGGCATGGAAATTTAGTATTGTAAAAACCAATGCATTTAGAGGATTAAAAACCAAGTCCCAGGTACTGAATTGACTGCCACTGGATTTTTCAGTTTTGGGGTTTTATTTTTTATGTTATATATTTTAGGTGGGAGGAACACAAGAGTTGTCCTGCAGAAAGCCTCAGCCTGGTAGCAGGTGGGGTTTGGGGTACACAGAGTTTCCAGGGCTGGGATGAGAGAAAGGAAACATTTCCTTTTTCTCGTCCACAAAAGACATTTAATTTGAAAGCCACTGAGGTACAAAATGGAAACCTGCAGTTCCCCTCTTTTCTGGCTTACTTTTCAGGTAAAACTGTACTTTTCTTGAGTGTCATGAATGCTGTACTGCAAAAAGTTATTAATAAATAATAACTTGAGTATATATACAAGATCATTATTTAATCTTTCAGTGATCTTTTTCTATGCATAATTTATTAAATGTTTTATTTATTGCTCATATTTATTAAAAATTGATTCTATTTCTTCTACCTAATGTCAATTTCCAGATGCAACCAATTATTAATATTTAATAAATTGAAAGATGCATGGAAAGAAATATTAAAAAAATTGAAGTGCTCACTCCACATGTCTCCTCACAGACATATCTCTCACTGCATGTTAAGCAACCCCATCCTTTCTTTCCAGTCTGGAATTCCACTTTAATTTGCAATTTGGACAGTAGTGACAATAAAAAGTTTGAAGCTCCAAACTCACCAACTTCTTGCCCCAGGAAGCCTGTGAGATTTGGTTCAGCCAAGGAGAGACTCTGAAACTTAGCACTCATCTCTGAGCCATCAGACTCCACTTTTAAGACATTTGCTTCAACCCCAAAAGCTAGAGACAATAAATAAATATAAACTCCAAATAAATAATATGGATGGAAAGCTTCCAAAAAACGAGAAGATAAGATGCCACATGTCATAAGGTGATTCAAAACATTAATTCCAGACACTTCCTAGCACTTGCACATGGAAAAACAATTCTTAGATTTGCTCCCAGCTTCACTGGGAGCTGGGGACACCCAGCAGGTCTCCTGGGGGACACTGCCCTGCACATCACTGTAGCTCCAGCCCAAACTCCTCTTTAGCTTTTACCTGTTGCCCTGGCACTAAGCTGGCAGCACATCCGTCCTTGTTCTGCAGCAGCCTGAGTGCCTGGGGCTGGGGGCAGCTTCTTGGCTAATCCTGTGCCTAGGCTCATCAAGAAGCCCACTTGAAAGACCAGAAGTGTCTTCATAAGCTCTGAGGTCTTTAGACATGCCTGCTGTACAAAACAAAGCTAGAACACTGAGAAACTGGAAACAATTAAAAGCAAAACTCAAATAGTAATGACTTGGTTGTCTGGAAGGAATTGAGGAATGATTAAAGCAATTAAATCTGGATAACTTGGGTAAGAGATAACTGCAGAGAAGCACTTCCATAAACTTGAAAGGCTTAATTACCATCTAAGGGGTGATGGCACGCACAGAATTAGAGCCTGCACACAAATGATGCTGGGAGATGCAGGGGCATGAGCAGGGGGACCTCAAACCCTGGGCAAGGCTGGGGAACCAAAACTCTCACAGCTGAGAAAATTGAGGTGTCTGGGCAGGAAGAAATCAATGAGACAACAGATCTACCCTCACTGGTGAAGCAGATAGAACAAAATAGCAGGTCACATCTCCAAAAGGAGACCTGCTAGGAGCAGGGCAGGGACAGGGAGAGCAGTAACCAGTGAGCTCTGCTCCTCCTGCCAGCCTGCACCTGGAGCTACTCACTGCATCACTCTGCTGGAGCTTCAGCCTCAAGGGTTTCAATGATGTTTGAATTGACAGGGGCTCTTCCTGAGTGTGATGCTTCCTCCCACCCCTCGCTGCTTTCCACACACCCAATACAGATGTAGAAATTAGGCTGCAGGCAGTGAGAGCTGGGAAATTAAATGTGATTGCTGGATAAAACTTTGCAAGTGACAAATACAATGAGCTTGTTTTAATCCTCTTGAACTGCTAAACACACTGACTGCCTGGGCCAGTGCAGAGCTCTGTGTGGCAGAGCCAGGGACAGCCCTTTCTGAGGGACACCTGCTGCCAGCTTTGATTTGCACTTTGTTCTGATCTGTAAAGCTGAAAAGCAGTGTTTATGGGCATTATGTGTTTGCATACAAACCCTTTTAAAGTGGTAGGGGTGCACCCAGCTCATGTGCCAAGTAGGTCTTGCACCCATTTCTGACTGCTTATGGCCATAGCACCTGAGAAGCTGCTGCATGGAGCACAGAACATGGAGCAAAGGCTCTGTGCTGCTGCCACAGTGCTCCTCCACACTGGGGCTCCCCTCACAGCCAGGCAGAGCTGTACCCCAAATGTGCCCCCCTTTCAGCCAAGCTGTTTGCAGTTACCTGCCTGTTCCCTGGGTTGCTTGGGCTTTTAAAACATTCCCAGCACAGCCCTGCTGCCCCTTGCTCCTTAGCTAAGGGAGATGTTGTCCCATGTTCCAAAGGTGCCAAAAGAACCATTCACAATTTAGCACCTTCCCAAGACTCCAGAATGAAGGTTCTTCATCAGTCCTCCCTCAATATTAAAAAAAACAACAACAACAACAACAAAAAAAGAAAAACACAAACAAACAAAAAACACCTGTACATGGGCCCAAGCAGCATTGTAAAAGCTAGCAGTGTAAACAAAGGTAAGCTTGAATGTGCTCAGGATCCTGCTCCAGGAATTCAGGATGTGAGGGATTGAAATTCCTGGTTCAGGTACCAGTTCTGATCCTGTAATATCTTTAGGAAGGGGGCATCATGACTAATTAAGGTGCTGAAAGATGTAAGCAAATCCCATTTATCAGGGTTATGAATTCCTGCCAATAGCTGATGGTAAAGCCTTGCACTCCAGTACAGGCGAGCTGAGCTGCTTTGGGTGAGCACCACATCCTGCTGCTTGTCCATCAGGGCTGCTCCTCACAACTTCACACCAAATCTTACAGCAGCTGGCTTGAAAGGTTCTGTTCCAGAATCATGATATTGTGTTTTTGTTGTTGCTTTCTCTTTTATGCCCCCACCAAAAAAATTTCAAAACCTAACTGAAAAATGTCACCCAAATTTAATATAAAGCGTGAGAAGACAAAACAGACAACACACATTTTTAGTTTCATTATTTCTTCCAAACAAAATCTTGCTGTTTTGTTAAACAACCTCAATTATCTACCCAGGTGATTAGAGTTTAAAGAACATCAGTGTTATTTTCTAACAATCAGGGGAAACATCTCAATTAAACAAGAGTCTGAAAACCTTTTCCCATTGCTTCCTCACTTTTAAGGCTCCCTGCATGTCCCAGGCAAGTAATTGTCTGTCCAAAATAGTAATCCTCTCCACAGAAAATAATAAGTCCAAAGTGTACCCTGGCCACATTCTTTGGAGTCTACCAGCTCATTTTTTTACTGTTTCAGTGCAAAACCACAGAAAAAAAAATTATTTTGTCATGATCCCACCTTATTACTGCCTGATGTCCATCACCCACAAAATCCTCCAGCTGTCAGTGCTGAAGTCTTCAGTATTTCCTAAGGCATGGACTCTCAGAGTGGAAATTTTCCTATGGAAAGCATTTTGAAAGCAGCTCCCTCACACAGTATTCCCTGATAGAGTGTGCAGCCGTTTCCAGGGCAATGTGTGACATCTCCTCCACTGCAGCTAAAATCCTTCCAGATTAAGGCAAGAATGCAGAAAGCAGCCAAGTGGGAGATAAGTAACATGTAATAATTTTCAAAGTCTCTGTCTCACTTATCAGTGAAAGCAAAGTATTTGCTTTTTCAGATGGGTATTTGGAATTACTCTGCATATGCTGGGGTTCTGAACAGTTTCCCCTGCTCCTGGGGGTTTTGTAGCCTGGGTTTGGGTGATTGGTGGCCTCACTTAAAGCCTGGGCAGGGTCACCCCTCTTGTCTGAAGCTGTTCTTGAGCTGAAGTCTGGAGCAGGACTGTCCTCAGTCCCTGCCTGAGCTACCCCACAGCTTTGCTGTGACCACACTGGATGATGCCAGCCTATTCCACCAGCTGACATCCTGCCTAGCCTCAGCCCACCCCCACCTCCATGGAGACACTTCATGCCCTGGGCTGGGCCTGACAGAAAAGTATGAGCTGAAATCTGTGACTATTAGTTTAAAAATTTGACAAAAATATATGGGGTTTGGGGGGAGAGGGGGCTGTAGGATGGAGACACTCCAGCTGAATAGTTTAATTTTATCTGAATTCCTATGTTTCACAAAAAAATTATTTTGACAGACATTTTTGTTCCAGTTGTTGTTATAAATAATGTCTAGGTACACTTACAGTAGCATTTTGGTCCAAATCAAAAGCCTGCTTGTGGAACAAAATCTCCTGATGATGACCCCTACCTAACATTGATTTCCATCACTGTGGGGGAGCGGACCATGCAAACTTGTCTCTTTCTGGATGAAGCTAAATCCAAAGGTGGGCTTCAACTGCCAGTGGATGTCCAATCCATGAGAACAGGCTGAAGCTAGTCTGAAGTGTCCTTGAAATGTCCATAGGAGAAACTTTGGGTCTTCAGCATTGGTTTCATCCAAAATTCTTTGGTTAATAGGACCTTCAAATAACTTTTCAAACTATATATAAACTATCCAGGCATATTTGGTTTGTATCTCATTAGGATGAGCAAATACTACTTGTAGAGAACTTGCACTATCTGAATACTCAGTTGTCTGATACAAAGAGTAAAAATACTGTCTCTGAAGCTACAGTAATTTTTGCAAATCACTGATTCCAGGTTTTTTTCTGAACATTTTATCTCAGCATATTGAGGTTGCCTGTATCTTGTTAGATTTAACCCAGTGATGATTCCTTGCATCACGTATTTCACATTTGTGGTGTGTACATGAAGAGATGTCACAAAATGAAAATTTCCTGAAATAACAGAATCACAGATGCCACCATAACCAAAGCTCTGTAAAAACTGAGTCATTTACATTGCATCAGAGGAAATAATTTTGGTATGAAAAGTTGATATGAGACTGTAAATAATTACAACAAATAGAGCAATTTTTACTTTCTTTAAAAATGCAACACAAGGGAGACAATCTGATGATTAATGCAGGCATTAGAACCTTGAAACTAATAGCTGTACGTGTGGGTTCCACAACCACCCACAGACTGCTTCCCAGATGGTGCATATGAATCTTGTGTAAATGTGCCCGGGGCAAGGTATGATGTGAAAGGAAGTAAATGTAGTAAAATTTGCCACTAAATTAAATATTTGAAGAAAATAATAGCTCACCAACTCATACAAACTATGGAATGTAAGTGCCCTTCCAGCAGGAACAGGCGGATACTGGAAAGTCAGCACTGACTCCATAACAGCTGATCATGAAACCTCATCTCACTGCAGCAAACAGGACATCGGGCAGTCAGTCTGTTCTGCCCCATCCTGTCCAGGTGACCTCTTGGGAACTGCCCTCATCAGGTCCTGAAGGAGTTCATGGTTTCAACTTTCACAGGACTGTCCAGCACGCCCTCAACAACACCAGTAATTAAAAGGCAAAAGCACTCTGACATTTAATACTTGGTACAGTCACTGAATTTTAAGCAGTCACACAACAAAGATTAAGATAGAAGACAAAGTCAGGAAGGAAGGTATGAAGAGCAGGCAGATATTAAGGATAAAAATACAGCATCACTTCCCTCACCTTTCCAGTCAGAGAATCATTTTGTCCCAGAAGTTATTTGATTCTACATCATATTGGTTTGTGGTTTGATATTCTCTTTTTTGGACTAGTCCAATTTCATCCATGAAAAAATGTAATTGGCCAGAGGTCTGCTTCCGTGCTTGAAACTTCAATTCAATAATCTCTCTCCTATTGTATTCCACAGAGATCCAGAAGTAATGTGTGCTCAGGATATGAGAGGAGTGATTCTCTGGGAGAGCTGAAGTTCAATTCCTTTATTTCATTTCAATAAATGGAGGTTGACTTTTAAATTGGCAGATTTGTCAAAGGTGATTTTTTTATCACAATTAAAAGCTCAAACATGTAGTGGTCTTATCAAAAGAAAAAAAAAGATTTATTTTTTCCAGATTTCTGAGCAAGTATCAGCCAGAAAAAGCGGAGTGGAGGGAATATGACCAAAATATATTTTCACAAATACAATAATTTTAAAAAATTAATTTGTTCCAGCTGTGTTTGCTTCTCTCAAATAGGTAAATAATTCTGTTATGGTTACACACATTCTCACAGAAAGAAGACTTTGGAAACTCATGAGGATTCATGAAAAGCAAAGTTTACACAGAGGAGGAAATGAGCCAGACAGGAGTCAGACGGCACTGATCACAACCAGCACTTCAAACACATACAAGTACCCATGGGAATATTGGAAAGAATTATAGCAACACCTTGTGCAAGACTTCAGACATGTTGAACTCTGCCTTGGACAAACACTGGGTCAAACACAGCAAGTGTCAAGAAATGTCACTTTTTATGATATTTAAAACTGTGATTGTCTTACCTGAAGGACCCCAGCCTGAGAGGGTTCTAGTTGCTTAATTTATATCTGGCTTTAATGTTTATATTTATTAAAATCTTACATAGGTTTATATATATCCAAATGAGGAACAACCATCTTTGGATCTGAGAAAGCCATCTCCCTAGACAGCACAGCCAGGAATGCTGAGTATTTAAAGCAGCTGATGCACGGGGGAAAAAAGAGGCTGGAAAGACAACAGCCTCAGCTGTGAAGAGGAGACAGCTGTGGTGTTGTGCCCATAGAGCACAGCTGTAATTTCAGCCCTGCATGACCTGCAGCCCATTGTGCCCTAACACAAATAAGTTGAACACTTGCTAACACTGCAGCTGTGACAGAGCAAAATGGAGACAAGAAATCCTGGTGATAAATACCCTGAGCAAGGTGTACAGCAAGCCAGATCAGCTGGCAAGCCAAATAGTTTAAAAGCCCAGTTTTGAGCCAGCCCACCAACCTGTCCTGCTCAGGAGGTGCTCAGACCCTTCTGACACCAGTGGCCAAAAGATGGGCAAGGCTCAAGCTGTGGAGCAGTGGCACCGAGCTGGTGTGCCTTGAGCCAGCTGTGGAACTCTTGTGGCCAGCGTGGCTAGTGCAGCACAGCTTGCACGGGTTTCATGAGAATGGCTCCCAATTGCCAAAATCAAAATAAATGTGGGCACATTTATGCAAGTGCTGTGGATTCTTAGGACAGCACAGCCTTATGCCTGTGACCCTGGTGCCATGAAAAGCTCATCCATGTGGGCTTCCACTGTGGGAAGATGCCTTGGGTACCAAAGAAGCAGCAGCGGGAAAGAGCAACTGTAGTATTTAGAGGGAATGTAAAAGGGCTCACTTCCACCCAGGCAGTTTTCTCTCAATATAATTTTTTGCCAACTGATAGCAGTTCATAACCATGCAACTGAGGGAATCCCTGTGCCATCTGGAGCATTTCTGAATAGGAGTTTCATAAACCATTATGCAACACTTCTTCCTTCATGTGCATATTCCCAGGAGGGCATTGTTGTGGCCTAGGCAATGAATGTTTTAAAACGTCACAAAACTTGATCAGCTCTACCCTGCATTCCACCACCTTCTGTCAGATGGCTCCACTTGGCAGATCTTGCCATCCCACTCTGAGCAATACTTCAAAGTGCAGTTGAGGAGCCTCCCCATTCCTCTGCACAAGGAGGTGACATGGATTTCTGTTTCCCTGCATGGGTTAGTCACATTGTGAGTCATAAGCAGAGCACACAGTAGCACTACCAGACTCACCACCCTTCAGAGATGGGGAAGGAGGGGCCTGGCACTGCATGCCACAGTCCTGTCCCACCAGGCTGACATCCACCTGGTACTGTTCAGTCATCCTGGAGATGTCCAAAACCCAGCCCAAGAGGAGAACCAGGGTTTTTTTTCCCTGCAGGCATCACCCAGAAAAAGGCAGGTTTCAAAGCTGTCCCTGCCACACCACTAAGATTAGCACAAATATTCACTGTCTTCAGCCCAGAATGGTAATCCATCTAGCTGGAATTGGGTCTGCCTGCCCCATGTGAAAGCCATCCTGTCCCTATCCTGTTGCTTTCTGGCCACCTGAGGAAAGCAAAGCAGGGCTGCCCACCCTCTCCTGTAAAGCCTTTTGTGATACTGCTGAAGGAAAAATGGCAGGTTGGCAATTCATGGAGCGCAGATTAGTTTGTGGCCTCCAAGAAAGACATAGCCTGGCAAATTGTCTGTGAACAGCTTCTGCAAATACAGAACTTTCTTGTTATTATATATATAAATCTGGTTTATTTTTCCAATGGATTAAGTGTTTTGTGAGTAAAATGCATCCATCTTTTCACTGGCTTTCCAAAGAGAAGTGCTTTGCCTCCCAAAGGTCTCCAGCCACACAACACTACCACAAGTCCAGCAGCATCGTTATAGCCTGACACACTCTGGCTGCCCACAGAAGAAAGGACAGCAGGTGCTGATTCCAAATAACAAATGTACTTGGCCTCTCACTGCAACCTTTCAGGGTGCAGGGACATTAATTGGTGTCTCTCCTCTTTCCAGAGAGTGGACAGAGGTCAAATGTCATGATATAAACATGAATACATCATCTTTGAGATCTCTCCATCAGTACTGAAATGTCTTGATATTTGCTGGGCAATAGAAACTGACAGATGGATGGATGGATGGATGGATGGATGGATGGATGGATGGATGGATGGATGGATGGATGGAAGAAAAGACCAATGGACACAAACTGTGTGGTCTCATTGCCTTTGAAGACCGCACTGATGTGAGATAGCACACACCATCACAAACCATCTGGTGGCTGAAGTGGTCAGACTGCTATTCTAGCATCAGAAAGGTCAGAAGTTGGACACGTTTCTTAGAGAGGTTGTCTTATAAACAAAAAAAAAGAGGAAAACCATCTTTGTTTGTGGCCTGTAACAGCCTTTTTGTGAGCACTTACAGACTTGGTACAGGAGAGGATGGCAACCTGATGATGACAAATGAACTCTCAGCATCTCAGTCAGCCCTGCTGCTTCATTCTGGTAAGATCATATTCATCCTGAATATGAAGCTCTCTGTTCATCTGAGGTGGACATCCCCCTGGAACACCCTGCAGGCCTTCTTCTGGACCCAGAGGCACCCTGGAGTCACTCCATCACTGCTGCAGCACAGTTGGTTTTTTTAAACTTTCCATTGATTTACAACTGCTCCAGGCAATAATGATCCTGTTAGCTGCATGCTCTTGCTTTCATTAACAGCTCTTCTTTTCATTCTCACAGTCTGTGAGACCCTCTTGTATCTATCTGCATGTCTGCCTCAGAGCAGGATTGCACTCTGCAGAGCAGGAATTGTTTTACTCTATTTTTTTTTACCATGGTATGTGGCAAACCTCAGCACATGGCAAACCATCCTGTCTGGGTTGCATCAGACATCAAGGCTTCCTCTCCAGCAAAGCCCCTGGCCCCACAACATGGTCAAGGCTGGTCTGAGTGCAGCAGGAAGCTCAGGCTCCTGGAGGCTGGTTGGGGGAAAAGGACCATCTCAGGGCAGGGACCTCTGCAAGACTTGGTGGCTCATCAAATCTTTCTTGCTCTTTTAAAAGTACATTTCTAAATGTGCTGCCTTGAGGCCAAAGAAATTCCCAGAACAAGCATGAATTTTTCAGGAGAATGGAATGTGTCTACTGCTGTTCTCTAAGGCACAAAGGAGGTAAAAAAGGGTTATTTTCTGATTTCAAAGAAGATATTCTTAGTACAAACTTCCAGCAACACATCCAGACAAACACACACAGAAATACTACATATATGAACATGTATGTGTGATTACCACCACCACCACCATTTCAACAGAAGCCCACCCTGGTAAACATTCATCATGTTCCTCTGCTATAAATCATTTATCTTAACACTTGATCTGGAAGTAAAGCACTTTCTCTCCCAATAACATACTAACTGACAAAGGGGAGAGAAATTAGCCAAGGAAAATTTGCTTTGCCTGTTACTGAAAGCCCCAGTAATGCACTGTCCTTGCTCTCTTTTCATGCTCAGTACCCAGAATGGCTGCAGAGTTGTTACCAGGCTGTTGGGCAGGGCTGGGGAGTGGAAATTTGTGTATGGAACCCTTAGGGCTAATTGCATGTGCCACCTTTCAGGTGAATAGAAAATTCGTACACTTGGCCTGTACCCAAAGTGACAGCCCTATCCCCTGTGTCACATAAACATGTTTAGAAAACAATTTTTTGTCCTCCATTACTGAGCATTAAATCTTAACTAACATGCTGCTGAGCTGAGAAATGCTCTTTGTTCCCAGCAGTGGATCAGTCCCCCACTAATGCTGCAGGCTCCTGATTTTGTCTCTTCCACCACCTCCCCTCCCTGCACAGGACACCCAGCCAGCACAGCACCAGGGCCCATGTTGGCAGGCAGGATGGTGCAGAAACTCGGCCCCCGTGGTTGGTGGGAGGCACAGGAGTGAGGCTGGGATGGGACAGAGCGTTCTGAAGCAGCTGCAGACCAACCCAGTCAGTCTCTCTGTGCTTGTCTATACGCCCATGTACATGTACTCAGAATATTTCCACTCTGATCACAAAGCCTCATGAACAGAACCTATGCATTTCAGCAGCTCTTCCTAAAGGCTGAAGCCTCAGCAGGCTGTGCACTTCTAATGGAGGTCAAGGCATTAACTATTTTTTGTGCTAATATGGAAAAAATAAGTAATCCTCTGTTACATGGCTTTCTGGCAAAGAAGTCTGATCTCTGCTTCTTCTAGATACTTCCATTTTGTAACACTGCACAAGAGGGGATCCAACCATTTGGAAGTGGATATAACCAAATAAAATAACTGACACTCTATTCTTATTATGGGTATGTGCTGCTAACATTTCTCTTCCACCAACGCTTCACACACATCCAGGGAATGATGCAGTCTTTGAGCTGATTTACCACTAACCAGTTGAAACAACAAACCCAGAGGAATCAAATCCCCTCACATTCTCACATCTGAACAGAAAGCATTTGAGTGGTCAAACTTGTACTGAGCTTTTCAGAAAACCAGTTTGGAAATGAGTTCAGGGAACCCTCCAAACCATCTCAATGCCCTAAATCCTACCACTGGCTGAGGTTAAAAAACATCTGAGGTCCAACTAGACTTTATGCATCAAGAAAATGGTGCATCCAACCAGCAGCAACAGACCAACATTTTATCTGGCAATTTCTTTTTTTTTTCTGACTGGAGGTTTTCAGCTGCCAGCTAAGTGTAAATTTTCCTCACTTAAGGCAGGTAAATATTTCCTTGAAACAGTGCCATGAAAAACAGGAAAACAGCCCCACAGTGAGTCATTCTATCTCAGGCAATTTTTCATAATTGGACTGCATGGAACAGATTCCTCTTGTTATTGGTGTGATATCAGATAATAAAATAAATAATTTGCCACTTTTGTAAGCAGAAGGGAAACAAAACAGATTTATAGCATTGGGATTTGGAAACGCTTGTTACTTGCTTGTTTCCCATTTTGTGTCTTCTCAAGAGGTTAAATAAAAACATCAGTGTCTGTCTGCAAAGAGTTACAGGGGAAACAACAGTGTGTATTAAATTGAGACTTCAGAGGGGAATTTCAATCAGTATATTATCAGGATGTTCTGACAAAGTTTAGAATCTCTAGAGATAAAAACAGTTACTATAACTCATACAGCTATTTGGTGCTGATCTGTGATTGCTCTTACAAGCAAAAAGCAAAAATCAGAAAAAAAGGTTGAAAATTTTAGCAGAAATTAAGGAACATGAAAGACAAGAAGGAAAGAAGAGGAAGGTGCAACAAGCAGAGAATCACATAATAGGTAATAGTGATGCAAAGCTAAAAGAAAATGCCTCAAAGTAAGAAAGAAGTCACTTATATTTCATACTGAGAGATGAAACCTAAGAGTGCATTACTGCAAATTCTCCATTTTGTGATGTCCTTTCTAAAACCACGTGTCTTAGTCAAACAGAATTCAGAATGGGAGTAATAGATTCAACTTGAATCTCTAAAAGGATAAAATAGAAATAAAAGTAAGAAAGGATAAGCTCAAGCCTACAGAGTCTCCTTCATCAGCAAAGCCTCAGCAAGTCAGAGTCCCTCAAGGAGAAGGACAAAGTGCCAAGGGAAAGAAAAGCAGGGTTGGCTGTCGGGTAGATACAGTGTCAGGTAAGGCAGTGCCAAATGCCCCACCAATGCCAAATCAGAGTGAACCCAAACTCAGGCTGGGGAGATCCATCTCCTCCTGGCTGAGAGGCTACTGGGAGCACCCCCAGTGGTGCAAGGCACACAGCAGCATTCAGGAAAGCCTCTCTGAAGAAAACAGTGAGATCATGAAGAGCCTGAAAGCTGGAAATCTTTCCAATCTATGGCATTAGCAAGGGAAGGAGCCCACGGGGCTGCTCAAGCCCTGCCCTGGAGGTCAGAGGCCTCCCATATTTCCTGCTGTCCTCCAGGGTCACAGGCACCCACCCTAAGCCCAGAGCAACCCTGGGAGTACAGGGAGCTCCTGTCCCCTGCAAGCTCTGCTCCCTCCCTCCTCCTCTATGGCCCTGTCTGTGCCAAAAGGAGAGCACATGTCAGGGTAGAAGCTCAGCCCCTATTTTGTGTCACCTCCTGGAGGATATTGTCTCTTTCCATGTGCTGTACAGGATGCACAAGGCAGCACCATGTGCCTTCTCTGGGCATCAGATGTTCTGGGTAAATGCTGAAACACCCCTCAGACTGCCACTTGCCAGCTCTGCTTCTCCCAAAAGGCCACTCAAGATGTATCAAAGTCACCAAGTCAGTGCATTTGCTTTACACAAATTCAATTTTGGAGTTTCTCATTAATTCAGAGACATGAAATGATAGACTGAAGGTTTCAAAACTGCTAGGTATGACAGATTCTTTGCTTATGCCTCACTCTCACTTCAGTTCATCTTCCATGCTACTTGATACTTATTTTTGAGTAGTATATACTGGTATGGAATTAAATAGTCAAATCTTCTGGGAAAAGGAAATTTCTTCTGTAAATTCCTTGATCACCACGTAAACCATGGAAAGAATAACAATACTGTATTGACTAGACCCCAGATTAAACACACTGAAGGGAAAAAAAAAAGGAAGACATCTCACTCAGGAAAAGCAATTTGAGTTTTAGGAAGCCTTCTAAAATGTAAAAATTACTGCATTTTAATACAAGGAAGGACTATTGCCAAAGAAATCATTACTCAGAGATAGCTCAAGTGTTGTAGACTACCAGAAGAAATCAGAAAAGAAGAAAAGTCAGGAAAAAGACAATCAGCAACTGAAGCTGAATTCTAAAAACTGCTGACTGCTTCAGCCTTCAGCCTTCTCATGGAGTCTACTATGCACAAAACAGAAACATGTTTCAGAATTTGGCATTCAGAGGCACTGAAATTATTCAGTTACTGCCGTCACTCACTGGGAAACATGACGTTCCATCACATGAGTCATCTCTGCAAGGAAATGGGCACAAAATGTACTGTGATGCACACTGAGGAGTCACAAGTACAGGACCCAAAGAGAGAGGGAGTTTCTGATGTGTAACAAGAGCATGACTTTTGCTGATACCGTGATCATGCCTTTAGCTTGGTGCATGGGATGGGCCACAGCAAGGAGGTGGAAGTGCTGCTGGCACCTCCCTGGAGGAGACCCCCTCCAGGTGGGAAGAAGACATGGGAACACTTTCCTACCTGCTCTGTGTCTGGTTTTTAGCACATGCTGGATAAAAGCACCCAATAAAACCAATTACTGCAGCCACTGGACTCTCACTGTAGTACAGCAATAAAACAAACTTGCAATAAAACAAGGGAATTTTCTGGGGCTGCTCTGTTTTTCCTGGTGCCCATTAATCCATGGCAGAGAAGGGCACTCATCTATCTCATTTAAGTGCACTTTAGATCCCCAAAAAAGCCATAACTGTCTGCTGTTTGGGGAGAGCATACTAAGCCCTCAGCATCAAAGCAGAGGCAGGTTGACCCTCTGGAAACTGCTCAGCTGCTGCTGAGCACATTGGCACCTGGAAACCAAGCAAGGCAGCTCACATCACTGTCATGGTCTTCAGGGGTGTGTCCCCCAGTCTGGCATAAATCCTCCTTCTGCTCAGGTGGGTCTAAATCTGTGCTATATATTCCACATGGTCTGGGGTTCCCAAACCCTGGGCATGCCCTCTACTGCACACGAGGACCCTCCAGCCTCACTCATTGCCAAGATGGGAACGTGAAACTTCTCCGCCTGAAGCTCTTGATTCTGGACATCCTCAGAAGCAGCACACCCAAAATTGCCCCAAACAGCAGCTGATGCTCCTTCACGGTGGCCCCTTTTCCTTCTTATGTCCCAGCTAATGCCCTTGACCCCTTGTACCTCAGAGATACACACCCTAAATGCAGAGCTCATCTTGGAGAAGAAGAGGCCAAAGACTTCCTAGAGCATCAAGCACACAGTCTTCCCTCACTGCTGTAGCTGCTCTGCAGTGTAGTTATGTGGCACAATTCAATGCAGCTCATGACCCATTCCTGTCGTGTGTGCATCTCATGCCCTTTGTTGCAGACAGCGGTTATTTATTCTAAGAGTGTCTAAAAGTCTTCCTCAGAAAAATCCTCCACAATTTCAAATGCCATGATTTTCTTTATCTCCTTTTTGATTCACAATCATACGGGGAAATTGCTGGGGATGTTTTCCCCCTTCACTTTTAGAAGTCAGGATTGTGTTTCACTTGCAAAGAAAGCAATCTTACAGTCAGCCTCTTCCCTTAATGGGATATGCTTAATTTTTTCACTTTGCAATGAAAGTCCTTGATTAGCTAAAAACATGCATTAATTACTATTTTATTATGAATTTCCAGTGCATATCTTTCCAATGGAAGTACTAAAGAACCTAGACTGCATCTTACCATCTTTGTGATCATTTGAAAAAATTGCCCTGCCTCATGGTGACGTAGGGAATCTCATCAAGAGACAACCCAGACTATGTGAAAGCAGTATGATTACAAAAAGCATTCAGACCAAACCAGTATGGTATCTTCACTTTAAACAGGTCTTGAACAAACAGTTGTACAGGGGCCTAGAAAATAGCAAAATTGAAGGAAAGGGAAAAGTTCCAAATGAGTGGTTCATTACAGTGGATAACAGCCAACCACATCTGGTCCTGCTGATGAAAGTTTGCCTCCATCACCCCCCAACAAAACTCCCAAAGAGCAGAAGTGACATTCTAACTGTGTTTGTGGTGGCTTTTGATTCCCTACCATGAAGGACTATATGAATTTACAAAAGGTCAAGGAGCAGTCAACAATGTGGTTTGTCTCAAACCACATATTACCTATAGGGGTGTTCAAAAGCCCAAACACAAGAGCAAAGAGACCACTTGACTTGTCAGAGGCAGGGCACAGCCATCCTGGCTACAGAAGCTGCTGAAGAAGGACCAGGAGGTTGTATCTGGCTCCCTCATGTCCTTGGCAGCTTCCCTTGAAAGCCAGACATGGCTCAGCAGGGGGGTGCACTCACATCCTCCCTCTTGTGATCACCCAACAGCTGAGCACAGAGGAAAGCTATGGATTTCCTAACCACAAAAGGACACGTGTCTGGAATCAGATGCCTTGTGGGTGCCAACAGCAAGATTGAGAGCTAAGCTCTTTTTTGAGTCATTCATCAGCTCAGATGTGAGTTGTCAGCCATTTGAACGTTTTTCACAAAAGCTGCCACACAGTCTGTGCTCTTTATCCATCCTCCAAGTATAGCAGTAGAGATGTGTCAGACCCACTATTTTCATTTATTAAAACTTTCTGCCTGGTTTGGCAAACTGGAGGAAAGTTCTAGATAGAGCCGAGCATTAATTAACCTTCTTGCATTCTCCTAAATCTCCAGTTCAAAGCAGTACATACTGTAAAACATAGGGGGAATGATTCTCTCTCATTTAAGATATCCACTGAGATCCTGTGTCAGACTTTCCCTGCACTCAAACCCAGGCCACTTCCCTCATGCTTCAGAGACTTCCAAAGCTTCTGTCCAGAGCATCAGTTGTGCATCCCCCAATTTTTAAAACAAAAGAGTTAGCTGGAACATAATCAGAGAATGAAGAAGGCTTTTAGGATAAGTCCAGTTCCTCATAATTTTTAGATATCCTAAAAATATAGCAGCACATGGTTTTACAACTTTTTGGAGGGGAAAGGTTGGAGCATTGAAATCCAGGAAGTCTCATATGAGAAAAAGGGGCACTGCTGGGGTGAAGCTGTAGGAACCTGTGTCCTGTTCCCAGCAGAAGCCAGGGATGTTGTGTCTTGGTTTGAAAAGACAAGTGTTTGCTAAGGTAGGCAGGAGCTTCTCTTGAAATGGAAAATGTAAACTCCCTCCCTCTGAATTATTATACTTTTGAAATTAAGGGGTTCTCAGGCAAATATATGGAAGTAGGAATAACAGTTCTTTATTAGGAAAAATAAAAATGCAGTAATATAAAGCAATATTAACAGAGTCAGAATATGACCTGACACACTGTGGGTCAGGGCGTTGGTAGCAGTCCCATTAAATGGTGGCTGCAGCCCTCCTGCAGTGACAGATGTGGTTCTGGTCAAGCAGGGATCCTGTAGCAGGGTGGAGTTGTCCTCCGAAGGTCCAGTGATGGTGTAGATGGGCCTGGTCCTCCTCTGAGAACCCAGAAGAGAAGAAAGCTGCTCCTCTGGGAATCCAGTGGGAAAATGCTGCTGTGGTGTTCTAAGTCTCAGATTCTATCCAGGTAGGAATGCTTGGCTCCTCCCCCTGGGTGGAGCATCTCCCAATGGGATGATGTAATTTAATCAGTCATGCAGTAAGGCTCAATGGCCCATTAAGAGAAGATATTTCCCCAGAGGGAGGATGGGTATGGAAGAGATAAAGAAAACTGCCCCCCCCCCCCCCCCCCCCGCCACCGGTTTTGACAGGTGGCTTATTAACAGAAGATGAGAGCCCCACCTGGTTCTAAGGGTACTTAGCACTTGTAACCTAAGACACGCTGCCTGAGGCTGTCCCCAGGAGAATCCAGGCCTGCTCACATCTGCTGTCTGAGGTGCTCCTAGGAGGGATCCCTGAGCCATTTTGGTCCAAATGCCCTGGGTGAGTCCAAACAGTTTAACAATGCGTCCAGAGATTCACTAGTCCAAGCTCCCTACAAAGTCAACAGAGAGGAAAACATTTCTGCAGGGCAGCTCAGGCTTTCAAGGTGCAAGTCTGGGCATACCTGCCCTCCCTTTGTCCCACAGAGTCTGAGGCAATTGAACTCCTCAGATGGATGGCTTAGGAGGAAGTCCACAAGATGAAGGTGGACACAAGGTTTATTTAGAGAGGCACTCACAGCTGAGTGTGGTTTGGAGGGATTGGAGACACTGGGCAGGGAAGCAGCTGGCCAGGGTAATACTGTGCCTGGGCAGCCTCTGGGAGAGGGGATGGTGCCTCCCCAGAGGGGACAGTGTGTTCTTGCCACCAAAATGGGACAGTTAGCTGAAACCAGTGGGGAATTGTATTCAAGTACCACAGAGCAGCGGTACAATATTACACCACAGAAATATGTAATGTATTTACAGTGAGGAAGCTGAAGCCAGAACTCTAATCCCACTCAGTATTCCTTTTGTAAAAGTACATCAGTCTTTGCTTTTAACAAACCTGTTCTGCAAAGAGTTCTTGAGAGACCTTTGAGTCGTGTGAGGAGAGTCCAGCTCCTCTAGGACCTGCAGCAACTGAGACTTTGCATAATTTATAATGTAAAGCATAACTAGAGGGAAAGGAATCCCAGGAGTTAACAGGTTTAACTCCACTAATTTCAACAAGTTATAGCACTGACTCAGTTCAACACACTATATTTTTAGTGAATTGGATGTAAAAAATAAACAAGTTTTTTCTGTAGTTTTTACAAAGACAAAGATACAGATTCTGACTTTTCAAAGCTACTCCCAGGAAAAAGGCAAGAAGTAAAAATGAGACACTTCAGACAGCAGCAAAATGAAAAGCTCAGAATGGAAATAACCTTCTTTGTCCAGTAACTCGTGATTTAGGTATAATATTCTGGCCCTGAAACTAAAGCTGAAGGAGACTTTATTACAAATGCAGCTGCATTTTTAATTAGACAGTGAAAAGTAGTAGGAAAAAATAGCATAGGAACAATTTTGTATGGGGACTGTGTGACCTAATAGCTGTTTTTCAACTGTAATTTCAATGATTTTGTGCTCTAGTTTCCTTCATCAGCTGACTGGGGACTGTTTTTCAAGTCATTAGGAAATACAAACATACCAATTTTATTTTAGAACCACAGAGAAATGGCACCTATTAGAAAAAATGTGGGGGTTTTATTCTTACCTAAACTGATTGTGCATTCTTTAAACTGGGCTGATATAGTGGCCATGCTTTTTTTGCTACTGATAGACAGAAGAGAGGAATCAGAGCCCATATGATATTTCCAGACAGCAAGTTACAGGCTGAACTTGTAGAAGTGGCAGTTCTTTGTGTTTCCATAGCAACCCAAGCTGCAGTTGTCAGTAATTAAAATTAACTCCATAGTTTTATTGGAATGCCAGGAGCTGCCTTCTCAGATGATGGAGACAAAACAGAAGCCACAATATCTGCAAAAATAACAGTTTTCTATATACAGCTCTGCCATTCCACCAGCAGCATTCAGCCACATTGCATCCTAGTTCCTGCAGTGCTTTTCCAGCATCTGTTTGACCATCAGTGGAAAATGGCATCTAGAAGATTTTAACCAAACTCCCACAGCAAGCCCAGAGCCTTGCAGATGCTGACACATGGTTCTCCTGCCTGGGCAGTCCTCTCTCCCAGCCTAAGAAAGGTGAGAACAGCCTTTCTCCAGGTCAGGCCCACCTGGAGCCCAGTGAGGCTGGGGCTGGTGAGAGGGTGCATCCTGTGACAGAAAAGCCCATTGAGAGAGTCTTGCAGGCTCTGACATGGCTTTGGGGTGGCTCCTTTCATTTGTAGCCAGCTGCCCCTGAGCTGCCATCCTCAAAGCAATGTCTGTGCCACAGATCACAGCATGAGCAGGGCTGCAGACTGCAGCAAGCAGTGGTGCTGGTGGGAAGGGGAAAATCGCAGCCCTCTAACCCTCCCCAGCCTCCACTCCTACTAAAATTCCCTAGATAAAGTGTTTGTCACCCAGAATATATCTACATCCCAAGTAAGGGAGACAGGGGGAGGCCCAGCACTAAGCCCTGGCCATCAAGCACTGCTTCAGTCAGGTGATTTCTTGCTCTGCCCTGACCCTTCCCCACCAGCTGTCTGCAAAGCAGGGTTTGCACAAGTGTGCTGAGATGGTTCACTGCAGGACTCCTCCCCAGTGTGACCATTGGTGTGACTGATCTGAGAAGACAGCACCGTGTTTGGCTCCCTCTGCACCCCCACTTCTCCAGAACCATCCTGGATGGCTTTGCAACCTCACATGTCCTGGTGCTGAGTAGCAACAAAACACCACAAGGATCGTGGGGAAAACCCACTGCTGTGGTGGGCTGCAACACTTCTCTCATTTTCCTTTAGGCAAGTGAAACTGGAAAAATGCAGTAAAAATAATAATCATAGTTTTATGTGGGGCCCAGGGGAGAGCCAGGGCCAAGTGCTGCTAAGTGTGGATGCAGCCAGCCTGCTCTGGAGGGAGCAGAACCAACGTGAACCTGTTTGTTCCCCTTGGCCTCCCACACAAAGATCAGTTCTTGACTCTCTTTTATTTACTAGTATACATAGAGAGTACTGAAAACCAGTCCTGTGTCCAAAAAACTCCTAACTTAATAGAAAAATACATTATTTTGCTACTCAGAGAAAGATTATATTTTCCAACTGGCTAAGTATAAATTGAAATTCATCTCTTAGGGCCACAGCTTACCAGCAGCTAGCATCTCCAGCAAAACAGATTGTCATTAGTTGCTCTTAGTTGTTAGATAAGCCAAAATAAAGTGTTATATTAATAAAAAATATTTTCCTAGCATCTACCCTGAAAGGATAGCAGTTTACAGCAAAACAAGTACCTGCATTTCATGCTAATAATTCAAATGAGGCAGAAAATTGTAACACCATTGATTTATATCTTTAGGATGAATGAGAATACAAAATATATACATCCATACATGTATCAAGAGCTCAGTAATAGCATCAAAACTATATGCAGAGAGGAATTTGCTTTAAAGGTAATATCCATGATTAGCATGATGTCTCCTACCAAAAAAATCATTGGCAAAACCATACCTTCTGCAATGAAGCCTTAAGGGGCTTCTATGGAAACTGACTTCGATAAAGAAGGCTTGAATTAGAACACTCTAAGTTTAAAATCTTTTTTAAACACAGTTTGAAGCAAAATTTTGTTGGGTTTTTCTAAGTTTGGAAATCAGCTTTCATTTTCTGATTGCTCATTTCCTTCTATTTAGACAATAAATACCTGGAAAATTTTGTTCTTCCTAATTTTTACCCCAGAAAGCCTCAAAGCAGCAGTTCAAGAATCTCTCACAGAGCAAACCAGAAGTGCCCAGAGCTATGAGATTCAATAATCCATCCTGCAGATGGAACAACCCAGTCACACTATGATTACTGTTCACCACTTCCAGCTCTGATTTCATGCTGAAACAAAATTCTGGTAAAGGCACAAGCCACAATTTCCAGGAATGTCCATACAAGCAGCACAGATCAGTGATGATCATTCAGGGCATGTGCTCAGGAAGGGTCTCTTTGGAAGCAAAGCTGTATTTAGAAGTCTCCAACTTGCAGCTTGTTATACAATGCTATCAATAGTCAAAATCCTGCCAGGAGAGACAATATTTTTCAAAATGAGCTTGCATTGCTCCGGGGCTGTATTGGCTGTATTGCTGTGCTGCTGCCTTTGACTGCTTCCTTTCCCTCCCACTTGAAACTTGATAAGATCATGGTGGGAAATGGAGCATAAGATGGACAAACAATGCTGTTACTCCATGAGAAATGCACTCAGGAATAGAGGAAATCCTACATTTCCTTATGAAGATAACTTTTCAAATAAGACTTTAAGCAAATATGCAGTCCTAGCCACAAGGGGAGCCTGACGTGAGCCAGGCAAAACTCCAAAATGTGTAAAGGGACACTTAAGCCTCTATCTAAAAGGTGTCTAACAAGTGCCAAGGCAGAAATCCATATCCACACCTCAGGTTCAAAAGACTTAATGCCAATGAGCATTAAACTGAAATGTGTTCATGCAGACTGCCCAGGAACCTCTCTGGCTGCTCCACTGCATCATCCTGCCTCTGGTGCTGGAGCAGTCCCCCTAGAGTGCTGAATGTGTCCCACATGCAGGAGGGATCCCTGCAGCTGCCAAAACAGAGTGACACTCTGGCTTGTGTCCCTCAAGCAATGCACACTATATGCACCATGCCACAGGGTTTGTTGCAAGGATGGGGTGGGATGCAGAGCCAGAAATCTGTGTAAATGTGATACCATCCCACAGGAAAAAAATTCCCCATGGGGAAAGAAGGTACATGCAGGAAAGAAGAACAAGTCAGCAAACCCACCCCAGCCCATCTGGCCTAGGGGTCATCAGGACAGCCCGTGGTTTTAAAACAAAGCACATGTTTAAGTGTTTTGTTAGAAACCTTATGCTGCTAACCATGTGAGCAGCAGCACAACTTTCCCAAAGCAAGCTGGCTGGCTGTCTCTCTGCTTCAGAGGCAAATTGTATTTGAGGTACATACACCAGGGACTTTTCACATGTATCACATATCTGCACAGATGTCTGGTGCAGTAGGACACAACAATCTGTGCACTGAGCACCTCAGTTTAGGAGAGACCAAATTCATCTCATGCAGCCTTGGGTTCAATACTAGATGTCAACAAAACAGAAGCAGAATTCAATCACCTTCATGAAGGTTCTCACATGCCCAACACACTTCTTTCACCTCAGGGAGGGTTACAAGTTTCAGAGCCAGGTATTACTGTGCCAGTTTTTTCTGGCCAGACAAAATTCGGGTCAGCAAAGGCCTGCCCAGAAAGTGGAAAGCAGACCTTTCTGCATAGCATGACAGAGGTAGGAATGAGGGGGAACCCCAACTCTCAGCATTGCCTCTTGGAGAGCCCAGAGCTGCAAATACCTTTTCCACTCATCCTGCCCATCAGGACACCCTCAGCAGCAGCAGGGAGCATGAGCAGGGCTGGCAGAGGCACTCAAATGCAGCCAAACCTGGCAACACCACTCTGCTGCCTGGTAGAAGTGGAGAGAGATAACAGCAAGAAAGATTTAAATTAAAGATATGGCTTCAAAACCTCAGCAGCCGCTCTGAAGGAGTTGAAACCTGTTCTGTGTGTATCTCTGACCTGTCAATAGTGATAAAAGTGCCTCCTTTCCTCCTGCTTTTTTATATACTGCTACACAGCTAGATTCCAACATGCAGGCATGGCTTCTCTATTTTGTCATGGTTGGCTGCATTTTTCAGAACTCTTTCGCCTTCATTAAACTTGAATAAAAAGAGGTCTATTAAAAAATGCAAAGGACTCATTTTTCAAAATCAACCCTAGCCTTCAATTCTTCAAAGTTAGAGCACTGAGTCTTTCATTTGGTTTCATCCCACTGCAAAAGAAAGGGAAAAACCCATTTAGAGGGTAACCAAGAACATAAATGTCTCAGGGCCATGCAGGACAATCCAACACTTCCTGCCCCCTTCACAAGATGGGCTTTCCATGGTTATTGGTGGGAGGAAGAGATCTTCCCAACAGAGCCCAGAAACTGTCCCTGGTGAAGTGGTCACAGCACCAAGCCTGCCAGACTTCAGGAAGCCTTTGGACAATGCTCTGAGGCACATGGTGTGGCTCTGGGACTGTCCTTTGCAGGGCCAGCAGTTGGACTTTGATTATCCTTGTGAGTCCCTTCCAGCTCTGGATGTCCTTTGATTCTATGACCCAGAACAAGAGACAAACTGCGGAGCTCCAGCAGATCTTCTGTAGAGCCCTTTCCTTCCCTGCCTGGCATTAGGTGCCTGAGTTTAAATCCTTCAATCAGCTGTACAAATATCCACAGATGTGCACTAAACTTTTTCACAGCTGTGATCAACTCTTAAAAGAGCACTTGGCCATAACTTCAGGAACTGGGTCGGAGCAATCAATATCTTCCAACAACACAAGACAGAAATTTTGGGTCCGTTTTGGATTCATAACTAAGCACCCATTTTCAAGGTGATCTTGTCTCTCAGGCTTCTAAATCAAGCTATTTTTAAAAGGTTAGCAAACAATAAAAACTCCATATTTTAAAGAGCTTAGTGCACAGGATTAAGCACGAACTGTTGCAAATTGTCAGTGCTCTTCTCACATCAACGGGACAGGCAATGACATTTGGCTTGGGCAGCAGCCAAGAGATGCACAAAAGCTCAGGCTTTTTGAAGCTTAGAAACACTTGTATAGGTGTCTAAAATGACAACTTGGGTTTCTGGGGGACGTCCAAGGAGAACAGACAGACAGCATAGTGGACTATGCCAGGGAACTATGGCTTTGAAGTTGGAAAGACCACTGTCAATAAGCCTCATGGTAACTCTCCACCAGGACCTGTTGCTGCAAACAAAAATATGATGAGAGTTTAGGATGTCAAACGAGTCAACACAATGTTTTTAAACTCGCAGTAACGGCCACCAGAACAGCTGCTTTGTCTAATATTTTCCTTCAAGCAGAGAAGACCACAGCAGCATTCCTGGCATAACATGTAACACAGTAAAAGTCTTCAAGAGTTTTTAAGCATTTTTTGCTGTGAAACATTCAAAGCGAAGGCATCAAAGATCAGGAAATATGTGACACCTGCTCATTCCCTATATCTGATGGAATCTGGGGGTTAGTTTATATTGTCATTGGCTTCTGGTTGTTTCCTGCTCCAGACCAGAAAAACAATTTGTTTATGACTACTTAGGAGGAGGAATCAGTTTAGATGTTTCAGACCTAAAATCATCTGTAGCTGAGTCTCCCTGAATTAAAGTCACCATCCCTCATTACTGGAAACATCAGCCAATCCTCTGAAAACCATCTGTCATTTAAACCATGTTGTCTTTGTTCAAGCCTTTTGAATCTACTTTAATTTTCACATTGCAATTGTACAGCCAATACCTTTATTTAAGCTGACTTTTTAAGGCAGGCCAATGCAGGCAGGAAAGGAAACATCTTCCTCCAAGCCCATAAGGATACTGAGGCACAGATTTATCCCACCTGCATCAGTAGGGACAAGTGTAAGGAAGCCAAGAACTCCACAGCACGACTCAGCTCTCCCAAGACTCAGACCATCTTAGAAAGTGACCAGCTCTTTCCATTACCATACAGATAGCCAGAACTGAGAGGTGTGCCTCACCAAGGGCTACTGTCAAGTGCTTCAAACTGGGATCACTGGAGAACTATAGCAGGTCTGAACACAGCCTGAAGTGTCTTTTCAACTGCCACATTATTTAGCTGGACTGTTCACTTTGCTTTCTGTGAGTGTTAAATTGGAAGACAGTTCTAAAATACTCTATTCTATGTACCAGGGGTTTGTTATTCAAAGGTTTTCATCCATCTCAGAAACTTTAACTATCCTGCAGACCTTGATAAGCTCAATCAAGTGGGTACACTTGCTGCAGACCATGCCTCCTGGTCCCCTCACCAGCCAATTCTTTGTGCATACAAAATTGCCCTTGCTAGTAATAATGAGCACCAAAGCTTCTCCTTGAAGCATCTGGAATATTTCCCTTCAGCTGCCTTGTGAAAGCTGTGTTATGTTGGAGCAATATTTGTAAAGTATTTTGTTAGACTCTGGCTAATGAAAAACCATCAAAGAATCTTTTTAAATCAAAAAGACCAATGACAGACTTGTCCTGAGCAGCAAACTCACCATAGATTATGATGGACTCCCATTGTGGATTGTGCACTGGAACTATATTTCCAAAACTAGAGGGGTAAAAGGAAAAAAAGAAAAGGGTTTTTTTTATACATGAGCCATGGATGGTATAAAATTTCTCCCAGTTTGAAGGAAAATTAGAGCTTAGATCTTCCAGCTGCCACTAATTCACTTGTAACAAAGCATGATCAATTATTGCTATAAACAAAGCACATTCCAAAACAATTGAGGCTGAAGCAATAAAACCACCCATTAGAACAGACATGTTGGACAGGCTCCAGTCAGTCTCATTTAGGTGAGTAATTTAGGCAATGCTCCACTGCAATTTTAGGCATCTGGCGTGGGAGAGGAGGGAGAAGTAGGCAGCTCAGGCAGCCTGACACACTTCTCTGGAGGTTTCTTCTGGAATCAGTGGAGAAGAGTGAGGGCTGATAAATGTGGGAGAATACAGGCAGCCTGCACTGGACAGGGGACTCTGTCCTGCCATGTCCTGCAGGTTGTGAGCCCACGCAGGAGGGTGGAGGGCACACAGCCCCAACAGGACTGAGCTCCATGTTACCCCCTCTGGTAGAGGAGGGCAGCTGGGGCCACCTCCCCTCACACGGGGCACTCTGCAGGGGCAGCTGAATAACACCACACACTGCACGTGGCCCCAGTGTGTCCCACCATCAAATTCTCACTGTGCCTCCCCTGGCACAGCCTCAGGGGCTCAGAACTCTCTCAGACACCACCCAGGCATGGTCTGGGCACAGCATGGGCCATGTCAAGGTGCAGCCCTCACAGATTGGAGAGGAAGAGAATATAAATGTATGGATGCAAGCTGTGCTCTGCCAGTTGTCTCCAATACAAAAGAAGAGTCTCTGGCCCATCAATTTATTTGTTCAGATACAGCCACAATCAAAGCAGGGTTAACAGTCAAGCTCCCTTTCCCCTCAAAGGGGGCCTAACACCAAGGCTCAAGTAACATATTTTCTAGCTGCCCCTCACCTGAACTCATGACACCTGCCTCCAAAGGGGACCAGCTTTGTCAGGAATAGGGTCCAGTGTAGGTACTCAGGATACTCCATGGCAGATTGTCTCTATTACTCTCCCACAAACCCACCCAGGCAGGCACCATGTGCTTATGATGGTGTAAGAAACCACTGGATAACTGGAACCATATCCTGTGCCCCATGGCACTGCCTGGAACACTGTCCTGAGCCTTGGAAATCTGGTCTTATGGCAACAGGGCACCCCAGAAAGAACTGAGCCAGGCAAGGGGACTAATTTTCAACACAACCTCACAGACACCTGGGTTGAAGAGCATGGCATTGTGTGGGTTTATCACCTCCCTATCTGTGAAAATCAAAAATACAGGAGACTGTTAAAGCCAACATTGAGAGCAAGGGGTGGTGGGACCTTCAAACAATGGGATACACATTTAGCAAAGGCCACCTGGGCAGTCAGCATTAGAGGATCTGCCAGCTGTGCTCAAGCAAAACTTCTGCATAGTGTAGAACGGGATAAAGTCCCTGTGGTGCACACAAAAAAGCTTCTGGGGAAAACAATCGGAGTTATTCCTGCATCAGGCAATGACAGTCCATCCATGGGATTGCTGTTCTCAAGGACCTGGCTGCATTTGGTGGGTAATGTGGGAGGATAGGGAAGCCCAAAGTTTTGTTCCAGGGGATCTGGTTCTGTGTGAGAGCAGCCAGTGATTTGGGTTGGATGATGCTAATTGCCATATAACACTCATGTCACCCCTGCTGAGCTGGCTACACACAACATCAGGGGCATTACAGTAGGAATCACCCACATTCATGAAGAACAAACTTTGATGAAACTGAGCAAATATAGAGCCCAGATAGAGCTGAACTAGCACAGCAGTGATGGAATGACAACTGACTTCAGCAGGCAAAAATCCAACACCACACACCACCTCTCCCGTCCCAAGAAGTAAAATGACAGATGAAACCCAAAGTCATGGACTAAATGAAGTCAGTGGAGTTGTTAGGGGGATGGCACATAGACTAAGGGAATGATATCTGTGTTTATATATCAGAAGACAGGAAAAGTGATGGTGGTTACTTGGGATCTATTGAAAAGTGTGGGAGCTGGGCATGACATAAATTGTATAGAATAAGGGGTTAACATTGCTCTGATTTCAGCTAGGATAGAGTTAATAATATTTCTAGTAGCAAATATAGTGCAGTGCTTTGGATTGAGGACAAGAGCAATGTTGATTGTTATCAGCACACTGGTGTTTTAGCTGTTGCTAAGCACTGTTTTCACTCAGTCTAGGACCTTTCAGGCTCTCACCCCACCCCACCAGCAAGTAGGATGAGGCACACAAGAAGCTGGGAGGGGACACTGCTGGGACAGCTGACCCAAGCTGGCCAAAGGGATATTCCATACCATATGGCTCCATGCTCAGCATGCAAACTGGGGGGAAACCCAGCCAGAGGCCAGTGTTTGGGAGCTGGCTGGGCATCAGCTGGTGGGTGGTGAGTAATACATTGTGCATCACTTGTTTTGTACACTCTAATTCTTGTATCATTGTTATTAGTGCTGTTATTTTCCCTTCTGTTTCTGTCCTATTAAACTGTCTTTATCTCAACCCATGAATTTGACTTTTTTTCCCAGTTCTCCACTCCACTGCAGGGAAGGAGAAGGGAGTGGAGGAGCAGCTGTGCAGAGCTTAGCTGGTTTACATCATGACACCCAGCAGTCAGGACAGCTATAAAGTGCTGGTGTAGGTCCTCTGTCACGTAACTTCCCCACAGGTGAGGTCCCTGGAGGAATCTCTCAAGTGCTAGACTGTAACATTAAGACCAGTATCTATCACCACCCCGAATGTGACTGCAGTCCAGCTACACAGTCTCATCTATTTAGGCTGCCCTGGGGAAAGATCAAGTGGCTCTTTGTCCAACCCTGGATCACCAAATCTTTTGAGGTGACCTGCTTCTGAGAACTGGCACATCTATTCAACCCTGAGCAATTGGCATTAGTCACCCAAGGAAGTTCTATGCCAAGGCCAAAGATGAGTACAGAAAATTCTGGGAAGCTGATGGACAATTGGGTTCAGAATGGTGGGATCCATGCCAAGACAGCAGGAGGAGCTCATCCTTGAATGCCATTCAAAAGGCAAAGTCAGATATTATTATTATTATTATTAATAATTATTATTATTACTACTACTACTACATGCAGAGCTGCCACACAAGTTTCTGATACTGAATAGCAACAGGTGGCAATGAGAAGGTGTAAGAAATGTGTGAAGCATTAACTGTTCCCACTGTTCCAGATCATCCAGCAACCAACATTTTGGAGAATACTTGCACTGGGTGCTACACTTGACTTTTATGCTTTACCGACACAACGAACTGTGTCTTCCATATACATTTCTTCCTTTTTCTGGTGTGAAATTTTCTGGTATCAATGCCTTACATTCTGATGACACTCTATTATAAAATACAGTGAATAATTATCCTTTATTCACCTCTTCTAACCATCTGATATCACCCCCAGTCATCTCTTGGTGTTGAAATTTTAGTATATTCAGTGTTTCCTGCTATAGAAACTGTTTCATATTTCTGATTAACTTCCTCTGCAATTTTTTATGTTCTACTGCCTTTGCAAAATTTATTTCTTATATAAAAATATAAGAATATATTTCTTAAATGTAAGATATATTTCTTATTTCTTCTATGCAGTTAGGTGCTGCATAAATTCTGATTACATTGACCTAAATCTGCTTGCTCCTTGATTTTGGGCAATATCTACCAGCTAGGTGCAGACACAAGTTTAGATTTCTCTTTTTGCCCCTACTCTTCAGCTCTGCCAGTTCCCAAATGGAATCAGTATTACTTGTCCTGCTGCAGCAGGTCAAAGTTTTGGGATGTTGGATTTTTGCTACCCAGACTATTTTTTAAAAATTATATTTGGGGAAGAGGAAGTATCTGATTTATGAAAGTCAAATTAATCTAGGACCCACACCCCAGCTGTCAGTACCTTTAGGGGGAAAAAAAAATAGACAAAATCAACAGAACCTTTTAGTTTAGATGCCATTTATTAAAATGCAACATTCACATTGTCTGCAAATAACAGCCAGATGAAACTTGTTGGAAGATTAAGTTTCAATTACAGCTGACATTTCCAAAACACCGTGTGATAGAAAAGCCTTTCATACCCCCAAACCCAGACAGTCATCTCATATCTCCTGTTTCTGGTCATCAGCTTTTCAAAGGGTCATCACTGGCAAAATCCACAGCAGAGATAGTGGCTGGCATTTTTGTGCTCCAGCAATCATGGGAGTCATCAACACCAGAGCCAAGTAAGGAGAGCAACCACACAGCATTCCCAGCAGCCTGTGGGATGCTCAGTGATCAGCACACTGTGATGCTGTGATTTCACAGGAGATATTTGATTGTACAGGCAAGTGAAATATCCATACATGTGAGGGGAGCAAAGGGAAAACGCTCATCCATCAATAATAGTGGTTTGGGGAAGAATGGTTTGTCTGGGATTTGAGTGTTGTTTTTTCACCTCTCACAGAATTCCTATGAGTCTCAGAAAAGCTGTTTATGCCAAGTTTAACAGAGGACTACACAAAGTCTTAGATAAGGATGGGTGCCTCCAGCTCTTGTCTTTCTGGGCTCCTTCTGGGCTTCTCAGGCTCATGTGACCAGGGCCCACCCTACATGGGTATTGAGAGCATCCTTCCAGAGGAACTTTTTAGGTGTCTTTGAATCTACTTTCCAACTAAATACCTGCAAGTTTCAGCTACTCCACTAAAAAAAAAAAAAAAAAAAAAAAAGTTGGTTTGTGCGTTCTAAAATGGAGAGATCAGGCTGGAAAACAAAGAGGCCAGCAAATCTCCAGTCATGCCTGAACTCAGACAGGCTGAGCATGACCTTCCCTGAATTCCCTCGCTGTCTCACTGGAGAGCCTGGGCAGGAATACCTGGGTGGGTTTCACAGCTCATGCCTGTGAGCTGGGTGGAAATGTTTGGAAATGCCCAAATCAGCTGCAATGTAGACAGACCTTGAATTGCACATTTGTGGCTGGGATTGTTTATTGATTACAGCCAATATAATCAAAACAGCCTCTTGCAAAAAAAGGGCCTGTCACTAGGGTTGTTGGACACTACCAAAATATCCATTTGGAATAACTCTGGTTATAAGAAAAAGCTTTTCCTGAAAGTGTATTCTGAGAGTTTCTTGTGCCTCTGCAAGCCCTTTGGGAAATGAGACCCATCCAAGGAACAGAATCTTTGAAATACAGACATATGAGTCACAAAAACACCATCTAAAAATGCCTATATGTGAGCAGATTTGTGCTGCCCAGAGTATAACTAAAAATAAAGGAATAATCTAATAAAGAAAGCTACAGGAGGAAGACTAAATGACAGGAATTTTCTTGTAATGTGCCCTCAGCAGGACTAAGCAGCTTCTGATTCCACTGATTGAGATGGTTTTGAGGCACAAGCTGTAGGGTTAGATAAAGGGATGTTCTTAATCTGACTTACTTGAAAATACACAGCACACATCTGTCTCTTAGCTGCAACAAAATATTTATCTTCATCTTTGGGACAGGAAAATTACAAGATCAATTGAAATAAAAAATGTACATGTATCATGCCCATCTCCCCTTTGCCTGGAAAAATTATAAATATTCTAAAACTCCAAAGCGATATTCATAGTTGTGGCTGAACCACCTCTTGACAAGCAGAAATTTTACAAAACCACCCAATACAAGAACAGCAGCTGAACTCCCTGAGTTTGGGAAGAAATCTTATTTAGGAAGAGGTCTTTTCACAGATCCAGTCTCTTGCTTAAGGCTATTTTTTACCAATAACACTATTTGGAACATCAGTAAAATGGACTGACCACTGCACCCAGCACAGCTACTTAGTTTTCTCATCTTTCAATCACCTGACAAATCTTGCATTATTGAGATGCATTTCCCATCTACATGCAGTACCTCAAGCCATCTTAAGATTTATACATTGCATTAATGTTGTCATTGATGGGCATTTCCTAATGGTGGGGGATTTTTTTGTCTCCCTTATTTCCTCCCTGAAAGCATTTAGCACTAGTCAGATTACTTGGCCATAAATGCTGAGCGCTGTTATGTGCACTGCAGGCTATTACCACCAGCTCCTTTTCCCAAAGAGAGACTGATCTACACCCACGGCTGACAGCTCTCCCTCTGACACCACCTTTCTGATCACAGCATATCTTCTTTCATCCCAGCAAGCCTTTAAAATAAGGCTTCTGACCCAAACACCAACAAAGTCATTGGGCACCTCTGCCCACTGTGAGCAGCAAGACCCAGGAGTGCCTCTGATCTGCATCTGATGTCAGGATGAAATACAGATGGGCTGTGCATCAGCCTCCATGAGCAGACTTCAATGGGAGGAAAATCAGATTGCACAGATGCGTTTCAGCCAACCTGCTGACAGAGAGCACTGAGAGATCAGGAGCTGAGGGCTTGCCAGGACCTGGCCTGAACTGTGCTCTGCACGCAGGTGCTGCTTCCCAGGAGCACTGGGTGCAGTGCAGCACGCCAGGAGCGGTTTTAATGTGCATCCCTGGAGCCTCAGGGCACCCACTCCGCAGGGAAAGCAAACCAGGGCATAGATAATGGAGATGAGCTGAAAGCCCAAGTAGGTATTTTATACCTGTGTATGACAGGTGAAAATCAAAGGGAAAAATCCACTCTTATTTACATTTTATGGTCGTGGAGGGCATTGAAAAGCTGAAGTAGTGCTGCTGAAACCCAGTCTGGGCTTTGATAAGCTTCAGTTAGATAAGATGGGAGGGTTATGGTCACTAAACTAGCCTGTTTAATTGAGCTGTTTCTTCTGTAAAATCTCCAGAGTGCTTCTTTTAAAAATGGGTTTAAGAACACAATTCTAAAACAAATATAATAAAAAAAATCTCATTATTGGCAAGGAAGATGATTTACTGGGATAACTAAGATTAGTGGTACCTTAGGTCTTTTCCTCTGATAATTTGAGTGTGAATACACATAGCATTCCTTTGTTTTGCTTTAAAATAAATCACTTGCAAGTATTTGGAAATGAAATGGTATGGTCATTTCCTGCCTTAGGCTGACTCTATTTCTGATAGCCCAGTGCTTTCCACTAATACAATAATTCCTTTTATTGTAGAGCCATATGCAGCTCGTTGTGATACCATTAAGGAGCTCACTGAAGGACACAATGGAGTGATTGCCCAGGGACCAGAGATGTGTGACCTCAAAGTGCTCAGCTTTTCTCCAGTTGGGGGTCCAAGGAGTGCATTTACAATACACAACAAAAGAAATACATTTTGAATACAACCCATGGCTAACTGAATAAATATTGGAAAAGCTACTGCTAAACACTGTATTCATACAGTACAAATAGCAGGAATCCATTTCAACTGCTGAATGCCAAGCAGTACATCTATTCTTACAGTCATATTTTTAACTACTTTTAAAAAATATTTATCACTTCTCTGCTAACAGAAAGGTAATTTTTATCATGATCCTTATTTTTGTCCTAAACCACTTACATGCCTTTTTGATCCTTGAAACCAAAATTTTTCCAAACTTTTCAAAATAAAGTCATTGTTAGTTTGTACTGCACTTTAATTTACACATTGATGTATTCTTCTAACCAGTATCTCATGCTTCTCTTTTTCCTCATTCTGTCCTAAATCATGAAAAATAGACAATTTATTTCAGAATCCAGTGCATTACCAGGAAAATAAATCTACATTGTTTCACTGCATCCTTCCATTAAAGACTGCAACCCTTTCTCCAGAAATGTCAGCATACATGCCAAAGAAATTATATCAGCTCAAACTGCCTTATCAATGTACTCAGATTTACTAGCCCAGCCTCTGAACTGCAGCAAACACGGTAATAAATCTTGTCAGGAAGAAGTTCATTCTGATTGTTTCCTCCCTCAGATCAGAAAACCAAGCATGCATGGCATTATAAATTTTTCCTCATCCATAGTTAAAGGTGAGCTGTGTGCACCCCACACACAGCAGCACCCCCCTGCCCCGATGGGAAATGAGCAGGAGAAGCTTGTGCTGGCTTGCAAGCAAGTGGCTTTTCTTTAAGGAGGCTCTGTCAGACCCACAGAGTCTTACACAAACACAGGAACCTCAGATACCTCTCACTTCTGCTTTGGGCATCCAGCAGAAGCTGGGAGGATCTATAGTTTATTGTCTGTCCATCCCAGGCTCCAAGGATCTCTGTTTATCACCCAGGAGGGTATTACCCCCAACCCCCATCCCACACCACAGTCCTCCACCTAGTGCTTCACTACAATATTTCTGAGTTTAAATAATTCCCATCTCTCTGCCTACAGAGCATAAGACCCTGAGCATCCTCCTCCTCCCCCACAAGATGCAATGCCCCAGGACTGAACCTCAGCAAGTGTGTGAGACCACCTGCTCTCAAAAAAGGCAGCATCTTTTAGGAGCAGAAGGCATAGCCTTGTTTTCCACCCAAATGAGGAAGTGCCTGCCTCATTAGGTGAAAAGGGGCTCAAAAGCCCAAAGAGACCAAGGCCATAACCTTAGTGTGTCTGTCTCTAGGTGTCTTTGGTCTCTCTTCTGCAGCACCAGAAGAGGGGCCACGATGGGTTGGACAAGAGATCCCAATAGGAAATGCTGTTTAGGGAAAGCATGCAAGCCTCCCCACTTTCTCTGATCCATTCTAAATGTCCTCTGTTTGCTGATGGATCTGGTGAATAGTAGTTCTGTCTTCACTTTATCCACTGCCTTCATCACTCCCACACTAACTCTTCTCCATCCTGCAAAGTGACCTCTAGGCCCTGTCCTCTCCTTTCCACTTGTTAAACTCCTTTCCCATTTGTTACCTTCCCATTGCTAACCTTCCCAGTAGTTAACCAGCTTCCACCCTGTACCCAGGCTTTCCTCCTGTAAGCAGTGAGGCTGCTTCCTTCCTTGAGCAACATCTGGTGCTCATCCAAGTACCCACCCATCCAAACACATGATGTGTACTGCATCCCCTCAATCCATCAGCTTCCTGAAACATTCCAAAACTGCAGCCAAGTATCCACCCATCCAAACACATGACGTATACTGCATCCCAGCCATCCACCAGTGTGGATGCCGTGGGACAGAGAGAGGGAAACGGCAAGCGTTTCTCACAGCGGCTTGTGAGAAGTTTTAGGGAGTTGCAAAGACATGATAACTTGTTAAGTATAAACAATCTGCAGGTGGTATTTTTCTACTTCTTTCTCTTCTTCTCAAAGACAGTGTGTGAGGAAGATGTTTTTTGTTAGTTAACCAGTCAAACAGAATGCATTATATCACTCTATAAAAACAGCGCAGTTGTCTTGAATAAAGTCTTCTTTGCTCTTTTCTACAATACTGCCTCCTGCCTGCTCCTGTGTTATTCTCAGCACAAGAGTGACACACCAGCTTCCTGAAACATCTCCAAAACTGCAGCAGGATGCTGGGGCAGGATTCTCTTACCATGATATCTCCTTTTCAGGAGTTATGGGAACATGACAACTTCTCAAGAATACTCAGAAAACTTATTCTTTATTATGAAGTCCAGCATTCTACAGGGGATGGAAGTCAGGATCATGGTTCATCACCCCCATGAACAGTCTTCTACATGACAGAGGAACCCTTCTTGGGTTGTTGGGAATTACACTGCCAGCTCACCAGTTATCAGGCGTAAAGAGAGGTTACAAACCTTGGCCTGCACTGTCTAATTCAGCTATTGGAGCTAATATTTCCCACATATTTTCTTCACACTGATTTCACTCCTTTGACCCACAGGCCCTGAGGAATGTACCCAGTGTGGGAATGTCTTCAACACTTTCAGCAATGCATTCGTCAAAGTTCCAATGGGCTGTTCTGCAATGTCTTAATGTCCATGAAGTCTCATTTATCACTAAGATCCCTTTTATATTTTTCTACCAATTCATTACCTTTCTTTAGATGTATCTAAGGAACCTTTTTACTCTTGGCTTGAGTGCCTTTTGTGAGGTGTTTTCCAAATGCTTTTTTCAGCCCTCTTATTCTCATGTTTAAATTTACTCTCAAATATTTTATGAGCCTTGCCATTACTTTAATTAAAAAAATATTTGTTTTTCCTAGACAAAGAAAACTCTTTGTTTCTTTGGGATCTTTGTCTTCTCTAGAGCCACTCTAATTTTTTGTTGACCGTGTTGTTCTTTATCACTCCTTATTTTTTTTTTATTTTTGGCACACATTTCACCTGTGTTTCTAGCATTTCAGACTGTTGAGGGAGGTTGAGCTTGTTCTGTGTGACTTTTTTTTTACTAATTACTGCCTTTTAATGTCCCTCCTTGTTTCTGAATGTAACATCTGCATGCTAAATTAATTTGTCCTGCTCTCTCACCACAATGTTGAAACTTTTTGCAGTGCAGTTGCATCTATAACCACCTCACCCACTAATGACTCACAGGTAAGACCCAGTACACCACTGAAGAGCAAATCCAGGCTGATGACTTCCCTTGTGCATCCTAGGACTGCTTGTGATGTGAACCCAGCATCCATCACCATTGCCTCATGTAGGATCTCTACAGGTGTCCCATATTAGCAGAAGCGACAGAATTCATTAACAAAAAAAAAAAAGAAAAATGGGAAGCACACATTATTTCCTTTGGTTTTAGTGATGCACCCCATCTTCTTTATTCACTGTTAGATTGCAGAACTACACATCACAACATCAGTTCATTAAAAAAGTGAATATTCTCTCCAAAAATCTAAAAGCTCTCACCTGAGCATGCACCAGATGTGTTTACATCAGGCTCTTATGTCATCCAGCTGAATACACTGTTTACATCCAGAGCTGCCTTTTTCATAATGAATGTCCTTGAAAATTTTGTCATAATATTCTCCAGTGGAAAAAAAAAAATGACTACATATAAATTTCTACTAAACAAGTTTCTTAGGAAGCAATTTCATGATGGGAGAAGAATCTTTTCCCCACCAGCTCTAATGTTTACTTCATCACAGGCAGAGCCATCACTTAAAATTTCTCCCCAAGGCATCATAAATAATGCCACAACACACTGCTCCATTTTTTAGCATCAAAAATTCAAGACACAAATGGCAGAGGCAGTGGCCTTTGTGAATGCTAAGATTTGTTCCCCTATAAAGCTTAGTTATTACCAGGTATTGTCAGAAAGATGTTATCACTGTACCATGCAATTACAGGACTTTATGTGATGGCAGACTAGTTTACAAGAAGAGCGTATGGAAAATACAAGAGCAGATCTATTAGTTTGAAGATGCTTTTGATTAAAGCACTGAAGCTGGCATGACACCTCCCAAGCCTTTGAGACCATCTATGTTTCAGAAATATCACAACACAAACATTTTCTGACAGATTCTGTTTTGGATTGGTAATATCCTCCATAAATCTGTGCCCAGAATCCAGTGTGCACCAAGATCTTGAAATTTGACGTCAAGGACTGGGAAACCACAAGAGTTTAGATAGAAGAGAAGAACTGCCAAATTACAGGAAAATCTCCAAACATGGGATATCTCGTGCTCCAAATGATCCCATTTATTTCTGCAGCATCTTTGGCCCTCATGTTCCTTTACAGATGTTGAGGCAACATTTTTAGTTCTTACATGGGCTAAACTAGTTTCTGTGGTCTTGGATCTCTGCTTTACAAGAAAATACATAAAATATCATGGTTGAGAAAGCCTGTTAATATTATTATTAAGTAATTGAAAATGCATTATTTAGTTTCAAATAATGTCACTTAACATCTTATATAGCTGTTTGGTAGAGACAAAGCTACACTGTACAAAGAATAAATGCATTTTTTGCCTCCTGTTGTATCTCTACTATGTGGAGGACAAATTCAAATTATGGAAGTAAATTACATTTAAGCAAAAGGAAGGTTATGCTTAAATAGACTATAATTGACTAATACAAGAAATTCTAAAATACCTATTAGCAAGAGGAAAGAAATTAAATCCTTTCTCTTTTAATTCATAGGAAAAAAAATCACATAAACATTTCTGCCAGAATTTCATTCTTCCATACCAAGGAAAATCAAAGGCAAGAATGCCTGTTTTCTTTTTAAAGGTCCTATTTTTCTCTCTAGCACCTGAATTCAGCCCAGTGCCAGCTGGGGTAAAGGAGGCGGATGGAAGGAGCCAGAACATCATTTCACAGGTTTTTGGAAAATGTAGCACCTTTTTTGCCTTTTTTTCCTACTTTTTCTTCAGCAGTTGCAATAATTGTGAGGACTACTGGTCTTAAAACAGTCTAAAACCCTTGCCTGCAGAATTTTTCTGCCAACTCCATGGCCCTGGGAGCTACCTTTGGAATAGAAGCTGAGCTGCCTTCAGCCAGAGCCAGCTTTGCAGCTCTGGGCACATGGAGACATCCTCTCTCCTGGAGCTGGTGAGGAGGGAGACAGAGATCTGGGAGGAGGAAGTCTTGTCCACCTCTTGTTCAGCTGTGGGAGCCTGCCAGATGCGAGGAGCTGGCCAGCAGCTGGCTTGAGCTCCGGGCCGTTCTAGTTCCCATTCTAGCACTCTGCACAGCACTCCTAATTAGTTACATCCAAGTGTTTCAAGGTTAGTGTTGGCTCTAAACCACGGAAAATAAATAAGAAAATTTGATCATATGCTTTAACCTTCAGTTCATGGTTGTTATGTGTCAGAGAAAGAAGTAGGTGCTGTCACTTTCAAGAGGAAACACGAGCAATGAATTAATCAAGCTTCTGTCTCACTATCTAGCTGTCTCACTCATTACCTGGCATTTATTAATAAAGGACAAGTTTGTTGTCTTATGTGATTTTTCCATGGTGGCTGGCCAGCTGGTTGGTAGCAGTTCCAGTTGCAGAAGTGCCTTTTACTTGCCAGCCCGATTAGCTCCTTCCCAGATTCCCGGGCAACTACACACGATTATCTGACTGCGTCAATGCAGATATGAGTGATAGTCAGTGACGTGGTCAGACAGCCCCACCAAGCACCTGGGCTCTGGGCAGCTGGCAAGACCTTGCTGGGGCCAGCAAAGGTCCTCACCTGCCAGCTACTGGGCAAGAGGATGCTTTGTAGCACTTCTCCTCCAGAGATGCCACTCAAAGCAGAGCACCGGTATGTCCATGCAGCTTGTTGGAAAGAGTCAGGCAGCACCAGCACATGAAACCTTGTCACATGGTGGTGCGTCCACAGTCCACAGTGTCGAGCTTTGGGATGCTCTGAGTGATTGCCAGTTTTCCAAACTAACAAATTGCAGGGCTTTCTGGGTTGAGAAACAGAAGCTGCTTCATCATGAGGATCAGCATCCTGGAAACTGCCCTGTCCCAACCTGGCCATGAAAAATTTACTAGTGAGATTCTACCCTAGTGATAGACATGTTGACAGTAACATGGACTGGAATTGGACTAGATGATTATTCTAGGTCCCTTCCAGCTGAAATAGTTATCCTATTCTGTTCTATTCTAATCCATTCTATTTCCATTATATTCTTTCTGCCTTATCAAATGATGAAAGGCCTGAAATGCACAACAATACAACCCAGCTATTTTTGATTCATTTGACATGCCTAAGAAGTAAAGTTGAAGATCTCTATGGAAACAGTGAGATTCATCGTAGGAAATTCATTGGATGGGTCAGTCTCTTCAGGTGACTGGTGTTAGATACCAGTTATTTGCTTATCTACTTTTGTCTGGAGCAGATGGACAAGCTGCCCCAATCAAAGAAACCTCATCATTGTACAGCCCTGTGCCCCACAAGTCCACAAAGAGCAGTGAAACCAGTCATTTTCATCAGCTACTCCAGGTCTGAGCCCTCTCCATCTCACTTTCACCTCCTGTTCTGCACCACAAGGGAAAAGCAGCAGGGTCTGCCCCAAGAGACCAAGGCGGCTTCTCTTGTGGCCATCAGCAGGCCATTCCTGGAGTAAGATGACACAGAGCATGGAGCAGGGGCACAGACTCAAACTGTTTGCAGGGAGGCACAAATGGTTTTACCTATGAGACACTTACTGATGTAACCTGTTTGCTGGCATGGGGGGCAAACTGAGGTAATGCCCACAGGACAACAGGCAGGAGCTCAACTGCCCAGACAGTGACACCTGGGAGGTCAGGGATGCCTGTCTCACACATCTCACCAAACAAAAGAAGACAGAAGCCCTACCCCTCAGAAGATATTCACATGAGCAAGGTCCAACAGAGCCTGGAAAACTTTTGACACAGAGAGACATGACTGGAGGGTAGGTGGGCAGAGGAAATCAGTCCCCAACTCTCACTGACTTTCAACCTGACTCAGACACATGAATGTCCTTCACACTGTCTGAAAGCTTCCCTTATCCAGTGCACTTAAAACAACAGTTACTTAGTTTTGCTGAACTGCTCAGAGCTGATTATGCCTTCTTATCAAAACCAGAGAAACAAGTGATGCACATTTTTATGTACACTGTGCAAAATACCATCAAACAGATGTAGGTGTAGAGATGCTATTTGTGAGATGCACCAGCTGGCTCTGCTGCCCCTCAAATGCAAGGTACCTTGCAGTCTTCGTAAAGGTCATGTATGTAACAGGTTGAAAGCAGAAATGTGATGTCTGAAGGCAAAAGCAGGCATGAAATAGTGGGGTGGATTTTGATACAGCATCTGAGTTAGGATTTTTAGAGAAGAGAGAAGGAAGATTAATGGGCTTAAAATATAGTTTGGTTTTTTTAAAAAGAGAAACGTATTGAGAGACTTCTCATAGCATGACAAGTTTGGATAAATTTTCAAAACTGGAGATGCTGGAGTTTCAGAACATATCAATGCATACAATTAGGAAAACTCATTTGCACAGCAGCAGTATTCACAAAAGTACAGAATCCACTCTCCTGTAAGGGCATTTGTGTGAGCACTGGCTTGGCTGACTTGCATGTTTGGCAGGTAAATATAGGGGGCCTATTATTTCAACACCAAAGGCAATATTTCAACAATACATCTCTTCTTTCAGAGCCTAAGGTTGACTTTCAAAGGTGATATAAACCTCTCCAAGGCTAACTAAGGCTGAGTTATAATGAGAGTCAAAAGCTGAACAGTCTGTTTCACCTCTCAAAACAGGACTTGAGCACTTTCAAATATCCTCCTCTTAATCTCCATTGACATGCATTGTTTCTGCTGCTCTATTCTGGGCAGAGTGAGGCTTTTGTAAATATTTGAGTCAGTCCCATAGTACTGAAAATGTGAGACTTGTCTTCTGCAAGGTAGTAAACCCAAGGGTTGTTTTATGCCCACATGCCACCTGGATTTCAATGGAAATTGCAGAAGGATGCCCGTGCTCCTCCAATAACTACTCTAGCAAGAGCAGGGCTTAAGGATCAGTGCCTTGGTCATCACTATAATTGGTGCATCCTGATACCTTTTGTATGGCTATGTAAATAACTGCAGGGGAAAAACATCCAAACCCAGAACAACTGTTTCAGTGACTCCCTGCCTGGGTGATGGAACAACCAGTACTGAGAAATAAACGATGTGACTGATGATGATCCAAGGCAAATTATAAATGTAGATTGAAATGGTGGAGGGCAGAGAGGGGAGAATTAAAAGACCACCTCTTGAATAGATGGAAGTTGAGAAGTTGATCTGTAAAATGAATACTGTGTACAGCTATACTTCTGTCACATGCAAGCTGGAGTGAGAGGAGAACGTGGCATCCAGCTCTGAGCTCAATGCTGCAGCCACAGAGGAGCCGTGCAGGAGGAGCCTGAGCACCACACACTGCACAGGAACAAGAAAATATCCAGAAGGGCAGGTCAGAGCTGAGAAACAAGGGATGCCAGCAATAAGTTCCCAGGAACTTCAAGTAATTTATCTCAGCTCAATGACAGGTTTATTCATTTATAACGTGTTAGGAAAAAAATGGTGCTTGAAAAATAATCCAAAAAATTCCTTTGTCTCTTAGGCTTTGCATATACATAGCTGCCCTGTGCTGCTTTCAGAAAATAACCAAGACAGACATTTTACCTGAGAAACACACATTTTCTTGTGTTTGGAGGTATGTCAGGCTGCCATTTATCATCGTATAAGCAACACTGAAATGCCACTGCTTTCAGATGAGGATCTCTTATCTCTGCCAGGTAGCAATTTAAAAAATACTAAAAACAGGCAGGTCTCATCACCAGTGAATATTGGACCAATACATTGTCCATCTATTGGCTCCTTTAAGGGTTTCTTTCTTATTTGTATTTTAGGTTTTACACTTACAGTAATAATTTCAACCAAAGCACTTTTTATTTATCAGACACAAGCAGATGTTCACAACTAATACATCACAGAGTCACTGAACAGTTGAGGTTGGCAAACACCTCTGGAAACCATCCTGTCAAACTCTCCAGCTTAGGCAGGGCCAGCCACAGCAGGTTTCCCATGACTGTCCACCTGGGGTTTGGATAGCTCCAAGGATGAAGGCTCCATAACCTCTTTGAGCAGGAATATGCCAATTTGACCATCCTCAAAGGAAAGAACTGTTTTCATGCATCCAGACTCAATTTTCCTTTTCATTCCTAATTTGCACCCATGCATCTTGTCAAGAAGACTCAGAAGAGAGAAGTGTCTGGTTCACTTCCTCCCATCAGGTATTTATGCCCTCCTCAAGCCTGCTCTTCTCTAGGTTGAACAGCCCCAGCTCTTTCAGGCTTTCAGCACAGAGGAAATGCTCCTGAGTCTTCACCACCTTCATGGCCCTGTTCTGGACTCAGTTCAATAATATATCCATGTCCCTGTACTGAGGATCCCAGAACTGGACCTGGCACTCCTCATGTGCACTAATCCATGCTGAGCCGAGGGAGAGGTCCTTTCCCTTTACCTGCTGGCAGCACTCCCAGCACAGCCCATCAGGCTGGTGGCACAATGGTGCACTGCTGGGCCATGGTCAGCCTGCTGATTCCAGGAGCCCCACATCCTTCTCTGCAGAGCTGCTTTCCAGCTGCTCTGCCCCCAGTCCGTACCAGGGCATGGGATTGTTCCTCCCCAGGTACAAGACTTGGCATTTCCCCTTGTTGAGCTTCAGTGCTTCAGCCTGTTGAGGTCCCTCTGGATAGCACTACAACAATCTGGTGTATATTTACTCTCTTAAAGTCTTTGGGAACCTCTTTCAATCACCATGGTGGCACCACTGTGCCACGTGGAAATTTAAATCTCGACCTGTTGCAATCCTGCTACCTGTGGACACACCCCACAAGGAAGAGAAAGGGCTGCCTTTTCAGGAAGTAGTGTCTGTCCCACACCTCAGACATGGATTGAAATTTATTGTCCTGGCTTGCTGGTAGAGGAAATGTTTGATTTTGATTTGAAATATTTCAAGGTTTGCTATTTCTCCCAAAAGGCACAATTTTCTGTAGCAACAAAATCTTTTTTTTCTCAAACCAGCTGTACCACAATAGCTAATCTGGTAACAGAGAGATTCTACAAGGCAAGAATGCTCTGAGATCAGAGGGAAAATACATCAATACCAGTGGGGCCACCAGCAATGACTAAACTGCATTTATTGTTTTACTGTTCACTCCCTCAATGCCAGGAGCCAGGCAGCAGGCTATGCTGACTCCATACAGTGTTTTCTTCTGTGCTGAGCTCAAACTACTGAAATCCCACTCACACCCTCTGATACTCCCACTCATCCCACACAAGGGTTGTTGCTTTGTGACTGGTGGCAGCCAAGAAGGTACCTGTTCTCCCCATCCATCAGGCTCTGGGGATAGGAAGAGACATGGGCAATTCTCTGCCGTGAGGCAAAAAACAAAGATCTACAAGAGCAGGCATAAATTATGCTTGTCACCACTCTCCTAATCTCTAGGAAAGGCATGCAGACCTTCAAAAAAGCACTTTTAATGTATGCATTATTAATAGAAAGCTAGTGCACAGTAATAGCACTTTCTGCTACTACTGCTGTCTGCAGCAGGACGAAAGAAGGCCACCAGAGAACCACTAGCTCTGGAGGAGAGGCATGAGTGATTATTATAAACTCATGAATAATTCTGGTTTACATTTGAAAATTGCACTTGTACACACTCCTCTCCCAGCAGAGGCATTTTCAAAATGCACAGATTCCCTGAGAATCCATGTTCAGATGTTTTTGCCATTGCTTTTATTTAGAAGATATGTAGACAGGTACTTAGTGGCATGGTTTATTGGTGGAGTTAGCAGTGTTAGATTTATGACAGGATTGAGTCTTTTCCAACCTAAATAATTCAAAAAACACAGTGAAAAAGGTAAGCTTTCCATATAGCAGCACATCTAAACCTTCTGCCTATACAGGCCTGCAACAACAAAATCACAAGTTTCTTTCCTGAATCTGAGTGCTTCCAGGCAAACCCAAGAAGAGCAGAGCACAGATGTACTGAAAGGATAAGGAAATTTCCTTTACATTATTCCCACTTGTTATTTCAATGATGGTTTAATCCACAGGAGTTTAAAGAACAGCTTTTATCCTACCTCAGAAAGTTCCCAGATCCCAAAGCAAGCACTCTGAAACAACAATTTCACTTAAGTGGTGTGCCTCACTGAGGAAAAGCTGACCAAAGGCAGGTGTGACAGCAGCAAGGGAAGAGCTGCAGGAACTGATCAACCATCTCAGCCAGCTCTGACCATGGTGGGAAGCTGAGGCACAGAGAGCTGAGACCAGCCCCATACAAAGCTGGAAATAGCTCCTGCTTTTGGCTCACACATACCCATGAGTGTCACTTCTTCCAGACCAGGCTTTTTCTGTACAGACTCACCTGGCACCACAGCTCTCAGCTCTTTCCTTTGCCCTGCATTGCCTCTTGTTTCTGTCTGGGGATAGAGAACCACAAAGGCTGCTGTAACAGGCAATCACGTTGCTGGTTTGGGGTGTTATTTACCAGAAACCATGACATTCCCTCTCCCTCTTCCACCATCTAATTCGTGTTCCCACCATCTAGCTGCAAGGGCAGGGTGCTGCAAAATGAAAGTTGAATTTAAGCTGTGATTGACAGTTATGGGAGTATCCCCCAGAGAAACTCTGTCTGAATCTGATGGTAGAAGAGCAAAGATTATTGACTCACCAAGATCAAGGCTGTACAAGGGAGCTCATGGCTTGTGTCATTTGACTCAAATAGTCATTTGACTATTTTTGGTTTTGGGTCATTAACTGAAAGAGTTGAAAAATCACCCAGTTCCCAAACCAACAGCTGTGCATCAGCCTTTCAGTCAAAGTGAATTGGCAAAAAACTATTCTGATTTGAATTTTTAGGTCAGGCTGTACCAGAACTTCATAAACTGCTCACACGTGCTGAATTTTTTATAGTGGTATTTTCAAGAGAATGGTCATTAGGTTGAACAGTGTTTATTCTGGCAGATACTACTGTTTCCATGGCATGCAAGAAAGGAGAATTTTATCTTCTAAGTAGAAGGAAGATAAGGTTATGGTAACAATCCCCTATCTGCTCATCACATGGCCCCTTCCTCTCATCACTCACCTTCAGAGCATCCCCCACTGTATTAGCAATTCCTGATTTCTGGGAAGCATTTCCTTTGCAGAGGAATGTTTACTTATTTATTGACCTATTCAAAGCTTTAGGCATGTACAAAGTTTAGTCTCTTAACATTTTGTGAACTGCCAGTGGAGGGAAGAATTCCAGGAGCCACTTGTTAGTTATAATGATGCCAGACTGTGCCCTCCTAGGATGCACTTTGTCACTCGTGACGGCAATGGGAAGCGCTCCCGTTTATCTGATGGCAAAGTGAGCCTCTCCCAGGCTGTTTTGTCCACAGGGAAAGCAGCTGGCAACCTTCTTTCCTGAGGAAAAGAAGAGCAAACATCCCTCCTCAAACCTGTCTTGTGGAGAGGCACAAAGCACAACAATGCGCTGCGTTTTGTTTGTTTTCTAGTTTTCATTTGCACATTGAGTCCTAATTTGTGAAACAACTGCTCAGGCTCAGATCTGTTTTGCAAATCATTGTGAATTGAGCAGCAGTGGCAGATTTGTTTCAGCCATTTTTGTTGAGCATAGTAGAATGTGAAACAGTGTGATTTGGAAAGAAGAGGCAACACCAGAGGAGAGTTTTGAGCTGCAAGTCCCTTGGCAGCACTGCCAATCCCGGTGCAAAGAATAATTCACATATTTTCTGAGGTTCCTGCTTCAGAAAATCATGACCAAGTCAGATGTCATCTTGAGATAGAACAGTGATGTTTTAATGATACCACAGTGACACAGCCCCTCTGAAACAATGATCTCAGGACAAATAATTTAGTCTTGTTCTTCAAAATCTTTTGGTTGTAGCTAGGATTTCCTTAGGTTCAATTCCTAGAACAACAAGAATCTCTCTCCCAAAATACGGCCAACAGAAACTAAGGGAGGCCATGTTTTCAGTGAAAACACCTTAAAGGTCTCCCAATCAGTGAGCAAACAGCTGTTCAAATGCCCCCACACCAAACTGGGCACTGAATTGTGGTGCCTTGATGTTCCCTTATTCCTCCAAGGTTAGTAGGTGAGGGCTGCTATGGAAAAATCAGAAAATTTGTCCAAGGACAGCAAAGCATACACTGTCATTACAGCCCTCATAATATGCAGAGGTCCTGCATCCTTTTCCTTGCATTTCATTCACTGCTTGCAAGCAGCTGTAGGTGCAACCAAAATAAAACGATGAGAACAGCCTCACACCCTCCAGCTTCTGTGGTCACTGCTTGATTTGCATTATTGAGCAGTCTCACAGTGTCTGCCAGCCAAGGCACCGCCCTGCTGCAGTGTCAAACTGCTGCATCTTCACTGAGCATCTCCATATTTACATAAAAAATGAGACATACCAAAGCATAATATATTTATGCTATATCTCAAGCCACCTGCGCATTATCATTCCAGTAACCTCTCCAGCAGGAAATGAACTCCACATCTTCACAGAGTAGAAATCTGAAAATTAATTGTTAAGCTACAAATGAATCATTGGGAAGCAAAATGTGTTGAGGATTGTTCAGCCAAAATTAAACCTCTTATCTCTGGAGAAAAGCGATTTATCACTTTAGTATCTTTGAGCCACGTTCAGGGATTTATTAGTGATTGCTTAATTAAGTATCTGCAAAAAAAGTGTATACCAATGCGTGTGAGTGTACAGCTGCAAGTCAACCAAGAAAATGTCCTGAGCTACAGTGGGGTTTATGCATATATATGCATATTTGTATGCATATGTGTTGTGCAAGTACATAAAGCAGAGTCTACAAGTCACCTGCAGCAATAAAAAATTAAGTCAGAAATATGGTCATGGCAATGTTGAACTCACAGAAGAAGAGAGCTATTCTGTCTTCACTTCCTCTTCCTTTTGAAATGTCAGGAGTGGCTTACCTTGACCTCTGTATATTACATATTCCCTTTTTGAACGTCACACAAGAGGAATAACTGCCAAATCAATATCAATATTAATATTGTCCTTCTCGAGCCAGCCCAGGCAGCAGAGGAGTACAGTGTTAGTGGAGGGAGCACATTAACCCACCAGCTGGTGAATTCCAGAGCTCAGCTTCAAAGCCAAAGTCAAAGGCTACACTGTGCAGGCCATTGCTCTCTGGCTGATTCCCTGCAGCCGTGACCCTGCTCCACCAGAGCTCCAAGCCCATCCCCAGGGTGGACAGATATCCAACAGCTGCCCGTGACCCATCCAAGCATTATCATTCCCCATCCCCAGGGTGGACAGATATCCAACAGCTGCCCGTGACCCATCCAAGCCCCTCTGTGTCCAGGTCAGCAGCTGGGCAGCATCGTAGCAGCACCACCAGCACGTCTCCATCTCTACTCTGTGATCCTGCTGCCTCGCTCAGTTGCAGGGCTGTCTAAAAGCCAGAGAAAGCAAGAGGATTTTCTGTGCTCTTGATCAGAGTTTGTAAATCATCTGTCAGTGGAGTCCATCCCCTGCCAAGCAAACAGTGCTTGAAAGAATAAAAAATAGGTCTTCACCCTAGTGCAGAAAAATTACACCTGCTATTACTTCTGAATTTGAGATTAAAACATAGCAATAGCATGACAGCCAAGCAAACCAACGATACTGCACTCTCTGTCTTCTGGTCAGGTCTTCCCTTTTTTTTTAAGTGACCACATTTTCTCATTTAATCCCATGTATTGCCAAAAGGTTTTTCCCCTTACAGTCACCAGCATCTGGGCTTATAGGAAAATGAATAACAATGGTTATGTACAGCCAAATTAATGAAACACAATCTCTTCCTCCAATGCCTGTCATTAACAGAGGTCCAGCTCTGCTGCAGCCCTATGAACCCCTCATGGAAAGGAAAGCTGAACTGGAATAAACAAGAGGAAAGATTGCCATCCAATCCCCAGCCACCACTGTGCTTTCCATTTATTACATAACCACCACAGCACAAAATGGAGACTTAGGGCATGCAGAGCTGGCACTGGACTCAAATACTTGATATATACCACAATATTAGTGAAAACAGGATGATTTCTGCTCCTTCCTCCCAAACCATACCATGTTAGAAATCCCACATGCCTTATCACACTAAGAGCATTCCTACCACTGACACATTTCAATGTTCAGCCAACTAGAATTTACAAAGTCTGCAGTCACTTTGTTCTTGTCTTCTCTATAGAGTGAAGCTTCAATTCCCCTCTTCAGCCTCCATGCCCAGCTGGTTTTGGGTGGCCACTTCTCCCAGTGTGGTCCTCACCCATGCCCTCTCTGCAAGCTCTGTGCTGCACAGCACCAGGCATGCCCCTGGTGCTTCATGAATGCTAATTAATGGGACATGTGGAATGGCAAAGAGATTAAAATGCAGCATTTTCTCTCACTGAAGAATGATTAATTTCTTGTACAGATGTGAGTGTTGTGCTTTGTTAGCAGGACATTGTATGGCAGATAGGCACACACACAAACAGCGCCCCATCGGAATATTAATTAGTGCTTCTGTATGCAATTTATTAAAAAGACAGTGTTCCACATTCCACAAGACTAATGTCACAATTAAAATACTTGAATAACTCTCATGGTAATTTCCATAGCCAAGTGCTCATCCATGCCTACACACTCAGAGGAAACAGAGCTGGAGATAAATTCGCTTTAGAACATTTAGATCTTTAGCCAAGAAGAGCCAAATTGGGAGAACAAATGGAGGATCCATCTCCAAAGCCAGGAATACACTGTGCCCAGTGGGAGTCTGCATCAATCAATCAATCAGCTGTGTTTTCATATTTTTCATATTTGGCAGCTGGTAGGATGATCTAGTATCACACTGATGTTAACTCCCAGTAGTGTTCAAGTCAGGCCCAGAAGGACACACAGGAATCCCACCAGGTCCTGTTTGCTCTCTCTGATTAAAACCTAGTTCATGGTAAAACTGACTGCCTTCCCTCCTGTGACTGTGTTGACTGACAAGACCACCACAGTGTCACTCCTGACACTGGAGCTTTTTCACTAACTCGACATACTGCTCAAGTGACATCTGATTTTGCTGGCCACAGGCTGCAGGGCAACTTCACTGCTGCTCTGGCAGCCTGTCCAAAGCAGCAGAAGACCTGTGACACCTCCAGGCTGCCCAACCACATTCCAAAGAGGACACCACCTCTTAGACAGATACCTACCTCCACATTAAAGAGGGACATCCCTCCCAAAACAGTCCACAGACAAAGAGGACAATGGCAAAAATCAACAAGCCCGGGCCACAGAGCCCTCCATTTTCAAAGATGTATTATCTAGGTTCATGAGATGGGTTAACACAGAGTCCTCAGCTCGATTTAGGCTGTGAACACCTTGGGTATAAAAATTTCCCCTTTATTTAAAGGAGGATATGCCTGTCTGGCACAGCTGTGCCATGTCCTGACGGGACCATCCCAGCAGAGACCCACCACAGCTCCAGCAACCAACCTCAGGAGCAGCTGGGGCCTGGGCTGCAGGAGGAGGGATGATGGAATGAGAGAAGTGCTGGCAGGGATGAGTGATAAGGGAAGATGAGCATATTTTATCTGTCACTGTTAAACTACATGGAAAGTGGCATTGTATAAAGAAGTAGTCTGATGCTTCTCTGAAGGAGTTCTACCTTGATATGTTCCATGGAAAAAAGTTTCTGAATAATTTAAAATCAAAATTTGTTGTCTTCCTTGATGTCCAACTGTTCTTTTCTCTTCCTATTGCACTGACAGTAGAACAGAGCACAACAGGGCAGGTTGGAATATATTTTTCACCATATTAGGTGAAGCTTCTTGACATTTATGGCACTGTTTGACACCCCACTGAGCTGCTGCATTTCAAGAAATTTGTCTAATGTTTCCACCAGAAATATTTTTAGCTTTTCTCTTCTGCAAAACATTTCAAAATTCCAGCTTTTCACCCCAGTTAAGGACAGAGACAAACTTCATGATGCTGGAATGTCTCACAGTACTTACCATTTCAGTGGGCTGCAGTTCAGCTGATGGGTATGTGTAACACCAACCTCTAACTCCATCCCTTCTATAACTGGAGAATTTCTAAGATAGGTTCAAGTACAAACATCAAACCTGACTGCAGGCAAAACTGAGCATGGTTTTCTCTGGGGCTGTGAATCACATGTGATGCTACTAGAAATGAAGGATATCATGTATATCAAAACCAAAAATCCAACCTTACAAAAAAGGGCTATGTATTCAATATTCACCTTGCTCTAGACATCACAAATTATTTCCAGGCACATTGGTCATATCTCTCTCTCCAACCCATGTAAAGGCATACTACTTTGTCAATGCTAGTTCTGCATTAATAGATATTAATGGCTGTTTTTTCTCTGTTTCAAATTGACCCAAGATCTTCAGTATCTTGACAGGTTACTTGAAATGACTGTTCAAGTCAGCTCACATTTGTCACATATTTAAGTCACAGGTATTGAGCTTGTCAGCTGAATTGCCAGTATTGGACTTGTCAGCTGAATTTTTCAATTTGATGTCAGAGAAAACCAAATTGTTATTGACACACCACAGGAAACATCCTGCTCTCTGGACACAAAAAGTGAAAGGTTACCACAAGGAGCACCTGGGGAATTAAGAATATAAAAAAGGGAAGAATGGGTTGTCATGAAGTCAGTAGGCAGTCCTGAGAAAAAAGAAAACAATCTATTTCTGCTTTTTGATATTCTACAAAATTTTCCTTAGCTGAACCTTTGTTAGTCAAGCACAGTAGGGCTCCTGGCTTTCCTTGGTCCCACCAGATTTTCTATTCATCTTGGAAGACTTTTAATTCTGGACCTCAAGTCTGTGCTCCTTAGGCACACTTGGTTTTGCATCATTTGTTCAGCCAAATTATTGGAGATGAAAGATGATTGACAACAGTCATTTACCTGTAGTCAAGTCAGTAAAACAAGAGTATAAATGTTTAGCTGTTAGTCTAATCAGTAAAGCAGACATTATAGTGGTTACTGTACGTTTAAAATACAAAACCAACATAGTATCCAGAGATAAAAAAAGGGTAAGAAGGGAGCTGGGCTTCATTCACAACTTTTCATACAAAATTATTGGGTGTAAGACTTGTATATGCTTTTGTGCTCAGCTGGGCATTCATTTTTCAAACTGCCTCTTTGACGGATAGACGGCCACACAGAAGATGTGCAAAGCAATGTCAGAGTGTGTGCAATAATTTTTAAATGACATGGTGTCACAGGGAATCATCTCTAATAACAAAGGCTCCGTGCAGGGTGATGACAGTCCTGAAGAGGATCCTGTGATACTGAGCCTGTCATGAGCAACACAGCTTCAGGTTTCTTCCTATCCTTTTTTCCTGACAGTCACTTAACTGAAAGCACCACCTGATGAAAACTGGCAGCAGTGTCCTAGGGAGAGGAGGATGATGACATAAATTCAATAACCAGGGATCTTCACCCAGATCCAGAGAGTTTCACACATACTGTGGTTTGGGTCAAGAGTAGTTATTAGGCTTTCTTTCTGACTTGGATTTTGAAAAGTATATACTTGCTGTGCTTCCAGCACAGCAGTCAGTTAAAAGAAAAGAACTACCTTTTATCAGTGGTAAACCTTTTAGCTGTGCCAGGTGTGGTTCCCCTCTCTGTGACCTTCACCAAGATCCCTTGGGAGCTCCGTTCCGCCCCCGTCAGTGGGGAGCAGGAGTAGTAACTCCATACAAGTCAATAAATTAATCCTGGAACACAATGGCTGAGTCAGATGTGTACATTTTGTCCTTGATATTGACTGCAGAAAACCTAAAGGTGTTGAGTAATAATTTCCAGGATCCCTTGGCAGCAACCCCTTGAGCAGCTGCCAGCCACTGCTCTCCACAGGGCCATCTCCATGCCAAGGTGGAACTGAACTGCTTCTGCTCAGCCTGAGCACCTCAGGACCAAAGGGAAGCTCAACACTACACATCTGTTCTCTCCTACTGCTCCCCAGGCTTCAGAGGTGACCTGGGCATGAGAGATAAGGCAGAGAGCCAGGGGCGAGTGCCTTGGCCACCAGCACAAAACCTGCCCTCGCTGCTCCACCTCTGGGCCAAAGCCTCACCAGGCTGTCACTGGGAATGCCTTTCCAGAGGGCTTACTGCCATGGTGCAGCAATGCCAGCAGGATGGCAGGATGCCACAGATGGAGCCCATGGGTGTGTGGCTGCACTGAATTCCCCAGGGAGGGATTACAGCTGATGTGTTTGATGAGCAGGTTTATTCATGCACGGGATGCAGTCAGTCTTCTCATCTTCCATCTATTTTCTTGTAATTACAGGGACATATGGTTGCGTTTCGTAATTAATTTCCACAAATTAGAAGCATTCAGAGAAGGCTGCTTAGAATGAAACAGTCAGGGTGTTATGTGAGTTTGTCTTTACATTAATTGATTTTAAAACATTTGTAAGTAAGTTGGTTGTTCCAGCTGCAACAAGAAGATTTGATACTTTCAAAACTCATTTTCACTGGGACCTCAGGGCCCTTGGTGAATCTAAACAAAATTAAAGTCCCAACACTGTTCCATGGCCAGAAAATAATTTTTCTACAACTGGGGAGACAGAGACACAAATAGTGAGGGTTTCAATTCAGCCTTGTAATAGAAACTGCAGCAGGGAAAATTTAGGTCAAAATGTTTTTGTCAAAAGAGGAGAAGAATCCACAGGAATGATAATAAGACCAATGCTTCAATTCATATTTTTAGAATTCCCCTTTTTAAATGGCAAAAATGCTTTTCCTGCTAACATATTACCAAATCATAATAGCATCAGACTTTTTACTACAAAGAAGCACTTTATGCAAAGTTGTAACTACTTGGATTTAAAGAGGATGAGGGCATAGACCTTTAACAAGTGTCAGAAATCCTGGCAGAGCTTACAGATGTCTTAGGCCATGAAGATTTACTTTGCTTTTACTTCAAGTATATGCCATTAAGAGATACTAGTGATTCAGTACTTGACACACAGAAATAAATCTGAAAATAATAAGAAGGAATTAAGAGGTCCTGACATTTCCTTGAATACCCAGAAGAATTCCTGGAAACTGAAGCAGTGGAATAATTCCCCAGGGAAGCAGTCTCCCATTACCTTCCAAGTTTAATTACAGCTTTGGATGTATGACTGGAAAAACAAACAGCAATGAAAAAAATTCTGCCCTGTCAATAAATATTTTCTATTTCTGATTTGCCTCAGTATAAGTTTCTCCCTTTTTTGATATAGAGATTGAGTAAAAGACCTCAAGATACATTGCTACTTTTCAGTGGCTCCCTACAAATCTCTTCAAACAGAATATTCTGCTTTCACAGCTCAGAATTCAAATATTCTCTGAATTGACATAAATTCAATTGCCCTGCAGAAAAATAATAATAACAAAAGATCTGCTGCAGGTAACTAACAAAACTTTCTTTAATGACTGTAGAATACAAATGAAATTCCAGATATTTGAAGATTTGTCTCCTCCCCACACAGCCATTTGTCCACTACTGTTAGCAGTCAAAAGAATTATTCAGGAGAAACACAAACACTGTAGGAAGGTATTTAAATAAATATGGAAAGCAGATTGCCTTATTCCATTCCTTTATTTAGAGAAAAAACACAGTGAATTTTGTTTGGCATTTCCTGATGAATTTCCTTCTTAATAATTGCACTTAATGTTCTCTGGCTGCAGAATTGTGGAAAAATTCAAGCTAGAAGGGACTGTTAGAGGTCCTCAGTCCAATCTCCCACTCAAAACAGGACTAGCTTCAAAGCCCTTCAAATTTCAGGTTTTATTTCCCTGCATATCAGCTCTGGACCAGTAACAGCAATCTGTGTGGTGCTGTAACATTTAGAGCAGAACCAGAGTGGCCAAAGATGCCACTTTGGGGCAATGTCCTCCATTACAATCTGAAGGTAGTTTGAATAAACCCGACCTGTGTGTGGATTTTGCACTTCCCTGGGCCCAAGGCTCTCTCCGTGCTGCACAGGGGTGCAGTGGGAGGCTGCCCACAGGCTCCAGAGCCCCATCCCAGCACTGCTGGGTGCCCATGGAGCACAGGAAGGGCACAGGGGGTGCAGGGCAGCCCAGGCCACCTCCAGCTGCCCTGAACCCAACTCACCCAGGACTGTGCTGAGCCCAGCACACAGCCAAGATAAAGCTGGAGCACCTGACATGTGTGTCCCTGCTCCCAGAGCTGTTTTTCACCCCTCCACAGCATCACAGCAATAGAAGAAGCACCAAGGCTCCTCGAGGCAGAACTCTGCCCTCTCTGACTGCATGAACTAGATCCAGACCTATTCAATCCAAATTATTATTCTTAATACTGTGGTGGAGAGAAACAATGCAGGCAGTACCACAGAGGTGAGACTAACAGAGTTAGATCTCCCAGTCTCCAGTGGGATTTATCATGGCCATTTTTGACAGTCTTTGAGCCCAGCAGCAAAGCTAACTGCACTCCCCCAGCACACACAGAAACACATTTTCACAAGCAGTGAATACCTTGTAAGCCAAGCACTCCCTGCACTTGCAGCAGAAAGGGATTATTCACAAAGTGGCTGTTCAGAAAAGAGCATAATAGAAATTTAATTCTGCTGTCTGAAGGATCTGCAAAAATCATTTGCCCAAGGAGAAAAATAACATCAGAGAGTAAAAGCATGAGCAGCTGGGTGTGATGGCTGTGCACCTCCCTGCCTTTGCTCCAAGAGATGTGACTCAGAAATATCCCACACCTCTCCTGCAGCAGCAGCTCTCTCCTGACTCCCAACAGCGCCGCGCAGGTGAGCAAACACGAGGAAATAACGACACGATGGAAAAGTAAATGAGGGAGAGAGGATCCCACGTTATGTAACACTGCATTTAAAGGATTAATTGGGACAGCCTGATAAGGATGAATTGAATGTGTGAGAGCTACATTTTTTTTAATTGAGCAGCTTTTCTCCAGGGAAGAGAGCTAAGTTTAAACCATCTGTCCAATTTCAGTGTCATTTGCCAAGGAAATTATTAAATATTTTAAGATTAAATCAAAAGCTGGGAATCAAGGAGAAGCCTAGAAATAAACGATTTTGGGGTTTGTTTTACATGCAGTAATATGAAATTCAAAGTTGGTGAGTTTTAAATACCATTTCTCCCTCCTGCATGCACATACACATATGCACGTATGCACATCCACAGTCAAGAGAAACATTGAGACACAAGGCAGCATCTGAGTGAGCCAAAGCCCAGTGTGCAGCAAGGGACCAGGGGAAAAAAAATCAAAACCCCAAACCCCAGAAAACTGTGAGAAAGGTTGGGACAGCATCTGCCACAGAGGGAGAACCCAAAAAGGCACCTGGGGTGAAGGATCCTCTCATGGGTGCCTCAGGGGAAGAGTGAACATGGCAGCACTGATCCCACAATGTCATTTTCCAGGAGTCTAAGAGCATTTCTAAAGTGTGACAAAGGATCTGAATTACAGCTGCTAATCACAAGGCAACTGAAGAAATATGGGATTTCAGAGGATGGCTCATACAAAATCCTTCCTGCACCACCCCCACATGTTCTGCATGGTGCCCACCACCCCTCGTGTCCAGCTGTCAGGTGCTGACCAAGGTAAGAGAGAGGTGAGGGCACAAAACAGAGCTCCTGTGCCAGCGAGTCCCTGAGTATCTGCTGGGGTAAGGCAGGTGGCCAGAGTTCCTGTTTCCCTTCCTGTTCAGGGCATGCTAGAAAGATTTTCCCTTTACAGCTGCAAAGTATCCAGCAGTCAGGACTGGAAAGAGGCCTGCTGATAGGATTACCTGCTTGGAGTGGAAAAAGGTTTGTCTGGAAAGTCACTTAGCTCTCCTGACAAACACAGCACATTCCACTTAACCACAGCAGTCATGCTGTGCCCATTGCTGAATGAGGCTGGTGGGAGCTTGATCAGGATTCAATTTTACATTAAGAAGCCTACATTTCAGATGCTTACATTTACACTGAGTGCATAAACTCCCATCACAGTCCTTGGTGTTTTGGGGACCATTTCAGTTCTCTAACCAGAGTCAATGAGTGCCATTTGAGGGTGCTCAGGGTGTCTGCAGAGGGCTGATGGGCTCACCACAATGTCTGCACAGACCTGTGTGCTGCTGGAGACACCCAGGGGCCTCCCAGGACCTCTAGGTGATGAAAGGCACTGGTGTTTAGGACACTGCATGTTCTTTGAGACACCCCTGGGCTGTGGAGCAGGGCTCAGCCAGCACAGCCTGCAGTGTCCAGGCAGGACACCAGCCCATGATGGCACCTTTTCCACAGGGAATGTCCTCCTCCTCCTGCTGCCCTCTCCACCTTTAAGGGGCAAAGCCCTGTGTGCTCCCAGGCAGACCCAGCAGCTGATGGGGACAGACCTCACCCTGCCCTGGCACCCCAGACCACGCTCACTGTGGCTACACAGAGGTGCTGTGGTTGCACTGGAATTTCACCAGGGGCCAGTGGCAGCACAGGTTTTTCCATAAAGTCTTAAGTTGCGGCTCCAAGGGTTAAAGGGAAAACCTTAGCTTTTATTTCTTCTTATTATAAATGAAGTTTCTGTCCTTTCTCCCTAGGAAGAAGCCTGGAGAACACGAGGAAAGCAAACCAAATCAATTAAACCAAGGTGAGCATCATTAGCATTTTCCTCTAAAACCTGATTATTTTTAACCCAAACTCATAATGGCCCAAGAATTCTTGCTCCTGGCAATGCTGCAGGAGAGGAATTAATCTCAGCTCTATCCAGCATTCGTCTAGTCTGTCACTGAGAGCTCTTTTAATGGCAATGAAGTGAAACAGGCACTTTCATCTCAGCAGGTGTCTCAGACACCACGTTAGATGTTGGATATAAAACTTCACTAACTCTGGGCCAAAAAAATTCATATCCTAGCTGATCACTGCTGCAAAATGATAATAGACTTTTTGAGGTGTCATTTAATCAGGTTTTAAGACATAAATGTTATTTTTGTAGGGTAGCCAGCTCCTTAAGCTCATTTACAGATTTTTTAATTTCTGGTTTTATCTTCCCTCAACAACTGGTGCATTTCCTAATGTCCAGCTAATCACATTCATCAGCTTCCCTTTCACTCTTATTAAATATTGATTTGTTTACAGAACTTTTCACACCACATCTTAACCAGAACTACTTTGTAACCAAAGTCATTTTTATCAATGAGAAAAATACCATTTTTTCCTCATGTATTCTAATAACCTTTTCACATTATTAATTTTTATTCTTTGAAAAATAGCCATTTATCAAGTACCCAGATTATGCAACCACTTGTGGAATTTACCTCCTGCTTGCACAAAATCTGTCTAATTGGATCTATGATCTCTTGCATCCAGGAAAAAAATCCTCACTCTCTGTCCAGTGGTTTCTGTACCCTTGAAACAACTCTGATATTGGCTTCTCCACAGGACAAATAAAAGGCTGACCTTCCACTATGGAAAGGGGAATTTTAACTTATAAAACTGCACTGTGAAGTTTTATAATGTGTTGTAATTTCTGGACTGCCAGGGCTATTTTACTACGAGAAGCAGAAGTTCTTGAGCATCTTGACTGGAATAGTGAGGCATTAGAAAGTAATCAAATTCTCAGCATATCCATTAGCATTTGTTTCTTGGTGAAGAAAAGACATTTGCAAATATGGGAATTTTAAAAGTGAAAGTATCTAATATTTTTCCTTCCTTATGAAAAAAGCAGGTATTATTTTGTATGCAGAATTTTTTTTTCTGCTAAAAAAGTTCTTTAACCACTGAATTTTTTCCCCCTTTTGACAATATTATTTATTTCCAGCCTGACTTTCAATTTAATGAAGGAAACTAAAGCTGCATTTCTTCCTGGTAAATTTAAAATAAATCAGAATTGTTTAGATGAAAACAATCTTCATTGAATTATAAATCATATTTTCTTCTGCCATTGCAAAATATGTTGAAAAATACAGTCTAAAATAACCCAGGTACAACCAGGCTGTGTGTCTATTTTAAAACAAGTTTATTGGATATTTATTCCTTTTTGTTGAATTATGCTTTCTACACAAAACCACAGCTTGTGCAGACTAAGATTTAATTTCTTGCTAGAGCTACTTCAGAGGAAAATTATAGAAAAAGGAAGATATGACTGAACCAGATTCCACAGTCCCTTTTTTTTTTTTTCTGGTAATTTCTATCTTGTCTTTAGAGGAAAGACAGGAAAATGAGAGAAACTCTGTGCCTGTGGGCTGATCCCTCTGACCAAGGTGAAATCACCAGCCCTGGTGCAATCAGTGAGCACCAAGAAGATGTCTGCAAGATTTTTGTCAGAGTGAGGGCCTGAACCTTGGTGGCGGCTGTAGGGGAACAGGCACCCCTTCCCAGTGCTTCCCAAGGAGCCACAGCCTTCCTTTTTAGTACCAGCTGTGCTTAAATAATTACTGCCTGTTCCAGGCTGGAGCACTACTGATGTGCAACTGGAGGAAGAGAGGGTAGGAAAGCCACAGGAAGGCTGGAGCACAAGTGTTAGCAGGAGCAGCTGAGGGAGCTGGGAGCGCTTAGCCCAGAGAAAAGGAGGCTCAGGGCAGACCTTATCTAGAACCATCTGAAAGGAGGCTGTAGCAAGGCTGGGGTCAGCCTTTTCTCACAAGCAGCATGCCATAGTACCAGAGAAGATGGCTTCAAGCTGCACCAGAGGAGGCTTAGATATTAGGAAAAATTTCTTAACTGGAAAGGCTGAAAAGCATTGGAACAGGCTGCCCAGGTAAGTGGTGGGTCCCCATACCTGGAGGTATTTAAAGATGCAGCACTTAGGGATGTGGTTTAGTGCTGGAATTGACAGTGGTCAATCTCTGGACTTAAAGACCTTAGATTTCTTTTCAGCCTAAATGATTCTGTGATTCTCTGATTCCATGTTTTTATGAAAACAAAAGGGAACTGAGAGTCCAAGACTCACATCAAAAAATCACCTTGCCAACCACTAAAAATATGTTTCCATAGTTGGCTTGATTCATTGTTTTAATTCAATTTTCCAGCTCCAGCTGCAATCAGCTTCAGGACACGGCTGGTGGAAAACTTCTCAACCCTGCCAGACCACCCTGGGACATTTTGCTGGGCAGCCACACAAAGAAAAAGGGGCTGTGGTTGGGGCTTGACAATACACCCTGCACTGGCTGCCACATGAGGTGCTGCCAAGAAAAACCCAAGGCCCCTGCATGTCTCCTGAGTAGGAGATACTGCTGGTCAGCAGAAATGAGGCTGGGAAGCTCTGGCTCTGGGGCCCAGCACCACAGCCCTGCTCTGTAAGCTGAGAGGATCCTGTGACATAGGGATTCCATTGAAATAGCTTCTTGGATGGTAAAGGCACTAAAATGGGGAGGAGTACCATCTCCTAGCAGCAGAACCAGAGAGCAGCTTGCCTGGGTTCTGCTGCAGCAGCTGCAGATCACATAGTTATCTTCTGGGACCTTCTGTGCAGCCACAGGCCATGGGCTCCAGGCAAGGCTCCACCAGCATCTCCAAGAAGGGACTGTCAATGAGGCTCTGGGTGCAGCTTCCTGTTAAACTCTGTCTCCTCTGTCAATCAAAAGTCAATGTGTGTCCTACAACATCCTCTCCCTGCTTGCAAGTTATACCCCATGAGACCACCAATGAATCCATTCTGGCATGGAAGAATCACAGCACAGACCCCCTAAATAAAGCTGGTGCAGTGTCTGCTGTGACTGGCTAAAGTAGGTTAAGCACCTCTCCTCCTAAGGCAGGAGGGCATTCATGACTACAAAGTCTGTGGTGTTGCTGATAGTCCTGTCCATTGTCATAAACATCTGTGTCAAATAGCCAGAACTCCTCAGATCTCATTCTTGTGTAGTGCAGAGGTGTGGGTGTGTAGTTTGTGCACATCACTGCAGAGGTGCAGGCCAAAAGCTGAAGTGAACTCAAACTGAGGAGCTGTGAAGCTGCAGAGGAGTCTGTGCCAGACACAACAGCTCACTGCCCTCTGCCAGCCCAGCCCTCCCTGACAGGAGTGCCCAGGGACCCCACTGCAGCTCACAAAGCAGGCACCTCCCCGAGCTGGCACATGCCTCTGCATCACTGAACTAGACCAGTCTTGTCCTGAGTACACCGTGCTCTACCCAGCTCTGTAAGCCCCCATTCACTTCAGGAGATTTCAGGCAGGACATGTTTTCTTCCAGCTTTTTAAATCATGACTGATATTCATGAAAAGTTTTGCTAACCCGCGAAGCAGCAGGGGAAGGGATACGGAGGAGGAAAATTAATGTTAGTACAGAGATATTCTGCACGACTTCGAGACAAAAAATAGCCAGGGAGACTTAAAGAGACACAGCTAATCCAATAGCTTGGATTCCAATGGTCTTGAAATAAAAGTAGAAATGAAGGCAAAATATTAGCATGAATCTAGGAAGTTGTATGGTCTGGGAATTAGGAACTGTGGCTGAATCTCTACACTGAGAGAAATTTTTCTGGAGAAACTGAGACTGAAGTAAGTGCTGTAACCTAATTTCAGTGCTCCAGAAAGCCAGTGGCAGAGTCAGGACTTAACTGGCCCAGGCCCAGTGCAGTGCCTTTTGCATATTGCCTGCTATGTCTGAAAGGTGACCTCTACATCCTCATACTCCTACCCAAAACAGAGGGGGACAACATTGTCTTCACTGAGATCAGGAAATAGATTATCATTAACTTGGACCCAATTCCAACCCTAACACCTGTCTTGATGGCAACAGAGCTCCATTGGAGCAGCTCATCATAGCAATTTTTTGTGCCAGAGTTGAACATCTCACTGGAGGAGGACCTGACCTGGTGTCTGCTGCCTCCCTCAAGAAATTAACACACCCACTGTGGGGAATGTTTGATAGGAAGGATGTCTTCCCTCTCCAGGAGACAAGTGGCATGGCTGAGGTGCTTTGCTAAAGGCACAAAATGCACTCACAGTTGTACCACAATGACAATCTGACGTCTTCCAAAGACCTCAAAAAAATGTTTGTCAAAGAGATCTGAAAATGATCCCTACTTCCCATCATATCTGAGAGGGACATTGCTGTTGAGAACAGCCTTTAGCAACACTACTTTAAATGAAAGTGCAAATGACAATTAAATGAAAAAATAATCGGCATTTAATGTTCTCTTTTATGTACTTTTATTTTTTGGGTAAAGTTTGGTGTGATGGGTTAAAAACTAGATCTAGATGGGTTAAAAACTAGATCTAGATTGTGCCTCTCATGCATCAGACAGGCTAACTATAAGATACTGAGACACTTGAAAGTCGGAAATGTAGGTGATGTTGATAACATCTTCAAATAGTGCAATAATAGCGTTCGGTCACTCAAGGTCTTTCATTTTTGGAACTGCCCCATATGAGCGTGACATTCATTAGTTCAAACCTGTATCGTGCTACAGCAGTTTGGAAAAAAAAAAAAGAAGTTACTAGGAAGAGTATTAAAAATTTCATGAAGTAGTTTTTCCCTCAGGCATTTCTTTCAAGGTCAGAAAGCCTCACTCTTGTTTTTTCTGCTGGCATGAAAACATGCAGAGAGATGATGTGATGTGAAGACCCACACCTAATCCTGACCTTTAATTCTGAAAAACCTTCATCTTTACACATTTTTTTCAAATATGACTTTCTTTGATCTTCATGAAATTAAGAAAAATATGTACCCTGTTCCCTGGCATGCCTGCTGTAGGATGCCCAAATAGAAAACTTCTCAGGGACCAGCAGAGCCTCGTGAATAAAAACTGCTCCAAACCTTCCTTTACCCAAGTCAGAAGGAAATATTTATGACAGCTGAAAGCTATGATAAGGGCTGCATCTCTCAGCTTTTCGCCTTCCTTGTAGCAAAGCAAAGTTCACCTGGTTTGTGATGAGGGCCCATGTCCCCCCAGAGGCTCCCATGCAGGGCCAGATCCCAGGAACACACACTGCCTGCTCCGCTCTCCATCCCAAACCCCCAGCCCCTGCTCTCCCCATCATCCAGCCCTTCAAGTCCTCAAACCAATGCTTACAGCACTTGATCTCAAGGATCTTTGGCAACATCAAAAGGAGAAACACATTCATTTGGATTCCTCTGCCAGATAAAGCATGGCTATTCCCAGTGCCATTTTCAAACACCAAGATTTTCAAAATTGGGTGAAAATAAGATTAATGGAGTTGTGCATGGAGGAATTCTATCACCATTAAAAACAGAGCTTGTCAGTATTTTATGACTTTTCTTTCCATTCAGCTCCAGCCCTTTTTTTTTTGCCAGAAGAGTGCATTTGTTATAGTTCAGAGGTGTTTTCAAAAAAAATATTCCATTTTCTGATGACAAAATTTATCAAAACCACACAGTAACAAGGAAAAAGATTTTGAAAGCAGCACTGTGATTTTGGTACCTAAATCCTCCTCTGTAACAATGATGAAGACCCTGTTCTGCCAATTCATCAAATTTGGCTTCAGGGCTTCTACAGGAACACAGGAGTTCCAGGAGCAAAATCACCCCATCAGTTTGGTACAAATTCACCTCTAAAGTTTTAAGTTCCTTATTTATTTTTTTGAGAACTTTGTATTTATTAGACTGGAGTTGAGTACCACCTGCCCAAACCACCCTAAATTCAGACAGGAATGGTCTCTCTTAAAACCAGTTCAAAAACTTGAAGTTGATGCAGCCTGTGCCACGTCCTCTGACCAGTTTGGGAGCACAATTGCATTCCCAGCAGGCTCTGACAGGCAGCTGGCAATGCCCAGTGCCCTCTCCCCTCTGCTGTCCCAGCTTCTCATGTTTGCAGTTTGATGTCCCTCTGGTTGCACAGACACAAGTTTTCACAGGCCTGCGATGGAGTCAGGATCATGGGAATGGTCTGGCCTTTCCAAAAGACAAAGATCTCCAACAAGAAAAATAAATATCCATTTTTTTCAGGCTCCTTAGAGTTGATAGGATAGCCCTACAAATAAGAGCAGCAACAAGAGAGGAAGAAGTGACAGAACTCTGGGGGAAAAAAAATATTTTAAAAAATTGTAGATGGCAATTCAACCTGGCCTTACTGAAAATCAGGAGGACCTGATGATCTTAGGTTCCCCTCTAAGACTTTTCCCCCCTCCCTCAGGCGCACACCCTTGATGTCACCTGCTGATGCTGGTGCCCAGAGCTCCAGCCCCAGCTCCACAGCAGGGCCAGCTCTCCCTGCAGGCCACTCCCAGCACAGGCAGCCCAAGCTCAGCCAGAATTCCATACACACTGTGTCACTGGCATTTTGACTTATACAGTGAAGAAAAATACCCTAAAACAAAGCCCCAAACCAGTGGAGTTTTGTTGGTATGCTATGGCAGGATTCCCTCATGGCTTCACATGTAAGATGTGCAAGGAAGTGACTGAGTCATCGTCCCTGGAGGTATTAAAAATACACATAGATGTGGCACTTGGGGATATGTTTTAGTGGTAGACCTGGCAGTGCTGGGTTAATGGTTGGATTCAGTATCCTAGAGGTATTTTCCAATTTAAATAACACTATGATTCTAAATTCAAAGCTTCCTGCAAGGTTGAATTTCATAACCACACCCTTGCGGCAGGAGTATCTGGTAGGGCTGAGCTCTCAGTGCATTCTTGCTCTAATGGGAGCACATCAGAGCAGCTCTTCCACCCTACTCCTGCTGGGACATTGCAACTTTGAGACCACTGACCACCACCCCTCTGTGAAATTTAACTGAAACTAGCTTTTCTGTGCATGTACAGGGCTCCTTCTTTCCAAGCAGAATGACAGATGCTCTGGCACAGACTGCAACTCTCAGCTTCATTTCCATAGGAGGTCAGCCTAAAATCTTGTAGCCACAGATACTGCAGTGGACAGCTGGGCAGGCAGGATCAGCCCAAGCAGCTCCCCCCCATCTTCTCATAAATTGAATAAATTACATCCAGGAGGGCCCTGAGGCTTCTCAGTCCTGGGCCAAACCACAGCACTGCATACAGGCACAGCAATCCCCGAGGATCATGATCCAGACCAAAAGAAGCCTCCTCTAAAGTGACATCAATGGCCACAAGTGAGTCAGCTGAGGGATGTGCCCAAGGGCTGCACACAAGCCTTGGGGACCCAGGGAAGCTCAGAGCCCAACGGGGACCCAGACCAGTCCCAGCTGCACACGAGGAGCAATGACTCCCATGGCTGGCAGATGAAGAGTAGCTTGACAGAACACAATGCCATGCCCTGGCTTGGCACTGCTCAGACAGACACAAGCCTCAGCTTCACTGTTTTACTGGGCACAATCCAGCAAATCCATTTACTCCCCAGCTAATGTTCATTTTATCACCCTCTAATTTTATGAGAACTTCCTAACACAGATAGCTCCTGCACTGTGTACACAGAAGGCTTCAGTGCTGACCTTTAAGGCTAATGGCTCTGTCTGCATTTGAGATATTTGGATTTGTGCACTCAAAGCCAGATCCTGGGCTGACCAGCAATATTGGTGAACACTCCCAGCAGGCAAAGCAGCATTCCAGTCATAGGTGTGCAGGGAGTCTGTGTGGGCATGGGGCAAAGGAGCTGTCCTGCCCTGGGATCAGGATGCTTCTAAGTTCAGTACAGGAAGGTGCTGCTGCTAGCTTTTGGGCAGCAGTAGCATCTTTTCGGCTACAGAGGCAAAATCTGAAAGCAAAAGGACCAAAGGATCTAGACTGGCTCAGTGCTCACCACCAGTTTTACTTTCTTCCTTGTAACACCCAGGCAAGATGTTGAAGCAAAGTGTCCAAGGCAGTGCTTTCTGTAAAGTTCATGGTTCAGTGATGCAAAGTCTTCTTGGGATAAGGTACCACAGCCCTGAGGTGGCTGCCACTGCCACCATCAGCCTCTGTCCAGTGGCAGTCCATCCCATGCCCTGACCCCTTGTGTTCTCATACCCAGTGGAGTCTACAAGCCCTGTGTGCACTCACTGTCAAACACAGGAAAGTGGTGCTCCAGGGAACTTTCAGCATAGAAAGAGCACACCAGAGAGGAAAACAACATTAAATGACTGTGCTGTCCATAGCCAGCCTGGCTCCTGAGCATGGTACCCACCATGAAGTTATGATTAGGAGTTAAGTTTATCTGTTCATGCACCTTGCAGAATAGCACATTCTTGCAAAAGCCAGTGTAATTGATTTCATCACACTTTTATCATCTTACTAGTAAGACATACGAGTACTCATATCCTCTGCTGGACCAGCATAACCTTGGGCATTAGGTTACTACATAGCTGAAGGCAAATGGGAACTTTCATTACCTGAAAGGAGACTAACACTTATTTTAAAGTCCCAAAAGGCAAGCAGAATTTCGGCATCATAATTGTGTTTTTCATCAAACCTTCATGCAGATGGAAATCTTCATATAGTATAAAGCTGTGTTAGAGACCCACACAGAAGAGGAAGCACTTTATATCTGCACAGAAATACTTAGAAGCAACAAAGACCTGGTCAAAGGAAAAGAGAACAAATTAAAAAATGGACATTTCCTCTCACATCTGACTACAACACCTGGATGCCAAAAGCAATTTTCAAGTAATTTCATGGAAACATTTATTGTCTCCAGTAAAGTATTTGCAGACAGTGAAACCTGGAATGGCTAATAGGCACTTATCCATGATCTGCATCTAAGGAGTTGCCTATTATTAGTTAATGAGCAGACAGCAATTCAGAGTTCTAATTTTAGCACCAACACATGCCAGGAACTGGAAACAAAAGGAAGCAAAGAGAAACAGGCCAGGGCTGAATAAAAAAGGATGTTCTGGTGCCTTTCCATCAGTTGTAGAAACCATCCCACCTGCCACATCTCTGACACCAGAGAGTTTCGTCTCCAGTCAGCAGCAATCACACCATGGTGTGGAACAGAAACACAGGCATGGCACTGACCCCAGAGATGAGCCAGTCTGCATCTCCCTCCCTCCTCAAGGCAAGCTCAGGTCTCCTCTACAGGTCCTGATCCACCTCTAAAGCTGTGCAAAAGAAATGCTGCTACTAGAGGTTCCCAAGGGCTAGGGCCATGTCTTGGAATATCTCTTCCTCTTCTAAACCAGGACATCTTTCAAAGACTTCACTGTCAGGCTGGAGAGACCCAACAACACCATCCTAGTGAGGTGTATGTGACTGCTGTGAAGAAGCAGTGGATTGGTGCTTGGTGCTGCAAGGACTCCACACCCAGCAGGGAACAAGGATACAGCAGTGTCAGTCATGGTCAGCCTCTACAAATACCTAAGAGAGGTTTAAACACTGAATTATAACAGCACAGTCCTGGCTCTGCAGAGAGTCTGGCAGATTTACCCATCTTTGGCTTCACAGCTCCTCATCAAACATGGCCAGGCCCTTAACTGGCTGTCCAGAGCAAACAAAAGCTGAACATGGCACTGTGACATTGCCACTTTTCACTTAGCAGGCAGGCAATTATTCTCATGTTTAATTGTATCTGATGAGTGACACTCACAGGCCCCATGCTGTTTAAAATGTGACATATTTTATTTATCATAGCAGCTTCTACAGTTCTACAAATGGATGACACACAGTCCATTATCATTTTGGAAGCATTATTATTCACACAAACATGTCCCAGAACCTTAGAAATTTTTTTAATTCTTTTTTTTTTCTACATTCCTTTTAAATTCAGAATGCAAATTCCCTATCTTGCCAATGAGATTTCCTCCTCCTCACCAACCCGAAATAAATTAGAGAACAAGCTGCTATCTCTAAAAGCTTTATAAATAAAACATACAGCACACACACACATAAAGGCTACAATTTCAGAGTACTTTTGTATCCTGGATGGATTTAGAGATGTCATTGCAAATGCACAGATGCTGCCAGTCACGGGCGCTTAACAAGCGCTCTGAGGTTTGACATCCCATCAGACTGCAGCCCTTTGTGGCAGCTGGGGCCTCCCAGGGCACACAGAAACAAGACAATTGCTTCTATCAAAGAGAGAAAATAATGGCAACCACACCGGCAAATACATCAAGGGACAGAACTGAAATTACTCTTTCCTGGCTCAACTAAATAAAAAATTATGACAGTTCAAAAGAAAGTTAAAAGTTTTCTGGAAGTGGCTAAATCACACTATTCCAAGCTGTCAGTGGAAACATTTGCTTTTTTTCTTTACCTCAAAAAGAAACCATTTTTTGAAAAAAAAGTTTAAAAACTGACTCAATTTGAATTTTGATTTTTCTACTTTTTTTCCAACCAAAACAGACGCAACGTGAGGCGAGAACAAGAAAAGAAAGTAGTTCCAGAGCTAAGAAATCCTGTTTACTCGATGAGATTGTGCTGGTTTTTAACTCAATTAACACAAAGCTGCTGTTTAGGCATGGCCCATCTGTCGGTGATGCCCATAGGGGATGGCTCCCCGGCAGGGACAGAGGCTGCACCACAGCCTGAACACCCGCTCCAAGCTCTCCCTGCCTTCCAGCCCTCCAGCTCCCAGACTAAACAGGCAGCAAAGGTGGGAAAAGGGAAAAACAGAAAAACTGGAGCAGGAAAATAATACTACATTCCAAACTGAATAGCCTGAAACTTTTTAACCCGTGTTTGGAAAAATGAGATGTCATCTATCAAAGCTGTCCTCCTGTGCCACCAGCACCCACTGTGGGCCAGGAGACGGTTCAGGCACTGCCTGAGCTCACAGGGACTGGCCGCAGGATCTCTGTGTGATCCCAGCACAGAGCAGGCAGGGAAGGATCACCGGCTCTTTAGGGCTTAAGAGGCTCCCAAGGGATCAAACAGATGGATTCAACAGCCGAGATGGGCTCTGCAGACAAGTGCCTGTCACAAATGCTGTTTTCCTGAGCCAGAGCACAAGTGCAGTTAGCTTCAAGTGCCACGGTGGCCACTAAAAAGCTGAGACAAAAAAGAGTCATGCTGGAAGTTTTAAAAGGTGAAATGCATTTTAAACGTTTTTGAGGTCTGGCTCGTTTGCTCTGCTTCTACAGAAAGCTGTTAGACTTCCACCTGAGCAGGTAACACAGCTCTAATGCACAAACTCCACTCTCAGCACGGGGCACACATGGAAGCCTCGCACGCCTCTGCCCAGCCGAGGTGATGCTGACCCCACAGCTGCTTGCCCAGCTGGGATGGGCTGGGAGACTGCTTGGGGAGCTCCAGCCCTGACCAACCCCCTGCAAAGGGAAGCATCTGCCCTCATTGGCATATCCCATGAAACAGGATACACACAAACTTCATACCATCTTTTTCTGCCCTGAAATGGGGAATTTCATCACCCATGCAGGTGTCTTTGTTTTTGGAAAATGCTGAGCTCCTGGCCTCAGTAAAGGCCCACAGTAAAGAGACCTAAGGAACAGCTTCCTCACGGCCATTAGACTCACTAACCTCCATTTTCACTGCATTTCCCCTGTTCTTGGATGAGGAAGAAGAGTAAAGGGCACCAAGCTGACCTTCAGCACCCCCATGCAGTATTTCCACGCCTTCTCCCAGCCCGTCTTTCTCAGTTCCTTTGCAAGCAGACAGCCCAAACCTGCTTTGACAAACCTGACACCACAGGGGCTCATCACACCCTATGTCTACTCTGCTTCTGGGCAATGGGGGCCACTTTTTCCCAGCTGTCACTTACTGCTGCTCAGTAACCAGGACACAGCTGGCTCTTGGGCAACGACAGGCAGGCAGCTACAGCAACACAGCTCAGAGCCAGAGTCTGAGGGAAGGTGGCAATAGGCAAGGAACAAAGGAGAAAATCAAGCTGCCATCTTAAGAGAGTGATTTCAGTGATTCATAGGAGGCATTTTAGTCAATTCACTGGTTAATGACTTAGCAGCACTGGCACAAGGTCAAATCACAAATGGTAAGAGCATTTCTCCAAAGCAATCACTTATTTCTCTATTTCCAGCTCTCCATTTCAACTTGAAGAGCAGCACTAAAAAGGAGAGAGAAATCAGCTTTCCATCTAAAAAAGACTTGTGAGAAACCACAAGTGCCAAGCATATTTCCTCTCCACCCTTGTCTCTTTTCATACCAGCCCAGTTCCTTAATCTGCTACAGCTGCCACTTCTCCAGTGGTGAAAAATATTTGTAATATACATTGCTGAATGCAACAGAAATACTGAAGAGCAACTGGAGATCAGTTAAACAGCTTTATCCCTAAGCAGCAACACGTTGAAATGCAGGAAAGACAAGTGATAACCAGCAATGGATTGATGCAATGCACCAGGTTCAGTAAAATCTACCTGTAAAAAGAAATCCTTCTGAAGTACAGCTGATGTTGCATCCTATTTGCATGTGATCTTCATGTAATTGGTGGTAACAAGATGACAGATAAAGGCAACAGAAAAACATGGTATTAATTATGCAAACTCCTTGGTTCTAAGTCCTAAGCACATCAACATATCCACATCGTAAGAGATCAGGAGTATTCCAAGTAAAAGCTTGTCAGCCCAGAGGGCAGGAGACAGCTGAAGCAGCACTCTGGGATCAGTGCCTCTGGTCCCCTGACCATGCTGCCCCAGAGGGATCATCTTTCACTTCAAAACCATCTTTAGCCATCCCTCTCCCTTCAGACATGGTTTATTAAAATACATGCTAGAGGAAGGCTGACATGGAATAAGACAGGGAGAAAGCATGGAGGAGCCCAGATATTCTTAGCTCTGACAGGTCTGTGGGGACATCTCTAGGTGGGGCTCTGAAACAGGCAAAACAGCAGATGGTGGTGGCAGCAGATAAGAGCCTTCCCCTCATCACTGCCCCTCCAGATTTGACTGAGGCATTTAGTGAGCATCCATTCCAGCCATCCTGGATGCTATTTCTACATGCCCTCCCAGCTGTTTCCACCAGACCTGAAGCCCTCAAGTATTTTGTATATGTTGTGGTTTAACACAGCCAGCAGCTCAGCCCCACACGGCCTCTTGCTCACCCTCACCAGTGACATGGAGGAGAGAATTGAAAGCATAAACATGAGAGAAACTGAGGGATGAGATACAGGCAGTTTAATAGCAAAAGCCACATGCACAAGCAAAGCAGAACAAGGAATTCATTCACCACTTCCCATGGGCAGGCAGGCAGTTCAGCCATCTCCAGAAAAGCAGGACTTCATCACACATAACACAGACTTCTAACAACAAACACCATCACTCTCAACATCTCTGTTTCCTCCTTCTGCCCCCAGCTCTTTGTGCTGAGCATGAGGCCACACGGTCTGGGATGTCCCTGGGGTCAGTCAGGGTCAGCTGTCCCAGCTGCTTGTCCCCTCCCAGCTCCTTGTGTCCCCCAGCCCACTCACTGATGGGTGGGTGAGGAGCAGAAAAGGCTCTGCGCGAGCCCTGCTCAGCAATAGCAAAAACATCTTGGTGTTATTAACCTTGCCTCCCTACAAACCCAAAACACAGCCCAATATGAGTTATTGTGCAGACAATTGTGTTTTGCTGAGACTAGGGCACTTGCTTTCAAAAACAAACAGGCCAGAAATGTTTCCTTTTTCAAAGCCATCTCAGCTGTTTAAAACCATCCTAATTCACTGATGTTCACTCTATTAGAGGTACCCTAGGATGGGCTGGGACCTGAAAATCTCATTCTTAATGAGATGAGACAACACACTACACCTGAGAATTTTTGACTATGGGTGGGGTTAGTTTCAATCCAGGACAGAATTTCACAGGCTCACAGTCTTACACAACCTTTTTCAGTTTCCAAGAAAACAGTTCTCTTTCATGCTGCCTTTTATTATTATTAACTGGACAAACTTGAGTGATTGGGACATACAACATGACAAGAAAACAAAGATGGTTTGAGATGAGCATTTTTCATTTGTACTGCTCTATTGGATTACACTAAGACTGTTGACCTTATTAAGATTCAGGTTAACAGCCCACTTCAGAAATATCTATGTGTGCACCTGAGTGTTAAACCAAATGCTTGGAAGACATATTAAATCAAATAAAGATTGATAGCTTGCTGCTTCTATCCTACCAATCATCCAAGCACTGCTTACTTCTGCATATACATGAAATAGTGAAAACTGACAAAGATGCTTCTTTGAAAAGAGGCTGCTCTCCCTTCAAAGCACACCTATCTTTACATAGGTACCTTTGTTGCACCTTTTTACTCCTTGCTTGTCCAAATCTAGCACAATGCAATGTGTGTTGAGTATCATCTGCTGCAAACCAAAAGCAAACCTGGGCTTGAATTCAGTCCTTCCTACTTGCAGAGGTTATAACCCTGAGATGAGCCCCACCACTTGCCTAGGAATCAGGTTTGAAAGAAAAGACAATATCTGAGAGGCAGAAGCTCTGAAATACATACCTTTCAAGGACAATCTGGATTTATTTTTGTTAATACACTCAGCCACAGCCCACTCAGATAGTGCACATATGAGTCTCTTCCCACCATTCCACCTGGGATGCAATGAAAAGAGCCCAAAGAACTACACCTCCACCTCTGTTTGCCCCTGGTCAACCAGGAGCAGTGATGGGGAGCAGGATTTACCAAGACACACATGCATTTTACTGCATCAGTAGTCAAAATTCTGCCTAAACCTCATCTCAAAGCTTTCTCCTTAACCCAGACATATCCTGTGTGTAGGCACCACCACCATTCTGGTTCTCATTCCCAACATTCTCAGCAGCAGAAACAGACTCAGGATGATAAAAGTGTTGCCTTATTTCAGGTTGTCCTCCCAGGCCTCCCATGACTAATGACTTCATTTCCTGATTACAGGAGGAAAGATGATATTCCTTGCAGCTGAACCAGACACTGCAAAAATCATTTAAGTGATTCCACCAAGACAGGGAAGCACAGGATCCTAGTCTGTCCCTGGCACATGCTTATATACCTTGTTCTTGAAAACTCTGCTGATGACTGCTTATAACCTTCCCAGATGATTTATCAGTGCATTCTTCCCTTTCTAGTTAAAATGGTCTTTCTTTACCCACTGTAAAAATTAACCCCACCCAAGCTGGGGTGCTCACGGACAACACCACAGCCTGGTGACTGCTGGCTTCAGACACAGCACTTTGCCCTCATTCACTGCATAATTCTTTTGAGTGCTATACTATGGCAGCCTCATTCTCCATCTAGCTCCTACCTAACAGATCCTTTTTTCCATCATATGAAAATCATAACAAATTCTGCTTCCCTTTTTTAAGCTCTTCTTTGCCTGTTCTGCTTCTCTCATGCTGTCTCTTGGACACAGAGTTCTCAGTAAAACTTTTTAAATCCTACATTAACTTCTCCTTGCAAGTCTCCTGTGCCCCAAAGCAGGATTGTTCTGTCAGGGAGCTGCTGGCTGGTGTTGATTCAATACCATTACTCCTGCTTTGCACCTCCTTTTGCTGCACCACCCTGCCCTATCTCATCTTAAAGCAGACATGAGGGTCACAATACAACTGCTGTGCTTAACAAGCCTCCTCCGGGCCCCAGCAATAGTCTGTGCTCACTCCAAGCCTCCAGGACACATGTGGCAATTAGATTTCACCTGTGCCTCTAAATCAAGCTAAATTATTCCATGTTTGCCATGGCTAAAAGCAAATACATGAACAAGACCAGAAGGTAAGAAACAGCAACTTGTTATGCAGCAGTCACTTGAGTCTGAGTCCTTGATCTTGGCCAAAAGAGGTCACAAGCTCTTTCTCCCCTGCAGCACTTCATAAATGGGGTCCAGCTGCCTTGAGGGAACTGCAATTAAAAGTACTCTCCAGAGGAGCAGAGTTCCTCTGACAAAGTATTTCTGTGTTCCTCTATATTAGGTTCTGATCCATGAATAAATGCAGCAGGCTTATCTCTGTTACTCTGTGTTTGCTTTAGTAGCTAGCATGAAGCCTGCATTTATTACCCAAATCCTGTTTCTAAATCTCACTCCCAGATAAAGCAGTAATGCCATGGCTGCTCTGCTCAGATTGCCCCAGAGCTTTTCTTTCTTTCATAAGGAAAAACCCATACCTCTACCCTGCCCTGACAGACCTGCTGCCATTCTGCCATCTGACATTGCTACCAGAAACACCCTGGCTTGTCCCAAGTTGCCATACTTCCTGGGAAATCAACACAAGGGTCACAGTGACATCCAAAGCAGATCCACACAATTCCAGTCTCCATTAATTCAAAGACTGGAAAAGACTGTGGTTATCTCCTCCAAAGTGGCAAAGCTGCATCTGGAGCCTCACTGAGAGACACTGCAGTAGCAGAGAGCAGCCTCCAGTAGGTAGGGGAGGGTCTCACTAAGAGAGCTTCACCTTTGTATATGCTCCAAGTGTTTTAAGTAGAGGCTGATAATCAGAAAAAGCTCAAGACTTTCCCTTTCTGGGAAGCTAGTTGGCCCAGGGAGCAACGCTCTCCCCGTGATGCTCCTACACTTCCTCCCAAACCCCAGAAGAGCAGTGCTGTCCATAAGAGAGATACTATGCTCAAGGAAAGACATAGGAATGTTGTTGAGATGAGGAAAGGAAGCTTAGAAAGCAAAAGATACATTAAAAGAGAGAGCAGCCAGGAGGTTTTCAGGTACAAACTCAAATAGCTTTTAAAGCAATTCAAAATTGTCCTCTCCTGGCTCTAGTGAGATCAGCAGAGAGCAGTTCCCAGCTGCTCACCACATTACTTCATCTTCCTCAGAAAGCAGAACAGTCTGAGGGAAGGTTAAAATCTGCTTCAGACAACAACCACCTGGTGCTATCAAACCAGGGGACCTGGTCAAGCTAGGCAGGAGCACCCAGAGCACCCTGGCAGGAGCACAGGGCTGAGGGAGCAGTGAGCTGTTCACCCATCCACCCTCAGCCACGGGCTGCTGGAGCACCTCTGGAGGGTGAGCACCTCAGAGGGAGCTGTGGCAGGACATCCAGCCCCTGTCCTGGCTGGCCCAGGGACAGCATCTCACCCAGCACTGCACTCAGCTGCTCATTCACCTCCTGTGAAGGTCACCTCCATCAACCCCATCTCACCCAGCACTGCACTCAGCTGCTCAGTCACCTCCTGTGAATGTCACCTCCACCCAAGCCCATCTCTTACCCTTTTGAAGCTGTCTGCTCCCTCCAATCCTCCAGCATAAGAGCTCGTGTAATCAGCCCCTAAAGCGGGTCCAATAAAGTGATCTGCATCAGCTTTAAAAAAAATTATTCTGTCTTGGTTTAGGGTTTCTTTAACCTCCCTAACCCGGCTCATTTTGACCATCCAAAGCTTCTGGACAATCACACATGACACGAGATGGGACAGCTGGGAACCTCTGGAAGGAGAGCAGGGATGCAAAAGGAGCCTAACAACAACTGGAAGCATGTCAGGCTCCCACAGACCCAAGGTCTCAGAGCCACAGGGATCTCAGATACAGCACTCCAAAGCAGGTGTGTTATGTTGGAAGCTGTTAATTTAACACAGGGGTTTTTTCGGCTTTCAGTGATTTATACAGATTTTAAGCAAGACTGGTTAAAGCAGTCATTTTGCAAGAGCCATCCATGTAGCTGCCTTTAAACACAAGCAACACCAAAGAAGTTCTTTTCCACTATCAGTTTTCTCATCAGTGCTCCTTTGGGCAACACTCCTTATTGAAATAAAACTTAATTTTGACAAAGAGCTTTTGTGAGGGTTTTTAGACCAAATACTTGACTGCTTCTAGAAGCCCAGCTTGGTACCAATTAAAAAACAGGGCAGTGTGACCTAGAGAATTCAAGAAAATGTCATCACCTACTGTGAGCTCCTGGGCAGCAGCTCTGTTTGCTAAAATTAGAGGAGAAAGAATCTTTGGTTTTAAACATGCCAGATTATCATCTTTTAAGTAAATGCTCCAGTGTTTCAACCTAGTTCATACAGGAAAACCTAACAATTTTTGTGTAGGTTGCTCTGACAAAACCTGGCATGTGCTGGATTTTCTAAGTGAGGTATTTTGTTGAGTAAGTGATGGAAACAATTTTTAAGAGGTCAAACCCTAGGACCTGTGAGCTGAAAACTTTACTGAAATCAGGTCCCACTCTATATGGATAGAAACTTGCAGTCTGCATTCTCACAGTAGCTGCTACCTGTTTTGTGCCAAGAACACAACAGGCATTGTCCAAGACAAGAAAAGACAGTTTCTGCCCTAGAAACACCTAAAAACCAACAGACAATGTGAACTGGAGGCCTTTGGGGTGCTCTTCTTTGCACAAATACTACAGTTCATTAAAAATAAACTGAAGTATTTGAAAGGGAGAGGAAATCAAAGTTTTGATGACTTGATGGTGAACATGGTGTGATGCTGGGTTGACAGTTGGACTTGATCTTAAAGGTCTTTTTCAAACTTAAGGATTCTGTTATTTTGTGATCTCTTGGATAGTTTATATCAGCCCAGATTAAATCTTCAAACCAGGAATCATTGTACAGCAAATCCCTGCAGGCTATGAAAGCATCCAGCTTCTCCTCCCAAGATCCTGTGATCCTGCAAGAGAGCTACCAGCTGCCTTCATCAGTGTGCCCACGAACATTGCACATCACATCTCACATGCAATATTCTTTAGATTTTAATGGAGAAGTAGTTCTTCTCTAGGATCATCTAGAAACCATATGCAAAGAGCAGAACTGCCTCAGAATCTAGATTATGTAATTTATTTTCACCATTATTTTTATCCCTGTTGAATCCAGACAGACTTTTCAGTGAAAGATATAAAATCCTGGAGTACATTTATTCAAGTAACAATCCCCCCAACTTTTGAGTCTTTCTCTCACAGTCCAAAGTCTCCTGCAAAGGGCATCATTCTCTAGCACAGCTTTTGTGTCCGTGGACAGCTACACAAAAAGACATGGGGACCATTTAGAGGTCTCATCCTACCAAGTGACTGACTGTGGTGCTGTAAGCAAAATTCAATGAGGAGAGCCTGCAAGATCAGCCTCTGTGCTTGTTAGCATCCAGCACAGGGCAGCTGCTGTGGCTGCCTATTGACTGAGCAATCGACAGACAATCACTGCATCCAGCCACAGAAACATCTGAGGAGTGCAGTGCAGGAATGAGGGAGGCATCCAAAGAAAATCAGCTGAAAGGCCTTGATCTACAAGACAATTATAAGTTTCCAAGTTTGCCAACTAAACTTCAGCATTACCCTTATAAGAAATCTTTTGTACATGACATTTTGCTTGCCTGCCTCTAACAATAAACAACTTAAACATTAATTTTGCTGCTCCCACAGCTGTAAACTCTGCAGATCAGGATCTGTCTTCTATGCTTGTATCTAGGAGGTCCTGAATCAAACCATCTACACTGAAATGTCATGGTGAGGCCTCAGAAGTATCCCACACAAGTTACCAAAAAACCTCATGTCTTATGCATATCCCTGGTTCTTTGCTCCCCAGATCATCAGTTCTCTCCCCAAAATGTTCTCACTTTGCAGGAGATGGGCCTAATAATCAAAGGCTCTTCCAGAGGAGGATTTACAGGAGGTTTCTAAGAAAGGTGAATGACCTGAAGGTATGTCCTTTGCTGTCTTCCCACTGTTTGCACACATTTAAACTGAATTGTATTTTTAGACAGATTGGAGTTGGGTCATTTCCTTCCAAGTACTTAGGAGCTGTGACAACTCCTGAATGACTTATCTTCATAAAAGTCTCAGGAGAGCCTGGGAACGGACCTAACCCAGAAAGGAACTCTGTGCTCAGTGAAACAGCAGAGTTCAGGACAAGACTTTCAATTATTTCCCCTCTAAGCTCCAACAAACTTTCCCCTGGCTGGGTTCACACCAGTTCAGTGACCAGGCATGTCCAGGCCTGATAAAGGCAAGAATATTCAGCACAGAGGTTTAACACACACAGTCCTTACATCAACATCCCACCTATTCCACAGATGCTTTTATCAAAGTCACCAAGATCTGACACAGCTCAAATGCACAAGTGTGCTGCAAATCTTGGTGCCACATTGCCAGATAACTCCAAAACAAATAATTATTGAAATGGTCCCAAACAAGTTTGTGACTGTTGAGAAAGGACTAATGGGTTACATTGAGAGGGTAAAAACTTCCTTAGTTTCATTGCACACAGGAGCCAGCAAATTAAGACTTGAGCTATTATAAAAATTTGCATAATGTCAGAAGCATTTGGTACCCTGAGGATGATGTACTCAGCAGAGTCTGACAGTCAGCACTAATGATGGCAGTGATTTGCAGTGGGACCAGAGCCTGGACACAGCAGAGGCACCACCACCAAGACAGACTTGGCCACTTTGGAGTCCTGCATTTTAAGCAGCAAATGGAAAGTTTCCTTGCCACTTGCAAAAGATAATCAGAGCAGGAGAAGCAATCAGACTAAACAGGCGCTGTCCAACCACTGCAACTAAATACATTATAGCTTCACTTTGGATTGACACTGCATGGATACTTTATTTAGAAAACAAAAAGGTTTATCTGTTTTCAGAGTCTTTCAGCTTCCAAATAGTTAAGCAATTGCCATTGTTTTCATTTCTACAAGGAAAAACTGAGAAATTATTCCCAATCACAGAGGGACTAGATAAGTAATCACACATACACAAATCACAAATCCATGACCACAGGAGAGTTTATCCCCCTCTAACTTCTGACCTGCCAACAAAACCAAATAAAAATCATCTGCTCACACTTGTCTACAGATAATGGAGTTATTTACTAACTAATCTTCTCCATGAACAATACTTCAAGCATTCGTTCCTCTCCATCTGCTTTGCTGTTTTATCCAGTGTGATAAACATAGGAGGTTGTTTCCTCAATTTTTTGTTCATTTCCTTCTTATAATTAACCACACTAGCTTTTTACAGCAGCATGAGAAACACCTCATTCCCTGTTAAATTGTCAATAGATTAAACAACAACAATTTGTTATATCCTGCTGGATTTACACCATCTCTAAGAACGATGATCTGGATAAACACATTTCTGTCATATCCTCTGTTACAGCTTAGCTTTTGGGCAGGGATCAAAGATATAAGATGAAAATATACAGATGAAAATATACTTCCACCTTCCATCTATCCATAAAAAAAAGAACAGAAAGAATACCATCAGCAAACACAAAGTACTTCTCTGCAAGTTGATAGTTGATAAAACAATCTGCAGAGAGTCCCTGACCTTAACTGAGCAACCTCTGAACTGATGCATGATCCCAAGGTCTGCCATTTGACCAGAGCACAACCACTACCCCATCACAACCACAGCCAGAATTAGATTGGAACCCAGAGACAAGAAACTAGACTTTATTGATCTTCTTACCTGGAATTCAACAGCACTGTGGGGAGACCAGAAACCTGGATTTGTGGGCTGAGTTTCAACTTCTCCTATCTGGTGACTTCCAGGCAGTGTCTCTTTCAGAAAGCAAACGAGCTACTTTTAACTTGGTGTCTGGCTTTGCAGCTTCCTTTAGAAAGCTTCACATGAGTGATAAACTTGTAAATATAAAATGAAATTTGAATCATTACTGTTCCAATTACTGAAATAACCTGCATTTGCTAGAATTTTATTCTTTTACTTGTGCTCATTAATAGTATCTAAATGTCAAGCAAAAAGCATCTTTGTGTCTGTGCATTCATCCTACTGTCCAAATTTATTCACCCAGCAAAGGTCAGGAAATTGCTGAATTACAAATGCAATTGTTTAGAGCAACTTTGTGCAACTTAGTGAAAGCTGCACTCAATTTGTTCAACCCAGCATCCTGAAGTTCCCATGGAAAATTTATTGTGCCAGATATATTAAGTGCAAATTGCATTATAAATTCATTTATAATTAAAACTGCCATTTCTGTGCCTCCTGCCATACCCCACTTTCTGCTTCAGCAGACACATCACTCCAGCCCTTGCTGTTTCTGTTTTAATCTGTGTAACAGTTAAATCTCTCCATACTCCTGGGAAATTATGTGCTCAAGAAACTGAGGCAGGAGTCAAGCAGTATTTCATGGAATGGTCTGGATTGGAAAGGACCTTAAAGATCTTCTAGTCCCAGTCCCCCTGCTGTGGGCAGGGACACCTTTCCCTAGACTGGGTTGCTCAGAACCCCATCCAGCCTGGTCTAGAGCACTTCCAGGAATGGGGCCTCCAATACTTCTTTGGGCAACCTGTGCTTCACCATCTGCACAATAAAGAATTTCTTCCCTCCTAATATCTAATCTAACTCTGAAATGATGGAAGCAGGAGCAGAGAAGCTGCCACCTCTCCATTGCCTTTTTCTTTCCCCCTCCCAAGACTGAGCTAAGCACAATGGCCTCAAAAACAAACGTGGCCAGCCTGGACTGCTGCTCCATAGCTCTGCTTGACTCATTCCAGTGCTGACATAGGAGTCACCAGTGATTTGATCTCCTTCACTAAATGCCTGCAGACACTGAGGGAGGAGCCACCAAGGACACCCAGCTCCTTGCACTGATCAGTGCCCATCTCTTCACGTGCCTCTACCACTGCCCACTCCTGCAGGACATGCATACTTGCCTTAGTCCTGCCCCAGGACAGAGAGGCCCCAGCCAGCACAATTTCATCTCTGAACCCGTCCCAGCATCTTGCTGGCACTGGAACCACAGCCCCTGGCCTGAGCAGAGGACAGCAGGCGTGCAGCCCGTACCCTTCCCTGCTCCCCAGGGTTAGGAGGCAAACAGCTCCTGCTGGGCTGTGGCAACCCAAACCGGGGCATCAGCACACAGCAGTCATTCCATCAAACCCAGACAGCACCTGCCAAGGGAGAAGAGCAGGGAAGTGTGGCATGTGCTTGAAAGGACTGCATCACTGGGGGACACCTCTGGTGCTGAGTTCAGCTCCACAGTGGTACAGGCATTTCTTACCACAGAAAATCACACACACACACACAGGAGTCTGTCACAGACATCTTTTGTGAAAAATCCTTTCTTTAGGATTTTTCCCCTTTCTGAGAAGCTGTGGCCTCAGCAACAAAATGTAAACAATGGTTATCTGCTGCTGTGGAATGCAACAGGTGGATCCGTGATTGGTCTCGGGTAGATGTTTGGATTTACTGATCACTCACAGCAGAGCTGTTCTTGCTTTCTGCCTGGACATAGAACTTTGTTATTCTTTCCTTTTCTATTCTTAGCTTAGCTAGTTTCTGAGAATTTTTCCTTCTATTCCTATTAGCATAGTAATAATGTAATATGTATCATAAAATAATAAATCAAGCCTTCTGAATGTGAGGTCAACATTCTCATCTCTCTCTTCACCCTGAAAAACCCTTGCAAGCCCTGTAACAGGAGTCCACAAAGCCAGTTCTTCTCCCTCTGATGTGATACACAGCACAAGGTTAACCCACCCACCCACCCAGAGCATCCCTTCACTTATCTCTGCCACCAGAGCAGTACCACAGGACAGTGCTGGTTCCAGCATCACTTCCTCTCTGTGGTAGCACCTCACATGGGATCTTGCTGGGTCAGGACTCAGGTATAAGCTTTCCTTGTGAATTTCCAGCTTAAAGCAAGGTGATGGTATCCTTGGTTAAAAGGGCACTAGAAGTACAACTTAATTATCCAGCATTACAACACAGCTCTTCTGAGAGGCTGCAGAAGGAAATTGGCACTGTTCTGATGGAATATTCCATGTGGCTAACAACAATTTCATGCAGCCTCAGAGAGGACAGTCAGTTAGGTAAATCTGTTGAAAGGTAAGAGTGACATGCAGTGTTATTCTTTCCTTACATGTAGTACAGCTATATATTTTCAGGCTATATAGCTTATGTTTTTAGATGAGAAGAAAGCAAAATAAGAAAAAAACATCAAGCTGAAAATAAATTGGATGCAGTTCAGAAGGACAGTGGAAAAATACAGGATGACAAAGAGATGGTAAAGCAGCAACTTAATAAAAAAGGATCAGGGCATCACCGCTAATCACAAGCAAGCAGTGCCCCACAAGCACTATGTGCATCCACACCAGGCAGAATCAACAAACACCCTGCAACACCTGGGAGGGCTGGAGGCAAAGTATCACCCAGGAATCAACAGCTCTAGGATCTCAACAGGAAACCTAAATGCAGCCTTGGACATGTGTTTCAGAAGGGACACTCAGGGGACCAACAGGTGTCATCAGTGACCAGATATGCTTGGCCTTAAAGGAAAGGTTGGACTAACTGGTGGTGAGGCAGATAAGGAGGGAAAAGGGTGAGGAGAGACTTGATAATTCTCTTTAAAGACATGAAAAGTAGATACCAAGCAGAGAAGATTAATTGTCAGGATAACCAAAAGGTTTAAATCAGGAGACTTAGAGTAGGCAAGAGGAAGGATTTTTAACAGTGAGGATAGTGAAGATCCAGAGCAGGTTACCTGGGGGTAAGGCATAAAGCCTTTGTTTGGTGCATATAAGTAAGTAATTCAGGCAGAATTCACCCTGTCTTGGGACAAGGGATGGCCTCTAACTTCTGCAGGTAAACAAACCCATGTCTTTTGAATCACTCTCTCCTTTAGGATCTCTAAAGACAGCAGCTCTCATTGTGCTCCAAGATGCACTCAGCATCACTTGAGGATGGGATTTACCCTGCAGACAGGAACTGAGAGGGACATCAAGGGACCTGGAAGAGATGGTCCTTTTGTCTGCTGGGCTGCGGTTGGTGGAAGAGCCACTGGCTGGCTCCTCACCACCGGCAGTGAGCAAACCAACCTGACCTCACAAACACACTCACTCATTTATTAATTGGGAAAATAAATCACATGAAAAAGGACATGAGCAGAAAGCAGCCTGCTGCACCAGAGGGGAAGCTCAGCTTGGCTAAGAGCCTGCACAGCAGCACATGGGGCTTTGAGCTGTGGAGGGCACAGAGGGTGAGCAGCAGGCAGTCTCCATGGGAGGCCACAGAAAATTGTGCTATGCTTGGTCCACAAACTCTTTTTCCTCATTGGACACACAAAAAAAAATTAAATATCTAACAGCTCCTGTCAATATTAATTCTCCCCCAAGTGGCTTGCTATTCACAGCAGGATAACTAAAGCAATGCTCATTACTTTAATTAGTGAAGGAGACAAAAAAATACAACCAGAGCTTGCAAAACAGCCACTTTTACTTTATTTGAAATGCCTACCACGAGCCCATACTTCTGCCCATAAAATTTCTAAGTACTCTTCTGCATGTGCTGTCTACAGAGCACAATTTCTTTCTGCTGAGGAGAGTTGCACCACAGCAGAAAATGCACTTCTAAAATTTCTCAGGACAGATATATCCAGAAAGATATTTTATAACTGGTACTATGAATCCCAATGCTGCACCAAAGCAAGTGATACAGATGCAATATCTCCAAAGAGACCAAGAACCAGAAAGCCAACACGTTTCTTCAGCACCCTACTGCAGTGGTAGTTTATGCCTGGACTACCATTCCAAGCCATGGCTTAGCACACAGAAAACAGGCTTTCATAGACTTTTTCCTTTCAATCAGTCACTCAAAATCCCCTTGCCAGCACTGAAAATTGGTCACCTGCTTTACCCTTTTCTGTGATCAGTCTAGCTCTGAACAGGAAAGCAGGAGGCAGGCGTGGTGGATTACACAGTGAGACCCTGAGAGAGAGCACGTCTGTCTGAGCAAGGTTCTGCCACAGCAGTGAAAGACACAATTAGGCTCATCATTTTTTAATTAGGAAATGACGTGTGATTTACAAGCCTTAGTGCAATGTGGTATTTGAACAGCGAGGAGTGACATTTCCAAACAGCATCGCAGGAACCTTCTCTTCCCCTGCCCCATCCCCCCAGTCATTTAAGCAAGTCATTCAGACAAAGAGCAAAAGTCCCTTGTCTGGGTTTTAATCCAAACTAGTGGAGTCCTGTATGTGCTCTTTTCATTCTTTTTTTCCGTCTTTTTCCAGCCTCTTTTTCTTTAATCAGACACAGTTTCTCCCCTGCAGTCAGCAGTGACGATTGTGACTGCAGCTGTCTGAATTTCAGCATACATAACCAGAATCTGAGCTTCCCTGGCAAGAAGTTCACCAAATCTGGAAGAGAATTATGCACCCAACAATCCAGCCATGTCAGAGACCTTGTCTGCTGAAGGGCTGTGGGTGGCATGGACCCACCATCACCACTGGCAGCCTGATCCTGCAGCCTGCTCCTCAGCCATGTCCAGCACTCACCGCAGGTCACAGCCACATCCATTATGTGAGGTCAATATAGAGTGCATGAGTGCAAAAGCTCAGAGTAGTTGTGTGGAAGGAGCTTGCTCTCAGCACACAAAGCTTGGTGGCTCTGAGAAGAAGGATGCTTTGCTCACATCTCCTGCTGCTCCAGAACCCAGAGCACTGCAGTTCCATGACTTACAGGCTGTATGATCACCTTGTACATCCTCCAACCACAGCTGCAGCAAGGAGATACACCAGCTCTCCCCAAATCTGGTGAAACTTTTTAAGCCTTCATCAACCAGCGAAAGCCAGGATGGTCATGGCATCTTTAGAAACCCATGGCGCCAATACCCAGCCAGGCTTTGCCCTGTGGGGCACTCATCCCAGCTCAGAGGTCGTGCAGTGCACTCTCAGCACTGCTGGTGGGTACTCTGAGAGCTGCCCAGAGCACACAGAACTAAAGCTATGGAATGACAGCTGTAAGGGATGTGGCTGTGACCTGCCACTTCACAGAGCTATGAAAGGAAATTCCCCACATGCAGGCAAGGCCTAAGCATAATGCAGCATCTCCAGAGGAAACATCTGCTCATTGGTACATAGAGGCAGAAGAGTTTTGAGAAACACAGTGAAAAAGAGTAATTGAAGACACCAAAATCACAGGTGAAAATCTCGCTAGCAAGAACAGCACAATCTCAAAAATAAGAGGACTGAAATATTAATATTGCCCATGACTGCAGGGGGGAACACAGCAGGAAAAAGGTGGCAGTACTTTAGACTCAGAGGCATGAGCCAAAGCATGACTTTAGATTTACAGTAGAGATGGATTACCATCAGCAGTCACAAGTGGATAGAGCCAGCCTAGGCATCAACAGAGACATTCCAACTACAACACACCATTACACATAAAACCTCACCAGTCTGAATGGACTAGCAAGAGCTTGGCCACCAGTTTCAGGTGCAAGGCAATCATTCCCTTTGGCACACTCCCTCCACCTGTAACAGTGATGTGTAAGCACAATCCATGCTATCTTTGATTGCAACCTGAGCCATGCCCCAGGTCATCACAAAGCCTCAATGAATTTAACAAGCCCTGAAGCATTACTGGGAGAAGTGAGCACTAAAAGGGAAAATATCCAACAGTCTACCTACTAAAAGAAAAAGCAGTCTTTAAGAGGTAGCTCTTAATTTTGGAATTGCATTTCTAGAAACTGTACTTTCAACATAGTCATCTGTTGTGTTTTTTAAAAAGACATTTCTTACTGTTAAGGCTTTATCAGAGCATTCACACATGAAATAACTGATAAGCCTTACACATTCAAAACCAGATTTTTTTTTCTATCTACATCTTTCCATAATGACCAAAATATCCCACCTTGGGATTTGACTTTATCTGGAAGATTACTTGGATAATCTCAATTAAATTACGCCTTCAAGACAATTAAAAAATGCTGCCTGTGGACTGCAAGTGCTTAAATATCATTAAATGATGATACAGCAGTAATTTATGCCATCCTTGGAACTTGCAGCTCCCAGCCTCAGACTCGGAATTCAAATCTCTGTAATTTAAATCTTGCCTCTCTCTCAACTGAATAAAACATGACCTGTGTTTGTTTATATTCTCCATATTTCATTCACGGTAGCTCTCTTCCATGCAAGTCTCAAAGACAAGCTCTGAAATATAGAGGACAATCATGAGGTATTTGTGGCTTATCTTACACTGCTTTTAATTCACTTCACTGTCAATTTCATTACTAAAGAACTCCAGAACAACTCAGTATTTTCAGTATTTCTTCAGTTTTGTTGGGGTTTATGCATTATTCTACCTAATTCCAGGTAGATTATTGAAATCGTAATTTCAATAATCACAACAGATTTGGCACAGTCCTCTGATTCACCTTTTCACAGAATCATTAAGGTTGGAGGTCTTCAAGATCATCCAGTCCAACCAACAATGCAGCACCACCATATTGGCGCCTAAACCATATTCCCAAGTGCCACGTGCAGATCCTCTTGAACACTTCCAGAGACGGTCAATCCACCACACCCCTGAGCAACTCATTCCAATGCCTAAAGACTTTCAGAAAAAAATAAATCCTAATATCTAAACTGAACTGTCTCTGGTGCAACTTGGGGCCATTTCTTCTTGTCAGTCACTTGAGACATGGCAGAAGAGACCAATCCCCACCTCACTTCAACCTCCTTTGCTGGAGGGAGCAATGAGATCCTCACTAAGCTTACTCTTCTCCAGCCTAAACAGCTAAACAGTTCCCTCAGCTGCTCCTTCTAAGAGAAGTTTTCTAGACCCTTCACCAACTTCATTTCCTTTCTCTGTACCAGCTCCAGACATCAAAGTCCTTTTTGAAGTGAGGGGCCCAGAACTGGACACAGCACTCGATGTGTGGCCCCACCAGTGCTGAACAATCTCTTCCCTAGTCCTGTTGGCCATGATTTTCCTGATCCAGGCTTTTCTTTTCTCTCCCACTCTGGTATCCGATGAGTTTTGCAAGGGAGTCATCTACTGGGGTGATGAAGAAGCAGGACGAGCAGCACGCCCCAGCAGCAAGGGAGGCAGGAAGAGTTCTTGGCATGTAAATTTGTTTCCTGTCCTATCGCATGGCTTTGCAAAGGTAACACCACTAGTGGTGTAATGAAGCACTAAGTGAACACAGGTGGAAGGCTCCAAATAAGACAGGCACCAGGCAAGAGAACACATCCCTTAAATCCTGCCCACATTTCCCAGCCAGAGGTGAGGGAAGAAGTCTCTTGCACAGCATTAGTGGGGTGAGCTTTATTAGGAACATGTGTGAGTGTAGTCCAACTCCTTCAGCTGCCTCAGGGACTCGGGCTGGCACCTGATTTGGGTTGTTTAAATTAACCCCAAACTCCAGAGTCCCTCAGGGCTGGGCTCATTCTGTCATTTCCCAGGTAAGAATGGATGAGCTCCATCCAGCTCGTAACTCACAAGGAGAACTTCACAAGGCTTCCCTCACCATAAAAGGTACAGAAGGTACCTTCTGCTTCCAGGTAGCCAAGACACAAAATACACATTGCATGTCTTAGGAAGCCAAAGAGCAGGGAAGAGTGGGGCACCTGCTCCTGAAGGCTACAGCACTCAGTTGCTGGAGGCAGCTGAGCAAAGCCGGGCTGCCTTCAAGGATTCTGCAGCTTCAGCATCAGAAGCCCCTACTCTCCCCATCCCCTCAGATCACTCACAAGCTGGCCACCCTCCCCTTTAAGTATGGATGCACATCAGAGGCTCTCCCTGGCCCAGCAAACACCTGGCTGTGGAACATAAGAGGGAAAAAGCTTGACAGGCAAAGGACCGCTCCTGTGGAGCACATCACTTTAACCCCACCATGAGAGCTGGCAGGGCGACCAAGACGGGGGCACCTCCTGCAGGGACCAGCTGCTCACTGCTGCGAGCCCAGCACTGCAACCTAGAGGAAATCTGGCTGGTAAGAGGACTGGATATTCTGGGATTTTAGCCCCAGGTTCTGGGACAGCTGCAGCTGAGGTTAGCCACTGGCTGCTTTAGAGCAGGTGGATAAAACATGGGCGGTGGGACTCAGTTCTAGCCTCTTCTGCTGATTGAAAACAGCTTTTTCAGCAGGATGAGCTAAACACAAGGGGTTTTCCCCTATAACAGGGCACTCAAGCAGCCATAGCAGACCACATCCAGGTGCAGACTGCTCCTTCAATCTACAAGGGAAGCACGTTTGTTTTGCAAGACAGGAGAGATGTGCTCGACTGGTTTTCACTGCCACCCCAGGTAAGGCTGTGCATCACCATTCTGTTTCTTCACAGATCTAATCATCTGCTTCATTTCTTCACCTTGCAAAAAGCTGCTGCAAGGAGCAGCCTGGTAATAAATTGGCTGCCTCTTACACTTCAGATCCTTAACACAGTCAGCAAACTTCCCTCCCTCCACAGATTAGGCTGCCCAGAACAATGTTTCCCAAACAGGCCAGGCTTGGCCTGGAATACCCTTTGGAAGACGCTATCCCACAGCCTCAGGCAAGCCTGAGCATCTCTGCAAACGTGGAGCTTGCTAAGGAATGGTCCCCAGTTGCCCTGGATCTAGCTCTGGAGTGAGCTGCCACAGAAAATAAGTCGAGATTTGGAAGAGGGTGCATCTCTGAGCAGCGGATGGGATCTGACAGGCAGTCTTTGTCCTCATCACTGGTCTTTTCAGCATAAGGAAAAAATACTACAAGCTTTGGAGTTTTCCCTACAAGAACCTGTGAAATTCATTAGCAGCCAGCAAACAGAGGGAATTCTCCATTTGAGGTCTTTTCAGGGAATGAGACCGTACAACACTGTTTTAGTGCAGGAAAGCATAGAAGGCACATTTTCTGGGGTTGCAGGTCACTGTTAGACTGCAGGAAAGTTTATATGAAGGGTCTATTTAAAGTCTTCACATAAAGGGTCAATAACAATCAGAATACACAAATGTTTATACACATTAGCAAACATATAAACTAACATATAAATTGCTTATGCCCATCCATAATACCTACTTTCATCTCATTTGTATTACATACTCACATCCATGATGCTTATGAGGATCCATGGAACAAGTTAATCTGTGATACAGATTAGGCATGACCTAAATTTTAGTCTGCATCTCTCATGTGTTCTCTCAGGACAGAGATTTTATTCAGAGAGCTCTGGTTCCTATAGGTGGCCTCTGTGCCCACAGGGGCTGCTGCACAGCTCGGGTACCTGCCTGCATGGATGCAGACACAGCTTGAGCATCCACTCCATGCGAGCTCAGGGCTGCCTGCACCCACCTGGACAGAGGTGCTCCAACATCCCTTTCTTCTCCTTTCACTCATATTCCACAGACACAAGCATCACACAAAACAAAAAGGAAAAAACAAACAAACAACTGAAAAAAAGACCCAATATGAACCTCACTGCTTGCATTCTTCATATTGGCTGCCTTGATGCTACAGCGAGCACAGCATCAGGGACGGAGCATGTGCAAAGAGAGACAGAGGGAAAACAGATCACACAAAGAAATAAAAACACAAACCAAAACATGTAACAGACAAGATCAGCAGCAAAAGAGGCACATTCAGGAGACAGGCCCTGATGAGGCTGCCAGGTGAAGCGATGAGAGGAGCAGGCCCATGGCTGTGGGTTCAGCAGGCTCTGTGATGCTCTCATGTCCATCCAAACAGCCACCCCACAGCTGCCTTCTCTGTGCCTATCTGCCTTGGCTGAAACCAGCATGCAGCAGCTCCCAACCCACCAGGCAGCCTTTACAAACTCAGTGATAACCTGTGAGCCCAGGGAGGGCAGCTCTGACAGATGGGCAGGGCTGGATTTGGCTGCAGGGGCTCCAGCTCCTGCCCGCCGCTCGCATTAGTGTAAGCTGCCCTCCTCGGGTTCACCACTTCAGCAATCACATAATCCCTGGGATTTAGGCAGCAAACACAGTGCCTGCTCAGCAAAGGTCTGGAAAAGGTTGTGTGAGGTACAAAAGAGGGAACCAGAGGACTGGCTTGACCCCAGTGTGATACAGGGTACCAGCAGCTGGGCAGCACTGAGATCCCATTTACTAAACCCACAAGCTTCAGAAGCATCAGGGAGATGATGTGATTCCAGCTGTGTAAAGCTGGAATTCCTGGCACCAGAAGTAAATGCCAAAACAAGAGTTAATCCCTAAGATAGCCTGTGCCATTCATGAAAAGAAATGAGGTACCTTCCATCCCTGGAAGCTGCTGTCTGACACTGGCCAGATAAGCTGTCCCTTCCCCTTCATCAGCTCTAAGGGGTACTGGGTTTACCAGCCCAGATACAAATTTCTTTGTCATAAGCATAGAGACTTAAATGAAACTAATGCCAGGACATCTCACATGTGGCACTTGCTTTTCATGCTACCACAGGCCTGCTCCATCCCAGCAGCTCATTGCCCAAGATGCATAAACTTTGACAGTGATATTTAGAAACATGCATCTTCTGTATCACATCAGTGAAGTCTGAGGGCAGTGGCTTTATGTAATAATTAACAACTGTTTGGGAAAATTATTCATTAAGTTTTAAGGGCAACATTATTTGTCATACTTGTCCTAATTAAGATCAGCACCAAGGAAATGTGGCTGCCTTGTGGGAAATTACTCTTCTTGCAGACAGTACAGGAGGCCTCTTGAAAAGTGAAGACTTAGCAACAAGTGCCTGATTATGAGAAAGGCTGGATGCACACTGAAACCCCAGCTAGCAACACATACCATGGTACTTCAGCACTGACCTGGTGCTCCCACGCCTCAAATCCCATTTCAAGGCAGCAGCACCACAAGCAGAGCTAACAAAACCAAGCTTTAGCAACCTTCAGCTCTGTGAATGGAGCCACAGCCCTGCAACACAAGGCTAATAATATCTTTTGGACACATGGATCTGGGTAACACAAATGACACGGTGATTCAGCTTAATTACAAACTTCCTGTTAGAAATATCAAGGTTCCTCCAATGGCCCTGTCAATTGTTCTTCTGACTCATCCAGTTGTTCCTGTAACCTCACAAAACAAAACCTTTTTTGACCCTTAAGGTATAAATAATTAAAAAACCCATTATTTTGAAAGAGTACCTGGCAATCCATAGTTTCTGGAGCACCATAGTAACACACAGAGAGAATTACAACATTCTGCTTAGGGACAGTGGCTTTTATTAGAACCTCCACTCCCTGAAAGACAGCTGTAAAACACCCATTCATCCCTCATTTGGAAGAGGCACATTAACTCCCCACACCAGGAAGGTCAGATCATCACTAGGCAAGGGTGAATCAGAAGTCCACCCATTCCAGGCCAATCTTTCAAGGTCATTAGTTAAGAAAGTCTTGCTCATTTGATACACAGGCTTGAACCCTCCTGCAAATTAGTTCTACCTTAAAGCATAGAGCTAGGGACCCAGCAGGAAAAATTCAAGGGCACTACACCCATTTCCATCTCAAAGCCTGACCCTTCCACGTGAAAACAGGACCCTCATACGCAGGTTCAGGGAGAAAATACATTCATGGTAAACAGAGACAATTCAGCCAACAACAAAACAATTCTGAGCCTCTCTACCTCAGCAGAACCTCCAGCACAAAGCAAGAAGCAGCCTCCTTACCAAAAGCTCTACAGGCTCCCAAAGTAAGAATGGCTTTCTTTTAAGAAAAAGCCATGTTTTTAACTTACCTCTCAGGAGGTCTTGAACATGATTTGCAAAGCCTCAGGACCAAGTGGGCTCCCACAGCACACAACAGAGCATCACCCCAGGCTCCTGGGAGGCATTAAGGCAGCAGTCAGTTAATTAGGGTAGGGTTTGCAAGAGCCTCCCAGCCTTCTCTCACAGACAATACAGAGTGGCAGCATTCACTTCATCAAGGGCAGGATCAAGTTATTTGTGGCTCACAGTAGCCCACTTCTTCCTCCTCAGGTTTTTGTCTGTCTTTGGCATAAACAACTTGAAAAGCCTGTGCAGCTAATTCCCAAGTCCCACACAACTGTGAGACTTCCTTTCCAATCTCCCTTTGGTGAACTCTAAAATGACACACGGGGCATTAACAACCCCCATAATAAACCCTCACTAGCATGACTTCCAGATCTATTTTTTCCATTACTCTGTATTCTATTTAAGAGCTTGATTTTGGGAGGCACAAAAGGCCTGATTTTCAAAGATGCTGTGATTGAACAGGGAGGGGGGAACAGAGATGTACAACCCTTCTGAAAATCACATCTCACACCGTGAAACCAAACACCAAAAAATTACCAGCAAGAACTCTATTTTTAGCTATCCTGTGTCACAGCATTCACCATCCCCAAGCAAACTTTCTGGCAAATATTTAGAGTAAGTCTCACAACCCCATGCCTTGTCAAGAGAGCTCAGTGATACCTACAGCAGCTGCAGGCACAGCACCTGCAGCACTGCAGACAGCATCGCTCCAGCCCGTTACCATGGCACTTCTAGTGGCTTCTGCCTGTTTGCATGTAGAGCAGGCAAGATAAACCTACTATGTTTTTATTATGTGATAAGCAGGGCACAACTAATCCCCAAATAAAATGCCTTTCAGGCCTCATCTAAGCCAGGCATTTGAATTTTCACACCAGGCATTTGTGGCAGCTCTGAAGAGCACTTTGCTGTTGGAGAGCTGTTCCTGGATGGGTGTTGGTACAAGTCACAGTCAGAAGCTGCTGTGCCCAGGGGTGGTGAGGCTGCAGCAGGAAGAGCTGAGCTTGGGCATCACCCTGCAGCCAGCCCCATCCCCTGCCAACAGCCACATCCCAGCACCTTTGGGCTGGCAGCACTGTGAACACAGGTTCAATCCTCAAAGCCACCCAGGTAAACACCCCACAGGAGCCCCTGCACTTGTGCAGTTCAGGAGATGTAACACCTCAGCTTACAGCACAGCCCATTTAAAATGAATTTTAGATGAACTACCAGCACAGCAATATGTGGGGTTTTTTTGCTGCACGTCAGATGCACTCCCCCTTCTACCTGCCTTAAGTATCACCTGATGCTTTTGTTCAGCAGCAGAGGTTCATGCCTAATAAACCACCTTTAACCCCTCAACCTCAATTCACCATGTGATTGCACCCAAATAATTACTCCTGGACTGACACTACCCTGAGCTGAGAACCAACCCCAATTAGAGGATCTGTAGGACAGAACAAAAAGCCCCTCTCTGCTCTCTTCTCACCCCATTAAATCCCCCTTTCTGCTTGGACTGCTTTTATCTGCTGAAGGCTTCAAGGAGAGCCATGACCTTGATTCCTGAGGGAAGGAGTTAAGATTAACAGACATTAGGATCTCTTCCCACTGAGGGCACTTGGGGTGGCACCTTAAGAAGTCCTTTGCTACAGGAGCTATACTGCTTGTTTGCGATGGCCCCAGCACCCCAAAAAGAGCACAGCACAGTCCAAAAAGGGCTCTCAGAGAAGTGAATAAGAGAGAGCACAAACAGAGGTCTGGTATTCACTAAAATACATGACACATCTACAAGAAAACCACTCCTATCCTCTGCTGTCGTGTTGCATGGTGAATTAGCCCATACAATGCACTACAATGCACATTTACAGAATCACAGGGTTGGAAGAGACCTTAAACATCATTGAGTCCAACCTGTTCCCTAACACCTCAACTAAACCACAGCACTGAGTGTCCCATCCAGTCTGGTTTTAAACACATCCAGGGATGGTGACTCCACCACCTCCCTGAGCAGACCATTCCAGTACTTTATCACCCTTTGCGTGAAAAACTTTTTCCTGATATCCAGCCTATATTTCCCTAGGTGCAGCTGGAGACTGCGTCCTCTGGTTCTGTCAGTTGCTGCTTGAAGAAAGAGACCAAATCCCACCTGCCTACAACCACCCTTCAGGAAGTTGTAGAGAGTGATAAGGTCACCCCTGAGTCTCCTTTTCTCCAGGCTGAGCACCCCCAGCTCCCTCAGTGGTTCCTCACAGGGTTTGTGTTCCCAGCCCCTCACCAGCCTCATTGCCCTCCTCTCTCACACTCAAGCATTTCAATGTCCTTCCCAACTGAGGGGCAGAACTGGGCACAGCACTCAAGGTGGGGCCTCACCAGTGCCCAGTACAGTGGGAGAATGACCTCCCTGCTCCTGCTGGCCACACTGCTCCTGGCACAGGCCAGGGTGCCACTGACCTTCTTGGCCACCAGGCCACTTAGTGCCGTGTCTGTGAGCTCATAAGAAATGCACCCATGCCGCAGAACAGGCAGCTCCCCCAAAAACCCCAGCAGCCTGTACCCCATTGCCATGACCTCCCGAGCACAGCAGGATTTGCACATGGAGCCTCTTGCCCTGCGCTCAGCAAAGCAGGCAGCGTGGAGCACATCCCATTCACAGGGGCAGGGAGGGAGGGAGGCAGGGAGGGAGGGAGGCAGGGAGGGAGGGAGGGCTCTGCAGGCAGCTCTGCCCAGGTGTGACAGCCACCTGGCACTGCGCAAACAGCCCGGGCTCGGCACTGTCACCGAGCTGCTGGAGCAGCCGCTGCTTTCCTTACCAAGGAGCCCCCCTGGTGACAGCCACGCGTACTGCCTGCGACAGGGAACGTGCCACAGCACGAACTGCTGCACAGGACTGCTGACAGAGAACATGAGAGGTGGCAGAGCAGTGGGGTGTGAGCAGGCACCAGGGCATGGGAACACCCTTCTCTGCCCGGAGACCTCCAGAGCCACCTGTGCCACCCCAAGGGGCACAGCAGCACCCTGCTGTCCTGCTGCCCACCTCCACACAGCCTCTGGGACCAGCTGGGACATGACTGGCGTTGGAAAACCCTTTCCCAAAAGGCTTCTTCAAACAAAACTACTCCATCGTGGTGAACAATTTTCCCTAAACCACACGAAATTCCCTCCCCGGGGGAGCCTGCAAAGCTACACTTGAGTGTATGGGCATATTTAAATGTTTCACAATCTGCTTTTGCATGTGTTATTTGGGGATATAAGTGGTGAAATCACATCTGCTTCTTGAATATCTACACAGCAATATTTAACATTTTATTTGAAATATTTTTGCTTTAATTAATTTAAATGCAACCCAGCCATCCAACTCTTCACGTATAATCCCAGGGATTTAGCAGCAAATGCAGCATCACAGCTAAATAATGGAAAGGTGGCAAAATTAAAAACTTACCATAAAATTAGCCTATTTAGCATAGTAAATAGCTTTTCAATTTGACAAGGGATAACCATTTTATGAAAATGTGTATTCAAAATAATCCTGTTAGGTCGCCTAACGTTTGCCAGTCTTAATCCACACACTGCAATAAACCCTGATCAGAATAAGTTTTCCAAAGTCTGTATATCTGTATGTATTTATAGTATTATCAAGAGTAACTGCAGTAGTTATATCAATAGAATGAGATGCAATTTTCACAAGCAGTAATTGAAACAGCAAAGTTATTGCTAACCCTCCAATAAACCTAGTGTGTTCTGCCTAAAGTTATTACCAAATCCAATATACACTTAATATTTCAATTTCTTTTATGAGTGAATTACATTTGGTCCTCCTTATAGCTGACATTGCATTTCAGTGACATTGAAGAAATTTACAGCCAGAACAGACACTAAACACTTGCCCCAGCCAATATTTCCCTATCTTGAAATGTCCCTTCCTAAAACACTCCCTGCCTCCAGCCCTGTTTCTTACCTTCACCCAAGAGCTGCTCATTGCTCCACAGTTTCCCTGCCAAGCCACTGCTGCCTGCTGAATGTTAACTTTTAAAGCAAGGAAGTGCAGGGGTTTTGGTATTCCTTTTTTGAGGTTCACCTTGAAAATAAGTTCAAGAAGAGATAAATCATTCAATTAAATACCAAGAAGAGACAGACATAGGGAAATTCAACTGTCACCATAATCTTTGCTACTTATACAATCAGGATTAAACTAAAGCAGGTGGCAACTCATGAGTGCTGTTTGTGTCCTTAATCAGAAGACTCCATTTCAATGTTTCCCAGAGCAGAGATCCAGGGCTGGGAAGATAGAGATCCATTCTGAAGCACTTAAACGTACTAACTGCAAACTTCTGGATCACATCAAACCAAAATCATTACAGGAAGTGCTAGAGCCACCTCAAAAAATATTGCTGAAGCCAAATGCTTCATCTTGGTTTTGAATCACATCACGGCTTTCCTGCTTGAGTATTTGGGAGATAAATGCTGACAAAATATTTTCATTTTAATGAGGCAACATCTTCCAGAGAGAAGCAGGGAAGCTTTGGCCAACACCAGTGAGAAAGCAGACTCCCTGCAGTCCCTGGCAGCAGAGCAGCCCACAGGGCTGCAGAAGGATGCTGGAAAACAGCAACACAGGGCTGGTGTTTGCTGCTGCCTGCCCTGGATCCACTTGAGCTCACAAATGCCTCTGAGTCAGAGCACTGGGAACACCTTGGGGAGCACCATTCTGACTGAAACGACAAACAGGTATGCAGCTCCCTACCTAAGAGAAGGATAGGAAAAACACCTGGCAATGTGGCTAAAGGTATCAGAAACCACCAACAAAATGTGAAATTAAAAGCTGTGTAAGTGCTCATCTGCCAAAGATGCAGATGAACATGAAGCAGGAATGTGGAATGAACAGAAATGCACTGTCCTTCCCTGGTGCTGCACCTTTGCAGCCAGGGATCCAGAGGTGCCCTTTCTCCAGGAATATATGCAGGAGATACTTAGATTGCAAGAAATGATTTGCCTGAATATTAGTCCTTCTGCTAATCAATACCTGCAGGCATCTTTCTCTGGGGCCAAATACCTCAGTCTTCATGACTGGCTTCATTACCCCACAATTTGTTTGGATAGCATTAAGTCTTAGCTACCTGGCAATCCATTGACTTGATCCTTGTTAAAATGAAAATCTAGCAAAAAATCGAACTCAACTCTCTGCTAGGCCCAATCCAGGGCATGCAAGAATGACCCAAGCCATCCCTGATTGTATCAGCAGCACTTTGTAACAGAAGTAGCAGCATCCCCTGACCCCAAAAAGAACAGAAATACAGCTCAACATTTTTAAGGTTTTTTGCAAGCTCAGCACTCAAGATTTGGATACCTAAGAACTGCAAACTCTCCCCTACTTTCAGCTACGTCCTATAGTAATTAGAAAACACAAATTACTTACCTGTGACAGGTAGCAGAAACTGGCCTGGGATATTTTTTTTCTCAGTCTGCAGCTCAGAAGCACTTGAGTTTATCCAGAACTGGAGTCTTCACCCTTAGGCCAAGAGAAAAACCTCAACACATGTTCAGCATCGGGGAAATGCTCCTAAGTGCTGTATGAACAAAGTGGTGTCACTTGTGGCACAAACTACATACTGTAAAATAAACAGGAGAAAAGCAGGAGTAATTTGGTTATTTGAGAGAATTGAAAGAACATTTCACTAAGGTATTTTTCTCTAGATAGTTGAAGTTAAAAAAAAAAAAAAAAGAGAGAGACTAACAGCTGGTATTCCTTCTTCACCCAATCCAGGGTCCCACACCTGTCTCTAAGAGCAGATACTAAATTACAAACACTGCCATTTATCTGCTGATTAATGATATCAGGAAGATATCACTGGGGGCTGAGATATTCTCTAAAGGGATTTTCCCCTCATTTATCTGCAGGCACAGGAAGCATCAATATTATCATTATTTCAAAAATCCATTGGGCATAACTTGAAATGTAAAACCAGTGTCTGACACATATTAGACATTTTTCCTATTAGCTGCATCTTTCACCATTCATTTCACCATTAATGTAAGGATTGTTTTACCACAGAAACCAAGACAGGCTCATAGGATCCCAGGAACAGTCCCAAGGGATGAATTCCTAATAAAAAACTATCTGTCCATCAGCAAACAGGACATGGGACTTAACTCTGCAGCTCTTAAACCTGTCCTGATGAAAGCATTTACATCTCATAGTACATTTTGCACAAAAAGAGGAGCCAAAGCTCCAAGACGTAATCAACAGCTTAAGATAAAGCAGGCTGTGAAAAATAGGCTTGGGATAAGACAACTCCCTTCACTCCCTGCTTCTGCCTGGCCAAGTTTCTGACTGAGAAATGGTGTGGAGGAAGTGGTTACCCCTTCAGGGCTCACACCACTGTTAATGTGCCTTCAGATTCACAGGCTGACTGCGCCCTGCTGCAGCACGAGCAGCTGCAATTGTTCTCTGACCTCTTCTGGGCACAAATTCCTGTAATCACCCCAGGAAATTTGAGAAATCAGGGGATTTTCTACTTGTTACACTCTGATGTTGCAGTTACTTCCTGAGGACATGGCTGTCATTGGGTTGCTTCTTATCATTGTCAATCACTGTCAAGATTTCAACATTTGACACATAATGTGAAGTGAAAATGTGTCAATTAAGGAGTGATGGAAGCTTTCTTACCTGAACCCCTGTGTTTGTCTTCCTTAACAAATCACACTAAAAAATGTAACAGGGAAAACTATGCTTGATGTTACTCTTCTCCCATTTTATCTGCAGCTATTAAAAGCCATTAATTTTAACAGCAATAAAGAAACACAGGGGGTAGCTAGGGATCAGTTATGCATAAATTTACCACTGACATTACAGCATTGCTGCTGCATCATCAAACACATCCAGTTTTACTTATCCCTCAGTATTTTTTCCTCTACTAGCCTAATCACTTTCCACTGTTCTGTGGCAATTGCAGACAGCCATTCTGATTCACTCACGAAGAGAAACATCTGCACTTTCATCACTTCAAATCACTCCTGCTTCTTCCATCTCCCCTTCAAAATATATTCCAAAGGGCCATTTCAATTTTCACTGAAATTTATTTGAGGGAGTATTAGTTTATTTTTTTTTTAGGAAATAAAAAAGACTTATCTCCTCAATTCTTAAGCAGATCAAGTGTCAAATTGGAAAGTAATCCTTTTTCAGTAAACAAGTGTTTCATCAAGACTTGGACATAATCTGTTCAAACTAAGCAACAGCAAGACATTTCAACCCTTGTGAGAAGAGAGAATTAAAATAGGTGGGATCAATTCAGATGCACAGCTTTTCTCCAGACTGTACAGGAAAAACTGCCTTGCATTACAGCAGGTACACATACCAAACCTAAGGCATTTAGACATCAGCAGCAATAAGATTACCAGCAGCCACAGCAAGCCTTGCTCTCCTGCTGAATGACTTCTCATTCTTATGTAATCCATCTCTAACGGGTGCACAACTACAGTATCTATTACCCCCTAAGAGCAATGCTTGGCTAAAAGGAACGTTCTTCCTACCTCCCATTAAAACTGATTACTTGGCCCTCATATCCATTCCTAGCAATCCTATATTATGCTGAAAATAGTTGCAGTTCCTATTTCCCAGGATTGCAGACAGCAGATTAAATCTTTCTGCCCCAATTGTTTGCATATTGATCCTTGGCACATACCAAGAATCAAATGGGAAGAGATGGCTGTAATACAGGTAGACCCTAGTCATAGATCAGAGGTTTTACCCTTTTTCTACATCATCTAAGTACATAAATTAACAGATTTGAATATAAATTGAATACTGCTAAATCATACTCGGGTCTAAACTCATCTCAGTATTTTATCACTGTCTCCTTTGTGCCCAAACAATATAGCCTTAACATTCTGACTTCTGATACTTTTATCACTTAATTTGATCAAAGCTTTGACTGCTGAGAGAAGCCAAAAAAAAGCACTAAGCCCAATTTGCTGAGACGGAAATGCTGGTATTTAGGCAGAAACAAGCATTAAATTTCAATGCTTCAAAATAATGTGTCTGGCTGTCCAATTTAGCACATCCTATTCCAGCTCCTAATACATTATTCTCAGGCCACTGCAATCACAGACCTGTTAGCAGCATCAGTGCTGCAAGGCCATTATTAGAGCTGTCAGTTCCTCCATCTTCCACTCCAGACTTGGGAGGATAGGATTTTTTAAATTATTGGGGTCTTCTCCCTAGGATTGCCTTGTGCATCCTGCTAGCTTCACACACAGGGGAAGAGCAGTCACACACCACTGCCCTCAGTGCAATCAGGAGCAAACCCAGCAAGCCTCTTAATTTTACACCAAGGCAGCACTCCCAAAGAAGCACCACAAATACTGTGCTTTAAAAGAGGGAGCACTTGAGCAGCAAGAAGCAAACTCCCTCCAGTTTCTTTCCTGTGAAGGAAAAGGTTTTGAGTTTTATAAAGCCTATTCATTTCAACTGTGCTTGAGGAAAGCAAGGCTTGCAGAACATTCCTTGCTGAATATTAGACTGAATAATGGATAAACTCCTTCTGTGAGGCAAGGCAGTAGCCATTTTCAGTCTATCCCACTGTCATCTCATCTCACTGCAGATCATTTCCAGGAACTCTGAGACCAGAGGGACTCCTTCACACCACACACACACAGTTATATAAAGCAGACTCATTTTTTCTACTGTTTAGTGTGGAATAACCATGGTGCAGTGCATACATTGTTTTCACTACTGTTAAGTATTAAAACCAAGACTTAACTGGCATGATGAAAAGCTCAGAACACTGCACCAGCCTGATTTAGCTGAATTTACCCTGAAACATTATCTGTTTAGTGCAGTCAGTCTGAAAGTCAGAGCTAAGCACAACAATTTCACTTGATATCTATAAACCACGTGACTAAGAAGCTATTTCCTGAAGACCCTGCATTTCCTCAGAAAAGCTGCAATTCAAAAGGAAATCAGCACACAGCTTTGCCCATTGGAACACTGAAGCCAGTACAACGCTGAGTCCAACCAGCTCTTTATTACATCAGATACTGTTCCCAGGTATTCAAGAAAAAGCAATCAAGTCCGCCAGTCAGCTACATGTTATTTTTCAGTACCCAGAATATCCCATTTAGTTATTCAGCTTTCATACCAAGTTTCTTCCCATTCTTTGATATATTTGAAGAGGAATAGTTTAATTCAGAGCACCATCTTTAAATTACATACCAGAAAGAAGCACAAGTCATGAAAGGGTCAGGCTGCAAAAGATTTTGACATGCATTTTACTATAACTGAATATTACAAGACAGTTGTTTATTTTAAACATTAAAGTGCCAGGTTTATGTACAAACTATTACAATAGTTAAAATGGTAAACTTAAAACCTGCTAAAAAAGCAGTGAGGTCATCACGTAGTTGCCTCCAGAGTTTTCTAGACTATTTAACAAATTTACAACTGGAATTTTATAACTGCTCCTCTGTTTATGGTGAGAACAACAGAAGCCAGAGGTCAGTGCCCACAACCTCCCACCTTGCAGAAAGAAGTACCTGTATCTTTCATGGAGTGGAATAGCATGTGCTGGAAGATACACCTGAGCATCCTATGCATTAATACCATTGGTAAAATCTAATTAAAAGGGGTTTTACTGCAGGAGCTACGCCAGCCTTCTAAAGTACACCAGTATCCCCACACTTTACAAGAGTGGGACTTCAGTACAGCAATCAGGGCACACTCACTCAGCACACACTGAGTGCTCCCTGTGGAAAGCAGGGCAGGGTGCAATGAATGCACGTGGTCCCAGGTCACTCAGAACTCTGCATCCAGGGTGAAAGAGTTGTCTGTGGGCTTGGACATGACTCCCATCCTCTGATATTCACCTACTCGCTTCTCAAAGAAATTGGTCTTGCCTTCCAGAGAGATGTTTTCCATGAAGTCAAAAGGATTCTCTGCTTTGTATATCTGAAACACACAGGCAATTCTGTAGTCACCACAGGTGCTCACATTTTCAGTATTCAAGAGCTTTAGAGACCAGCTGGAAGGAGCCATCAGCAGCCTTACTATGTAGTGAACAAAAATCTCTGCCCCAAGCCTTCTCTACTCTATTTGTTCCTGTCTTGTTTTAGCTGCAGTAAAGCAGCTAAAGAAGCACAACTACTAAGACAGCTTTTCCCACAGCATCCTTTTGCTCTTTGTTCTGTGAGTCTCCAAACAGAATGCAGCAGCAGAACTGCTAAATCATTTTACAAGTTAAAACAATATTGCTGTAGCCAGTTTAGGATTTGGATTTCTGGAGGAAATTAACATTGTCTTTTCCCCATGAAACATTCAGTGTATTATTAGAGCCTCACCTTGTTAAATCCCAGCTCCAGCATAAGCCGGTCTGCCACAAACTCGATGTACTGTTTCATTAAAGTGCAGTTCATGCCAATCAGCTTCACAGGCAGTGCCTCCGTCAAGAATTCCTGCAGATTACAAGCATTTCATGTACACAAACTGGCATTCACTCTATCATCCAGGTTAGTTTTATACCCAACAGCTCCCCAGCTTTGTTTGATTGCAATGGAGCTCCTAAACAAGAGGCAGACAGTTACCTGTTCTATGAGAACAGCATTCATGATGATTTCCCTTACTCTCTCCTCTGACGGTTTGTGTATCAAGTGCTTGAACATGAGGCAGGCAAAGTCACAGTGCAAACCCTGGAAAAAAGTTCCAGAAAATTATTTCAGGAACACTGATTTAAGAGAACAGAGTAAGTGGCATCACCTTTGCCAGGTTACTCTTTCCTACAGACAACTTTCTGCCTAACCAGAAGGCATCACAAGCAAGTTCTGCCAGTGTGAGGCACAGCAGCTGTGAGCACTGGTGAGAACCCTCTAATACTTTAGAGGAAGTAAAATGCTAACTTCATTCACAGGCTTCAGCAAGATCCACAATGACACATGTTTACACACTTTAGTGAGCTTTATAGCCTGCCTGTTTCTAAATATACTCCTGTTTTACAATACAGGCTCCAACTGAGTGTCATTAGTTTGAACTACTGTGGCACATTACCATCTTAACTGCTAGAATTTGACTCATACCTCATCTCTACTGATGAGTTCATTAGAAAAAGTGAGTCCAGGCATTAATCCTCTTTTCTTCAGCCAAAAAATTGATGCAAAAGAGCCAGAAAAGAAGATTCCTTCCACAGCTGCAAAGGCCACAACACGTTCTCCTGTTGAGAGAAGATTGATGGTAATACCACAGAGAAAAACAGGATTGATACACAAAAGTTGCCAACTGTATCCTGCAAAGCAAATAAAGTTGGTTTTGCCTAAGTGTATTATGGGCTGTGTTTAGAAATTACTGAAGATTTCTGATCATTAAACAAAACAAACAGGAGAGGAAATAGGAACTAATCAGAGCAGCCCCTAAGTAGCTGAAGCCAAGGCTCCTTCCCCCTGGGTCAACCCTCAATACTATCCTTTTTCAGATGGCTCACTAAAAGGAGCAGTCATTTTGGCAGCTGATTTCTGCTCATCTTTGGCCATGAAAAATGTTTCAATACTAGTGAAATAATGATTTGTACCACCTCACCTTTGAAGCAAGACAGGAGGAATCACCAAGGCAGAGGAGCTACAGTCCCCAGCCAGACATGTCTACTGCCTATAGATGGCCATGACATGTCCTGACATGTGGCACCAACTTACAGTTTGATCATGTAGTCAGGCACATGATTGCCACATGACCTTATCATTCATCATGTCAGCAATTGTACAAAGATCTCCTGTCAGTAGCTCATTTGAAAATGAAAATTGTTTTCCTCACATTCAGAATTACACCAGTGTCTTATACTGGAGAGCAGGTACTCTCTCTGACACCAACAATCCCTGCTAACTGGGAAGTCTGGAGGAATGGTGGTTCCTCCATCTTTAGGAGAGGAATTTCACTTTGTTTCCAATAGATGTACTCACCATATGTTGCTTTCTTGTCCCCAATCCAGCACATGGCCCAATCTGCCTTCTTTTTAACACATGGCAATGTTTCAATAGCATTGAAAAGAAATTCCCTGAGAAAGATAAAACTCATTAGGATAAGACATCATCACAACCAGCAAAATGAGGATTCACTGCCATAAACAGTATTGATCACTTAAACATGCTCTACACCTTCATCCTGGTAACTGTCTTTCTCCCTCTTATCTGGCACCAATGTAGCTCTATTTGTTCAAATCAATTCCTTTTTCCTTCCATACCCATCACATCAGCACCAGCTCTCCTGAATTACCATTACGCTATCAAGGGGAGAACTGTTTCACCAAGTGCTCTTGGACAAGGCTGTCCAAACTAGAGATTAACCAGGATCCACCTTACGGTATGAAGGCATCAGACCTCACACATAGGTATAATACAGCAAGCTTTTTAAGTAACAGTAAAACTCACTTAAAATTAAATATACTCCCTTTGACTGCTCCACCCTTCACATTGTGTAGTTTCTTTATTTCAGTTCTGAGTGATTCCAGTTTCACTCTTAATGTAAGCAAGGTCTTACACCTCAGATGAAAAAGATATTGTGAAGTAAAGCTGCTCTCAAACAGCAGTGGCTTTTTATATAAGCCTAATTTACATCCTAAAATTAGCCTGAAAGCCAGAGAACAATTGACAGGCATTAGCTAAATTCTGAATATTTACTGAGTTCTGAACTTTTCGTCATCAAGCAATACCAACCTCTCCTGTGAGTCCTTAATGTAGGTGTCAATGAGAAGACTGTACATTTCTGAATGTATGTTTTCCATGGCAATCTGGAAGCCATAGAAACAGCGAGCTTCTGTGATTTGCACTTCTTGACTGAACCGCTCCACCTAGAGGAAATAAATAAGCATTTGCAAAAGTGTTTGTGATTTCCATGTTAGATGCATTAATGCTGTATGGATCAGTTATGGGTCAGCCCACAAAAATCTTCAGATTAATTCCAGATATGTGGATTGCTAACAGCAATACACAAAGCAGCAACCCCTCAGAATTTCAAGTCAGAAGGTATTCTTTGGCCCCATGGGACAATGTTTTAGTTTTACTTACCCCCCATTAGGAAGAGCAGAGAGTAGGAGCAGAACAAGGGCTGTGAAACAGCCAAGTGCTGCTGCAGGACAGCACTCAGTGCCCAATGGGGATGGGCAAACTTCAAGATTACAAACCCAACCCCAATTCAGTAATTAACACAGGACAGCCCCATGTGTTCTCAATGCTGTAGCACTCCGTGATCCAGCAAACCAGCTGGATCAGCCACAGCAAACAACCCGAACATGTGAATTACCTTGTTATCTACCCAAAGTGGTATTTCTGTGGGGACTTCCTACACACTCACCAAGTTCTCGTTGACAATGCCATCACTGGCAGCAAAGAAGGCCAGGACATGAGAAATGAAGTACTTCTCCTCAGGCTTCAGGGACTCCCAGTGCTGGAGGTCTTTGGAAAGGTCGACCTAAAACATAACAGGGTAATTAAGGCAGGGGTGCTCCAGAGGAAGGCCCTGCCCAGGGCTGCGGGCAGCGGCAGGAGAGGCCGTGGCCGCGCACCCCTCACCTCCTCCGCCGTCCAGAAGGAGGCCTCGGCCTTCTTGTACATCTGCCAGATGTCGTGGTACTGGATGGGGAAGATGACGAACCGGCGGGGGTTCTCCCGCAGCAGCGGCTCCTCCTCCTCCACGCCCCGCGGCACCTGGAATGGCGGGAGAGCGGCTCGGGGCGGGGCCGGGCTGCGGCGGGACACTGAGGGCGGCAGCTCGGGGAGAGCCCGAGGGAGAGGGGCTGGGGGGACGGGAAGAACCCTCCGAGGGAGAGGGGCTGGGGGGACGGGAAGAACCCTCCGAGGGAGAGGGGCTGGGGGGACGGGAGAGATCCCCTAAAGGAGAAAAAGTGCCCGGGAGGGTGGAGAGACCCCCGCTGAGGGAGAGGGGCCGGGGGGAAGTGCAGTGCCCGGCGGGGACCAGCGGGCTCGGACGGGGGCAGTAAGGAGACACCACCGATGGGGAGACAAGAGTGGAACGGGGGTTCAGGAGCCTCCGAGAAACAGGACAAGGGCGGGCGCGGTGCCCGGGCGTTCTGCACTCACCGGATTGCCGTCACCCTCCTGGAAGATCTTGCGGGCCGCCTTGCTGGCCAGCACACGGGCGCTGCTGAGCGTGGGGGGCTGCGGGGAGAAAGGGGCAGGGTGAGCGCGATGCGGCGCTGCCAGGCAGGGGGGTGGGGGGGTGGGAGGGAGGGCGGGAGCTCACCGTGTTCTCCTTGTTGCTCAGCGCCAAGCCTTTCATGGGCGACAGACTCTTCATAGGAGACTGGATCTTCTTGGGCGACGCCTGGGGCTGGTCGTGGCGGGCGGCGAGCGGGGTGCGGGTGGACAACATGGCTGAGAGTGCAGCGGCGGCAGCAGGAGGAGGAGCAGCGGTGGCGGGATGGCGGCAGGAGACAAATTAGCGCTCAGCCGGCCTTTATATGCCCTTCGAAGTTGGCGCCAGAACGGCGGCCTGGCCACTCACAGCCCTCGCCACGCCCACCTCCGCCCGCCCCCGCGCTCCCATTGGCTGGTGACGCGGGTGGGGCCCCGCCTCCCATTGTCGCGGCGACGGCGGGAGGAAGGGCCCCGCCCTTCGCTTTGGCGCCAACGGCGCGCGGAGAAGGCGGGAGGGCGCGCGCGGTCCCGCCCCGCCGGGGCAGCTCTTGCACGGAGAGCTCCGAGTGCGGGACCTGCGCCGCGCCCTGCCCGGGAAAGGCTCGGCTGCCGTGCAACAGTCCACAACTCGTGTCTGGGTACGAGAACGGAACCCGGGCTTGGGGTACAGAGCTGGAAATGGCACTGAGCCTTGCTTTCTCCGCTTCTGGCCCCTCCTACCTACCCATTCATCTTCACTTTCAGCACTGATGCCTGAATTTGGATAGAAATTCCACATTCCTGCATTCAGAGGCAGAAATTGGCTTCCTGGAGAAAATGAATCCGTGTGCCACCCGGTTTCATGTGTTTTAAATAAATAGTACAAAAAAAGGAGAACATAGGTATGAAGAAGAGGTGAATATTCATAATTTCTAAAAGCCAGCATAGCATTTTTTTTTATTAGTTTAATTGCAACATTGATTTCCTCGTCCATTTTCACAAGGGGTCTGCTTCTGTCAGCTAAAATGTTTTCCCTGAAGCAGTTTTAATGAACCAAGAGCTCCATGAGACTTGGAGGCCCCTCAGTCACATGGGATGCAGAATGGCCTGGACTGGTGCCTGTCACCTCAACGTGTTCCCAGGGACGAAAAGTTACGTGGCCCAGCACTGTGCTGTGCTTGGCTGGAGAAGAGGCAGACAGAGCAGGAGCAGAACTATACAATGGGACTATGTTAAATTTACTGCTGTGGGTTTGGAAGAAAAACAAAAGTACTCTCCTCCAGCAGCACCTCTGACACTGGAAATTCAAATAGATTATTCATTTTAGCAGGTCAGAGTCAGTCACAAATACGTCTCCATCCCAGGAGAGTGAGCACCACAAAACCCCTAGCAGGAGGCCAAAATCCTAGCAGGCAGCCTGGACAGGCACAAACACACTCCTGCTCCATTCCAGGAAGTTGGTCCTAGAGGCAGGAGTACCAGGCATCTCCCAAAAGGCTTACCAGTGTCCCTATCATCTCCTGCCACCTCTAGATCTGCTGGGAGAGTTGGCAGAGAGCTGGAGCAGCACTCTCCCCATCCCACCCAAACTCATTTACCCTCCCACCCCAGCAAAGAACCTCCAAGCCACCACAAGCCCTGGGCCAAGGGCTGTCACAGTGCCACAGCTGTGCTATCTCTGCAGTCCAGCTCCTGTTCTCAGAAGCCCGTGGCAGGGCACCAAAGCCTTGTCCTGAGCACAATAGCTCTGCAAGGAGAAAAAAGCACCAGGGAGAGCACAGAGAGTGTCGGTGAGGAAGCATTGCAGCTCTGTCCTGCTGGATCTGCCACAAAATGGTGTTTAGAAATGAGCGCCCATGCTGAATGTTTCTGTTACAGCAGTTTAACCCAGCTGCAGTGTTCCTCCCTTCACATGCATCCTTCTCCGGGATGCAGCTGCATTTTGGGAGTGACATCTTCACAGCAGCTCTTTGGCAGAGATGGGTTAAAGGCAGTAAGCTGCTGCCCTGCTCTGAAGTGCTCAGCATCGGGGATGGCAGGGATAGTGACCAGGGATGTCAGCTCCTGCCCTCTCTTCGGGTGTGTGAAAGAATGCTCTGCCTTTATGGCTTCTCAGTACTGTGTGCTAAAACAAACAGCCCCAGACTTGTATCAGTTTCTCGCCTCCTTAGCTGGCAGGAATTCAGACACTTGGGTGGAAGTAAGAGCAGCCTGGGGTGTCTGGGTGAGGCAGGAGTGGGCTGTTGTGTAAGCACCCTGTTTGCTTGAGGTGCCCCCAGGCCCCCATGCTGGGTCCCAACACCCATCTCCAGCCAGGCCCTGACATTCCCATCAGCTGCACGTGGAGCTCAGCCTCTAGCCCAGCCACTGCTGTTGTGGTTCCCTCAGTGCCAGCATGGCAAAGCCCTGACCCCCCAGGCACAGCCTACAGCCCCCAGGGCCCATGTCCCCAGCCCCTGTCTGCTTCCTCAGGCTGGCTGTTCTGGGGCTCTGAGCCCACTGACCTGCTGGTAATGCTCAGGGCAGGGCTCTCCTTGCTCACAGGATTGCTTTTCTTCCATTTTAACACAGATTGCCTGCAGAACAGATAGACAGTGACTCCAGCTTGCTGACTGCCTCCCACCACTGCAGCAAGTGGTCTGATGAAAGTCAGGGAGGAGAACTGACTCATCACTAGCTGAGGACTCAGCGTTTGCTGATGGTTTTCTCCTGGTTTGTTTGCGTGGTCTCATCCAGCCACATTCATCCATGCCAAATCCTGAAATTCTCACCCACTGCTCAGCTGATAGGGTTGATATTAGTACAGAGCACCATGCTCAAGGGCCCCTGCTGTGGTCTGAGTCCCACATGCAACACAAAGAAATCCAAGTGAATAAAAGCTGAGACAGGGTAGGTGAGCGGGAGAGGCCACCAGCCAACATCTCTGAGATGGTCAGCAGTGGTCTGAATGGCCTCCACTTTCTCCAGCAGGTTTGGAGGTAGGCCCCAGCATTTCCTCACCCAGCTGTGCTGAGGAGAATGCTCCAAATCCCTCCAGAACCAATCTGAACCTAAGGACTCAGATCAAAACTTCAAAAATTTGAATTAATAATTTCCCCCCGTAGCTGTCTGCCTGTTGAGAGGTGGTCACCCTCCATTTACTCCAGGATTTATAACTGCAAAAACTGAACTGCAGGGCCTAGGCACTTCAACAGGCTGCTTCACTGAGAAATCTAGAGCAGAACAAAACAAGTCTTCATTAGCATGATTCTGGCTGGATATCACATTTGCCAGTGCAGCCCACTCATTTGCAGCGCCATCTTTAGCCACCTGCTTACCTGACAGCCTCTTGGAGATAATGGGCTGTTGGAAAGCAAAACTCTCACAGGGTTAACATCCCCAATACCTTGATTTTTTTTTTAACTGTAGTTCTTGCCTATTCAGGGTCCTTACTCAACATTTACAACTCTCAGGACAAAGTCTCAGGTAGTATATGACCACATATGGCATTTTAATGGCATAATTGGACGTGTTTCTTTGCTGTTCATGAAACTCAGCATGGTGCTGCAGATACAGTCCCACAGGTGCCAGGCAGATGATCCAGCACTGAAAGACTTTCAAGAGCTGGAAACATGAAGCTTTCCAAGCAGCTGCACTTCAGCAGTCAGTAATATGCAAGAGCAGCACTGATTCTGGAGCCTTCCTGAGGACCTGTGAGCACACTGGAGCTGGAGTAGCAGGGCCCACATGGCATCCATACCTGTGCTCAAGAAGGATGTGTCACTTTTCCTGGCTGGGAGCACCAGCTCCTTGTTTCCTGCAATAGCAGAAGGCAGTGGCTCCAGTGCCAGTGGGTGTCTCAAGCAGTCAGTGCTTTGGGCTTTGCTTTGGTCTCAGCTCCTGCACTCTGCTCATGGAGACTGTGGCTGACCTCTTGTTCACATGGACAGCTACCAGTCTGCCTCTAGCAGCCAGTCAGTCACCACAGAGCAGTGAGCTTTCCTGAGGGTCACACTCCTCAGCATTTACTCATCCAAAACTGCCTGTTGGAGGGTGCAGCCCCAGGTCCTTCATTCCTGGGCAGGCCTGTGTTGGTTGTGTTGAGCAGGGCTGATGCACAGCAGCATTTCTGGGACATCTCCTCATTGCCAACATACACACACAGTGGTCTGAGCCACCCTTTCCCTCTTGCTCCAGAAGACAACCTTGCCATCTTAGTAAGGCAACCAGGAGCCCTTCTGTAATTCCAGATGGTTGCAAAGAAACCAGCCTCAAACCATGAAAGTCAACCAAGGAGACAAAGGTGGGACTTAAATAATTTTTCTTAACTGGGTCAGCAGGGGGCAGCTTGGTTACCACCCAAACCTTACTCACAGGGAACTCGTATGTGTTCCACATCCCTGCTCGGTCTTCTTCCAGTGACCTTTTCTTCTGCAGCAGAAACTTTTTTTCCCCCTGGAAAATGCAGATTATCTTCAACAAAGAGGATAGCTCCCACTACCAGACCTCCTGATGAACATTGGCATTCCTATCCTAAGAAACCACCTAGTCAAAACTGTCATGAAAAGACAGAAAGGATGCTGCTCCAGATGGCCATGACATTTGCACTCATCCAGCAGGGCAGAGAAAACAGGGAGATTTATCACTGAACATTTTTCTAGTGGCATATGCCAGACACTTCCCTGCAGAGCATGAAAACGTTCAGTATTTGTCAGGATTCAATTACAATTTTGCCAAAGAATGGACTGGGAAAAACCAGCTCCTTTCATGCCCTATCCTGTTCTGCCATGGCAATTTCATTGTGGGGTCTAGCAGTGACCCCATGGTGACAGGAGAAGGTGCAGGGGACTGTTTACCTGGTCAGTCCCTGTGCCCAAACTAGCAGCAGTAGAAAGGATCCCAAATACATCCAAGAAAGTGAAAGATGAGCTAGGAATACTCCTATATAAGAAGGCAGTAATTGACCGTGGGAATTGAAATCAGGAGAAAAAAAAGATAAAATGGAATTTAGAAAACTAGAGAGAGGCAGTTGTTCACAGCACTTAGGGGAGCATGAAAGCACAGAAAAGTGGGTTTATGTTGGACTTGCATTGAAAGGGATAACCAGAGGTAGATAAATTGATGTAGGTCTGATATTAAATGAGACAGAGTCCTGTATGGGAATGTAATGGGTGACAAAAAAAAAGATTGTCATCCATTATCCTTTTGGCAGTACAGTCAGGCTGATAAAAAAAATCCCTGGCTTTATAAGGGCATATTTGATTCACTGCTTTGTGACACTGAGAGGATTAAAACTGGCTAACTGACAGATTTTAGAAAGTCACTGTTGGGGCACATCATTACCAGCTCAATGTCCTGAGGTACCTGCAAGGTTTTATGTGGTAGATGTTGTGGGCAGTGAGTGTGTGTAAAAGTAACCTGTCCTTGATATTAATGAGGCTAAATGCAGGATCATGCACTAGGGAAAAAAACTGAAGGCCACATTTATGATCTGCTGGACTGGCCCTGCAGAGAGGTGCTCTGGGGTGATGATGCATAGCAGCTCCATCAGCAGCTTCCCAGGCTAACCCATGGTCAAGGGAGCAAACCAGATCCTCTGCTCCATTGGCAGAGGGACTGCAGCTGGAGCCATGACTGCTTCTCTCCTGCCCTGTGTGGGACAGGATCCATGAAGCAGTGCCAGCAGGGCTCAGCTCCAGGTTCAACCACCCAGAGGCAGGTGTCTGCTCATGGCTGGGGTGTGGAGGGTACCTGAGACATTCTAAAGCATCCTGCCTCACCTCACTGTGCCAGTCCTCCCAGCCACACATCTAGGCCCTCCAGAGCCTCTGGAATGGCACAAATATCCATATTTAGGCAACAAAGTCAAGACATCCAATGAGTTTTCTGGATGTCTAAATGATTGCCATTATCTCAAACCAAACCCACCTCCTGTGCCCAGTCCCAACAGCAGAGGGTGAAAAGGGTGTTGACAATGTGGGAGCTGTTCAGAAGGCAGCTCCAGGGCACACCAGAGGATTACAACCCTGCCCTGGAGCAAGATGCTGGAGCAGGCTGTCCTGTTCACTGCTGGGGGAAGAGCTGGGGAGCAGCCAGGTAACCACCCCAGCCAAGCATGGCTGTAATCAGCCAGTGGGGAGAAAAGGCATGAGATCTTACAGCTCTGAACAGTCACCAGAACATGGAGTTCAGAGACAAGGCATTTCCCACCAGGGGTAATTATGCATTGAACAGCTTTCCTGAGTGCATGGCAGATTCCTCAATTCCCAGTCATGATTTCAGGATTTCACATGACAGTTTTATTCAGGCACATTACATTTTGCTCAGCAGTTACCATCAAGTTTTGCTGAGCATAAAAGGATTAGGATATATTATTTTATTAGTTCTTTTTTTCTGGAATCCATCAAGATGTGCTTTCATTGCACAGCAAGCTCAAGGGCGTGCCAGGAGCTTCTCCCCAGCTATGCCTGTTGGCACACCTGTCTGAAGAAAGGGGGTGGGAAAGAATCTTCAAGATAAGGTTTTAACACTGAATATATCAATAAATAAAAAAATCACTGACATTTTGTTGCAGCAAAACACTTTGGTCTGACGTCACTCCAGCAGAAAAAAAACCTCTATAAAACAGGAGACAACAGGTCTCTTACCCACAGAGCCCCGCTGGTGCCTTTTTTTTTTTTTTTTTTTTTTTTTGGGGTTTTTTGGTTGGTTGGTTGGTTGGTTTTTGGTTTGTTTGTTTGTTTGTTTGTTTGTTTTTGAAATAACGTTAAAATGGCCCCAAGCTCCTGCCAGCAGCTGCCCTGCCCTAAGCAAAACACAGTCTCCCTATCTTGGGCTAGCAGTTATCAAAACACTTTGCAAAGGAAATACCAGAGGTGGAGATAAGTGCTGGGTTAAATTCAGCCCTCACTACACTCAGGTTTCCATTCTCCCTATCACCTCCTCTCTGCCCCAGCTGATGGGCCATTAATCTTAAAACCCAGAGAAAGTTGTGCCACTGGAAGAAAGCAGCTTGCTGGCCAAGCTGAGCAGGCTTCAGGCACACCACCTGGAATCAGGCACTACAGGGCTGCTTCCATCACACTGCTTCCACAAAACAAACACCTCTCAGTACCCTGTAAATAACCTATAGCAATAACCTTAGAACTCAGAGAAAGTAGTGCCATGGGAAGAAAGCAGAAGGAATTAAGGTCATCACTGTTTTCCTAGGTGGCTGTTATCACAAGGAATTAGTTAACCACCAAAAAATTATTCACATGGACATTTAAATGCTGAGAGGAATGATCACCAGATGAGAGCCAAGAGGAGGCCCTTGTCTCCCACAGCAGTGCTAATGGTTAGGGAAAACACACTTTAACTTCTGGCCAAGTATTTCCAGCTCTCACCGTTGCCAGGAGGAAAATGTGCCTTTTCCCAAAGCCTTTTCCTAATGTGCTCACACTGCTTTCATAGAGGCACTAATAAAAGGGGAAGATGTCAGGGATTGTGAGGAACATACACCTGCAACTGCTTCATTTTTCCAATCAGTCCAACTGAGTGCAGCCACAACTCATGCAAAGTTTTGTTAAATAGAGAAGAAAGCTGTATTCAGCTTGCCTGGCAAGCACAGGAGGAGCAGCCACAGCTCAGAATTTTATTACCTCTCAGTGGGGCTAAGCTGGCTCTGCTCCCATTGATTGTGGAGACAGGTGAGCAGCTATTATCTGCTCTGATGAAGCTGAACAGAAATAGGGCAAAACCAGACACATTTAGCAACAGGGCATTTATACAAGTACCTGATGATGTAAAGAATAACCACCACCCTGCTGTCAAACCAAAAAAAGCATTTGGCTGCCTGCCTTGAGCATGGTCCAGGCCCCAAGGGGCACAGGGTGCAGACATCACCACCTCCCTCCACAGCTCTTACTCAGCCTCCAGAGTCAGATGGGGGTTTTGATCCTAATTTCATGGTGTGAGCCTAGACTTTAGTGGGTGAAGTTAAGTCCCCCTGCAATCTACAGGTGAGAGATGGGAACAAAGCATTGCTACCTTACAGAGGTGGAGAGGCCAGATGTGAGAAAACACTGCAAAGCACCACCCCTTCAGCCATTAACCACTCTGAGCCGGCTAAATTCAGGGCAGGGGCTAAAAGCAGCCCTGCCTGTTGCTGCTGAGGCAGGAGAGGCACATGCCCTGCCCCAGGCACTCAGTGATGCTCTGCTTGGCACAGGCACATGCCCTGCCCCAGGCACTCAGTGATGCTCTGCTTGGCACAGGCACATGCCCTGCCCCAGGCACTCAGTGATGCTCTGCTTGGCACAGGCACATGCCCTGCCCCAGGCACTCAGTGATGCTCTGCATGGCACACCCTGTGCCACACGGCAGCACCCACGCTGGGAGCAGCAGACAAGCTGCAAAGCTCTGAGCTCCTTCTGAAGGGCCAGGCAATGGCAGGTCCTGTGGCTGGGAGTTCTGTACCAGCACAGAGCAGCAGCTGGCCCCTCAGGGCTCTGGCACAGCTCCGCAGTGGGCAGGACTGAGGAGTGACCTCGCTCACTGAGTCCCGTCCTGGATCTCCTGCTGCTCCCCAGGCTGCAACAACATCATCAGGGGTTACAGGTAGCACAGGGGGGAACAGCCTTCAAAACTGGGGGCCACAGCCAAATCACCCCACAAAAGCAGTCACCAGTACTGTTAACTCCCAAGGGACCAGGACCTGGCAGGGAGGACAGAGTCATGCACAAGGAAATGCTGCTGAACGGTTCAGCCCTCTGCATCCCCTCTTTTGAGCTCCTGGATGTAATCCAGGCTGTGTGTCAGGGACATCCTGGGTACCATCAGTGACATGTCCTGGTGGTAAACAGTGGCTTTCCCAGGCATGCACCACTGTCACTGTCAGGTTCTCATCTCCCTCAGTGCCTGATATTGACCAAAGCAGTGGGACATCTCCACGTGCATTGTGTTTTGAACTGTGTAGTGTCAGAGATGAAAGCACTGCTGGCTGCACCCCTGGGGTCTGCTCATAACTCCAAAAGGTGACACATCAGATGCTCCTGCTTCAGAGGGGCTCATAAAAATCATCCACTGAGGTAACAGAAAACAGTGACTTCTATCACCAAATTTGTCACCAAGCTGCAAATTCAGTGCCATTTTATGAGCATATTTTCAGACATCTTCTCAATGTTAGCTTGAGCCAGTTCAGTTTCTTATAATATTGTACAACCAATTAGGATTGGTTTATATTTATTCTGGATTTAGCAAAAGAAAAAACACGGTGAAGCTGGGGGGTTTTGTTGGGTTTCCTGGACATAAAGCCACATTGGCCTCTAGGCAGTGAGCTAGAAAAAACCCCATGTTTCTAACCCAGAAAAGCTCCCTGGTCTCTATTAAGTATTAAATGGCTGATTTGTTCACTAGGAGGATGGTAGAGGGTTTTTCACTCACAATCCTTTCAAGATGATTATTATTCTACTTAAAAGGCCTTCCAATGTCTGCTTTTGAGTCTAATCTATGTTAAACAGGAGCTGGGATCAAGCTTTCTCTGGTGAGCTAACAGAAGCTTTGTTTCAAACTCAACTTCTTTATGGGAAGCTCTTCTGGAAACAGTATAAAACAAACATTGGTGGGGAAAAAAAGGAAAGAGAAGAAGAAATTATATCTTCCTTCTCAAATCAGACCTCTGCTACTACAGTTACCCTCTGTGTTGTGCTGAGTCCTTTTTTGCGATCCCCCTTAGCTCAGATCATGAGAAAATCCCAATCCTACATGCATTTATTAACAAGCTCAGGTATATAAGGGTTAAAAGGCTCACTTCTGATAAGATGAAAATTAAGAAAAATAAGTAAGTGCATTGGGCTTGCAACAGAGCAACAACTTGCTAGAAATGCCTGTGCTCAGTAGTCAAAGCTATCAGCCATCATAGAACCATTTTAAAAGACCAGACATTTCCTTTTTCCCATTTTTAAATGAAACTAGATGAAAAGCAATCAAAATATTCACTAAAATGTTTGTCAATGCCAGCCTGTGTTTGTAATATCATGTAGATTACTAAGATGTTGGTTCAGCATGATTAATAGTATTTAAAATTAAGTCTATGAAATAGCCACATCAGAAATTCACATAGAAATCTGAATATTACCAAAAAAGCTTAAGAAGCTAAATAAAAAAAAAATCAAAGGACTGAGAATTTCTCATGTCTCACCGGGTGATATGAATTTAATTCTCCTTTATAAGAAGTTATTGAGTCCAACTTTAAAAAGGTCTTTGTTCCCCTTATGTCTTCAATGACAATTTAAGGATACAAAAGCAGCACACTCTAAAAGTCATTGCATGACTCCTCTGGCTAATAAAACCACGGTAGCCCTGGTACAACACTGAAGCAGTCAGTGTTAATGGATTACAGGGTTTTGGGCAATCCTGCTGCAGAGGCATCCAAAGCACTGCAGGAATGTGGTGGGGCTCCTGTGGGTTTCAGTCCAGGGCTGCTCCATCTCAGCAGGTGGCAGAGCATTCAGATTATGGCCTGTTTGGATTGCTCTTGCCATGGAGAGCTACAAACACGGCAAAAAGCAGGCAGGGACAGTGACTGAGGCTGCTTCTCTCAGCCCCAGTGTGCAGCTGCCATGCTTGGGAGGGCACTCCATGCCAGGCACACCCAGAGTAACCCAGGGATGAGCAAGTTCCTCTTAGCTGGGTGCAGGAGGCATCACCACTCGGGCACAGAGGGGCAGACACAAGTGCACAGGAGAGCCTGGTGCTTACCATGCTCTGCCTGTACTTTGTGGTGTGGTCTAGCATGTGGCTGCATCCCCCAAACACTACTGTTGGGGTGTGGACACTTCTCAGACCACTGAGGGGCCAAGAGCTGCACAACTTAAACCCTGTCTTCAGTGGGCACAGCAAGACCCATTCTGCTAGGTGCTGAGTTTAGGTACAAGCAGCACATACCTGAAAAAAAAGAAAGATAAATTCAGTCACAAGGCCAGTTAACAGCTGAATGAAGAATAAAATCTGACCTTCTCACTCCAAGGCAGAGACCCATTGCCAGTGGTTCCCACTGTATGTTTTCCACAGACCCCAAGAGCCTTCATACTATTTTAACAATCTTCAAAAATCAACTAAACTTATTGTCACAACAGGCTGAGATTCACACCTGTAAGATAAGCATCCTTTGGGGACCCCTCACCTCAGAAGAGAACACAAAGATCTGCTGCATTGAACCCAAGAGCTCCTGAATCACTGCCAGCTGTGCAGCAAAGGCTCTTTATGATGCTGTGGACTGGCTCAGCTAGAGGCAGCATGGCCTTACATTGCTTTATGGGAAATGAGCCACCATCAGCACAAAGGGAGCCCAGCACAAGCTTTTATAGCACCCAATATTTCCATCCTTATTACACCAAGGTGTCAAACAAGATCCTGAAGATGCAATGACAGCAGTTAGCATGCTAATGGCTTCACTCATTTTCAGCATCCTACAAACCACCCAGACTGGGAAAAAAATTGCAGCCTGCCATGGTGTTAGCACCTTGCAATTAAATCCTCACCTTTCCATCTCTTGCTTGGAGCACTGTCTTGCCAGAAATAGTGCAGCCATGCCTGGCTTGCCACTTTTCTCACATCTTTATTATTCCAGCAGGCTGGGGCCACTTGGTTATTGAGGGCCAGCGATTCATAAGCTCTGTGGAAAGCCATTTCATGAGATCACAAAACCCACACTGGCACTGCTCTGTTAGACACAGCCTTTGGAAGCTCTGCAGTGAAATCCATTAACCATGTACAGAGGAGACACCACAGTTCCTGTGCCTGTAACTGCACCTGGTGAGTGACCCTGCAGGGACATTCACTATTAGTCACCCCTCTGGGCCTCCAAAAGGCACAAGGGGGTGTCATTTCAGTGAGTTGTGCAGCACATTGCCACAAAGGAAAGTGAAGGCAGCCTCCTCCACACCCTTTGTAACTGCAGTTGTAAAAGGAAAAAAAAAAAAAAAAAAAAAAAAAACATAAAAAACAAACCCACACAAAACTTTTAATTAAATCACTTACTTCAAAACCAAGACCTACCCACATTAGCAGGAGATTTAGCATTAAGTCCTTCTGGGGAGGAGGGAAGTGTTTGTGCCAGCCAACAAACATCTCTGTGCTCTCTGCTTTGCCCTTACAGAGAGGAGGTAACCACATCCACCCCAAGAGGGGCTGGAAAGTTCATTAACTGAGGGTTACACAACACTTTCACAGGGAAGCCACGTGTTTACAGTTTCATTTTGTTATAATTAGGGTCACATACTAAAGCAGTGTCTCCAGGACTTTAATACCCAATTTGTGTAAGGGGCATTTCACAAAACTCAGCAAAAATTTCCTTGCTATTAAGCAACCTATTATTCCCACATAAGTACACTCGTGGCTTACAGATGCCCTGACATGTCTCAGAAGAAGCAGGTAGTAGGCAAAAAATTTGCTTTAACTAACTCTCTGATGCAGGGAGCTCTATTTACCCCACTGCTAAAAAAATAAAAAAGTAAAAAAATGTTTTGCCTTCGTTGAAAACAAGCTTGGTTCAGGTGGCCATGTGAACACAAAAATGGAGGGAAAGCAGAGGCATTGGTGTCTTCTGGGCTAAACCCAATATATTTTTCAGGACTGGTCAGCAGAGATGGCAAAGCTGTGCTGTTGATTGTGTGACCTGAGCTGTGACTTCGCTCCAATGTGTCACTGACCCCAGGGTGAGGCACTGGTCTCTCCTGGGCCCAAGGCACCTGAGCAGATGTGACAATGAGCTTCCATATGGTCTGTTAATGAAGGTCACTAAAGGCCCTCAGCAGATACATGGTTTGATATCTCTTGCACAAACCCATGTTTCCATTTGATCACTGTCAGAAGGTATTTCAGTGCTAATACCTACAAATACCTGAGGCACTTGACCTTCTTCTGGGAATTTCAGCCAGTGTTTTGAAAGCACAGACCTGACTGCATGCCCTGCTGAAGTGCTGCTGACATTTCATGACATCCTGGAGCTGGCTAGACAGGGACAAGAGCCCTAGAGGAAGAAAAGGAAAAATTTTGCAGAGATGATGTCCTGGTGGTATTGTACACAGATATTCAAAAGCAAGGGCATAAAGGGTTATTTAAGGTCACAGTAATAAACAGTTCAGCCTGCAGAAAATCAGAGTAATGGCAGAAGAAACTCACATGTGAGACTAAAGGTAATGAGTACATCATGTGACAGATTCTATAATTTTGTTTGAAATTATTTTTCTATGGAGAGCATCTCTGGTCCCTGGGGTCTGCCCCCATAAAATACCCCCATCTGCCCTGTTCTGCTTGGGTTTTCAATCTCCAGCCACACATAGGTGACAAATCTGCTAAGTCTATAATTTACTCACATGTATACCTGCCTCCAACTTTCCAGCAGCTCCAGAGGAGATTCAGAGGGTCCACCTGTGCATGTAAATAAGGGTGGACAGGGCTTGTCTAGGAGCAGGGCCCACCTGACACAGCCTGGCCACCACTCCACAGCTCCATTCTCTTCACTCCAGTCTCCAGTCTGAGAGTTAAGGGTGTAGAGCCAACCTCCCCAGCACCTGTGGAGGCAAAGGAAAAGATGGACATTTTGAGAGAAAATAACTGATGGATCTGGTCACACAAATGGCCATTGGGAGTAATCCTGAGCAAAGAACCTGAGCATTTCAGTGGCCTCTGTGTAAAGGTGAAAAGGCAGCTCCACCATTGAGCTCAGTTGTTTCTACTCCCCAGGAGCTGGGTTGTGTGCTGTTTTCCCCCTGTGCAGACAGGCTGCCTGTACACTGGCAAAAATACACCCTCCTCTCCATGTGGAATGTGATTGTCCAAGCGATCCCAGAGTTGGACTTGTGGTTCTCATATGATTCTATGGTTCTGATTGCAGTCATGGGCTGTCAGTGCTCAATCACAGCATTCATGACTCTTCTCAGAGGAGCTCAGCAACAGGACAAGAGCCACACACTGGAACAAGGGAAATGAGTTTTTGCTGTGAATGTGGTCAGGCACAGGAGAAAGCTTCCCAGAGAGGATGTGGAGTCTCTGTCTTTGGAGATACTTAAAAGTGCACAAGACCCTGAGCATCCCAATCTGGCTGGCCCTGCATTAAGCAGAGGGTTGGACTAGAGCCCTTCTAGGGATGACACCTCTAGGACATCTCAAATGGTTCTGTTTTCCCATGTGGAGATTCACTTTGCTGGAGTCTCTGCCCCTCCATGAGCTGGAAAATAAAAAGTCTGCCTTGCCAGCAGTACCAATTTGCCCATCTCCATTCCTAGTGAAGCTACTCTGTGTTTGCAGATGTCAGAAGAGATGCAGTCACTGAGCTTACAAAACCCAAACCCTTGGATCTGTGACCCGTATTTCTGGGGAGTTCAAGGGAACAATCCTATGTCTCCTCCTTCCCTTTTTAATTCCCAGCAGCACAAAGATGAAAGCAATGCCAGTTCCTGAGCTCCCATACCTCAGGCCTGCCTTCTGGAAAAGCACAGCTTGATATTTTTAACTACATGCTGAAAGGTACATTGTACACTAGCTACAGTCTGTAAAGGTGAATGTTTTTATAAAGGAAATGCTTTTAAAAACTTCCTTGTCATTAATCCCTACAGATGTGAAATACCAAACATTGTACAAATTCTTTCAACTAGAAGAATGCTAAGGCTTCCTCTGAGGTAAAAGCACACAGTTTCGCACATTAAAGACAGGGTAGATGAAAGAAGCGATCTTTTCACAAGCGATCTCATCCTGTTCACTCCACCCTTGGCAGATAAAACCCGGGGAGGTCCTACCCTGCCTCTCCCTCAGGCCACCCAGCTCTGGTCCCGCCTCCACTCCATCCAGGAGATGGATACGCTCTATCACAGGCCAGCTCCAGAAATCCTTGTAACGAACCCACCTTGTCCCCAGGACTGGCTAGGACACACAGGTTTGCTAGCACCAGGATAGGTCGTGCATACCATGGAGGCACCAGGCAGAATCCCAGCACAGCCATTCCATGGCCTGTGCCATAAAACCCAACATTATCCACATGCATGTCTTTATCCCAGGTCATCTGTGAGGCATGGATGTAGCTCAAGTCTGAAGTGGGCTAAGGGCAGAGGGACTGCCAGCACAGCCCTGACAGCTCCCATAACTCAGACATGTGTCTGAATACCAGGTGAGTTTTTTTACTTGCTGGTAAAGCATTCACCTCAGCTGTTTTCCTCCTCTGTGCGAGTTAAACCAGTTTGATTGCATCTGTATTTGGTGGTCCCTCTCTATCAGGCTTCCCTGCTAACCAGGGCTTGGCCTTGGCTCCACAGAGCAGAGTCTTTAGTTAATAGCAGAGTCCCAGTTTGGTGATGATAAAGGCTGCAGAACTCAAGGTCCACCAACCTAACAGTGTCTCAAGTCACAGGAGTTTACATTGCCCTTGACCCCCATTGCCTCTCTTGCAGGGCTCCAGGCTCTCAGGCTGGAACAGAAAGCAAAGGTGTGGGTGTCAGAGACGAGGTGTCCCTGGGCATGGACATCTGCAAGGCTTAACCTGGCAAAGTGGACCAACAGCAATGCCAGATGTCACAGCTGCCTTTTGCTCCCTGCACAAAGCATGACAAGGCTGCAGCACATCTGAGCTGGGCAAGCAGCAGGGAAGTCCTCCTGTAGCCCCTTGCTTTCTTTCAGGCTGGGACAGGGCAAAAGCCACAGGAGAACTGGTGCTGTCCAGGCAGCAAAGCAGTTTCTGCTGTACAAAGCCAGGGCTGTCACCTGCCTGCTTCCCTGCACCCTGCCTGGTGTCACCCCGGGCTTGTGCAGGTCTGCTGAGGTCCAAGCCCAGCAGCAGCTGTAACTCCACTGAAGTCTGGGATTTAGGGCCTTAGCTGAAATCCTGTAGCCTGCCAAACGCCGGGAATGGAGCCTGTCCAAGGTCAGCCAGCTTTCAGAAACCTCAACCCTGTCCTCCCTGAGGATGAAAAAAAAATCTTCACAGATCTGGAACAAGAACAAAGTTTCTGCAGGAAGGGGAGGCTCATCTCTTGCTGATTAGTTTCACACACCCACAGGATCTCTGCAGAGCTCTGGTGCTTCTTTGCACCCTTGTGTTTACTCAACAGAATAAGAGGCAGCCATCACTAAGGGCCACCCACAAAGTCCCACTGTGAATACCAGGACAAAGGGAGGAGAAGGATGTGGCTGGGGAGCCTCAGCAGGACACCCAGCAGGACTCTCTGCAGGAGAGAAGCCCCCTGGGGATGGAGCAGGGGTGTGGAATCCACAGGGCATCAGTGTTCACAGATATGCTGGGGTTGGGAGTCACAGTGGGAAAAGCCAGGGGAAGTCAGAATTGAAAGGAGCTGGGACAAACTCAAAGGGGCTGAGTGGAGTCAGAGGCAGCATTTATGCTACTGGTGATGTGAGAACACCACACAGACAGCTTGAGTCATCCCACTTTGGTAACAGCATCCATCCTGTGGCCACTGAGTGGAATTTGCAGTTTGAGCTTTCAGTCACTGGTGGGAACACAGCACTACCAGGTGGACACCAGCTCATCTGCATTGTGCGGTGTCTCACCTGCTGTGCAGCTTCCCCCCCTCCACTGCAGGTGGTTTTGGCCTTTTTCCTCATCTGGCCACTGTTTGGGACTCACAGAGGGACTCAAAAGGGAGGGCTGTCTTATGAGCACACGAGGTGCTCACACAGGATGCACTGTCACACTCCAGCTGTGGCACAGCTGCCTCTCCAGTGTGCAGAGACGCTCGGGCAGGAGCCGGCTGCAGCTGCTGCTGGTGGAAAGGCACCAATGGCCTGAGCCCTCTGTGCTCCCAAAGGAAAGATGGCAGGAGGACAGCGTGGTGGGAGACACGAAAGACAACTCTTTGCTGGGCTGGGTCTTTATTCTTGTGGTTTTGAACAAAGCAGAGCCCATCCCTTGAAATGTGGGAAGCAGGGAGAAAAGAAGTATTTACTGGCGATGCTTAGGTTGCAGTAAAATCCAAGATGTGTTGAAAGAACTCTCCTAAAAAATATGCTTTTATATTTAAACATCTGTTCTCAGCAGGTTTTTTGTGAATTAGATGAGTCAAACTCCAGCCCTAGGCCAAAGCCCATTAATCACACTGGGGCAACCTCCCTCTCTCCTCCAGCTGTGGCTTTCCCGCTGCATCCTGGCCCACAGCTGCTGAAGGGTGGCTCCTCAGTCAGGGAACTGGCCTCGCCTGCTGCAAAGCACCCACCTTTCCAGCTCATCTCAGCCAGGAAAGGTGTGTGCAGTGTGAGGGAGCAGAGATGAAACAGATTTAGGAACATTAACTCCTAACCCTCACCTTCCAACTCAGCCTCTTGGACCTTTCTTCTCTGCATCTCAATGGCCTCTCTCTTGCAGTTATTTTTCTCTGGGCAACTTGTGGAGGCGAAGCAAATTTCCTCCTCCCACTCCCCGTTTGGGTCTCCAGGCAGACAACACTGGCTCAGCCCTCTTTCTCAAGTCCAGCTTTTTCCATCCACTTAATTTCACAGCACATCAACTTAGGACATGGCACAGACCCACCAGATATAAGCAGCAAAGCAAATACCTGAAGAGCTGTCAACATTAGAAATAAATTTATCAGAAGGTTTTGGGTCAGAACTGTAGGAAAACCCAAGTGAAGATGTTATCTGGGTAAACATTTGGAAAGCCAAGTGATGGATGCTGACTCTGCTTTGAGCAAGGTACACATTTCCTTTGCTACAAACAAGTTAATGTTAGAAAGGCAGATTAATATATAAACTTGTTCACTGAAGGGTAACACCAATCCAGCAATTTGCAGTGGGGAAATGAAGGTTTTCCTGCTTGTTCCATAGAGACTAAATCTTACTGTTTTCTTCTCAGAGCATGGCAAAAGCTGTCTAAGCTAGTTTGAAATCTAAACAACTTTCTGATAGACATTCACTGGGCTTCTTCTAAAAATCCACAGTGAAAATCTCTATCAAGCTCTCCAAGCTCTCTCCAAACGTGCCATGGTGTCCTCACAGTGCAAGGCAGGAGTGTCCAGGTCCTGGCAGTGGTCAGCCAGCATCCATGCCGTAGTGGAGGACAGCCAGGAAGGAGCAGCATCTCCCCATGCTACATTCCAGGGAAGTGGATACCCTGTGAAGGACACCTGGGAAGCATGGGAGAAATCACCCTTTCATTCAGCAAGCAAGAGGGAGAGATCCATTCTGACCTTATGTATTTAACTTTGAATTTTAATCCTTTTTGTGGTTAATATAGGTGACTATGAAAAAAACCCTCACAGTTTTCCAGAACTGTTATGACAAGGGAGTGCATCCATCTTTGTTGAACCCTTGCTAAAAACACAGCAAGTATTACAAAAGAAAACTAAATCTAAACACATGTGCTGTGATATTTATTGTTACAAGATCAGTGAACTAACTGCAAATAGCTTAGACAATTTCTGTTGGGAACAAAAACTTGGAAAAACCCAGCTACCTAGGTTCTGTTTTGATTGTTGCATTGGAGGGAGCTTGTTATTTTACCCAGCAAGGAAACTCCTCATGTTTGGCTCTCTGGGGCTCCCATCATAACTCCTGGGAGTGCTGCAGGTGCCCATCACACCTCACCAGGGTGAGCAGCAACACAGCCCAGCACAACGCCCCTCCCAAATGCTGGTGCTGGGATCTTCTCGGGGTGTTTTCCCTGCCAGGGGAACGTGTCTGTGGGGCAGGAGTATGTTCTTCCATCTTCCCCATCCCTGCCTGGCACCAACACTGAGTGCCAGGTTGGGCTGGGCTGGGCTTGGACTGGCTACAGCCATGGAGATCTCTCCTGTGCCCAGAGGGTTGGTTGCTCCAGGAGTTGAAGACAAGAGACCAAAGCCCTGAGGAAGCAAAAAGCTCAGGCTCTGCATCACAGAAGAACAACAATTCCTTGGCTGTAACAAAGAACAAGTCTGACCTAGAGGGTCTCCCTTTGAGGTTAAAGTGAGGTGTAAGATAGGGTCTGTGAGATCATCCTGCAGCAACCATGGGAACAAAAAATGCTGCTGGAGCTGGCTGCAATTTTTCACATGCCCTTTCTATTCACTGATGGAAGACTGTCAGGAGAGAGGAGTGACACTCCTGCCTGTAGTCTGGGGATAGGATGAGACATGGCATGAGGCAGAGTTAGTTATGAGTTAACAGTACGGTTTAGTCTCATACCTGGGGACTGAGCAATATTAAATAAGATCTGAAAGTCACATTTTGTCCAGGCAATTGCATGCCCTAACTCCACTTTGGCCTTTGCTCATAAAAGACCAATCAAATTCTACAGCAGGATAAATAAGTGCTAGTGGCTTCCATGGATAATGGTAATCTTAAAATAATCCCACATTCCTCAAATAAATGTGCTGGTTTAGAAAGACTTGGGTAAATATGTACAGGTATAAATGTGTGTGTATATGCATGTATGCATTTATCTCTCTATAATGAAATCTTTTATTAGAAGGCATGATTGAAGGGTGCTAACAGCGGACATCCATAGCATACATCCTTTTCTTTCCCAAAGCAGAGGCTGAGAGTGCCAGCACAGCAGGAGTCAGAAGAGGCCATCTATCATCTAACTCCAGCATCATTGTCCAGAAGATCTCCTGGGCTTCTACAAGATTTGGGAAAAGCCAGGAGGCAGCACTGTTGCCTCCCTCAACACTGTGCTTTTGATGTGAAGGATTCTGGCTCCTTGCTGGTCTGGCTGGGTGCCATGCAAAATTGATCCACATGCCATATTTGGCACTTGTACTACACACTTCCACTCCTGCTCTTGAAGATCAGCCAAAACACTATCCACTGGCGCTGCTGGGAAATGGTCTTAAAAGGCACCACGCAGTCATAAAAAGGAATTTGCCAATTTAAATTGATTTTTCTGAGGAGTCATGTGCTTATTAGGCCTTTAGCTTTTGGGAAATTTTCTCTTTAATTCTCACCAGTCCTTTAAGGGCAGGGAAATATCACTGAATGGCCTCAGAGCCTTTCAGTGTCACTACTAAACCACAGCAGCATTTGGGATCACTGCTGCTCAAACACTTTCCTGGCTCCAGCAATGATTTGCTTCAAAACACAACGTTTGGCTCATTTTGACAGCTGGTTTATGGAGCCAGTATTGCTTCCAAGTGAATCTGGGGAACTGTCCTGGAATGAACTGTTTCCACGGGGGCAGCCAGGAAACTTTCCAGGAGGCTCCACTCTCTCAGAGACAGCCAGCAGGGATGGAGGAGGAGGAGGAGGAATTTGCTCACTTCTTGTTGAGAAGAATTTTTGTCTCTGATGCTTGCAGAGCCTGTTCCCCTTGGGACATTTTGTTTGGGGCTATTTCATCCCATATTAGCTCCACCATCTCCTCCTCAGCAACCAGACCTCATCATTTCCCCTTTCTCCAAGACCTGCCTCAGATCCAAAACAACTTTGTGACTGGCCTGGCTCTGGACCCAGGGCTCTGCATGTGACACCACACCCCCACACTCCCAGATGATCTACTCTTCTGGCAGAACATCCGTCAGTCACAATTTGTGTGGGAAGGGACCTATGAAGGTCATCTAGTTCAACCCCCTGCCATTCCAGTACACCCAGTCTCTCAGAGCCCCATGGCTCTGACCTTGGATGTTTCCAGGGATGTCGCATCTACCACCTCCCTGGGCAACCTGTGCCAGTGTTTCACCACCCTCTTTGTAAAAAAATATCTTCCTTACATCTGGTCTACATCTGCCCTCTTTTAGTTTAAAACCTTACTCCTTGTCCTATCAATACATGCTCTAGTAGAAAGTCTGTTCCCATCTTTCTTCTAAGTCCCCATTGCTGTGAGCTCATCTCTCTGGCAATGATCTGACCTCTCGTTGCCTTCTTTCCTCCAGTCCCTCCATTTCAAACTCTTGGGCTTTAGCTCAGTGGTTCAGGAAGAATCAGAATGACCGACTGGTAGATGCAATCATTGCAGTGAGTGCCGAGGAGCAGCAAAAGGAATTATACCTCTGTGCCTCCTGCCTTTATCAGCCTCTGGCTTGAAAAGAAGGGAGGTAGAACAGGCTGGACACCAAGCAGACACTGTACTCCCCTGCCCTCCGTCCCTGGAGGGAATGCCAGCCCTGCCTTTAATATCTATAATCTTCCACTGTCGAACAGTGTGCAAATATTGAACTGCTGGAAGCAAAGAGCAGCCGAGGACGGCTGGGGGATCAGCTCCACAGGCTAGACAGGCTGTCGGGAAGCAGAGTGACTCGTCTGTGGCCATCGGCTAAAGGCCTGCTCGGCTGGCCCATCCCTTGCCCGGGGGCTTCCCTCTAACTCCGGGCACACGGCCGGACCGCACTCAGTGCCGCAAACCCGCCCCGGGGACATCCCCCGGGCTGGGCTGTTCTCCCCAGCTCTGCAGGACCCGTCCGTGAGAGCTGTGCTAAAGTGTAGCCCAGGAGTGCTGCTCCTGCTGCATGGCCCCCGAGGATGACAGCAATGTCCTCCCGCAGCCCGGGGAAATGTCTGTAAGGATCTGGTGCTTGGGAGGCCCGAGCTAACGGGCTGGGCTGGAAACTTTTGGAAGGGACAGGGGAGCGCGGCAGCCTGCCCAGAACCGCGATCAGAGCCGGCCGCGCACCCTCCCCGGCGCCGCCGCTCCCTCCCCCGGCCCCGGGGCGCTCCGGGGTGGGATTCTCCCCCCGAAAGGCTCCCGGACCGCCGAGCGCCGCTCCCGCCCCTGCCGGGAGAGGCGGCGGCTCCCGCGGCTCCGGCCATGGGCAGCGGCAGCAGCCGGCGGCGGGGGCCCGCGGGCAGAGCGGGGCAGAGCCGGGACCCGCCGGGGACCGCGCCGGCCGACGGCGAGGGGGCGGCGGCACCGCCCGGCCCCGGCTACCGAGCCCCGGCCGCCGGCGGCAGCGCCGAGCCCCGGAGCGGCGGGAGCGGCGCGGAGGCGGCGGGAGGCGGCGGCGAGGCCCCGCTGCAGCAGGCGGTAAGTGCCCGCCGGCCCCGAACGCGACCCCCGACCCTCCCGGCGGTGGCCCCGGCCCCCAGCCCAGCCCGGGTGTCCCCGCCGCCCTGGGCAGCCCTGCCGCAGCCGGCGCCACCCGCCGCGGCCGCGGCTTCCTCCGAACATCAGCAGCGTTACATTCTTTTGAACTTCGCTGCGAGCCAGGCTCCAGGCTCTGTTGCGTTTTCTCTTTGCTGTTCTCTGGGCGTTTTATCTTTGCTGTTCTCTTGGCGTTTCCAGTCTCCGATGCAAGGCAAACACGGTCCCGAGAGGGGCCATCCCGTTTTTCGGTCTCCCAGTGCTACTGGAAGTTTCTTTTCCTGACTTGTAGAAATATGTCGACTTTTTAAAGTTCAGTTTCTGCTTTTTCCTGGGTCGGGCTCGTAAACAGAAGGTTTAAAATGTGAACATAAAGCTGCTCTTTAATGTTTGCCAATCCGCTGCAACTGCAGTCTGGCTCGTCCTAAAGGCACATTTCAGTCTCTAACAAATAATGGATTTGCTTCTGAGGGAGTTGAGATTTATCTTTTGGGCTTTTTTTCCAATCCAAGAATAACAGCAGCATATATATCAGCTGGTGATGAGGTGAAGGATCAACGACATCTTTCATCTTAGCTTGGCTTTGGAAGCTGTGTGTTTTTTGTTAGATAAACACTGCTCTCCACAGATACACGAAAGTTGTCAAAATAAAGTAATAAATTCAAAAATTGAAAGAAATATTTAGGACCTAGGAGCATTCTGCATTGCATGCCTCAGTTTTGCTCTTTAGGTATCATTTCCATCGCTGAACTGCACATCAGTAGGTTAAGGATTACTTTAATACAAACTAAATTTTCTAGTCAGAAACTTGGTAGGGTTCTGTATGAGAACCCTTTATTTAGACAGGTTTTAAAGAAAAACCTCGAAGTAAGGTTTGGAAATTGAAGAAAAAAAAAAAATAGACATCTTGTACTGACATACTGTTTTCCTTGCTCTTTAAACTCCAGACCCTCCTGCAGAATGAATGGAGCTTATTCCAGCACTACTTTCTCCTCTGAGGGCCTCTCATTTAGGAGTAATCCTCCTGACTTCTCCCATTTGTCTTTACTTGTGGGAATAGAGGGTGCTGGTATTAATTTTCCTTCTTTTTCCACGTGTGAATATCATGGCTGTATCTTTAATAATTCTAATAAGCTGTGAGTTTTCCTATGCAGAAATCAGTATCTTAGCCCCGTTCTGAAGTGATGTATATTCTGGGTAATCACATACCAGAAAGGCAATGGAGCTGCCCTCATTTTTCTTTTCTAATGCCAGTAGAGACATTTCACTATAACAGTAGATATCAGTGAACTAATGACAAGGAGCAAACTGTAGAGGCTGAGGAATTTAAGATGTGGCCCTTGGGGTAGTGTGGCAGTCACTATGCCCCACTCCCTGCTTCAGACTTCCCTCTCTGGCAGAAATGGTGGTAAGGAACCTGTACCATCGCCTCGGCCACCCCAGGTTGTGGTGCAGACGCAGGGTGGGAATGATGTCAGGCTTTGCAGCACAGAGATGTCCATTAGGGCCCTCAAAACTCAGCCTGGAGCTGGAATGTGGGGCCTTGGTCATCCAGTGAGGCCAAGTATGTGCAGCACACAGCAGTGCCACCAGTGAGGCTGCAGTGATGCTGAGCATCTTGTGTGTCTCCTTGTCCAGCTGTTGCTGCTGCCTCTTTGGGAGGAAGCTCACAGCTCTGGTTGCACCCAGACAAAGACAACAGAGAGCTACCAGTATTTCTCAAAGATACTAAAGACATCTAAGAGAAGTTTCAGGTAGTTTCAGAGCAAACTTCAAGCTTTTCTTGGTAGCCCTTCATTTTCTTGAACCTGATATGGCTGAGACAGAAGTCCTGGGCTTACTATTCAGACCCCTTGAGGCCTAAAAAGTCACATGCCTGTGAAAAGGAGGGAGGAAACAGTTTGGAGCACCAGGTTTTGGTTGTTTGCTGGGTGCAATTTAGTCTCTTAGGTTGTTGTGCAAACTGCCTTCCCAGGAGGCTGGGGCAGGCAGTTTCTGGAAAGGGGTATCATCTTCATTGCATTGCTGGTAATTTTAGGGCAATTTCTCTCAGTCTTGACAGCTTCTAAAGTCATTGTGGTAGGAACTTGCTTGCTTTGCCCTGTTCAATTGTCCAAATTGGAGGATAAGCAAAGAAATTTCAGAGAAGAAAGGATGAGTTAATTCAACAGAGTTAATGGGGGAAAGGTGAGGCAGGAAGAGGAAAGGCAGCAAAGGAGGTATCACAGTAAGAAAGTCTGATAAGAAATAGCCCCTGGAGGAGCAGATTCTGGCCAGTGGAAGTAGAAGAGACCTTTGACACTAGTCAGAAGAGAGCAGAATTGCAAACAGGACTCACTGTTCGGCTGTCACAGCTGGGTTTCTCCTGGGTGTGATGTGCATCCGTGTTGTGTTTCACAGCTGAACCCTGGCACAGTTTGCCATCCAGCAGCGAGCTGGCAGCACTGATGGGCACTCAGGCCAGGTGACAAGGGCTTGTGGAGCATGCAGCTGCCTTTCAAGACTTGAGCAACCTTAATTATATTCAGATAGTGCTTGGGAGCAAAAAGGATGAAAGCATATCACAGTAGCAGGCTGGGAGCCAGATCCTGATGGGAAACCTGCACATACCTCAGAGCAGAGCCCAGCACCTCTTTCAGCATTAAACATCCATTTTCAGCTTTGCTCTCAATTCCAGATGGTTGTATGTGCTATTCCTTGTTTCTTTACTCAAAACAGAGAAATGTAGTTGAGTTTTTGCAGCTGCTGCTGCAGCACAGAGCAGGGATGACAGCTCTTGGTAGAAGCCAGGGCAGAGGCTGTGGCCTCAGGCATTTCCCCATTGGTTTCCTGAAATGGAGGAATAATACAGACGTGTTAGGGTTTCAGTTTTAACAGCTTTTCCCATGGCACCATCTCTCCTCCTGACTGGAGACAGGATGTGATTCCATGAAGCAAATTACCCCAGCTGCAGCACAGGAGTAGCACAGCTAGAGGGTGTATTCACCAACTTCTAGAGGGACTATAATATAATTTTAAAGCACCCAAGCGTTGAAAGCTTTGCCTGATTTTTTCAGCCAGATGTTTTTTCTGCAGACTGATGTGGCACAGCGTCACCTCGTGGCTGCTGATCCTCAGCTGCAAACACAAAAGGGTCCTGAAGGGACATTAAATGCCATGCCCCATTAGCTTCTTACAGGAACTCAGGTTTATTTTTCTACTCTTGTTAAAATGTGCTTCCCTCAAACAGAAATTTGATCTTTCTGATTCCACGTTGTTAGCAGTTTATTTCAACATTCTCTTCCTGGTTGTGTTAATAATCAAAAATGCCCTCAAATCAAGAAATTGTGCTACACTTTCATAAGGGAGCATGGGGCCTTTAGAAAATGTCATCTCCAGCTGAATATCTGGGACTCCCTGAACCTCCCAAAGTCAGATTATTTCAGATTCTGGAGTTAATGTCCAGTTGTAGATCTGGCAGTTGCTGAGTTAAAGGTCTCCCTCTCTACCCCATTATATTTCTTGTCTTGTTCAAAGTACCTGAAACTTCACCAGAGCCCAGAAGCAGCAAGCTGTGCTGTCCCCTCAGCCAGCATCACCCTCCCAGCACAGCTGTGTTGCACCTGGACTTGGAAAACTGCTGACTAGGTATTCTCCACAAGTCCCCCCTTTCACTTGGCAGAGCATGGGTGGCTTTTGCCCTGGAAACTATTTGTGATCTAAAAACTACACCCAGGGCATGTGCAGAATAGCTGGGAGCTGCTGTTTTAGTTGGCAGGGGAGGAGAAGCGTGGGAACTCCTTGCATCCCTGCCCACTTCCTGTCCACCGCCTGCTCCTAATTCCTTGGCTGGCCAGAGGATGTTGCTGCAGACCAAAGCAAAGCTGGAAGTGCTTTGCCTGGGAGTGCTTTGCCTGGGCTGCAGCTGGGGCCTTGCATCACGTTTGGCACCTACTGGCACCCTAGGTAAGCCGCTTTTTTTAGCCAGCAGTACTGGCTGTGGGTTGGAGAGGCTGATTCCAGCAGTGCTGCCTGTCTCAGCCCCAGTCCTGGCAGTGCTGCAGGGTGCTGCCCTGCTGCTGCACCCGAGGGCTCTCCACTGATGGCCTCCCTCCCTGCCACGGCAGCGGGTTGGCATTTCAGCTCAGACTGATCCACCAGTCCAGTTCATGGAGTGTTTGTGTACAGGGATTTGGGAGGAGCAGAGGCAGGGAAAGAGGCACTGGCATACATGTTTCAGAATCCTGCATTATTAAACCATGCTCCATGGACTAGCACTGGCAGAGACCACACTGCTCCTGTGTAGATACTTAACGTGGCTCAGTCATTCCTTGCATGTGAGTTGCACCTGAACTGTAATCAGTCTGTATTTCTGCTGCATCTCAAGGCTGTATCTGTATGGTAAACTATACCATAGCAGCTGCCTGGCACTGGAGCATGATGGTCTGCCCCACTGAGCTGGCATGATTTTTGGTTAGGACCAGCTTGTAGTCTCTCAAATAATGACTGGGCGTTGCTTAGGGACCAGCAGAGGAACCATCTCAAAGAGCTTGAATTTGGCCTCTCAGTTTTGGAGACAATGTTAGTAGTCAAGACTGCAGCTGGCTGGTTTCAGTGCAGCTTGGGAGCAGCTCTAGAGCCTCCAAAGGTACATGGCTCCAGATCACCCTGTGGAAGGTTCCAGGAAAGGGTGTTCTCACCCAGCTTATTCATAGCTGCTGGAGCTGACAGAGTAAGTGGGGGGTTAAGGGCTGGCAGGGCCATGAGGAACTTGCACTGGACTGGGGGGAGTGGGAAACTGCACCCCAGGAGTGCTGGTTTATGCATGCAGCAGAGAGAAATAACTCTTGCTTCCAGCTCTCAGCTCTGCCTTGCTCCCAGGAGCTGCTGCCCTAAGGGATGGCTGAGCTGTGTGAGCAATGACTGTCAAACCATTCCACCCCGCATGTCATGACATTAAATTAAATGTTGATACATGCTGGTGAGCTTAATATCCAAGCCTTTAAACTTGGAGGAGGGGGTGATGCGGGGCTTTGTGGCACAGCAGACGTCAGCAGAGGATGCCTGTGCTGAGAATGAGGTGGAAAATGAGGAGACACGCCACGGTCTAGATGAGTAATAAAAAGATGACTGCAAGCTGCAGAAAGGAGAAGCTGACTTCATTTAACTCTTCCAGGACACAGGCCAACCAGGCCAGCAATTACTTATTTAGCTGTAGGATAGGAACCCATAATATTAAAGTGTCCTGACATGCACATCATGCTAACCCACATAAAGGGCTAATACTAATTATCTGTTGAACTTGCAAGACACCCATTACAGCACTCCCCAGCCGGCTGGGTGGGGTCAGTGTTTATTGTGTCTCACAGCCCCGGGCAGCCTGTGCTCCACTCCCTGCCTGCTGCCCGGCACACGGTGTCACCCAGGCACCCGAGCCAGGTGGCCTTTGCCTGCAGGAACTGGGAGCAGCTTCCAAACTGTGGAGACTCTCACGGCAGGGAGAAGGCAGAGGCTGGAGGTGCCTCTTGTTTTCGCTTGCCACCATTTTTGATTCATGCACTGGATGAAATGTTGGTAGACATCTACGTGTGCCAGTTCCAGATTCTCTTGGGCAACAAGTATTGCTGCTGACAGATCCCTTGGAAAAGGTGGGAGCAGGTTTTGCACAGAGAAGCAGATTTTGCTAACCAGAGCTGCACTATCCTGATGACGAATTAATTCTGTCTTCCACCCACACAACACGTACAGCTCGTAATATGGAGGAGTCACCCACAAGGGAAGAAAAAACAGACAACCTACTGTACAATCCAAACCCCTCCCTGGACTGATCCCAACCCATCCTTTGCTCAGAAGTATTGGAAGCTGGGTTCTCACTGTGGGAAAAACATCATCAAAGCACTCCTAAAGAACTGTATTTCCCTTGGTGCTGAGGATGAATAATATTCTTCACCTGGTGGAAGGAGACTCAGGCCTCAACAGTAGCCCAGTGATGATGGATGAGGAGCTGCATTGTGGGATGCAGTCCCAGGAGAAGTCAGCCATCAGAGCTCAGCAGGCTGTTCTGGCACTGCTTCTTGCTCTTGTTGCATGTGGGAGATTGCCAAGAAACAATCATAAATAACCAGGAGAGAACTGTCTTAGCTCACTGTCAGCTTTCTCACATACCCTTGTCTCTGCTTGGACCCAGAAGCTCTTTCTAGAGTAGTTCAGCCTCTTCCAGAGAAAACAAAGTGTTGCCAAAGAGCAGGGACTCTTCTGAAAGGATGGGGAATGCCTTTTGACAGTTATTACACTAAAACTCGATGAAAAACTGGCAACATCTTTCATAATTTTTTGACAAAAGCAGCTAGGATGGGAAACACAGTGTACAACAGATACCTTTCCTGGCTCCTGAAACAGAAGCTACTAAGGGCTCACCTGGAAGAGATGCTCACCCAGAGCCATCAGAGAGGTGTCCTTGCTGCAGCTCTCCTCACCTGCTGAAGCATGGGAGCCAGAGGTGACCAGAGCAGCACAAAGCCCTTGCAAGAGGCAGGGAAGAACTGAGCAGTTCGCTGCCAAGCACTTCTCTCTCTGCCTCTCAGTGTCTGAGACCATGGGGTTTAAACCTCAACTCCTGTCCATCCCCCATGAGAAGCAGCTGAGGAAGGAGTGTAGTGAAAAAATATCCTTGCAAATTGAAATCAGGTGTCATGCAAGACCTGCAGGCACCCAGGTGGACATTTCTACTCAGGGGATGGCACACACAAGCCTGACCAAGATGAACAGATTTTATTTGGCACAGAACTGTGTGTGAAGCCATCACTGTTGTACCAGCAGTGCCTGTAGTGGGGCATTGCCCCTCGATAGCTGCCACACTTTCCAGCACCAGTCCCGTGCATGACCTTGAGGCAGCATAGGTTTGAGCTATTCTGAGAGCATGTACATGATCTTACTGAGGAATCACTTGATCCTATCCAGCCCTGCAGAAACACAGCAGAGCAGCAGGCAATGGCTCTGCATTGCAAGCTTTTCCTCACCTCTCCCTGGTTCCTTTGCCTCCTGTTGGCAGTTAGGTTTCCTTCCTTTTGTTCCTTTTTACTTAGGGATTTCCCCCCCCCCCCCCCCCCATAAGTTGCTACAAAACACTAACAACAGGGTACTTGAGAAAAACAAAAAAAGTGGCCATGCTCAGGGGAGGAGGGTGGCAGGTAAAGGATGGGACTGGGGCAGGTTGAGCCGCTGCTCCCAGGAGTGACTTGGAGGAGGAGAAGGAGTGCAGCTTTGTCCACTGGTCTGTGGGCAGAGCTGCGGCTTCTGACCTCACCGGAGCATCAGAGAATTCCCTGTTTTATATTTGACATTCGAGGTTCTCTGTCCAGCCGACATCTTAAAGTTAGGGTGAGAGGTAAAAAGGGTCTTAGCAGATACTGGATTCTGTTGCTCACATGTAGACATCACTTCGATCTGTTAATTTTGTGTTGGCTCGTTGTTTTTAGGGGGTTTTGGCTAGGTTTGGTGAGGAGTTTCTCCCATTGCATGCTGGATCCGATGTCATTTGCATGCCAACTCGATGTCCCTTCCTCTTCACCGTCTGGGTGCCATCTTCCAGGAAGCAGCAGAGTGTCATTTGGCAAAAGGGGGAATTCTTAACCCTCAAGGACAGGTAGTTAACGAACCCGACAGGTGATTACAATAATAAATGACAGCTGATTACAATAACAAACAGGTGATTAAAATAACAAACAGTTAGAACTCCACCCTGGCAGCAACTAGCCCAACCTGTGAACTCTGCAACCTTTTAAAAGAATGGGCAGCTGTTCTACTCACAGCAAGGTGCTGGCTCTATCTCTTGGCTTTGGAGGAGCACGGTAGGAGCTGCTGCCTGGGAAAGGGAATTTGCTGCTGCTGCCAGAGCCCAGCCCGGAGCTGCCTCCTGTGCTGTGGGGTGAGCCTCTGCTCGTGAGAGCAGCCACTGAACTAGGACCTTATTAACCCTCACCTCTCTAAAGCAGGGACCTGTCCCCATCTGCTCGGCTGCCCGGGATCCTGAGCTCACCTCTCCCTGCCCTGCTGGGAGCCAGGCTGCCGCTGTCCCACCCTGCACTGCTCTGAGCTTTCGCTGCACTCTAGCCCCACACCCCCTGTCTGCCGGGACATCCTCCTGGCCCAGTTTGCTGCCTCCCAGAGTCCTGCTGGGGCACCGGGATTGGTCACCCCAGGGGTTTGTGAGGCAAAGCCTCGCCTCTGTCCCTTTCCCTCTGGGCTCAGCCGCCATTGCCGTGTGCTGCCCGCGCCCCTGCAGCCCCGGGGGAGTCACCGCACCCGCCCTGCCCGCCGGGAGCCAGCAGCGCCCCTGCTGGCCGTGCCCGGAACTGCACCGAGGGGAAAGCGCCGCGGCTGAGGCGGCCGGGCCTGGGTTTGTGGCTGTGTGGTGTTAGTGCCAGAGCTGGTGTGGTTTGTTTGCTTTATCATGCACATCAGTAAAGAACTGTTATTCCTATTCTCATATCTTTGCATGAGAGCCCTGTAACTTCAAAATTATAGTGATTCAGAGAGAAGGGGTTTACATTTTCTATTCCAGGGGATGCTCCTGCCTTCCTTAGCAGACACCTGTCGCTCAAATGAAGACACTTCCTTTTTTTCCTATACAGAAAATATATTCTTCTTTTCTGCACTGATGGAACAGCTTTTCATTTCTGTTTTCTGGAAGGTCCTGATTTGGTGCAACCTGTTTAACTTGTTTGTGTTGTTGTGGGATTCAGGGTAGTTTGTGTGACGGAGGCCCACTAGCTTCAGGATTGCACCTCAGAAACAACAATAACAAGCCAAGATGCAAAGCCATGTCCCACTCCCTTTCCCTGTGAGAATACAGTGAAAAGGTAGAAAAAGACCATAGATATATTATTCTCAGTAGTACCTGACTGCAGAGGGTTCATTTTAATACTGGCCCAGCTGGGGATGAACAGTGCCATCCCTGCCCCCATTTTAAATACCATTAGGTTTGGCTTTGGTTGCTCCCCAGGTATCCCGTTAAAAGCCTGGGGATTCCAGCATAGGGAAGATGGATGTTTCACCCCAGATAGATAATTTTTCCAGGAAACATTTTTGTCAGATGAAAATTGGGTTGATGTGGCTGTGACTTCCTCCCTTAGCAGGTATTTTCATACTGTTACCTGCAGCTGGTGGCACAGTGGCATTCATGGAAAACTGTGAGGTTTAACAGGCTAGCTTTCAGGGATTTTGATTCTGTAGCCGGCAGCCACCCGGCTGTCCTGAGTGCTGAAACAGAAACAGCAGAACAGGGCTAGGAAAGGAGAGTCTCTTTTACCTGTATTGTCTCCACAGAGGTTGTTTGGAGGTTTAAACCAAACCAGGGAGTTTAAACCAGGACATGTTGCCCACTGTAGACAGAGATAGGTTTCATAGAAAGAAATAATGGTTTGGGTTGAAAGGGAGCTTTGAAGATTACGTAGTTTCAATCCCCCCATCATGGGCAAGGACATCGTTAACTAGATCAGATTTCTGAAAGCTCCATTCAGCCTGGCCTTGCACACTGCCAGGGATGGGGCATCCACAGCTTTTCTGGGCCACCTGTTCCAGTGCCTCACAACTCTCACAGTAAAAATTTCTTCCTAAGATCTAATCTAAATTTGCCCTTTCAGTATAAAACCATCATCCCTTGTCCTGTCACTACAGGTCTTGTAAGCAACCCCTCTCCATGTTTCTCATAGACCTCCTTTAAGTAGTGTAAGGTTGCAATAAGGTTTCCCCAGAGCCTTCTCTCCTCCAGGCTGACCAACCCCAACTACCTCAGCATGTCCTTCCTGTGCTGAGAACATCAGACCTGGATTCAGCGCTGCAGGTGGGGTCTCACAGGATCAGAGTAGAGGTGGAGAACCACCCTCCTTGAGTTCAAATTATTTTAACTGTCTTGTCTTCTATCCTAGGCTTTGTCACCCAGAAGCCCACCAAGCCCAGAGAACAACAACCTTGACCACCAGTGAGTATCCCCTGCTTTCATGGTATCTTCAGCATGGGGAAAGCACATGGAAACAAGGCCCCTTTATGCTTTTTCTTCATTTGTGACACTGTACAGAAGAGCTGAGAATGGTGTGAAGTGGTTTATAGCCCTAAATATTCCACCCTTTTACTTATTTGCAAATTAAAAAAAAATCAGACGCTGCTTGAAAAGATTCAGGCTCTAGCTCAAGTGTAGTATAGAGGTTGTGAGCAATCAGAATTTTGGGTGTCCTCATGTCAGAGAGGCACATTGGAGTAATTAGTGCAAAGCTGTGGAGAATTGCTCCAACAAAGAGCTCAGGCCCTGATTCACCTGTGGGCTCTGCAGCATGTGGAAAAGGATAATAATGTCTCTGCTCCCGAGGAGTCTTAAGAGAAAGCCCATCAGGTGCTCCAGTGCTACACCAGTTAGAGACAAAAGTGTCCCTCAGGGACAGGGGAATGGTGGGGACCTGCTGCTCTGGGTGCCAAACAAAAGAAACCAGAAATTTTACGCAAGCAAGAGCTGCCCAGAAGAGTGAGCCTCTGAGGAATGGGAACCAGGAATGGGAACAGTTTAACCCATGCTAAAAAAACAGGTGAAATGAACAAGCTTGGAAAACTATCTTAAAATATCAGCTCCTTACATTAAATTGCGACTCTCTCCAGCATTAAGCTCCGACTCTCATGCAGCCCCTCTGCTCCTGCAGCACTCAGAGCAGACTGATCTGCAGATGGGTGTGTGACCCACTAACACCCAGCTGTGCTGCTGGCTGTGTCAGCAGAGCCCAGGCACTGCTGCAGCTCCCTTCCCACTGCTGCTCTCCTTCCCAGCTGGCAGGGAGCTTGCCTGGCAAGGCTTGTACAGGTGCTCTTGCAGGGACTTGAACCTCTCCTGGGCTTCCCAGCACCCTCAGTGGGCTTTGGGCTGTGATGGCAACTGTGTTCTCCTCCTGGGGTGCACAGCCAGCCCTGCCAGGCCCCTGTGCAGCTCCCCAGGCACCCACTGGCCCCAAACACCCTGCGAGGGCTTCTCCCTCCCTCTTTTATGTGCAAGGGGAAGGTTTGAGACAGCAGAAAATGTTTTCTGATCTGGGATGACAGAGCAGGAGATTATTTTCATTTAGATAACGTTTACTTTATACTCAGAGTCCCATAGCACCACTCATGTGTGAAGTGCCTGTACTGCCTGAGATAAGCAGAATTGCAATTTCTGCTGGCAAGAACTATGCGAACATATTTTTGGAAATGGCCCAGCACCCAACAAATTTTTGAAGACATCAAATCAAAATCAAATCAAGCCACAGAAAGAGAGGTTAATGTGCATGTGTAGGTGTCTCATCCTTCACATTTCTGTGGCTGGAATCATTCTAGGTAAACACTTTGCAAACAGCAAAAGTCAGCCTTGTCTTGCTAGAGTTGCTGACTGAAGAAATTCCCATAAAGCCAATTAAAGGAGAAGCACATGCTGAGGAAGGAAAGAAGAACTAGATAGGCAGTCAGGCAAGAGAGAGGTGGGTGTGCACTGCTGTCCTAGAACATGGCCCTGTGTTCAGACACCACATGAGCCTCTGAACCAGCCCCTGCTGAGTACTTTGGATGTGCTCCTGCTTGGGCTCTGTTACCTCTCATCCTCACTCCCCCAACATCTTTTGGGAGCTGCTCTCCAGCATCTGGTAGTTCAGGGGTGGATGACGCAGCCCAGGCACACAGGAATGATTTTATAATTGCTGCCAAGGCTCGTGGCACTGGCACGGTTACCGGGGCGTTGTTCTGACCCATTTTTCAGCTGCTAGGCCTTGCAGAAGGCATTTTAATGATTAACCCTGGACTTGCCCATCCTCAGCAAAATTATAAAAAACACTGGCCTAGATTCACCCCAACCTAGTTTTCAGCCACTTAACTCAGGTTTGTGCCTGGGAGTTTGTCACCCTAGTCATCCATCAGGGCCATTGTCACAGGAGCCTGCAGGCAGCTCTCCCCCACACCAGGCACCTGCCTGACATCAGGGATATGGCACTGACAGCCATCCCCATGACTGGGATCTTGCTCAAAGGTAGTTTTGCTCACTATTGGTGTAATTTTGTCCTTTGCATTTCCTTCTCCACATTGCATAGTTCATTGTCTTTTCACTTAACAAAAAATCCACCCATAACTCCTGCTTCCCTTAAAAAACTTTAAACACTGAGACGCCTGTAGCTGAAACGGAACACATTTCTTGCTTTCCTCTTTCCTAAATTGCTTTGCTCCAGCCTCTTAAATCACTTTTATTGCTGCTTTCTACACTCCCTCCAAGCTGTTAAGAACATTTTAGCAGTGAGGCGCCCAGAAGCCTGCCCAGTAATCCTGATGGAGCTGTGCTAGCCTTCTTTTTCCTTGCTGTCCTATCACACTGCAAATTCCCCTTGTTTGCTTTTCAGCTAACTCCTTCTCTCTCAGCTTTGCTCCTTCACAGATTTCTCTCCTTCCCCAGAACATCTGGGGTTTGAAAATCTTTCCACTCAGGGTACTGACCAGTTAGTTTCCTGGCTGGAAAGTCTAATAGCCCTCAGGTGGGCTCAGTGTGTGTGAAGCCAGGCTCTGCAGCCCTGGCATGTGGTGACAAGAAGAGCAAGGTGCCTCCTCCACTGCTGGAGCAGCTGGAGGAGCACAGGAATAGGCCTGTGGGCTACCAGCTTTTGTCCTGTGCACATCATGAGCTTGAGATATCCCTGCCTCAGCTGCTCACTGAATTTTAGGATCAGCAGAAATAGCTGCACCAATGCACCAATGCAGTGCCTCAATGTGCCTTTGAGATGGAGGTTTAGGTTGGGATGGCCTCAGGAGGTCTCCAGTCCAATCTCCTAGCTCTGGCTCCAGGCTGGATCAGCTGTGAAGTCAGAGCAGAATGCTCCAGGCTTTGTCCCATCAGGTGTTGAAAGCCTCCAAGGATGGAGCCTGTGCAACCACACAGCCTGTTCCTCTGCTTACTGTCGTCAGGGTACAGAAGTTCCTCCTTTTATCCAGATTAAAGCTCTCATTTTTTATTTTATTTCAGTTTTCCTGTATTAAATGATACAGAACTTTGCCACAAATAGAAATAGTAAGAGCAGCAGCTTGCTTTTCCTTTGCTTTTGAAAGAAATGCAGCCCTCTCTTTTCCTCTCATTTCTGTGGTGTGCATAGGATGTGGAGCCTGCTTTTGCTTTTTCCAAAGCACATCTGTGTCTCAACGAGTTTTACCTGGAGATTTTCTCCATGCAAACCAAAGCATGGAGAATAATTAACAGTGGGAAATTATGTAACTGCTAAGAGAAACAATGGCTCTTCTGTGGGCCTGCAAGCAAGCTGCCAGGAGCTCTGCCTCTTATTCATCACGTAACGTAAAATTAGTTAGAGGATTGTCACAATGCAGAGTTTAAATCAGTAAATTGTGTGCTTTAACTCAGATTTCTGCACTTCCTTTTCCCATTATTGCTTTGTAAATGCTGCTGTGTGGTTCAGGCTCTTGGACCTGTAGCTTTCTTCTCAGGTCTTACCTAGTGCAATGGAAATCAGATACCCTGCGGCCCTCAGCAGGAGAATGAATAAATGGAATAAGCAGAAGAGTCCAGTTGCTAAATCCTGCTTGCTGCTAGTAGAACTTGCCATCAAGGGCATAGTGCAGTGTAAGTAACTGTAGAATACCTACACTAGCCAGTGTCACCAGCTGGCCATCAGATGACTCCAGGAAAAACACCAGGCTATTTCTGACACACGGGGGGCATGGCAAACACAGCGTGGTCAGAGCAGCAGGGCTGGACAGGAGCCTGAGGATGCTGCCTGGCCCAAGGAGAGCAGTGTGAAAGCACCTCCTCTGTAGGACAAAGTGTCCTTAGAAAAGCATTTCAGGGTTCTTTTCTTCAATTCTGACTCTACATTGACATACCTGCTTTGGGGCAGTTTCTGTGATTTTGTCTAGTAAACAGGTCTTCAGTTTTTTTAATTAAAGGATGCTAATGGATGAATTTTATTCATCCCAGCTGCAAGAGCAATGGTTGGGATAGAGCTCATCCTTAGAGGAGTTCAATAGATAACAAGTCTGGGACAGATCTGGAGCCATGCTAGTGGATATGAAGATCTCTCCTCTTTGGCAAGGAACTGACACACAAAACCAAAACATTTATTTCTTGTTTACTTGTTCTTCACTAGTGGATGGTGACAAAGTCTTAGTTGACATGGCGTGGCAGACCACTTTACAGTTTGGATTTACCAGCTTAATTCTCCACTTAGCTCTGCCCCTCACTGTGATCTCCATTCCAAGGAGCCATGTGTTCCTAGCCTGCCAGCCCGGCTTGCTCACCTCCCAGAGCTCTATAAGGCCAAGGAGAAGCACTCCTTGTCAGCTGTGGCTCCTGTCTGGAGTCCTGGAGGGCAAGACCAAGTAGGCTTAATTGGTGGCATGAGGTACAGTGGTCAAAGCCTGCAGAAGACTTGTCACTGTTCTCTCTTATGCAGGTAGGGACAGATTTCTCTTGTACCCAACAAAAACCACCTCTGATAACACCAATAAAACCCATACCAGTTCCCTTTGAGTCATTCATCAGCTCCCACTCATGGGAGGACTGTGCTGATGTGGAAACAAAAGCTGTAAGAGCAGTTTGGAGGAGCTGCATTCATATTTTGGTTGAAACTCAGATTCCTTATGAATGCGAACAAAATAATCTCTTTTTGCATAAAGCCTTAAAAGTAGCATAAAGATTACACTGTCCTTTAGCTGGGTCTGGAGCCTAACTCGAAAGGTTCTGGGAGCTTGATCCTGGAGCACTGTAAGGGTTGTACTGTAATGAACTCCCAGACTGAACTGGTGCCAAGTGATAGCAAATGTCAGCAGGCACTGTACCAGTGGGGTATGGGAACCAGACGTGACAGAGTATCTGTGTCTCAGCCAGCCACATGCAGCTCAATCTTTCCATTCACAAAAAAAAATGAAGCCAGGATCTTGTGTCTTCAGAGCCTGATTGTCTCTCACAGCACTACTAACTCGCTCCCTTCCATGCTAGGCGCCCAGAAGGCAGCAAGAAGCCGCTGGGGCAGCCCACGATCCTGTACGATTACTCGGAGGAGGAGCTGATGGCCAGCATCGAGCGGGAGTACTGCCGCTGAGCCCCCAGGGAACGGCAGGCACAGCCCGGGGCCAGCCTGAGCACAGCTGCTCTGACACCACAGCTGCACGGCACAGGGGCCTCTGGAGGGGACTGGAGCATCGGGGGCTGCTTGGGAAGCACTGAGGAGAGAGTTCCCCTGATCAGCTCCCAGGGAGAGCAGGAAGATCCTCACCAGCTGCTGATTTCTGATTGGTGCCACTGCATGAGGGACGAATTCATCTTAAGAATCAATATTTAGAAGCTCATTTCTAAATGCTGTTTTTAAAGGAACATGTACTAGAATTAATGTCCTGCTAGAGGTGTTGAAATGTGGTGCTTTGAAGGAAGATCCTGCTTTGGACCTAGTAAAAAATTGCAGCAATATAATCTGATCCAGAACTTAAGGAGATGTTGAAGGAAATTCATGTTTCTGCCACTTAAAATGTGCCAAATTGCACTTGTGCAAGCCTCAGGTTCAGGTCTGAGTTTGGTACTGTCTCTTTCAATCTGGTCCCAATCTGGTCCCTAGTATGGGAGATAAGAGGAAAGGGGGATTGAGCCCACCATCTAGTGCATAGCCAGTGTAATCCCAGAGTTCAAATCCCACCACACTGCCAAATTAGGCTCCCGGGAGCCATCAGGGAACACAGGATTTGTATGATCCCTTTGGGGCCGGGTCCCAGCATAGGTGTCCTACCTGGGCACAGATCCATCCCAGTGATAGGAGTGAAAGCAGGAGGCACATCCTCATTTCAGTCATCCTCCTCAAGGGGTACTTGCCTGCTCTTGTAGAGCAGCTGTTTGGGATCAGTTTTCAGAATTGCTACTCCTAGCCTTTCCCTAATATTTCTTGTCCTACAAGAAAAATCACTGCATTTTACCATTAGCTGATTGCAAAGTAAACCAGAATGTTCTCTCTCCTAAGGAAATAGTATGTTCAATGCTCCCAGACAGGGAAGCCTGGTATTTTGGGTTTCTGCTTTTATTATATCTGCATGTTAACATGTTATGAGTATCTACTTATTATCAGAAGTAGAAAATTACTTTATTTCTATCTTCTGCTGAAGTATAAAAGGCATCAGATGAAGTTTTCACTACATGTAAATACAAGAAAAAACTGCCGGACACATCTTAAGATGCTGTATTTTAAGTACTTTATTTCTGTGATTTCTGGGACCTGTGGAACACAAATAAATGCATCTATACTCTGAAGCCCTCAGTGAAGGCATCAGATGTTCTGAAAAAGGCTCTCTGAAAAATCATGCTCTGGTACCTGCAGAGACTTAGCAGGATGCATCCCTGGGGGATGGCAGGTGGGATTCCTGCAGGATGCATCCCTGGGGGATGGCAGGTGGGATGCCTTGAGGGGGGCACCAGATCACAGCCCTGGCACACAGTCTCACACCCCAGTTGTGTTCCCTGCAGCTGCCTTCAGCAAGGCTGGGCACTGGGAGCTGGGGAGCCCCCAGGCAGCCCAGGGTGGGCAGTGGGAGGGAGCCAAGCTCCCACAAAGCTGTGCATGCTTGGAGGCAGCAGCTCCCAGCACACAGCTAGGGCATGTCGACAGGACCAGGCATAATAAGGGTTTAAACTGGAAGAGTCTAAATTTGGGTTGAGCATAAGGAAGAAATTGTTCCCTGGAACAGGTTGTGAGTGCCCCATCCCTGGAAGTGTTCAAAGGCAGGGTGGATGGTGCTCTGAGCAGCCTGGTCTAGTGGAAGATGTCCCTGCCCATGGCAGGGGGATGGGACTGGATGGTCTTTAAGGACCCTTCCAACCCAGACTGTTCTATGATTCTGTGATACCTTAGTGGCCCAGAAATAGCTGGAGTAGAGAGCAGATGTCCTTGCATTGTTGGGAGAAGTTGGGTGGGCCCTCTGGAGAATGGCCCTCTAACCCTCCTGGAAAAAATCCAATTTTGAACAATAGCAGTTCTTTCACAGGAACAGTCATTTTTAGACCTATTAATGTCACTGATCTGTGGCAGGATACAGTTTCTCTGCAGTTTATGGAGAGCCCACTCACCAGATCTCCCAGAGCTTGTGTTAGTTTTCAGCAGCTCTCAAAGGCCTACTGAGAGGAACAGAATCTGCCTGTGGAGAGCAGAAAAAACACAGTGACCCCAGCACCACAGGAGACCACAGTACTCTATATTCCCTTGTAATCACAATAGTGGTTTCTATTTTCTTTGAACTTGGATTTCGTTCTTTCAGTTAAGACCTTCCTTCTGTCAAGGTCCCCAGAGTCTCTGGCACATGTGAGGAGATATTTCCCTGAGCTGTCACAGCTCCCCCCTCTTTGTGAGCACAGGGCCAGCAGACTGCTGCATTTTTGGATGGCCTCCAATGACACAGCAGACAGAGGGAAGCCACGCTGCTGTCAGACCATGCTGTGACAGGAGCAGGCAGGGACCAGGGCTCTGCCTCCCCCAGGTCACCCTGCATGTCCCCTGCCTGCCCTTACAGGGCTGCTCTTGGTGACTGGCCCAGGTAACAGCTCTACAACCGATTTCAGACTCACCTACAGGAAAGCCCAAGTATTCACAATTACAGAAATTGACTAATTAAAAATAATACCTAAGCAGAACATATTGTTGGGCTGCAAAAAAAAACATCTCTACTGAACATAGCAAAGCACTGGGCTGCTTTATAAAATGAGCTTCTGAAATAACCAAGAGACAAGCACATTTCTGTATCTGGAACAAAGGTGCAGTGGTTTCACAGATAACCTTTTCAGCATCACCGGCAAAAAAGGAGGAGCTGCAGAAACACAGGAAGGTCCAGAAAGGAGTGATGCAGCTGGGACAGTCACTGCACCAGGGAAAAAGTGCAAGAAAGAACTTTGGGGATGCAAGGAGGGACCTCAAACTGCAGTATGGTCTTGCAGGCTTTCTCTGTGCCATAAAACGATGTGAGCTCAGACCACAGAGCCAGCCAGCACAGACAGCCCACAGCCATCTGTCTTCTCACCCCATGCAGAACAGGATGGTGGTACCCAAGCAGGTTCTCAGTCTGCCCAAGAACTGATGGGGACTGATCTCCTCCCTCTGGGTCAAACTGCACCCAACTCCATGCCCAAAAGGGACAGTGGCAGTGGGGCTGGTGCCTGGGAAGCCACAACTACAGTTTAATTACCTGGTGTCAGTGTAACTCTGCTTTTGTCCATCCTTTGCTCACAGAAAATAGGACACCAGATCATTTGTAGGTGAACAATAGTATGGAAGCAGTAGCTGTGCCCACAACAGATTTCAAGAGAAACTTCTTGAATTAATGGGCTCTTCAAAAAAAGGACAATTACACTATATAGACCACTGCCACATCTCAGGGATGTTATCATCTTGTTTCAGGGGTTCCATACTGTTGTCTCCTTATCACAAAAGTTTCCTATCTTCTTGGGGGCATCTCCTCAGAGCACTGACTCCCTGTCACAGCAGCCAACTCCCAACTCCCTTCTCAATCACCCACCCCACTCTTTTATAGCACTCTTCTTCTCATTGGTTACAGCTGTGGCCTGGTAAAGTCAGGCCTGTTCCTAATCTTTGATAATTGCCCAGCTGCAACTCCTTAGGGGTAAGATTACTTTATATACTACCTTTATTTTCTTATATCCTATCTCCCTACAAATGCTGATATCCAACCAGCTGAATTATTGAAAAGTTTGTTTTCTTTTCATGGTATTTCTCTATAACCACCATCAAATCACAACTGTTTGAAGGACAAGAAATTATTCAGCTTGCCAGTACTTCCTGCCCCTAAAACAGTTTGCTGGAATTAAGCAGGGCTCTGGAGAGTCTCTTACTTATCATTTTGGAAACTACCCTCCTGTTTAATACCCACTGACAAGGGTATTATAGCTGACAAGTGCTTTTGAGCTGACACTATTAATCTCCATTAATAAACCAGCAAAAGGTTATTATTTTTAACCAAATCACTACATTATTTATCTAACAAAAATAAATGCTACATGCTGCATTTTGCACTAGTCCAAAAGGAGCAAGAGGGCCTTGCTGAGACAGAGCCTCTGCCCAGCAAGGGGGGCACAGGGGCCCACAGGCCCTGTAGCTGTGCCACAGGAACTTCATGCAGCTGCCCACCACATCTGCCAGCTGCCTGGCACAAACCACATCCACAGCAGGGCTCCCCCTCACCTCACCCTGGACACAGGACATGGCAATTATTTGCACAGGGTGAAGTGGATTTATCTGGGCAGTGATAACCAACAGAGAAGTCAGTCAAGAGATGCTACAAGGGAAACAATTAAACCTAAGGTGTTCTTCCCATCTGGGACAAACTCTCCAGCTTCCTCAAGTCTTCTGCATGTTTTCAGATGTGTCCATTGCCTTCTGCACACTTCAGCACTTAAGTCATCAATTTCCTTCTACACCTGAGGGCTGAAGCAGAAGAGGAGGAAGGCTGCATTTGACAGAGGATCCCAGGACAGCCTGGACTGTGAGGTGTGGCTGAGGCTTTGCGGCTTCCTCCTGGACTGTCTCACCATTTCCTCAGCCTGCAGGTTGCTGGGTTTTGAATAATGATTTACTCTTGCTGCAGACATGGAAGCAATTTGCCTTCTCCTAGCCAGAGCCTGCCCGCCTCAAGCTGCCTTGCTGGATGTGAATTCAAGGTAAACAGGCAGATGGGCTCACAGGTTAAACTCCAAAACCAGTCTGAAGATTTATCCCTGAAGATGAACTCAAGCCAGAGGCAACCCTGGGGCAGGACTCAGCTCATGAGATGACAGATGAAGGATGTTGGGTACAGATTTCACAGCTGGAAAGGGAATATTAGCCAGAGCTGTGGCCTGGGCTGGAGGAGCACACCAAGCCTGCAGCATGGGCCACCTCTGCCACCTCCACAGCATCAGAGTGGATTCACTCTCCCAGTGCCCAGGCTTGAAGAGGATCAGCGCTCATGAATTTGCAAGCCAGCTCAGGCTGCTGCTCAGCCCAGGGCTTGGCTGTACAACCACACAGGGTGGTGTGTGTAACAAGCAATGCCACTGTCTGCAAGATGAAACATAAGCCAATAGACATGTTTGAGCACAAATCCACTGTCCTTCAGAAAATGATTCCTTTTTATGGATTTAGAATGGCTTCAAGACAGAAAGACTTGCCCCCAACAATGCTTGTGTCAGCACAGGGGTAGTTGGGAAGGCTTTCTTGTATGCAGGCTGTTTTCTCTCACTGGATGAAGCTGTTCCAGACTCCAGCCCCATTAGGATGTGGACTGAGTGCACCTCCTGGCTACATGGGACAGCTCAGACCACAGCTTGGGTCTAAGGAAAAGCAGGAAGGTGAGCACAGACTGAAATCCATTGCCATGTTTCACATAAACAAAGCCAGGGAAAAAAAGTAAAAATCAGCAAAAAACCCCAAACCCTACAACAAGTATTCTTAGGGATATAATTGGATGCTCAGAAAAATCTTCCTTGAAAAATAGTAGGGACAGGTAAGACATCTTCCCCTGGGAGACAAAGGCATTGTGACAAACTGCAGAGCCCAGGGGCTGAAGTTTGTGCTGTTCTGCCAGAGCATTAAACCTACACCTAAGCTTTCCCTTCCAGTTGTTCTCCTGAGGGGGAAGCAGAAGCATCCATGAGATCGCTTTTCACCTTCCTCACACGTGCAAGAACAATGTGCTCTTCTGTGGACAAAGCCTTGAGTCACTGCTCCCAGGTCACTCCCTGAGGGCTGCACAGACTGAGCAGAGAAAGGCTGTGACAAAAAGCTGGAATCATTACACCTTCTCCCTTTCTGCTGGAAATAAACATTTCTGCAGCCCAGGAACTGGTCAGAGGGAAACAGCATAAAAATGTACGTGTTTGCTGCTGCTGTCACTATCATTGGACACCTCCTTCCCAGCTGAGACTGGGAGGTAACACCCAGCCTGCCATGTCCCCACCAGAGCAGAAAGAACTGGGACTAGCACAGCCACCTTCTGAATTAAATTGTCATTTCTGCCTTATTTCCAGCACTCACTCCATGCACAGCTTGTGACACTAACAGAGCAGCACCCAGCACATCCCTTGCAGCTGCGGGAGGCCGGGCTGGGAGTGGTGTGGAGCTGGGAACTCTTGTTCCCAGAGAGCAGCCCCAAGGCCTGCTGGGGGTGTGCACCTTCTACCAAAACCACGAGATGAATGGTGTAAAATCACAAACAAGTGAGCATTGGTCAATTTACAACAGGATCAAAAAAATCCAGCCTTTACAGGGAAGTGAATTAGCTAGCCCCAAAGTCTTCCACTGGCCTAGACACACAACCTAATCCTGAAGGATTGGCATAGTTCTGGAATGGACACCTCTGAAACCTGAAAATCCATGATTTTTTTTATGACTTAAAACCAGTCACGTTACATACATTTTATTTAATAAAAGTTAAAAACACGTACAAAAATGCAGTTCCATTTCCGTAAAATATAGGCTCAAAATAAAAAGACTGAACAGTAGAGTTCAGGCAGTAAAGTGCAAAGACAGCAGCTATGCCAGTCATGCTTAATCCATAAATAACCCTTAGACAGCAGCAGGAAGGAACAGGCAGAGCAGACACAGGCACAGCTATTCACGCACATCCACAGGGAACGATCCACACATCCCAGAGCGGGCTGCCAGGAACTGCAGGCCAGCCTCACCCAAACAAGGAGGGAGCAGCTGCTTTTCCACATGGTGACACACATACTTGACACACTTTTTAAAAAAGTCTGTATTCTCAAGTCCACTGTTTCCCCCCAGCCCCGTAATGCAAAAAACATGACAATTTATATAATTATGACAAGAGTTCCCAAATTGTTTTCTCAGGTGAGCACCATAAATAGTCAGTCTGTAAAAAAATGAAGTGCTAAACTGGCTACTAAACTGAGACAGGACATGCTTCCCCTGGTTAAAAGCATGCAAAAACAGCATCCAAAAGCCAGACTTCTACTTCTAAGAGATTTCTGAGGGAAAAAAAAAGGAAGAGCAGCAACATCTCTTTGTTCACCACAGAAACTTGGAAAACTAGGTAGCAACAGAGAACAGCAACACCACAAGGATCCACTTCACCAGGCAAAGAGGTTCCAGCTGAGCCCTTTGGAGAGTCCAAAGCAAGGTCCACACACACCCACTGGCACGTACACTGGGATTACAGCACGTGTCAGTGAGCAGGGTGTGGGCCTTCACAAGGTCAGGCACAAAAACTTCAGTACACTTAGCACAATACTCCAATTTAGTGCAGTCTGAAAACTTACCACTCTTAATTATAACTATAGATTTTAGTGTAAAAAATAATGACATAATGTGCTTTAACTGAAACAGGTCTCTGCCAAGTCAGCACCTCCATAGATGAAATCCATGCTTTGCCCACCCTGGGAAGCAAGACCAGGATTTCAGAACAAAGCAGTAAAAGAGAGAGTGCATTCCTAGTTATCCACAGTTGATGCATATAGGAAGAACAATCCTCCTGAGTGCTCAACTATGCTTCAGTGCAGGAGTGGCTGAAGGGAGAAGAGTCCAGAAGGAATAAGCACTCCAGAAATATTTCATCTGGGGGGGGAAGCTGTCTCCCAGCAAAACAGCTGGTGCTTTGCTGCACTGTCAGCTCTGCTACAGTACACACACACTCCTCCTGCACCTGGGAATGGAGCAGTCTGACTGTGCTATGGGCATTTTGTTACTCACACCATGCTATTACAACACAGCACTCCTGCAGCCATTGGTTCCATTTCTTAACTATCATTACACTTTGTGTAAAAGAAAATCCATTCAACAGGGAGAGTGTATTGTTTAATAGAAAAGGGTGATTTTATACAAAGTACTGTGGAGAAGTATAAGGCCACATGAAGAGCATCATCAAGTTGACATGGTGGCTATTTCTTAAGACACAATTAGTATTTCCTCTGGTGCATTGATACAGGTAAAAGAAAGCCTTGAATTATAAGGTGCACAAGCATCCACAATACAAAAAAACCCTTTAATTTTTTTATTTCTCCTCTACTCAAAAAAATATAAAGAGAGACCCACTAATTTTTCATGGGCTATCTTGCCATTTTTGCATTTTTCAGTTTATTTTGATATGTTGGCTTAGCAGGACCAAAAATAAAGCATAATTTTTAGTGTCAAAATTTCTAAACAGTGTTTGTACTTCTACCTCCACCAGAGCAGTCTGGCTCCTCCAAACTTTGCGTCAGTGGCATGTGGACTCAAGAATGCTTCTACCAACAGCCACATCAGCTTCTACTTGCAAAGGGTATGAATTCCTAAAATGTGAAGGATTTCAGCTCTTGTATTCTCAAATAAGGTCATTCTGGTTTGGTTTGTTTTAAAAACTACTGACTCATTTTGATCTTCGATCTACCTGCACAAGGAGGGTGTAAGAGCACTAGCCCATGGCAGGATCAGGATTGCAAGTGCGAAAACCAAAAAATATGTTATCAAATGGTAAGTGTTTATAAAACACTCTGAATGCAATAGTTTAGGTTTACTGAAAAGGAGTTTCCAAAACTCTGGGTCTCATCCAGCACAGCCCTACTAATGCAAGTAATTTGCCTGCATAACAAGACCTAAATGAACAAATACAAAATATATTTGGTATAGAAAATAGTACTATAAAAATTAAAAACCACCCTGTTTTACTGTCCATCAAAATATTAACAGCAAGCATTACAACTTTTTTTAACCTATTGCCAATATAATTTCCAAGGAGTTCTACTTTCCTGAAGTGCTGGTGATTGCAATTGCCCAAGTACTGAAAAAAAATCCAGCAGGGAAGGGATGAGGAAATATGATAGATTTCTCACATAGCACTATCAACAGAGGACCTAAACTGCAGGAAACTAAAGTACACACAAACACGAGGAAAATAAAAGCCATTTCCCATTCTGCTGTTGCCATCGGAGCTCTTCCTGATCCTCAGACAGTCTGCAGAAGGCGCCTCTTCACTCTAGCCCTGGCAGGCGGGTGATGGCATGGGGATGAGCATACTCAGAGCACTGCTGCTGCTGCTGCTCTTGGGCTTCTCTGCTGTGGCAATTCTGCTGAGTTTGCCAAGCTCTGTCTGCCAGCTGGGGGTCTTCTTGGTGGCCATGTGGCGGCGCGTGTGCTTGGTGAGGTGGTCGCTGCGCATGAAGCGGCGCTCGCACACCGGGCACGAGAATTTCTTCTCGCCCGTGTGCGTCCGGCGGTGCCGCGACAGTTCATCCGAGCGGGCAAACTTCTTGTCACAGCCCTCCCAGTTGCAGCTGAAAGGTTTTTCCCCTGCAGGACATAAAGGAAGCGTTTGTTACTTTTGAGAAGTTGTGTTGCAGTCTTATCAAAGGGCTAACTTAAAATCTGCCTTGCAGGAACCAGTGAGTTCACAGAACTGCTCATCTGTGCAGTCAATGTAAGATTAAGCTAAAGTTCTGTTCCAGAGAATAATAGCTATCATTTCTACTTATTTCCTTGTATCTCTCTTTAAATGTTCTTTAATCAGGTCTGGTTTTTCAGTTGTCTAAAGTCCAAGTTTAAAGAAATAGAGCCTTCATAAAGATGCCTTATCTGCTGACTGAACTAGAAGCAAGCCCCTGCCCCCATCCCCATGCATCCATATCTCTCTGGCTGCAGCATGTCATCCACAAATACAGGAGTCAAACAGGAAGCCTGGAATGGAGTCTTGGGGTCCTGCTGCTCCAGTGATCCAGTCCTGCACACAAACACACCAGCAAGCACTCCCAAGCAAAGCCTGTCCTGCCAGCCCCCAGAGACCAGGAATGGCAGCAAGGCTGCCCACATCAGCTGCTGCTCATCTTGGGCCACTGCTGGACATCCCACCTGTCCTGAACAACCACAACTGCAACTACTGCCTGCAACTCCGACAGGGCTCCAGATAAACATCCACCACGTGGCCCAAGATTATGGGAACACTTTGAGGCAGAAGAGAAGGGGCCCAAACAGAAAGGACACCTCACAGGAGCATTCCCACTTCAGGTATTGAGAGTAAAGTCTGTGTCTTCTGGATGTGCTATGATCTAGCAAGTCAGCATGCAGAGAAAAGGCAGAAAAAGAAAGCTGAACTACTCCTCCTCCTGATCCTGTAATGGGAACTGGCTAGTGAGGGGTCAGTGTGTTTCATCTGCCACTGTATCTTAACCATGATACAGGGACACACCCAGGCTCCCTATGGATCAGCAGCCACATGCACAAAGCAAGGCACTTGCTGATAGTCTGTTTATCCTGGAGCACCAGGTTTAATTCAGCAGCCTCTCAAGCCAGGAGCAGAAGCATCATTCTACCTCTGAACTATGGTTTACAAGAATTATCAGCTTCATGTAGAGGTTAAGCTCTTTCCCCAAAGGAACTGTGAAGATAAGCTGCCAAACCAATGCAAATCCCATCACACAAGCTGATATCCAATAAACCAGTGACTATGGGTAACAGCAGCCAGGGGAGAAAAGCCAAGGAAAACCAAAAATAGACAGAATTATTCTATACCAATAATCTCCCACCATGCCTATCCTTCAACATCAAAAATAATCCCTGAGAACTCAAAGTTAGTTTTAATTTAACAAGATCCTGGAAGCAGAAAAAAGGTAAGTAAGTAAAACACATATAGACTGTTTCCCCACTGACCCAATTTATGGAGCAAATCACTTCATATTAATTACAATTAATTTTCCTTTACTACTAGAATTCCCCTTTTGCAACTGAATAAACTGTTACACTCTCACAGGAGCTCTGCTTCCTAACACAGCGGCCAAAAATCTCAATGCATTCCCATTTATCCTACACAAAACTCTGGGGGAGCAAAAAAACACCAAAGAAACAAAAAAAAGCAGTTTCTGAGTTTCTCTTTTCTTTTACTCATGTGACAATTAAGACCAACTACCTGTACTGTATTTTGCCTACACCAGACCTCCCCATGCTCCAAAAAAAGGAACTTGCACAATTCATTTCCATCTAGTCCAGATGGCAGGATTCCACGTAGATCTAAACACACGCACACAGACGGCAAAGCTTCACTCCAGCTAAAGCCTGTGAAATTCAGCTAACACTACAGGGTCAGCTGAGGTCTCAGAACAAAGTACATCTTGTTTTGCCTGTCCATGGAGAATGAACATTCCTTCCATCCCTGAGATGAGCAAAAGCTTCCCCATCACCTGCTCCTTCCCTTTCCCACCCCCTCCTTGCAAAGAGCCTGCATTTCAGCACCCCACACGGGCAGAGCCCCTCACGCACCGGTGTGGGTGCGCAGGTGGGCCTTGAGGTGGGAACTCTTGAAATAGGTTTTCTTGCAGCCAGGGAAGTCGCACACGTAATTCCTCCGCCTGGAGAAGTCCACCTGGGGGGCACAGGTCTGGCCAGAAGCGATGAACACGGGAGCAGGGGCGAGGGGCAGGAGCTTGGTGCTGCCCACAGTCACCAGGGCCTGCGGGCACGGCGGCGCCTGCGGGACAGCGGGCTGTGGCAGAACCAACATGACAGTCCCCTGAGGCACAGAGGGGCCCATGAGCACAGGCTGGGGCAGCGGGGCTGTCTGGGGCAAGATGGGCTTCATGGGAGCTGAGAGTGCTGGAGCTGAAGGCTTCACATAGGCATTAATCATGCTGCTTTGTCCATTTAAAGGGATCATCTGACAGAGAACCTGGGGGCTGGAGACAGGGGCAGGTGTCACTGGGGTAGCTCTTTTTTGCAAGTCATTCTCACAATTCTTTGGTAAGTGGGTTTGTGGCGAAACAGGCCGGACCGGTAGCTGCCCTTTATTGGTCACAATATCACTGGAGTCATGTGCATAAGGCTGATGTGCCGGAGAGGTTTTGTCGATTAAATCATCCGCAGCCCACGTGTCCTGTGGCAGTCTGGAATGTTTTGGGTCATCCGCTCCACACCAGTCTCTGGAAGCGCTGCAGCCTGAAGTTACCTTTGTTTGCTCTTGCACAGCAGGAATGTGATGGTAAGCAGAACTATCACCTGTGTGCCGTATGACACTTGTTGCCATGGCCCTGCAGGGCTGAGGGGCAGGGAACTCAGAGATCACTGGCTTCTGCCTGCACGGTGGCCCCACGCTGGGAGCAGATGGCCTGGCTGTGGGAGAGGCACCAGTGGCTGAGGTGACCGAGCAGGCAGCTGTGTTTGCCATGACTGTCCTTGGTTTGGAGTAAGTCACCTGTGAGGACAGGAGCGTGGCTGCCGACATCTCAACAAAGTCAGGGCTGTGTGGAGGGGTCATGCACTGCAAAAAAACCCACAACAGTGTGCATCAGTGTAATTCCATGGCACAGTTTTCCCATTTTTACTCTGAAAAATAAAATTACATGCCCTCTCCCAGCATCTCAATGTGCCTCTTAGAACAAACTGAATAAAGTCTACTGCTGTGGTTTAATCCCAGAGGGCAATGAAGTCCCATGAAACTCACTCATCCTCCACCCCCAGATGGATGGGAAGGAGAATCAGAAAAAGGTAAAACCTATGGGTTGAGATGAGAACAAGTTAATCATTCAAATACAGGAAAATACAATAATAAAAATATTAAAAACACAGATAAAAAGACAGAGAGAAATAAAGTTCAAGAGCAACAAATGATGCAGAGTGCGACTGCTCACCACCCACCTGGCCTGATCCCAAGCAGTGACTGGCCCCTCCTGGCCACCTCCCCCCAGTTTATACACTGAACACAATGCTCTATAGTATGGAACACCCCTTTGGCCAGATTGGTCAGTAGTGTCCTAGCCATGGTCTCTCACAAGGCTTCTCCTCCTCACTGGCAGAGCAGGAGACACTGAGAAGTCCTTGGTTTAATTGCTGCTGAACTGTGCTTACTCTAAAACATCAGTGTGTTATTAATGTTATTCTTACCTTAAATCCCAAACGCAGTACTCTGCCAGCTACTAGGATGAAAACACTCTATCCCAGCTGAAAACATATCTACCCCATATTCTATGCATTTACATCATGCCCACACTTTTAAATACATCCCAATTGACCACCATTACTTTTCTTGTCTTTTGATACAGGTATCATTGTGAGCCATCCCTCTAAAACATCTGCTGAGCTCATTCATGGATTGCTTTGGGCTCCAATTCAGGGCAGAAAAGATGGTGTGTTATGTTGGATTGCAGCCTACTGAAGTTAGTTCTCATTCCATCACTGCTGTGTTTGTCCAGTTTCATCAAAGTTTGTTCTTCATTAATGTGGGTGATTCCTACTGTAATACCCCTGATGTTGTGTGTAGCCAGCTCAGCAGGGGTGACATGAGTGTTATATGGCAATTAGCATCATCCAACCCAAATCACTGGCTCCTCTCACACAGAACCAAATCCCCTGGAACAAAACTTTGGGCTTCCCTATCCTCCCACATTACCCACCAAGTGCAGCCAGGTCCTTGAGAACAGCAACCTCATGGATGGACTGTCATTGCCTGATGCAGGAAAAATCTGACTGTTTTCTCCAGCTTTTTTGTGTGCACCACAGGGACTTTATCCCGTTCTACACTATGCAGAAGTTTTGCTTGAGCACAGCTGGCAGATGCACTAGTGCTGACTGCCCAGGTGGCCTTTGCTAAATGTGTATCCCATTGTTTGAAGGTCCCACCACCCCTTGCTCTCAGTAACAGTCTGTTATATCATTCAATTTTCCTGGAGACTGGCACATGATAGGGAGGTGATAAACCCACACAATGCCATGCTCTTCAACCCGGGTGTCTGTGAGGTTGTGTTGGAAATGAGTCCCCTTGCCTGGCTCAATTCTTTCTGGGGTGCCCTGTTGCCATAAGACCAGATTTCCAAGGCTCAGGACAGTGTTCCAGGCAGTGCCATGGGGCATGGAATACATTTCCAGTTATCCAGTGGTTGCTTCTACCATCATAAGCACATGGTGCTTGCCTGGGTGGATTTGTGGGAGTCTGATAGAGTCCATTTGCCAGGTGTTCCCATATTTGTATTTCAGCCATTGTCCTCCACACCAAAGAGGCTTTAACTGCTTGTCTTGAATGACTGAAGTGTGTGCTTCACAACTATGGATAGCCCAACAAGAGTGTCCATGGTCAAGCCTACCCCTTGATCATCACCCCATCTACATGTTGCATTTCCTTCTTGATGGCCTCAGATGTCATGGGCTCACCAAGCAATAAATAATTCACACTGGTGAATCTTGCCAATCCAGATCCACCTGAGCCACTTCAATCTTAGAAGCCTGATCCACCCATTGGTTGTTCTGATGTTCCTTGGTGGCCCAAGTCTTGGGTACAGGAGCATCCACTGATGTACCCTTACAACCAGGCTCTCCACCCAGGCAGCAGTACCTTGCCACAAGGCAGCAGCCCAGATGGGTTTACCTCTGCTCTGCTTCCATCACTGCAGCCACCACCACAGGGCATCTGCCACCACCCGTGAATCAGCACAGAGATAAAGCACTGGCTGTTCTTCCTGTTCAGCAGTGTCTAAAGCCAATGTTCACCTCTGCAAAGTAACTCAATTTGCCTTCTCCTTCAGCAGTTTCTGTAATTTTTTATAGGCTACACCATACAGCCACTTTCCATCTTCAGTGCTTTCCTACAACACAGCAGGAATCAAACAGGGCATATTGTTTCTCATTTTTGGGTAACTTATTATACAATAGTCTCTTGAGCACATGTCATCTCCTCACCAGGCGGCATCCAGGAGTCTGCCGTCTCACCAATCCCAGGAGTCTTGGAAGTAATTGAGGTTTCCTATTTGAGAACCCAGTGTGACCAGCAACACCCACTCATTCCACACAGCATCAGCTACAGGATGTGTAGGAGACCATCCTTTGCACATCCAGCCCAGCACCAGCAATCAGGATGCCAGGGAAGCTGTGTTCAGTACCAATCATTTCCAAAGCAGCTGGACCCTCTTTGTAAGCTGCCAGTATCTGTTTTACAGCTGGAATACAGAGGGCTTCAGATCCTCTCTACCCCAACTCCAAAATCCTAGAGGCTGACCTAATTCTCCCCTGTGCCTTCTACCAGAGGTTCCAGGTAGGGCCACTTTCTTTGGCTGCAGTGTAGAGCACATGTTTTGTATCTTGTCCTGCCTGGACTGGCCCAAGGGCTGGGGCAGAGTTAATTTTCTGCATGAATTATCTCCTGTTTAAGTTATTCAAAGGCTTGTTGTTGTTCAGGGCCCCATTTGAAATCATTCTTCTTCTGGGTCACTTGACAGAGAAGGCTGACAATCAGACTGTAATTTGGAATGTGCACTCTCCAAAACCCCACAATGCCTAAGAAAACTTGTGTTTTTCTTACTAGTTGGCAGAAGTGTATCTGTTATTTTGTTAATCAAATCCGTTGGGATCTGATGACACCCACCTTGCTATTTTATTCTTAAAACCTGGATCTGCTATGCAAGCTCCTGGACCTTACTTTGTTTTATGGCAGCTTTCACAGAGATCTGGATTATTTTCTTCCCTTTCTCAAAAACTTCTGCTGCTGTATTGCCCACAGTGGTACCATCAATATATTGCAAGTGTTCTGGAACTGGATCAGTCCATGGCAAATGGTTCAAAGTTTTGCCATGTGGGTTGGGGACATTGACTTCATCTGGATCTGTGGGTGACTGTGCCCTGCTCATGTCATAAGAAACCCCTCTGGTACAGCTAATTCCCTCAGGCAGCACATGTGTCTCCCCACAGCAGCCCACCTGCCCAGGTGACACTGCCCCTTTCCTGAAGGGATACCTTTCCTTCACACTTGACCGAGTTGCCTGCACAGGCTGAAGACCTGTGACATTTTTCCAATCACCTCGTCAATGCTCTCTTCCCTAGGAAGTCATTCCAACTGCTTGGCTTCCCTATCTCCTAATTCCAGTTACTAGCCCCACTGGAGCAGCCAGGTGATAATGTGCACACCTGGACAGCAGCTGAAACCTCTTCACATCCCTCAGAACCAGGGACTGAGTGGTTATCTCTTGTTCTGTCTCCTCCTCCATCCAGTTTTTGTGATGGCCCTGCTTCATCCCCCTTCACTAAATGAGCTGACTTTGGTGTCCATTTCTTCTTGTGTACAAGGAAACTGATAATGGCACAAGCTCATCATCCTCTGGCTCAGCTGCATCATCACCTGCTGGGGTCTGAGTGGTCACACTGCATGTGTGATGCCAGGGTCTGAGCAGCCACAAACAGTTGCTTAACCCTAAACAAGACCTGAACCACATCCCCAGCTCCTGGTCATTCACAGACATGGTTTCAGCATCCCAAGGATATTCAAAATTTCCAAAATTCCCATGCCTGGAGAAGAAGGGGAAGATTGTGCGTGCCTTCTACACAGGCTGGCTCTCTGAGGCAAAAAGGCAAACGGTGTCACTATTAGCAGTTTCTGATAGGTGGTTCCCCAAGTACAGAGGTGATGACAGAGGAGCTGAGAGCATGAAAACCAGATGAGTTTCAAGGGCAGCAGTTCTGTGCTATCACATAATCCAGTGTTACAAAGTACAACAAAATGATAACCTTAGCCCAGCCCCCAGAGATGATACCATAACACTAGGGGGAAAATACACAAGAAGTAAATTGTTACATAACACAACAACCCTGATAGCAAATAATTCAACACTGTGATCAACAACTAATAAACTAATAAAATGAATCCTGATAACAAATTTGTTTCAGCACAGTCTGGTCAGATCTGTCATAGAGGAGAATCAGAAAGATAAAACTCATGCGTTGACACAAGAACAAGTTAATAATTGGAATAAAGTAAAATATAATAATAACAATTGTAATTATTATTACAGGGAGGTACCAAAGAGAGACAGCAATAAAACCCAAGAGAAACAAGTGGTGCACAGTACAATTGCTCACCACCCATTACCAATGCCCAGGTCCTTCCCAACATCACTGGTCATCCCAGTTTTTATGCTGGCCATGACACTCCATGGTATGGAATACCCTCCTGGCCAGTTTGGATCACCTGCCCTGGCCATGCTACTTCCCAGCTTCCTGGGCACCTCCTCACTGGTGGGAATCTGAAAAGTCCTTGACCTGGGTAAGGTAAGCACTGCTCAGCAACAACTGGAACATCAGTATGTTACCAGCATTATTCTATTCTAAATCACAAACACAACACTGTGCAGTTACTAGGAATAAAACTAACTCTATCCTAGCCAACACCAGGACACTACATTGCCTTATCTCATGGCCATACTGATTAAGCTCAAAAGTGTATTAATAAAAGGAGGGCAATGAGGCAGCTGTAAACCTGCATAAGACACTGCAAGTATACTCACTGCACCACAAAAGTCTTTCATTCCTTTCTCCTCAGCAATGGGCACAGCTGTAAGAGGCTATGAGCAGAATAAACAGTCCAACAATGGATAGCACTACTCCACTTTTCTATTTCAAGCTCCCAGCAAGCCCTAGATCTTTTCTCAATGATTACCTCATTGTTTCATGGCTACCTTTTAGATAAAGACAAATGAAACTGCTCTGTCCCTTCTTATTCATCCATTTCTCTCTATGCTGTCTTCCTGCATCACCTCTTCTTCCTCCTTTCCCACTGAAGGGTATCTCCTGTGCTGCTCCAGAGACAGTGTCAGCACTGAGCAGCAGGAGATATTATGGCAGCTGCTTGTCAGGCTGCTCTTATCTCAGCCTCTTTCCTCTACTATTCCCCTTTTACCTGGCAACTGCATGCTAGAAGCCTACTGGTTGAAATGGGCCTTAACCATCTAAAACCCTGATGGCACCAAGCCTTTTTTTAATACCTACTTTTGTTGCAACATAAATTGAAACAAAAGAAAAAAAACTGGATTCAACCAACATTAGTCAGCTGGAGTAGACCAATGTCTGGAGAAATAACAGACTACATGTACAAACACATAGTACAGAAACTAATTAAATTGCCTATTTCGTAATGGCAACGTGCACTTTCTCTTACAATGACCAGTGAAGCATAATATCATCAAGGGCCTTTTTTCATACAGTGCCTGTAGAAATGCTGATGCCAAATCACCAAGGCTCACTCTGCCATTCCTACTCAAAGTGTTCCAAGGAACCTACAACAGCCATCTCGACATCCCTGTCAAATCCAATAACCTGTCAGCAAGGGCTTTCACATCTAAATTTAACAAAAGCCTCTACATTTGCTAAACCAGAGACAGCAAAAAACCACAAACTCAACATGCCCACCTCACTACTCTGTGCACAGCACAGGCTGTGGCAAAGGGACACCTGAGCAAGCCTGTCTCTTCCAGCCAATTTAAAGCATTGCAGGGCTGTGACACCCACGTGTGGGGCATATTTGTTTGGTGTTCATGCTTTTCTTACCAGTGTGGATAGACAGTCCTTTGGTAACTCAGCCGGAGCCTCGGTGTGCATTGTGAAATCCCCAGAATCCGAGAAGGGCGTGAGGGGCCTTATCTTTAATATGTCACCTTTCTGTGATCTTTGCCCCCAGGAGCTCATACAAACAAGGGCTTCAACAGCTTCAATGTCGTTCTGCTCCAGGGTGCTGCAGGTGGACCTCTCGCTGTCATGGCGCTGCCGTTCCCGGATGGACTCGTAGATGTCCACAATGTCAACCTGGGTGAAATCGGATTACTGGCTGTTAGCACGAGTCAGACACAGAACTGACACCACCCACACACTGTCTGCTCACAATGAAGGTCAACTGAAACAGATCCCATGCCCGTGGCAAGACTTTTACCAGCTGGCTCATCTCTCACTCTCCCCCGAGCAGCTCGTCTCCACACTCCCTTCTCTTAAAAAAGAAAAAAGAAAAAGAAAAGGAAGACATGTGATTTTCCAGGAAAAGAACAGATATGTGTGTGGCTCACATTTCCAAGCTTACTTTCCTGGATGACACTGCTCTGAACAAACACACTCCATGCTTCCATACAAGCATAAAAGAGGAAAATCCTGACTTTGAACCTTGTTAAGAGAAGGCTGTTTCCTGAATCCAAAAGACTTTTCAGCACTAATCTCATTCTGGAAACATTTAGAAGATAAATTTCAGCTGCCAGTAAGATGCTTTAAGGTATGATCATTGACTTGGAGTACTGCACATCACAAAAGATTTTCAATCTTATTTTTAACAGGGAAGCCAGGATGGGGAAAAGATGGAAGGAAAATAGTTTTCAAAGTACAGTGGAACTGTTTGCATTGTACTTCAGAAAGGCCTGATGCTACATGGGTGCTAGGTACCTAAAACACACTCTGAGTAAAACGAAGACAAATGTAATCATACTGACTTGTTTCCAATTGCAAGCATCACAGAATATTTTTGTGTGCATGTGTACACGTGCAAAACACTTGACTTCTCTGCACAAGGATATCCAAACTTCACAAAGCTCTCACAGTGCTTGGCAGTGGCTCCAAAAGCTACGCTAGTCTGATGGGTTATTACTCATATGCCAGCTCAGTCTCAGCGAGGAATCCAGGCTCCTCCAGTCTTTAGACACACCAACTAACCTGAAGGCTGAGATTTAGAAGTGTGGACCAAGCCTCTTGGGCCTACTGCTGTTACACGGAGTGTTTATGTACTGCAGGAAAAAGGTTTTAACTCTAAAGGCTCACCACACAGTGAGCATGGCCTCAAGCCCTAGAAGGAATTCTACTCATTGGGTAACAGCATGCACTCTAAGACAATGAGTTTTGTTACTGAGTTAAGTAATGTGGGATGATCCTTATTCAATAGTGTCACAAAGATGAAAAGCTGTGTTTGCACTCCAGGGATGTGCAGGCAACCCTGCTAAGCACCATGTATCAAAAATATTGGTACTGCACTCACAGAGGACTTTCACCTCAAACATGAGGTACCAGGCATGGAGATGTCATGGTCTGGGGACTGGAAGGGGTAAAAGCAATTAACACTTTCGAAAGAGACTTCTAAGAATTTCCACTGAAAAACGGTGAGAGGAAAACACGATGTGTGCCTGCAAGCCTGGCCCTCAATGGCCTGTGACACGGGGCACGCCAGGCGAGGCGAGGCACCGAGCACAGTCTGCCAGCGCTCCTCCAAGCGCGCCTCCAGGCAGCCAAGCCCACGGGCTAATATTCTCCAACCCTACATTTCAGGACAGCAGCTTTCCCTGAAGAGACATTTAAAAAATGTGCCTCGCTTCCTCAAAAAACACCCCGAAATCCAAAAAAAACCTCACAAAAAAAGCTCTTTCTGCAGACGAGCGCTGCAGCGCGGGCTCGCCGGCTGCTGCCAGGGAAATGGGCAAGCGCGCCGGGCGCCTGTCCTCACATCACCCCGCCGGGAACGACGTGCGGGAAGCGGGCACGATTGGCACCAGCAGGGACGGGCGGGATGCGGGTATAATGGGCACGGGCAGGGACGGCGGGGTGCCGGCAGGATGGACACAGGCAGGGACGGGCGGGAGCGCGAGCAGGATGGGCACGGGCAGGGACGGCGGGGTGCCGGCAGGATGGGCACGGGCAGGGACGGCGGGGTGCCGGCAGGATGGACACGGGCAGGGACGGGCGGGAGCGCGGGCAGGATGGGCACGGGCAGGGACGGCGGGGTGCCGGCAGGATGGACACGGGCAGGGACGGGCGGGAGCGCGGGCAGGATGGGCATCGGCAGGGCGGGTCGCTGGCGGGAAGGATGGGGCACGGTCAGGGAGCATGAGGGGCGGGCAGAGCGATGCGGGCAGTGCGGGTCGCTCCCGGGCACGATGGAGGCGAGGGTGCGGGCAGTGCGGTCGCTCCCGGGCAGGACCCACCGTGCGGGCAGTGCGGGCCGCAGGGCAGCGGGCGGGCGGTGCCGGGGGACAGCGCGGGTCCCACCGCGGGCAGCGCCTCCCGCCGCCCGCAGGGGCCCCCACCCGCTCCCGCCCCACGGCGGCTGCCCGCGGCCGGGCGGTGCCACGGAAGGGAGGATGGCGCGAAAGGAAGCAGGAGGAGGAGGAGAAGGGGGCGGAGGGCAGCTCCCACCCTGCCGCCGCCCCCGCACGGTGGCTGAGCGAGGGCCGCCCCCCTTCCCTGCAGGTGACCGGAGCAACACCCGCTCCTGAGGGCTCTGCCCTGGCACAGCCGCCCCGCACCCGCTGCCCAACCAAGCCCCTCCCCGCCGGGTGAGTAGCGGTCCCGGCCGAGGCGGGGACGGTCCCCGCACTGTGCCCGCCACCGAGCACGTGCCCGGACTGCACTGGCGCTGGCCATCCCCACTGCCCCCGCTTCCATCCCTCTCTCCGCGCGCCCGGTGCTCACCGCGGGCGCATCTCCCATGTCCGAGCAGGGCGAGCCGTGCATGGCGTGGCTCGGGCGGGCGGCGTTGTCAGCGGCGCTCCCGGGCAGCGGCAGCGGCGGCAGCAGGGGCGCGCCCACAGCGGCGGGAGCGGCACCCGGCAGCGCCGCCTCCTCCCGGCCCCGCCCGCCGGGAGCGGCGCGGCCGCGCGCGGGGGAAGCGCTCCGAGCGCGGCCTGCGCCAAACAGCGCGGGGGAGACGGCCCCGGCCAATCAGCGCCCGCCGCCACCCGCGCCCGGCCAATGAGCGGCGGCGGGCGGCGTGATCGCGGCGTGCCGGCGGGAAGGGCGGCGCGTGGGCACGGCCGGCGGGAAGGCGGGGCGGGGGCGGGGCCGGCAGGGGCGGGGGAGCGCGCGCTGGAAACTGGGGGAAAGGTCGGGGGCGGGCGGCGGCCGGGAATGCCCGCGCGCGGGGGGCGGGGCCGCCGCTGGTTCCCGCCCCCTCGCGGTGCGTGCCGCGCGGCACGAGCGCTCCCGCCAACCGCCGCTCGCGTGCGTGCGCGGGAGCACCGCCGGGCCCGCAGCTTCCCGCCACCCCCGCCAGCTTCCCGCCAACCGCCGCCAGCTTCCCCGTCTGGGAACGGCGCCCCTGCTCCCGCAGCTTCCCGCCACCCGCCGCCAGTTTTGCCGTCGAGGTCCTGCCTGCCACGTTCGACAGGGAAGGGGTCGGGTGCCTGCCCGGCCACGGCACTGCTTTGCCGGATAAAGGATTTGGGATCACAAACAGTCGTAAACCCCCTCCCAAAATCCATGAAGGGTCACTGTTATGGATCATTGGATCCGTTGGTGTTGGAAGGCCTCCCCTGGGCCAGCCCAGAATGCAGCTCTTAAAAGCCTTCAAGTCACAACATATATTCTATTAAAAAATGTGTGTTCTTTGGTTTTTCCTGTCCCCAGCCCTTGTTTTCATTTCCCAGTGGCAGCCGAAGTGTGTTGGCCCAGCAGGATTTGTGGTTGTACTGAGCAGCACCAAGTGCTGGCAGTGGCAGCACCGAGCCCAGCTGGGGCAGCTCTGCATCTCACAGCCTGCCATGGGACAGGAAACACCTGTGTCCCCAGGGGGGTCAGACCTGTGTCCCTATGGAGGGTCAGACCTGTGTCCCCAGGGGGGTCAGACCTGTGTCCCCAGGGGGGTCAGACCTGTGTCCCTATGGAGGGTCAGACCTGTGTCTCGGGGACAGGACAGACCTGTGTCCTGCAGGCCTCTGATGGCTGCTGGCTTTGCCAGCACTATCCCAACCCTGCCCCTTCCCTTATGCCTCCTAGACACAGAATGAGGACAGCAAAAAGCATTTTAATCTACTGAATTATCTCTATTTGTTCCTTCCCTGGTTTCTGGAGATGTTACATCCACAAGTATCCACACAGAGAATCATCTTGAACCTCTGGGCACCTTCTGCTGTCAGCTTCATTTTGCCACTGGGGTTTATTTTTTCCCTTATAGTTGCTCCAAATCCCCGTCCTTCCCTGCTGCCCATGCAGTTTCTATCTAAAGCTTCACTGCACTGTGCTCATCCCTGCCTCCATTGCTGCAGATTTCAGCTTTCCCAGCCCTGGCCCATCCCAGCCCACCAAACAAGGAGAGAAAGGGATCTCCCTGACCAGCCCTGTGCCGTGCAGGGGTTTCCAGCAGCTTTCTCTATCTATTTGCATGAGACTTGCTGTGCTGGAGCCCTGGCCTCTGCTGTAGGATGGGAAGGAAAATGCTGATAATTCAAACTGCAAATCGAGTTCTGACATTGAAGAGTTTTGTTCACAGAAGGGAATCAGTTGTGTGACAGAGAATGGAAAAAGTTTGTGAAAATGCTGTCAGTGACTAAAAAGCACAGCTGAGGTGGCACAGTGGGGGCACGGGGTTAGTGCCTCTCAATTGCATGGATCCTTTTCAAGAAAAACCTTTAGGGAATTGTAAAACTAGGAAAATACTGTTCTATTTTGCATGTTTTCCAGTTCTGCTGTCATTAAGAAGTGACTGGTGTTCTCCTTGCTGTCTGTTGTAACACATGCAGCTCCTGCTCAAAGCACTCACTCCTGCAGCCTTGGTCACTGACAGCAGAGACTTTTCATTGAGTCAGAGCATCAAAGGCAGCACAGCACCTCACAGGGAAGAAGCAGTCACAGGGCAGCAGAGTGGAATAATTTCTCCTCACTCCCAACAGGGTGTTTCCCATGTCACACACCACAGACTCTGCCCACGTGTTCCAGGTTCCCCAGGAGTGCTCGCTACAGCCCGTGGGTGCAAGACCAGTTAAAAGAAGTGATGTTACAGGTCTGAACTCCAACTTGTGCTGCAGGGAAAATGTGCTTGATTGTGTTCTCCTTGCTGAGCTAAAAATGGCAACTCAAGTTTTTTAAATAAATCTGTGGAAATCTTACCAAAGTCATCTAGTTTGCCTTTGCTGCTGCCAGCTGAGGCAGTGTTAGATGAGGAAGGAGCACCTTCCTCCTTATGTCAGTTATCAGGGATCTGAACCCCATAGAGCCTGAGCCCCAGCCCTGGCAGCCTGAGAGATTCTCCCTCTCTCCCAACTCATACTTCTCCCTGCTTTCCTTCCCTTCCCAAGGCTGCATCAAGGTGAATAATAAAGCAGTTAACATTATCCTGCTTCTTTGTACTTGTGCCTGCACCCACTGATTTCCCCGTGGGTTTCACCCAGCAGCACAGCTTCCTGAGCAACACACAGCAAGATCCTTGGGATGATCCATGGTGGCTGCAGGGAGTAACCTGGAACAAAGCCCAGGTATCCTCGATACTTCATTCCAAAGAGCTCAGAGCAGCTTCCCCACGTTCATGACTGCAGGATGCCTGGCTGTGGCAAGGTGACAGCCCCTGTCTGGCTGTGGCAAGGTGACCGTCCCTGCATGGCTGTGGCAGGGTGGTGTCCCTGCCTGGCTGTGGCAGGGTGACAGTCCCTGCCTGGCTGTGCCAGGGTGACAGCCCCTGCCTGGCTGTGCCAGGGTGACAGTCCCTGCCTGGCTGTGGCAGGGTGACAGCCCCTGCCTGGCTGTGCCAAGGTGACAGTCCCTGCCTGGCTGTGCCAAGGTGACAGCCCCTGCCTGGCTGTGCCAGGGTGACAGTCCCTGCCTGGCCGTGCCAGGGTGACAGTCCCTGCCTGGCTGTGCCAGGGTGACAGTCCCTGCCTGGCCGTGCCAGGGTGACAGTCCCTGCCTGGCTGTGCCAGGGTGACAGTCCCTGCCTGGCTGTGGCAGGGTGGTGTCCCTGCCTGGCTGTGGCAGGGTGGTGTCCCTGCCTGGCTGTGCCAGGGTGACAGTCCCTGCCTGGCTGTGCCAGGGTGACAGTCCCTCCCAGCAGGGCCATCCTGCACCAGCCCCCCTCCCTGCAGTGCTGCTGCTGCTGCTGCTGTGGCACTCTCTGGATGGGGCTCTGCAAGGGCTCTGGGGTTTTATAAAGGGCTGTTTTACTCAGATCCCTGGCAAACACTTGAGAGAAAAGCTGTCTTTGTTGCAGACACACAATGCCTTTGTTCTGAGGTAGGAAGGAGCAGATGTGAGTGGCTGCAGTGCAGGGTTGAGAAGGCTCTGCTCTGGTTATCTTATCCTTTTGGCTGGGATGACAAGAAAGAATCAAACATCCTGTGTGAGTAGCAGGGAAAATAATTAATACTGGAGACTGAAAACAACAAAAGGTCATGCAGGCAGCTCTCCTCCATTCCCTTTTTGTAGCTAATTATGCCATAAACCATTCAGAAGAGACTGAATGGGGAATATTATGGGCTCAGACAGTTTTCCTAATATTTACCAGTAGTTAAAAATAGACCAAAGCAGTTGTCTGGGGTGCAGCTCTACAGTTACTGCATTTTGGCAGCAGCATCTGAGCTGGCTGCATACAGCAGCAGGCTACAGTAGCAAACACACAGAGCCTAGCAAATGGCTAAATAAATATAGATATCTTTCTAAATAAATATAGATAACTACAATCAGTGCTCCCGTGCAGGGGCCTTGAGAAGATACATAGGAAGAAGTGAAAGACTGCAATAGGATGCATGTGGTGAGACGTGTGAGGATGCATCTCTGTCCCCTCTCCCTGCTCTCTTGTGAAGGACAGGGCAGTCAGAGCTGCCACAGCCCCAGATTGTCCCAAACCACACTTGCTGGGCAGGCAGAGGAGAAATGGCCCAGCAGAGGGGAGCTCTGCCAGGTCTGGCTGTCACCAGCTGATGGAAACTGCAGCAGCCCAAGGGCAGGAGCAGGACAAGGACCTGAGGGATTCACCCAGGGGAGCAGCAGAGATACAGAAAGTATTTATAGTCAGAGTTATATACAAGGTATCTCTGAGAAATAATGGGGGAAAGGGATAAAAGGGATAACTATGAAGAATAGAGATGGGAAGAATAGAGATAGGAAGAAGAAGAGAATAAAAGAAAGCAGGCAGACAATAAATATTTCTTGATAGAATAATTTTGGAATGTAAAAGCAATGATAAATCCACGGGTTTTTACAAAGACTGGTCCGGCTGACACGAGTGTGTATGGGGGCTGTTTTGGGGAGCTGCCTCTTTGCTGTGGAGCCAGCGGGTCCCGCCGGGCTCGGGCTGCGGGGACAGGGACAGGGACACGCTACAGGGACAGGGACACTCTGCGGGGACAGGGAAACGCTGCGGGGACAGGGACACGCTGCCGGGACAGGGACACGCTGCGGGGACAGGGACACGCTCCCAGGTCAGGGACACGCTGCGGGGACAGGGACACGCTGCGGGGACAGGGACACGCTGCGGGGACAGGGACACGCTCCCAGGTCAGGGACACGCTCCCGGGACAGGGACACGCTGCGGGGACAGGGACACGCTGCGGGGACAGGGACACGCTCCCAGGACAGGGACACGCTGCGGGGACAGGGACACGCTCCCAGGACAGGGACACGCTCCCGGGACAGGGACACGCTGCGGGGACAGGGACACGCTGCCGGGACAGGGACACGCTGCCGGGTCAGGGACACGCTCCCAGGACAGGGACACGCTGCGGGGACAGGGACACGCTCCCAGGACAGGGACACGCTGCGGGGACAGGGACACGCTGCGGGGACAGGGACACGCTCCCAGGACAGGGACACGCTGCCAGGACAGGGACACGCTGCGGGGACAGGGACACGCTCCCAGGACAGGGACACGCTGCGGGGACAGGGACACGCTGCCAGGACAGGGACACGCTGCCGGCGGAGCCGAGGGCAGCGCGGGCCGGGACTCGGAGCCGAGGCAGGGCAGACGTGCTGTCCCCGCTGTCCCCGCTGCGGGTGGCAGCTGCCCGAGGCACATCTCGCTGGTGCCGGGTGTCGGGTGGCGCAGCGAGCCCGCTGTCCGCCTACGTGTCCGCCAGCAGGGACAGACAGCAGCCCGCGCCCACAGCCAGGACAAACCAGGCCCTCACGGGCTGGCCCCAGCAGCTCTGAGCCAAAAGTCAAATTCTTCCTCGCCTGCATCGTTGGTGCTCGCTCTCAGAAGCAGATTGAGCTCTGGTGCATGGGTGAGCATCCAGGGAGTGGGACACAGCCAGCACAGCGTAAGGAAACACAGCCGGGTTACAACAAAAGGAAAGGCCTTAAGAGAAGAACCACAAAAACTGTTTCCTCCTCTATTTTAGACCCACTGTGCTGATAGAGTAAACACACGCTGCCATTTTTTTTCTTCACTCCCAAAAATATGTTTCTTCACAAAAAAAATATTAACTGCATCAAAGACTTTGTGAGCCCTGGCAGTACTGCAGGGAGAAATCACCTCTCAAACAGATTTGTTATGATGTATGTGAAACATAGTGTGTACTGAACTAAAAGAATCTAATCCACAAATACTGATTACAGGTGTGGACTGTCCACAGGTCCGCTGTAATAGAAATAAAGAAGTGACAGTGATAAGTGTGACATACTAGTGCACCATCTGCTTGCTACTAGTGCACCATCTGGGTTTTCTACTGCTGCTGCTATTTGTGCCCTGATCTTATTTTAGAGCCACCAGGAGTTGGATTCAAAAACCAGCAAAAATTAAAATTTTAATTTTATATTTTAAAGTATTTATTTAATTGTTCTTATTGCTTAAGAGGATGTCTTCATTGTTTTCACTGCTCCCTTGACCTCAGCATTGCTGTTAGCTAAGCCTACACATATTTTCTGACACACAGTACATTAAAGCATTAGCTGTGCTGATGGACATTCCCCTCTTTTGGTCATCTCAGGACTTGCTGGGGCAGGCATCAAGCCTATATGCAAACATGTGTTTAATCCTGAGTCGTCTTAACAGCCCTGCAGTGTTTTCCAGCAGCCCTCAGGTGCTGGAGGACATCCTGTGTGACCAGAGACTGACTCCTGGACCACTGGCCGTCGTTCCTAGGGGGGATTGGCACCACAGGGGCAGCAGTGGCCTGGCATTGGCAATGTTCCCCAGTACCAGCACTGGCATCTGCCCATGGACATTGTCCATGGGCAGCCAAGTGTTGTGCAGCACCAAGTAAGGAATGGTGCCAAGCCCAGGGAGGGCTCTGGGTGGTGGTGGGGATGTGGTTGCTAACCCATCAGCAGGTTTATTTATAAACTCCTCACCACCCACTCTGGCTACACCATCACCTTCGTGCAGCTTCCTTGGGCTGCGCTGTGCCCACTCCCATCTCTGCTCCTGGGTGCAGGGTCTGCATCCTGCTCACTGAGAGCTTCCTTTGCCTCCCAGACACCCCAGTGGGCAGAACAGCTGAGCTCCCACCTGCAGCTGAGCCACCCCTGCTCCCTCATGGGTGCTGCCTTTCTGTTTCCCTCTCCAGTGCCACGTTTGTCTCAGTGGCATCACAATGCCAAGTGCTGGGGGACAGGGAAAAGCTGCAGCTGGCAGGACAGACACCCAATCCAGGGACAAGGACACGTCCCTGGTGAATGACAGCCAAAGCAAAGGAGGGCATGAGCTGAGGAGATTGCTTGTAAAGGTAACTCCCCCTCAGTGCCTGGCACTCAAACTATGCCATCAATGATTTTATACCCTGAGCAACCTCCTCCATAAAATGCTGAATTAACTATATATTGAGGGACACAGTCAAGTATAGGATTTTACTGCTGAAAAATACATTTTCCATTAATTAAAAAAATTAAAAAGCCACCCTTCCAAGCTGTTTTGGGGAGAAAGGTCAGTGGCAATTGAGTTGTTTAATAGTTTAAATCCCTGTTCTAATATCTGAAGGGAGGTATCTCACCCCAGCAATGGCCACATCCCATCCCTGCCCAGCTGAGGAACTGGAAAACTGCAATTCCTGTTGTTGTGATACTTCCTTGGCAGCATTGCTAGTCGTGCATGACTCAGTCAGCTCCATTCACTCTCTGAGCTGCAGAACAGACCCTGCCTGTTGTTTGGATCAAGTATCCAGCCAGCTTGATGCTTTTTCTCATAACTAGCGCTTGCCTGGACTGACTTGCCGCAACTCCCCTTGCGCAGTGGAGATCCTAACACCTTCCTTCAAAAGCATTTTCCCACTTAGTTTTACACTATTTACTTTAAAAGGACAAGGAGTCCTTACTTTTTCCCCAGCATGGGTAAATCCTTACATCAGCCTTGGGTGTGCACTTCCCCTTCACTGCTGCACTGCTTCAGGATGTTAGGAGGCACAACAAGATGACGAATGTGAAATAAACTCAGGTTCCAGTTCTGTGCTACAGCTCTTCTGTGCATAGCTGTGCTATTTTCCCTTCCTGAGTGCAGGCAACACTGTTTGCATTCAGTTTCTTTCCCCTTGGGCATCCTTCCACCGTGGCAGCAGAGCAGAGAGCTGAGCAGGCACCATGTCTGGCAGTGCTTTTCCAAGGGGTGGATGTTGTCCAGGGATGTCCCCAGCTGCACACCCCACTCTGGGCTGCTGCACTTCTCTTCCCCATGGCTGCAGCTCACCTAAAGCAGTCCCAAATTGCCACCTCATCTCTGATCTCTTATTTCCTCCAGGAGAGCCAGCACAAGACAAAAGGCACAATCCCAAACACAGGAGGAGTTTCAGAACACCAGGAAATATTTCACTGTGAGGGTGACCCAGGAATGGGTTGCCCAGAATTCTGTGGAGTCTCTGTCCCTGGGGATATTGAAAAGCCCTCTGGGCAGGGTGCTGGGCAGCTGACTGGGGGTGGTTGAGCACAGGAGTAGGACCAGGTGCCCCCAGACATCCCTTTCAACCCCAACCATGCAGTGATCTGTGAAGAACCTGTGGCTGAACATTCACAGTCACAGTTCTCTGAACTGGGGAGAAACATTGCTTTTACCCCAAAACCTTCCCTACACACCCAGTAACTTCCAGTCAAGCTGAGCCCTGGCTGCAGCTCCTTGTGCTCCACAAGCACCACCCCACCTTTTCTCCCAAGCAACTGACCCAAGCAAGCTGAGCTGTGAATTCCCTGCCTGAGTACCTCAGCCTGACTGTTTGGGCCAAACATAGATTTTCCTGGTTGGCAGCTTGGTTTTTGCCCCAGCTGAGGTCAAGTCCTCCTCCCTTCATCAGGGCATGAAATCCCAGTGCTGCTGCAGCCAGCCAGGTCCCTGCTGGCCACATTTCCCCCTGTACTTTATGGCATTCACACGCTCTGTCACACTGGATTACATCTGCCCGAGTGCTGTCGTCAGGGAGCTCAAATATGGTTCATAAAAGCCTCAAGATGTACCTTTAGAGCAAAATAACAGCAGGGTAATGGGTAGATGTAATGCAGCGTGAAAAAAAACCTTGAGAAGCAGAGAGAGAGGGTTTTCAAAGCAGGGTGATGGGGGAAATTCCTCCAAGAAATTAAATATTGCACAATTTGATGGTGTTGAAGAGCATCATTAACTTCCAGCACTTAGGAGCTGAAATATGGACCTAAAGAAAAAAAAAAGCACAAAGGAGAGTGATTTAGAGTCAAAATCATAATCTTCATTTTTCTTTCTCTTGAGATATCTTTCAAATTTTTTTTCAGTCCTGGAGAAGGGCTCAAATTTTTCCTTGGGAAAAAAACAGTGGAAGTCAGAATGGGGTCTTGGGGGTGCTGCTGGCCATTCATGGGGCAGTGTTGTGGTCTCTTGCCCTGCAGCATGTACAGAGGAGCAGGGACAAGCTGTGCCTCTACAGAGAGGAGGTGGATTTGGGCCCTTCTCTCACCAAAACCCTCACATCTGCTGAGGCTGGGCAGCCCAAGGCATTGCAGCAGCCCCCAGGGCTGGGCTGGGGGTCACTCACAGGCAAAGCTCTGGACAGGGCTGCCATGAGGGGCCAGCTCATTTGGGAACAGCCATGTAGCACAGCAGGGGGTGATTCAGGCAGCAATGGATTGGTTTTTAGCTTGCCATCTCTGATTTTATAACTGTCTCCTTCTGTCTCAGGCATTACCCTGGCCTGAGGCTTTGTAGACAGCAGGTCTCAACCAGCCTCTTTGCCTGCAGCCTGGGCTCTTTTTTAAGCACACAAAGCAGAGGCAAGTGGGAGGGGGCTGGTTTAGGGCCCTTTAGGATATCCACAAGATGGGGAACCCAGCACTGCTGCTCCCCAGAAATGCTTGGTCAGCACTGGCTGACAGGCTCAGAGCATTTAAAGTGAGAAGCTGCGGGAACACAATCTGCAAAGCCGACCACTATGTGATCACTTCTCTTTTATTTACTTATTAATAGCTCATGTAATTGTTTAGGAAAAAAATCAAGCAAGCCTTATCATGACAAGTTTATAAGCACCATCAAACCAAGCACTGGCACCAGCCCCTCCCTATGCCCCTGGCACCGCTGCCTGGCAGAGCCAGTGCCACTCCCTGCTCTCCTGTGCCCTTCTCCCAGATACCTGTCACCCCCTGAGCAGGGCTCAGCACTGCTCCCTGTGTCCCTGCAGACAGCAGCTGCTCCAGGCTGTCCCTCCAGGCCAGGACTGGGCTCTGTCTGGGCATATTCTGATGGCTGGAGCAGGCAGGTTGGCTCCATCCAAACTCCTGGGCAGTAGCAGCAGGACAGCGCCCTGCTCAACCCAAACCAGCAAGCTCAGAGTTGGAAGAGCAGATTGATCAAGTTGGCAGGGCCAGCACTGCCTGGCTGGGGCTCCATCCAGCTCTCCTCTCCTGCTGGACACTGAGGAATTTCCCTGGTGCTGAGCTACCACAGGACTCCATTCACTTTTCCCCATGTCACTTCACCCTCTCCAAATTTCACTCCAATTCCCACTGTCTTTTTCAGTGGGAAAAACTTTTTCACTGTCTTTTTCAGGTGGCAGCAGCCACCAGCACAGCATGCTCCACCATCCCTCACTGCTGTAATCCCTGAGCCCAGGGCTCTCTCTCCTCCACCTATCAAATCCCTAAGACACCCAAACACTTTTCCACTCATCAGAGTGCATTCCCACTCATCAGAGCTGCTGCCAGGCTTTCCTCTGCCTTCTTCCCAGACTGCAGTGGTGGTGAGTGACCTGCAGGCCAGTTCTAGGCTAGGGATGCCACCCAAGGTGACCAGTTCTGCAGCAGGGACACACCAATTCAGAGCTGTTGACACTGGTCACCAGCTGCCATTGGCACATGCATCTGCAGCCTGCAGGGTGGCTGTGCTGGAGGCATGACAAATCCTGCTTGAGCCAGGGGGCACACCAGAGCTGCATGCACAGGCACACAGATGCATGGGGCAGGGCAGCACTGCCCTGTGGGATGTGCCAAAACCCCACAACCACCCCAACCACAGCAGCTACTGACACTAGCCAAAGGGGGAAAAAAGCCAAATATTCCTTCTGCAGCATTGTGAACTATGCAGTGTTTCCAGTGGTGTGGCAGGATAGTCCAAGGACAAGCAGCTAAACAAATTCTGAGAACTCATATATTAGATAAATCTAAATATTGTCTAATATTTAATAATTCAATTGCAATAATGGCTCCAGTGATCTAAAATACAAACCAAATTGAGGAGCATTGAAGCTCTGTGCTCTTGCAAACCCTTATTTGACAAAGTTCCATCAAGAAGCTGGAGGGTAATGCAGAATTCAGCTTTCCCATACAAAAAGAGGTCAGATCTTAAAAGCCTAACTAAATGTTTTCACTATTAGAGCCCTGAGTCATGCCCCAGGAAGAAGCACTGAGTTCCATGTAAGGCTCCCTACCCTGGGAGCTCAGAGCTGCATTTCTGGAGGTTCATCCTCACTTCCTCTAAACTCACTTGAATAGAAAAGGGCTGAGGGTGTCAGGAGGAGGAGGGAGTGCTGGCACAGACACAGGCACACACACACCATGTGAAGGCTGAGGAAAATGGTGGTGCCACCCAGGCAGGGAAGAGGGGGAGCAGCTCCTTCTCAGCCAGCACTGCAGCAGATTCTGTATCATGCTGAGGTTTGCTGTGAGATGGCCACACACCAGCTGTGGGGTATGGGGGCAGAACCCTGCTCAGTCTTCCAGCAAGCACAGGCACAGGTGGAGATGACACAGGGCACCCCCAGCACTAGTGCATCCCCCAGTCATGGCACACTGCAGCATCTTCCTGCACCTGGGGCAAACCTGTGAGCAGAGCCTGCACAAGAACTACAAATAAATAAGGAAATAAGGAGAGGTTTTCCTCGCCTTTTCCTGGCCCAGAAATGTTCTGCCCCCCACGCTGCTCCCCACCCAGCCCCAGCATGCTGACACAAGCCTGGTGACTGGGAAATGCCAGCACAGGAGCTGCTGCAGGGGCTGGGAGCCAGCTACAGCAAAAGCTTGTTGAGACATTTTCTGAGAGTGAAAAAGAGGAGGCGAACACCTCTCCAGGTACCATGGTGCTAGGATTATCCTGGAGATGTTAGTGTGAATTTTGTTTTCAGTTTGGGCAAGTCAATGCCAGCAGCTTCACTAGTGTTCCCCAACACACCTGAACTTACCCATGGATGTTCTGCTCTCCTTCCAAAGGAAAAGGTCCTATGGAAGCAAATGCTGCAGCTTCCCCACACACTGCACTGAACGAGGTCAGCTGGAATAAAGCAGGGAATGAGAATGGAGCTGGCCATCTCTTAGGTGGGAATAACAACAGCAAGGCTGGCACTGGGATTATTTTCTTTTGCAAGAAGAAATGAGGAAACAATCACCAGGGTTTTATAGATTCCGTGTCAGAGGAAAATTGAAGGGATAAGAGCAGATGCATTTGTTATATAGAAGACTCATCATTAGAAATGAACATACAAAATTTAATAGCTTGGTTTAAAATACATTTTCAATTAAAAAACAGCAGGCAAAACAAAAAAAAAATCAGTTTCATAAAACATACATGACATTGCTGCTACTGTTATAAGACCCGTGTCCCAGAATATCTTATAGTGGAAAACAATTGTCAGATTTAGTTCACATACTTCATTAAGCAGTAAAAAGAAATAACATTCATGTCAATCTTACTCTATGGAGATTCTAAATCTACTTCCCTGACCCTAGACCAAGTTTCTGTAATAAAACTTCCACTCTCAATAAAAATGTGTAAATATATATATGTATTCTATATATCAGTTTTTTTTAAAAAATTCCCTTGCCATAGTAGAAGGATTCCCGTGGCTGCTGAAGGGAAGCCCGAGCAGGAGCTGGTGCTGACTAGGCACAGGTCCCATGGCTGCTGTGCCAGAGGTGCATTCCTGCAGGGGGTGGCAGCTGCTGGCCAAGTCTCTTCAGCACTGAGCTGCACATCAGCCTCTCCCCTTGGGCCTGAGCCCACACGCTCTGGCCACACAGCCACAGATGCACCTGTGTGAGTTTGCTGGGGGGAGCTTGCAGTGCCCAGAGCATCACCAGCCCTCTGCTGGGGTCCATCAACAAAAGAGGAGAAGGAAGGAGGAGGGGAATAGAGGGGGGGATGGAATGAACCAGCTCAGGATTGATCGAAATACAAATTCCAAAATACTGTATTTTATATAAATCATTAAAAAAGAATGTGGGGAGGGACTTCAAGTGGTCACCTGGACTCACCACCAAGGGAGAATCAATTACACCTGCGACAGTCCAAGGATACCTTTGCTCAGCCTGGCTCTGGGGACCTTTGATGCCAAAGCACTGCCTCTATGGGCAACCTGCTCCTCTCACTAGAGAAAACTGCCTCAACACCCAGCCTGAAATTCTGTGATTTACATCCCTACTCCCTGTGCTTGCCATGGACAGGGAGGACATGTCCATGGGTCGGGAGGCTGCTCCCATCAATCCTCCCATCTGAACATGAGCCCTCACCAGCCAGAGCATGCAGGCCTTCCTCCTCAGAAGCCATGAGCCTTGGCCAAAGGACCACGTGGTCCATGCTCCAGTGGAGACCTTGGCAGTGCCAAGCAGAGCCAAAGAGGAGGACGGGGTCTCCTTTTCTTCGGGTCATGCTCCTGTTGAACAACTCAACGTGGCATTTGCCTTCGCCTTCCAAACAGCACCATAAGAGAGCTGAGCAACAGTAGGTTACAATTTGTTAACCATTAAGTAGAATCATTAATTATTAAGTAAAATAATATGCTACTTTTCTGGACTATTTCTCCAGTCTTTCCAGGTTGACCTTCATGTCCTAGGTGAGGTATGTGCAGCTTTGTACTGTCTGAAAATGTTACAAACCTCTTTCCATACGCAGATCCCTAACTAAAGCCTCACACCAGACCTGGCACTCATGTTCATCTGCTCGCTATGTAACTGAGGTTTGTGCCTTAGTGCTGCCCTTTAAGTGCTCCTCTTTCACTTGTTATTAACCAGAGAGTGCCTTTCCTTCATAAGCACACACACAATGAGCAAATAGCACAGGGCAGTACTCTCTGGGGGTGTCTGGCACTCCCAGCTGGGGCTCAGGATACCTGCTGTGCCCACTGGGTCTCTCCAGCTCAGCAGCAGGTCCATGGTATGTACCGACACCAAGAATGCATCACCTGCTTGGAGGCCCTACTCCCTGCTAACACTTGGCCTGCTGAGCCATTTTGGCACCCTCCTCTCTCAAAAGCCTTGCCTATGATTTCCAGTTGTTGACGTCCTAGGCCTTGCAAGCTGGCTCCTCTAGCCCATGGGTTCATCCAGCCTGAGCTGCTGGTGCAGACAGCATCCAGCTGAGCCTTAAGTACACTGCTTCAGAAAAAAACCCACCCTTGAGGAGACCTTCTTCCTGACCCTCAAACATGAGGCTACAAGAGAACTGCATCTGTCCAGCTCCTCCTGTGAACCAGCTCAGACTCGGCCCAAATCACCTCCCAGGACAGCAGTACCCAGCTGTTTCAGGACTTAGTGGCAGTTCATGACAGAAACCAGGACTTCCATCACCTGCCTGTGCATGAGGATTTAGGAGAGAGCAGTATCTTTTTCCTTCCACGTAGGAAGATCCATGTTTAACAAGCAGGTCTCTTGTGCCTTCTATGAATGTACAAACGTGTGCTCACCTTTGGTGCATGATAAGGGTTTGTCCATTGTTAAATATTTATGTTAAATATGATTTCTCTGTATATGGCATCCTTTTAGATGGGCTTCATTGCATATATTCACGGTATATACAGAACACCATATTTTATATATATTATATATTGCTTATATGTACACATTTACAAACCTTCAAAAATATATTGCACTTATATACAATATAGCTTCATCTGATGAGAGTTCACACAGTTACTAAGGCGAGTTCTTCATAAGCAAGGCAGTTTTACATTCCCCCCAAATGACACAAGTGATTTCAACAGTCTGCCCTGGTCACAAGTAAACATTATAGACTTTTCTCCAACCTGCATGCAACTCCTACTAATATCAATCAGTAGTTTTGCAGCTCTCCCTAGCAGAAAACAGTCCAGTAAAATGGTATTAGCTGATAACAGGCTCAAACATGGTTACTAAAAAGATAAATAAGACATCACCAGTCTAAAAGGCCACCTTACAGGAGATTTCCCCTCCCATAGCTACTAGTGGTTTATACACTAGTAAAAATATATACATGCTCTCCACTTAATTGTCAATCTTGACTTGCCCATTTCAAGTGCAAATAAGATCATGAGCAAGAACACAAACACAAATGTATTAAGCAAAACCACTGCTCTGCTCCCCAGAACAAGTCAAACATCTGGCTTTCTTCTGGAGGTGATTAGTGTTTTGCCCAACATACTGAATTATGGGAAAATGTTCACTTGAGACCTTTGTTTAAAATCCACAGTGATCTGTGATCTTAGATCTCGGTCAAAGTCAGCTTGTAAGATCCTCCAACCTCCTCAATCTGCAGCTGGAAGGTATCTTCATTAGAATAGTGTTTCACAATGTTATCATCCATGTTGACCAGAATTCTGGGAAAACAAAACAGATCAGGTATTTTACAGTTCTAAATGCCAAAGGCACTCTCAAACCTAAAAAAGCCTGGACTATCCAAGGGTAACACAAGATCCTGCTCATCTCTCTCTGACTCATTGCTTGCCACAGCAGATCTGGCTGTTCTGACCCAACCCTGCCATCAAGGCTGGCAGCCACACTTCTCAGGAGCTGAATGGATGGATTAAATCTGGCTCCTGGACCAGGGAGGGAGAGAGATCTTGGACCCAGCAGAATCCTTCTGAAGCTGCAGGCACCTGGGGCTCTGAATGGGTTTGCTAGTCAGTTATAAACCACCAGCACAAAACCCTCCAGAGCTTGCAGGGAAGAAACCACCCGTGCTTGGCCACTTCTTTCATTTGCCAGAAAGGTCAGTCCCTGTGTGCTTGTGTGCACACATGCACACAAAGCTGTGCTTAACAATTGTTTAGAGATCACAGATTTTAAGCTTTTTGCAGCTGTTCTGGTGGGGTAATTCTGCTATGAAAGCACAACTCTGGAAGGGTGTAATTTTCTGGCTAGAAGGAGAAAGGGCTGAGACACCAAACTGACAACCACTTATAGACAACTCAAGAAAATTACTGAGAAATTAAAAGATAAAACAAAAGCAGACAATGTTCAGAAACTCAATTACTTATGCTACAAAATAAAAAGATTAAGTATGGCCTCTGGGAGAAACAGACACTTCACAGCTAAGTTCTCTTCAATTTAGCCCACAAAAATACAACCAGGGTTCAGTAATTGTAGCCAAATGCAGATACAGTAAGCCCAGACACCACTGGAACAATTTAACATGGGTTGAAGGAAGTTCTTCATCACTGGGAGTCTTTTAACAAACTGAACTTTTCTTCCTCTGACATGATCAACTCTGGTTCAAATAACAATTAGCTCAGAGAGGTTCAGTGACTTGTATTTACCCACGAAGCCAGACTACATATTTCTATAGGGCCTTCCCATAGTCTTCAGCTCTGCGGATGATGTTGCAATGTGTGTAACTGTGCACACACACACATAACAGCAAATGGCATTCACATATCTGCAGTGCATGGAGGAATTATACAGCAGATGTGCCTACAGCTTTGAAAAAGGTCTTCATATTCTTAGGCAGTTACTGCACAGGTACATACTCACCCTTTTTTACATTTTTTGAAGATTTTTCCTATTTTATCAAAAGGAACATCATACTTGTCAGATATCTAGAACAAAAGAAAGCAATGATTGGTGAAGTAAGGAGACTGCTGTCATTGTCTTTCGCTTCCTATTTTACAGAAAGGAACAACCACAACAAAAAGCCTGCAAATAAGGACAACTGCTCTGCCCTATAAAGGTAACACTAAATCCCAAACTATAGTGTAAATGTACAGATCAGAACCCCTTCTCTGCATTTAGCTAACTTCTGTACAAAAAATGTAACCATGTTTGAATCTGGATACTTCTCATACAGCAACCTCCTGCACCTACTCTCAAAATCCCACCCACTAAAAGCCCACTCCACACACCCTGACTCTCATTCTCTCTTGGCTCTCTGTTCTCTTGGCATACTGAAAACCATTTTTAAGTTTAGTGTCAGAGGGATCAAGTGAAAACCAGTCATGACAGTGTCTGAGAGAAGAAAATAGCAACAGAGAGAGGACCTCTGCTGCTAAGGGCATGAGGTGATCAGAAACATTCTCCTTCCCCAGCAGGGTGACACCAGTGTGGAGCCACGGCCACTGACCATGGCACTGCACTGCACAACCTCCAGAAAGCCTTGAGGTCAGTAACCTAAACCTGGTTTACTCTGGCAAACTGCTCCATCACACCACAGTAAGTACCAAGCCAAGACACTGCTTTGACATGCAAATGTACAGGGAGTTTCTCCCAAGCTGCAGCTGTGAGCACTTGGTTCCTTGCTTTAAGAAATCCGAGTGAAACAACGGAGGTGCAGCTTCACTTCAGGACCACGGGTAAGGGAGGACTTCACAGCCTTCAAACCCCCTCTCCATGAGCCCCCACCCTCCAGCTGGCAAAGCCTCACAGCCAGGAAGAGATAAAGATTCTGGTTACACAACTATCTCTACAACCACAAGTTAATGGCCAGACCTGTCTGCACATCCCCAAAGCCCCTGTTCACTGAGCAGAGGCATTAGTCACAGAAAGAGACAGACAAGTGCCAGTTCTGAGCTCATGCCAAATATGACACCATTCCTTGGACTTAAGCTCTGTATTTCCCTTGCTCTGCAGCAGCAGGAATAGTGGAAGGCTATTTTGGAAGTCAAGCAGCAAAGAGCAATTTCACACATGTGTGCACAGATATATAAAAGTGTTCAGCAACACACAGAAACTGGGACTTGCAGCTCTGCATTACCAGCTTGTGAAAGGGCAGTGCAAGGCCCCAAACATGGTTTTGAAAGGCTGAAACAAACCCAAGCCACTGGATACATTCTGAAAATCACTCCATCTCCTAGCAAAAGTACCCTCTCTGACAAGAGGAACATCCAATAATCAAGTCTGACAGACCTGGATCTTCTGGAAGGCTTCTTACACCCAGACCCCACAGATGTGGGGTAAGGTAATTAAAAGACAAGCCTCCTGAATTACCTTAACAATAAATTAAAGCATTATTTGCAATAATTTCCATGTTATTGAAAGGAAATCTTCCTTATTCTTCTTATCCAGAAGGGCAGAAATGTGTGGACACAAGCTGTGACTGCAAGTCTGACTCCTGTGTCTGGCCAGTGTGTAAGGACTGGGTAGCCAAGGCTTCTTCTCAAGGACTACAGAATGACCTCATTACTTACAGCTTCCATGAGGCCTTTCAGAGATGGTGTCTTCAACATCAGCGCATCAAAGACTTCCTCTGACTCTTTTCGGACATACAGCAGCACTGGAAAGCAATGTGGAGAGGAATTAACTGTGCAATTGCTCCTCAGGAAAAATCTGTATCCCACAGTGGCTAAGCACACAAGGACATTCACTGAGGACCTTATGAAGAAATAGACATGCATACATTCAATATTCATTTAACACTGCAGCACAAACGCACACTGCTAGGTTAGCTCAGAACTTACTTCTTGCACATAAAGCTGCTGTATGCTCAAGCATCTTTATTGTCAAAATACCTCTGTATTTTCTTTATTCTCTCTATTATTAGAAAAAAGGTCATATTTGAAACAAATAAAGGAGGAACACAAAACACAAATCTTTGAGACTCTTGGGTTCCTCCATATCTTAGTCATCTGCCATAAGACTTGCCACAATCAAATGATTTGACAGATGCTATGACAGCAGGTGAAGCCATCCTGGCCAGCTCCTAATTTTAAAATAATTTGTTTGTACAGTTCTGTGCTCTTCCTACACTGTCTCATCTTTCTTCCTGCCCCTTGCTGTGTTTCAGTGATACTCTTACACCAGAGCTGACACACAGTGCAGGCCTGGTCTGCTCTAGGAGGGGAATGAAGAGCAGGAACCCCAATTAGGTGAGCATCCCTCACGTTCTCAAGCTAGCACAGACTCACTGCATGTAACATCAGCCTCATTAAAAACTGCATTAAGGCTGAGGAATTAGCCAGGAGAGCAAGAAAGCTTGGACTTTAACAGCTTTGCTGTCTTTAATCCATCTTCTAATGACCAGGTATTGCAGCCTGGATTGTTTGCAAGGGTTCATCAGGCACAGCTTTGACACACCTGCAACATGCAACAATTACTGGCATTTCTAATGGAACAAGGTGAACTCAGGACAGCACAGCACCTTGATGCATTGCCCAATTTGCCTGTTAAAGGCAGCTTTAAAAAGGGAGGACTGTAGATTTGAAAAAGGAAGACAGGACACACAGTCTCAGTTACAGCACAGGTCAGATGAGAGTCAGCCAAAGGAGAGAGAATCTCATGGGGCTTCTTTTATGGCATTCAGCAACATGAAAAAAACAAAAAGTCTGATTTCCTTCTATAAAATTCACCCTTCCTTACTAGTTTATCCAGACTGCAGAAGTGCAGCCCCATTATGGTCAGACTTGCTAGACTTAGCATTTGCTTCTTCACAGGTTTAATACTTCAATAGGTTTAATACTTCAAGCTTTGTTCTGGTCCTTCCAAACACAACTATCATCAATCAGGCACACCACCTCCAACACCCCAAAGGGACCTCTCATCTCCTTTCACACCACCACAGCAACATGAACTTGCAAAGACTGAAACTCAGTTAAAAATCAGCTGAATATTCTCTTAGCTTGGCTTTCAGAGGTGAACATCCAATTTCCTGGCACCATGAAAGATGCAACAGTTTTACACCCAGAGCCAGTTCCTGCTGTTCACTACTTATAGTCCTGGAGGAGATTTCCCCAGTATTTTGTAGCAGATTACATGATGAATTCTCTGCCCCAGTCCATGAGGGACACTGGTAAGCTGCTCACCTCATCTTGACTCTTTCCTTAGAGGTTCAGAGCCCATTACTGTCTGAGTTGGCAGAAACCCCCAGAAATTCTCACAATCTAAAATATTTACAGAGCTGAACCATATCTTGATACATGAACTATCTACTCAAAGCCAGAAAAATCAGTCTGAAGTATACATCAATATGAATTAAAACATTCTTTAACCTCAGATGCCTCTCTCTATCATGATGTATAAATACTCCAAAAATTCAGTCCCTGAAAGAAGAAAATACCTCTTTTTGGCTCTTCTACTCTGGCCATCTTATTTGGAGTAGCAATAAAGTCCTCTTCACCAATATAAGCTCCTCTCTTCAGGTTGGAGCTGTCATTGACAGGGCAAAAAGTTAGCAGTGGTACAATCGCAGGGACTTGTCCCTCTGTCTGAGGGCAAGTGTCAGGAGGTTGAAGGGCAGATCTTACCTTTCACCCTCTAGTTCTTCTGAAGCAACAGGAAGGACCTTTAAAAACAAAGGGGAGATTTTGTGAGTATTTCATCCAGAACTAGAGTTAATTTTCTCTTATAATCTTTCAACGCTAAATCAAATGACATTTTGGCTCCAAAAGCCAGTAAACATCTTCTTTCCCTTTTTTTTTATAAACTAATGAAGGATCTCAAATGAGACACAGGAACAAAAAGACGCTAACTAGCTTCCTCCCTGGACTGGTGTAGAATCTTCTGACAAAACTCAGTACTAAGGCCTTTGTAGGAAACATGCAGGAATGTCAGGCTTATGGATACAAGTTTATTCTCCATTCTTTGCTAGGAGTTCAGGCAATGCTCTTAAAAAGTAAGGTTTACATTATGTTAGAGCATGGCAGAACTCCTGGCACAGCAAAGTTCCAGATTTTGAAACCTGGCTGCATGCTAATTTTTCCCCTTCCTGTTTCTTGTAAGCTGGAACTTTCCAGGAACACTGAGGCAGGGCACCCTGGCAGTGGATCACAGAACTCACACACATGCCAGTTCCACAGGGTGGATTTTCACCCTGCAGCCGGATCTGGAGGAGTCTGTGCTGTACAACAGCACACCAGGATCCCAAGGGATGCCACAAGTAAAAACCACCCTGCAGTTCATGCAATGGAAAAATCCTTTCAGGTTCACAGAAACTGGACTTGATAGCAAAATAATTTGATGGAGAAAGAAAGTTAACTTCAGCCAATGTATCTTGGAGGAACATTTCTTGCCCACATGAGACTCAGCCTGTATTTGATTACAGCACTGATGCACTCTGACATTGCATATATACACACACAGCATCCCAGGCCTTTTGCAAAAACATCTCAGAGCCTCCTCATCCCCAGAGCCATGAGCTTTACTCACGTGAGCCCCACGCTGCAGGTTTGCAAAGTGAACATCAGGGATGAACAGGACAGGCTGAGTGTCGAGGTCCATGAAGGGCTTGAAGATGGTGATGTCAGTGCGTTTGTGTGAGGGGAGCATGGGCACTTTGACATCAGAAACTGTGGAAACAAAGACTGGGATTGAGGATACTGAAGGCTCTGATGGGGCCCTACATCATCTAAAAGGTACATACACTGCTGAACAAGGGTATTCTGCAGTCAGGGTCAAAGCAAAAAGCTCCTGCGGTAAAGGGAATTGGAACTTTGGTTGTCTCCCTCTCAGCTGAGGGCCTGGGCCCTGAGGGTTTGTTTCTCAGAGCAGTCAAAGCTTTCTCCACCTCTCCAACTGAATGGCTCTACTTTGTTTAGATATTAATTAGGATGGACAATAACATGGCATCAGCCCAAGAGAGGAACTGAGGTCTTCCATGTACCAAGTCAGCCATCCAAAGAGAGTGCAAAAATCAGTCCTGGCCCCACCTTCTCCCTCTGCAGTCCCTCAAAAGCTTGCTCGTGTTCCTATGCCAGGAGGATACATAGAAGAAAAGGGACAACTTGTGTGTTTCCAATTGGGAGTGTCCTAAAGAGACAGCACCAGAGTAGCTGTCAGCACCACAGAGTGAGTAAAAACACTGGTTTGTGCAAGTTGTTATATTTAAAGTTACATTTTGATTCCACACTTCCAAGTTTCACATGCTAGTTCCTCCCATTGTTCATCCTGGTCACCTCAGGGTGCCAGTCCCTAGTCCATTCCCCCAGGATCTCTCTCCCACAGAGCCCTTTGGCTCTCACAATGTACCAGCTGATGTGACACAACCCACCAAGAGGGCAGACTTCATCCACAAAGACCCTCTGAGGAGAAAGTGAGGCAGAAGGTGCCTTAAACCACATTTCAGACACATTCATGTCAAACTATCACAGTTGAAGACTTTATTTTACCAAGTGGAAACACATCCATCTGAGGTCAAAACAACTGCAAACAAAATAAATGTTTTCAAACAAAACCATTTCTCATGTCCTCAGTAGAAAATACACTATTTTCTCCTTGCAAAATGGATTTTTTTTAAGATTTCTCAATTTCTGTAAAAGTAACTTTGCCCAAAAGCCACCAACTGTTTCTACTGTTGAATAGCTCATGTACACATGACATTTGTGATCCTGGAGGTGAGTATAACAGCTTATGGCTTCCAGGAATCAAAAACTTCCCACATAAGAACTTAAAAGCCAAAGATCATACTTTCCAGGAAAATAAGGATTACATCAGGCTAAATCCAAGCCTGGAAAATTAACATTGGAAAGCAGCTTTTGTCAAATCATGAGATTCTGGGCACTGTGTACTGAAGCTGCCTTCCCTTTCCAGCCAGGATGCCAAGGGTTGCACACAGGAATCTTCTGGGAGCCGCTGGGGCTGCTGCGGTAGTGAAACGCTAACAGTGCGCTAAACCTGCCTCTTGTGACGTGCTCTGAAAGAAACCAAAAACCCAGCCCTTTCCACAGCTTCCCTTGAGCAAATGGGATCCCTTCAGCACTATGTTCTGAAGCTGCTCCAGCTGCTGTGTCAGGAAAATCCTGCCCGGCGAGCTGGAGGCGCGCTGGCTGAACCAGTCGGGCTGCGGCAGCACAGCGAGCGAGAGCACGCGCCTGCCCCGTGCCAACCAGCAACAGGAGACACATCCTCCTCTGAGCTGCTCTGCTGCTCGATAACCACTCATCCCAACACAGCACCTGCCAGCTGCAGCAGCTAGAGCAAGATGCTCAGCAGGAAGAAACTCCTCATCCTTTAGGTACGGTGATGCTGAAGTCTCCACATACTTCACACATGCAGACACTCTGAAATGACTTGCTAAGGACCACTTTGCTCTAGAAGAGTGAGCACAGGGCCTCAGGCTGCCACAGACTTGCTGACGAGTGGAAAACACGCTTTTTAATCTAAGTTAAAAGCTAAGTTTAGGATCAAGCTGAAAATACTTGAAACTGATCATTCTCACTGCCACCTGGATTGAGAGGGTCTCTAAGCCCAAAAATCCTACCTTCACCTCACCACTTCAACTGCTACAACCCATCCTGACTGAATACACAGCAGGACCCTGTCTGGGACAGAAAGAACTATACAGAATGAAACCCTAAATGACCCAGTGTGCTGCAAAACACAATGACTGTTCCATAACGAACTGCTTAAAACAAGCACTGGTCCATAAAGGATAAAAATTAACTTGAGAGTTCTACTGGACAAGCTATTTGCAGCCAAAATTAAATCCAATATTTAAAATACTGATAGAATAAGTTCTACTTACAGGCATTCAACTGAGAGCTGGGATCAGTGCACTTTCCTTTTCTTTTGCTCTGCTTTCGCTCTTCATCCCTGATCTTCCTCTCTGCTCCCTGTCAGACAAAAGATTAAGGGAAAGCACAATGGGTAAGTGAAGAAGAAGAGGAGGGGGAGAGAGAAAGATAAGATATTTTTAATTTTTTAGGTTTTTTTCAGCTGCAGAGGGAGGAACACCAATTCTTCCAGAGCTGTGTTTGTGGAGGTCAGTTCCACAGTACCTGAGCTGCAGGTTTGCCAAAGTGTGTGTCAACTTTGAGATCTGCTTACTTCTAAGTCCTGCCATCTAATGAAACCCAACAACCATATCCAAGATGCAAACACTTGCTTTTCTTTCAAGTCAGATTGAGATATGCTGACAAAAGATACCTACATCTATAAGGATTGTGTAAAGCATTAGATAAAAGTATAGTTGAAGGGTTTAAAACAATAAAGAATTGCAGGTTTCCCCTAGTTTAGGAGATCCCTTGATTGTCATTAAAGCCACACCACATTTGGATGACCAAGTGCAAGATACCTCCTGCACATTTCACACAGAGCCTGCAGCAGTTGCACCAGCCTCCACTGAGCTCAAGCTGCAGACATGCACTGCTTTAAAGCAGGGATTATTTCTTATTTTTATCACGGCCAGGTCATGGTGGAATCCACAGATTCTCTAACTGGGTTCATGCCTGCACTGTTTCTGGCCTTCCAAACCAAGCAGCAGAGGGGACAGTGCCATATTGCCACATTTTCTGCAAGGTGCAGACAGCCATGACAGAAAGAAAAGGAAGAAAGAAGCTTTGGAATAGTGTTTGTTCCTCAAGCTCTGCCCAGACCTCACACGTGACTGTGGGTTAAGTCAGGGATGTCACACTGCCAGCTGCATGAAGTGATAAGCCCACAGGAGATCCCCAACACTCAGTCCTTGTGTCAGTCCAGGTCACCAAAACTGGCACACGCAAGTTCTAGCTGTCTCCCAATGCCCTCCTGCAAAGCAGGGCAAAAGGTAACAGTTACCTGGCCACACCAAGCCATGATTTCTCATTCCCGCTCCTTCAAAGCTGCCGAAACACACCCACATGCTTGTGTGGTACTGGAGGAACTCTTGATTAGCTACAGAAAATGAGGTGTCAAAACTCCTGTGGCCATGGGGTGGGAATCTGTGCCTAATGGTGCATGGGAGAATGGGAACAGCCCTCCTCACTTTCCAGTAAATCAATGCTCTATAGATGCCAGGCTGCCTATGCCTGCTGATAGCACTGGGCTTATCTGCACCAGCAACAAAAGGGAAAATTAGCCAAGATATTTGACACACGTTAACACATATCGTCTTCTCTTCCACCCAATGAAGGGAAAAAAACCAGCTTCAGGCAGCGGCAGCGAAAGAGAGAAGACACATGAAGACATAGGCATTGCCAGCTTTGCTTGACCCAATAAAGCTGATATAGCCCACTGCAGTGAAGACATTCCACCTAAACCTCAGCACAGCTGCACCTGAACTCTTCTGTGTCCAGCGCAGTCACAACATCTCAGTTTGACAGCAGGAAGATTCAATTAGGTTCCACATCTGATTTTTACCTTTCATGTGGAAATAATTAAGTTGTGCTACTCAAACACTCTGCTACAGAACAGCATCTGCTTCCTTGTGGAGAACATGCTGATTCAATATGAGCACACATTTTGAGAAAACCTCTGCCCTCCCATTCCCCACTTGAAAGTCAACTTGATGCAGGCTACTGAGGCCCAGGTAAATATGTCTCAAAACCCACATTAAAAAAAAAAGTTATGTCTTGCTAACAGGCTTTTCTGCCCTGCAAGCAGAGCTCAGGGAACAGTGGTTTCAAACTGAAAGAGGACAGTTTCACACTGGATATAAGGAGAAGGTTTTTTTCTGATGAGGGTGGCGAGGCACTGGAACAGGCTGGCCAGAGAAGCTGTGGATGCTCCATCCCTGGAGGTATTCAAGGCCAGGTTGGATGGGGCTCTGAGTAAGCTGGCCTAATGGAATGTATCCCTGACCATGGCAGAGATCTAGATTAGATGACCTTTTACAGGTGCTTTGCTACCCAAACCATTCTGTGATCACTCAGCTGAAAGAGCAGCTCCATGCTGCTGCCCATTCAATGGATATCAATGCTCCAGCAGCCCTGCACCCACTCTTTCTTTCCAACAGCATCCCACTCATTTGTTCCTACCATCCCAGGAAAGCCTTCCCACAGCACTGCCCCTCGCTAGCAGGGTAACAGCAGATCCCAGAGGGCAACACGAGCTCTAGCCAGTGAAATCCTGTATTTAATTCTTCTCATCTGGAAGCACAGCTGAGGTTCCATTCAGAATAGAGGAGGTCTTCTTCCTCTGGGACAGGTCAGCCTCATCCCTGCTCAGCCCAAATATTGCTGGGCTAAGCCTGAATGCATCTTGTGCCATAACATTCTACAGGATGACACCATTATACCCACACTGTCCTGGAACCACACAGGAGTAGATGAAAACCAAACATCCCAGGCACTGCAAGCACAGCCTTGACAAAGGAATAGAGGAAACATCTGTGTTGGTGGCTACAACTTCATCATTTTCTGCTGGTTTGCGTTTTTTTCCAACAGACCTCTACACCACAGGCTTGGCCCTCCATGAAGGGTACCATGGGTAACAGAACTTCTACAGGTAAGAGTGGTCACATGAGGACAACCACATTCAGGGATGGATATAATAGTAACAATGGTCCTATAAATATTCACAAGCAGCTGGTTGATTACATACAGTTCAATATAGGGCAGAAAACAGGGCAGGTGCTCCTTCTGAAATGCCAATGCTCTTTAGGAGCCTGAAGCCAGCAGCCAGCATTGGGGTCCATGAGTACACGGGGTTTGTGTATGATATGATAGCAAGCAGGGCTACAGGCATGGATTCCCTGAGGGGATGTTTATTCCAAAAAGCAGCTTCCCCATGCTCAGCAGAGCCAATGCCAGTCAGCTTAGGATGGCCAAGGCCCATCAGCAATGGCGGTAGTGCCTCTGGGATTATGTATTTAAGAAAGAGAAAAAGTGTTCTGCAGCAACAGCTAGGAGCAAAGTGGGAATATATGAGAGAAACAGCTCTGCAGATGCCAAGGTCAGAGCAGAAGGGGGAAGCCAGGCACTGGAGCAGATTCCCCTGCAGCCCATGGTGCAGCCCCTGGTGAGGCAGCTGTGCCCCTGCAGCCCATGGAGGTCCATGGGGGAGCACAGATCCACCCACAGCCTGTGCAGGACCCCACACCAGAGCAGGGGGATACTGAAAGAAGGCTGTGATTCCATGGGAAGTCTGTGCTGGGGCAGGGTTCTGGCAGCACCTGTGGCCCCATGGAGAAAGGAGCCCATGCTGGAGCAGGTATGCAGGCAGAACTTGTGGCCCTGTGGGGCACCAACACAGGAGCAGCCTGTTCCTGAAGAACTGCACCCCATGGAAGGGACTCATGCTGAAAGTGTTTGTGAAGAACTGTAGCCTGTGGGAAGGGCTCATGTTGGAGAAGTTTGTGGAAACTATCTCCCATGGGAGGCACCCCACACTGAAGCCAGGGAAGAGTGAGTCCCCTGCACTGCTGCAAGGGACAAGGGAGAAAATTAGGGAGTGAAGCTGAGCCTGAAAAGAAGGGAAGGGTGAAAGGAAGGTACTTTAAGATTCAGTTTTGTATTTTATTATCCTATTTTGATTTTGATGTACATTTCTCCTTTCTTTTTTCCCCTCCTCTTTTAATTCAGGTCCAATTTGCAAAGTATCTGGAGGAATAAATCAGGAATGTAAGTCAAAGTCCCAAAGGGAAATAAAAGATGCACTGGCATTACTATATTACTAGATTTGCTGAAATTTCTGCCATGGCTTGAAGGAAGCCATTGGAGTCTATATGCTGGCTACACATCAGCCTTTTTATTAACCAATTTGTCTTATTAGCAGTGGCACAAGCCTGACAGCCATTTTAGCACTGTGTCAGTAATTGATTGGACAATTTAGGAGTAAAAGATCCCCCCTACCCTGTATCAAGCCTGTCTTCTCTGTATTGTAGAGAAAAAAGGTTGATAGCACACAGGATTCCCAGATTGCTCTGGTGAAAAAACATTAGATGACACAGTTGCTTCAGTCTCATCTTGAAAAAAGAAAAAGAAAACAGAAAAAGAAGGAAAAATAAAAGCCTGAAGAAATCTCATGAGACCCAAGCCTCTCAGGCTTACTGGCAAGTCTTTAAGATGGCTCTGGAGAGCTTTGCTAAGTCCCTGTAAATTCTCTGCAGAAAGTATCACAAGAGGAGCAGCTACAAGCAGCTCTCCCAGCTGGAAGGAATGCAGCAGGACCCATTTAAAAACCCACAGATGGACAACAGAACGTGGCAGGGTGAGTTAATGGGATGCTACAGCAGGGGCACAGTGCACAGGCACTGGATATTTTGGGAGGTAAGGGGTGACAGAACAATGGTGCATGAGATGAATCTTTGTGCCACTGTCCTGGGGAACACCAGGCAAGCCCACACACTGGTCTGGCAAAGCCAGCACAGACCAGAGAGGGGGTGACAGATCTGCCTCAGCCCTGCAGCTGCACTGAGAGGCATTTCAGCTCTCACCTGAAAGAGTCTGCCCTATGGAGATGGAGTCCAGATTCAAAGAATAAGAGGCCTAAATCAAGCAGGATATCAGCAAAATAGGAAGTCAACATGGTTCACAGCAATCAAAAGGAATGGGGAAGTCCAGGAAGCATTTATCATGGCCTAGAACAATCTTGGTCACTCTGGAAATACCAACATTACACATTACTTGCCCTGGACCTTCAAAAGACTGCTCAGGCAGGAACAGGTTATGAAGATTGGGAAATTGCCTTTCTTTGCAAACTCAGTTAAGCTTTTACAGCTACTTTCAGCTCAGCTTCTGCTGTTTCTTTCATAGCTTCTGTTGCATACTGGCTTTGGGATAGGCATTAATTCTGTGTGCTAAATTAGTTAGGCAGAGCAGCTAAATTACAGCACCCATCCAGCTTATAAATGGGCTTTTTTATGCTGCTGTATCTCACAGTGGTACATCTTTTGTTCACAAGCTCTGCAAGTTATTGGTTTGGGGGTGTTGGTAACAAATGCAGTAGGAAAACATGAAGAAATTTAAAAGGACCAACACAACAGAACTTGGGCAAAAAGACAAGCCTGCACTTGCTCCAGTCAATGGCAATGATTTCTCCTGCTGAAGGCTCTTCCCAGTGTCAGTATGCCACTGACTGACCTTTCTCTAAAGTCAATGCTCAGGAACTTAGCACTCCAGCATTTTGAGAGCAGCAAATTGAATTGAGGTCATCATAACACGTATGAGCCAAGTAGAAGGGGTTGAAATGTTTTAAACACAGACAGGACTTCTCAGTGAGTCAAAATAGCAAGTGGCACAATTAGGGAAAGGAAAATAAAAAGCTGCTAAGCTGTGGAGCAGCCTTTCCAAAACAGTCACTGCACATTGATTCAACCTTACCTTGTCGCAGAAGACTTTAATTTGGCAGTAGGCTCTGTGGACAGGTTTGTTACTCCTGTTATTGTAGCTGTAAGTGTCGATCTGAAGATTGAGGGGCAGGCCTTTAACTCCCTTCTGAGAGGAAAAATCTGTGCTGAGGCAGTTGACAGAAATGAAAACCTGCAGAGGAGGAAAGCAGCAGCTGTCAGTAGTGACACACAGACTCCTGGCTGACCACTGAGCAAGGGATACTTGGGGAGTGCTGAGGCTCAAATGCTGCTCCTTGCCACTACAGCAGCACCTTCTTTCTCCTGGGACACCAGGTAAAACCCCCAAGAAGCAATATAACATTCTTAAGTCTTTACATAAGCCACTGGAGGGGACAAAACCACTTTGTCCAAAACAGATTCCATCAGACCCTCCAAACTCTAGGAAGACTCCACCCATCTTTCCAGCCAAGAACTCTCAAATGTCACCATCAAACTTTTAGCAAAAGGGATGCTCCTACAATCAATCCTCACTGCTCAGTGTTTATTAGCATCTTGGTAAGACCACAACCATGTTCCAAAAAATTCACGTTACTATGGGTAAGTTAAATCTTTCCATGAGTTTGACACGAGCACAGCTTATGCTTGAAAGTACTTGGTTGAGGCTTTTTTCAAAAGGCTATTAAAAGCTTTTAAAAAAATATTAGGCAATATGTAATCTTTAAACACAGAAATAACACCATTATTCCAGTGAGGGTTTCTGGGTTTCACACTAAGTTGAACACTTTGAATATTCCTTAGTAAGACCTTCAATACCCTGTTAACATTCAGCTGGAAAGGGTAAGAGAAACAGTTCCATTATTACAAAAAATTAATTACAGGGAAAATTAATTACACGTAGGAACATATCTAATTTCATTTTCATAACTGCTTGAAAAAACAACAAAGAAACCCTCTCAAAAACACAAATCACACACAACCAGAGAACAAGTCCAATGCTGCTTAAGAGAATAAAGAAATATCCTTAAGTGGATATGAGCAGATAGACCAGAGTACTTTGTATCTAGATAATGGGCTTGCAGTGTGCCGGGCTTTTCTACAGACACAAGGCCTATTACTGGCACACCTCAGAAGCTATGAGGATTAATTACCAGGAATTTACAAGCCACCAAGACCTGCAACAGCTTCTCTCCTCTCTGCCTGAAGAATAAAGGCTGGGAACTCACTGCTTTAAAAAATAATCAAAGCCTTGGGAGCCAGAAGCACCTTCCCAGAGATTTTGCAGGAGCACCATGCCAGCCCCCCATGCTCGCTTAGGTGGTGCCTCCAGCAGCGCCATCAGAGCAGCGAGCTGGTGCCACCTCCCGGAGCTGCACGGGCTCACACAGCCTTGGGAGAGCTACAGGCTCTGGCTTTGCTAAGGGCTGCTTATCAGCGTCCTCTTTGCAGGGCTCTGAAACATCCTTTACCAGTTTTAACAATGATGGGAGATGGAAATGTAAAACCCTGACCTGCTGATAGTTTGTAACCACTGACATTTCCCTGCCATGTATAATAGAGCCGTATAAAAAGCTGGGGCAGGGAGGAAAAACAGTGCAGGTGAGGGACTTCTTTTGCAATAACCTGTCCGAGTACTGGGGATTCACACGCTGCTTCCTGCAGCCCCTGTGCCTTGAGAGGGCAGCACAGCTGCTCAGCAAGCAGCCCCCCTATTCCCCCCTGGGCACACACCATCCCAGAGATTCCAGTTCCCATGTCCCCACCAAGGCCTGCTGGGCCAAGGGACATGGAATGAGTGAAACACCACCCACCCAACCCAGGCCAGCACAGCAGCCCCTGACCCACACTGCTGCCTCTGGGGGGACTGAAGCCAGGAACAGGTGCAGGATGCCAGGGGAGCTGGTGCTCAGTGCCTGCTCACCCTCCAGCTGTGCCCCAGCATCCCAAACCCACGCTGTTCCAAGACAACTTTTTGTGAAAGCATTAAATACATCACAAATCTCAGTCAGGAAAATTATTTTAAAAGAAGCTGTTTGCAGTCTTTCCCAGACTAACCCAAAGGATGGCTTTGCCTGCTTTTATCCACCCCACTTCCCTTCCTGCTACCTTTGCCTTCACAAGGACATTTTGCCTGCAGTGCTGGTACAGCCCGGGGGAAAGCTTCAAGGAGTTTGAAGAGCTGCTCTCACCAGCTTAGGAGTTTGGTAATCAGATGTATGCACACCCTGAATAATTGCATTTCCTGAGCAGGGGTTTTGTTTTTTAAAAGACCCTCAACTCTGGTGTTTGCATATTTTTAAATTTTAAATTTACCTATACTGAATATTCACTCAACTCATTTCTGTATTAAAAAATTACTACAATCTTTAAGAAAAACATGCCCAAGCAGCCACATCAGCAGGTCCACCACCATCTCAGAATTTCTGTGAAATCCCTCAAATGAGTTTCACACCACTGGACACCAGAAGATTCAGTGTGCAGCATCAGCAGTTCACTAGCACATGGTGTCACTTCTCTTCTGAGATTTCAAGTTCATGGTTTCAGTTTTTATGGCTTACCAGCCACACAAAGCCCACTGGGCTGAAGTAGAAGAGCTGGTCTCAGCACAAGAGACACATGTTACTACAGCAGAGCTGCACAGGTATCCCATGGGAATTTAGGACTGCCTGTCAGATGTCAAAGATTATCCTCCTACTTCAGAGTCTCCTCATTTGATTAGCTTTGGCTTTAAGCAGCTGACTTCATTTTCATGCCATTTAAATCTTCAGGACTCTAGGCAGGAGATGACAACTAAAACCTAATCATGTCTCTGAAGCAACAGAGAGCCAGCCTGTCTTCTCCTGTTTGTACTAAACCACTTCAGCTCAAAAGGAGCATCTACTTCTCCCTACCCACCCTGTACCTCCTATTTTGAGCAACTTCAGGTTGCCTCAAGCTTCACAAAACAGAATTTTAGCAAACAGCTTTTCCCAGTTTGGGCTAAGACAGTTTCAGCCAGGTTCTTAATGTACAGGAATATTTGACTTACATTAGAAATGAAATGTAAGGCCAAGTGACTGCATCAGCTATATCCCCACCCCAAAATTGCCAGAAGAAAGAAAAACGCAACCACAGAAGTTGCTCTGCGTCTTCAGCCTGCTGAGCAAGATTCCTTTTCATGTGTCCAACCTATTTTTCTAAGGGCAGTTCCGCATTCTCAGCTATATTAAGATTTGTTGTTACTTTTAAAAAAAACATTTTCATCTCGCCTCCCAAGATTCAACATAAAGACAGCACTTAAAAATAGAGCACTGTCAAGCCTGGGCACTTACACACATGAGTCAATCCCTCAAGTTACGCAGATTTTCTTTAAAACTGAGATTTCTAAAGGGATTAGAAACCTGTTCTCGAGTTATTTTGCTTGCTTGGCAGTTGAGCCTCTAGTCTATATTTGACTACATATATCTAGGCTACCACATAGCCAGGCTTTTCTCTCTAACCCAAGGCAGGCTTTATTCCTTTTTTTTTTTCTGTTGATTTTTTCCACACTTTTTCTAACCCCTTTTAAAAAAAGCTGAGATACTCATTGAGGCAAACGGCTTCACAATGGTGGCATATCAGATAAAATCAAACAGCATGAAAACTGTGAGCTGCTACAAGTTGCTAACCTCCCACACCTGGCATTCACTCCAACACTCCGGAGCCTCCTTTCCCCAATGCCATGCTGGGTTTCCTGCAGCCTTTGGGGCAGCCCAGCTGCACACAACAAAAGACTGAAGGCACAAGGATTAAAGCACCTCCTCTGGGATCATGCTGGAAGTTAGCGTGGGAAGAAGTCAGACCTCATGACTTCTCTGTCTGCTTTAACCATCCGACCCCTCATGCCCCTCCTCACCAAAGGTGGGAGGAACACACCGTGCCTACACTCAAATCCACGAGAAACAATCTTCCATTTTAATAACGCAGAAAAAAAATTAATCCGACAGCTCTGCCGTGTGCCCTCAAGGAAGGGCAGCAGAGACAGCCAAGTTCTTTCCACACAGCACCTTCTTTTAACAAGATCTGCCTTTCAAACAAACCAGGAAAAACAGACATAATTAAAGGGCAATCAAAGCACTGCAGGAACCTCTCTGTCAGCGAGATGAAAGATGCCTTTTTTAAATGAAGGCTTGCATACCCAGATCTCTTCTCCTCGGTTTATCTTGGATGCCGAACTTTTCTGTCACACAAAAAGCACTAGCAATTCTGGTGAGTCCAAAGGCTACATATGCAGCAGCTTTAGATGAAATGTCACCTTGTGCAGGCTCATCTGCCCAGTTGGAAAGGAGCAGTGTAGGTTCTCACTCATGGCAGCTGGGGCTGCCACAGGCAATGGGGAGCAACTTGTGTTAGCACACCATGAATTCTGAACAGTGAGAGCAAACACAGGCACAGGTAGCACTATCCTGCAAAGTCCTGTACATCCTTCTGGATAAGGACCTACACAGGCAGACCTGGGACTTTTCCAGGCTGATCACCTTGCTCCACATTTATTTTGTTTCAAGAGAAGGCAGGTAAATGGTATTATCTCCTCCTATTTATGAACCTATACATTTCTGTGTCCAAAGGATTAAGACATTACTCAACAATCCAAGTCCACTGGATATTTCTTTCTCTATTAAGAATTCAGATAACAACCTTAGCTCTTTTCTAACACTAGTACACCAAAGCCTCTCATTTTAACCAGTTTGGGTTGGAAGGGACCTTAAAGATCATCAAGTCCAGCCCCCATGTTATGGGCAGGGATACATTTCACCAGACCAGAAGGCTCAAAATCCCATCCAACCTGGTCTTAAACACTTGCAGGAACGAGACATCCACAGCTTCTCTGGGCAGCCTGTTACAGTGGCTTAGCACCCCTCACAGTGAGGAATTTCCTCCTAATACCTAATGTGACTCTGTCAGTTTGAAGCCATTCACCCTTGTTCTATATCACTGTAAGCCCCTGTAAAAAGTCCCCCTCCAGCATTCTTTTAGCCCCCCTTTTGGTCCTGGAGGGTGTTCTAAGGTCTCTCCAGAGCCATCTCTTCTTCAGGCTGTACAACCCCAACTCTTCAGCCTGTCTTCATAGGAGACATTCCAGGCTATGTTATATTCAGTCTGTGTTATATTCAACTTAAAATTGTCTGTATGTTTTTGATCTTGGATGACTGTGTTTGTACAGAATACAGAGTTTGGAGCCTACAACACAACAGGTTAAACTGCAATTAGCTTCTTTCCAGGGAATGCAGCTGCTTTTCTCAGCCTTGGCTAAATAGTTTCAATGTTATGCCCAAAATACAGTAGGTAAAGGGATTCCAGTGGATCTAAAAATCATTTTCCTGACACAAAGGCAGTGTATCCCTCTTCCATAAAGAAAAACTAACCAGAATCTCAAAGTCTGTAATTTCAATGCTGATAGCTGAAATCATATGGTTTCTCTAAAGGCTTGGACAAATATAAACAGCAAAGAGGAAAAAAAAAACCCAGAGTATTTTCTAAAGATTGGTCCCCATATGTTTCCTCTATGCTGCAAGCTGGTTGGATGGAAAACATCTCCTGTTCAACAGCCTTATGAAGTACACCAACAGAGTTCCAAGCCCTTCTGAGAGGCAGAGCTGTCAACCTGGGCACTGCCTTGTGCCAATGTAGCTACATGGCTTCCAAGATTGGCTCTGGGTGAGAGCCAAGCAGCTTCGAGTGCAGGCAGGGCAAGCACAGGTCTGCCTGCACACATCCACGAAGGCATGTCCTAAGAAAGCAGCTCTGGGAAGACTCTTCTGTATTTAAAAGAAAAAAACCCCAAACCCACACTTTGGTAAGATCACCTGAGAGGTGGCTAATCTTACTGCTCTCACATTCGTTTCTTCACCTCCCACACGCACCACAGGTTTTGCATCAGCAGGAGGTGAGCCAGGAAAGAGATAAAAAAATTGGGCAATTCATGCACCTGTGGGCTCCTGAGCCGCCTCCTGCCTTTGGGATCGGATGCTCCAAAAAAGGCTTGTCTGGCACATGGCTGATAGGGCTGCATCCGCCCCAGCTCCGCCAGGCAGCCCCAGCACCATCCTGCTCACAGCCCAGGAGAGTGAGTTTACATTCAAACCTACCACTCCCAATCTGGGTGACTTACACAGAGGCCATCATGGGTCCCACACCATGTCAAGGAATGACAAGTGGGAAATACAATCCGCCTCCAGATAAAGAACATCCTCCTAGCAAGTTTACTCCACCAACAAAACAAAAAGGAATGGTAATGAAAGGAAAATACATATTCTGCTCACAAAGAGCAATGCTGATTGTTATTCCAACCTGTTCTGAGGCAAGGAAATATAGGAATGTCTCTGCTCACAACACCTGGGAAACATGGGGATAATGGTTCCCAGTTCTACTGATGCTTCCTCCCACCCCACGCTTTGATAAGATAAAGCTGTGGGCCAGGTTTTGTAAGGTTGATTGGAAAGAAAGTAAAAACAGCAGTTTGGAAAAAACAGTGACAATGTGTTGAAAAAAAACCCCAAACAACAAATAAACAACAACAAAAACAACCACCAAAAATCCCCCACATCAACAACAACAACACAAGTCTCCAAAAACAATGACAAAAGCTGAAACACAACAACAAAACACAAAACAGAGAATTAAGTCTATAAATGCACAAAAATTACTGAAAATAAAGAGTTGCCATCAGACAAAAAAGTAATAGAGAAAAGGGAAAAGAAAAACAAAAAATCACCTCCTAGTTTTCTCTATAGAAAAGCTAATGTCAAGAGATTTTCCTTTCAGTTTTGGCAAACACCCTGTGAGCTCCTACTTGGAAGGCCAGACAATGGCAGAGGCTTGGGACATGAAGGTGAGATAAAATACTGGGTTGAAAACTTCTAGTTGGCAATGCTTAAAATCAAGGACGGCATATGCTTGTTTTCCAGAAAACCCAGGACAGAGCAGGGAGAGGTCAGTGTTAAGAGGCAGGTAAGCAATACTTGCTATGACTTTCCTATGTCACTGCTCCAAAGGCTCTGTGTACCTGCCTCAAAGTATTTCTGGTCTGCAGCCTTGGCTTCACACCAATCTCTTTCCTTTAAGTATGTTTGACTCATCACATTTCATAGTTTCATTTCCAACTAGTCAAACCTGTACCTCCTCAATGCTGCTGAAGGTGGCAACACCTTCTTTAATGAGGCATATGACTGCTGCTTCATTACAATGGCATCCATATAAATGGATGCAATATTCATCAATCAAAAAAGTTTAAATTCTTTCTACAGCGTACACCAAGGGAGGATTAGGCTAGAATAAGCTCCTAAAATAAATCAGTAGTGTACCACCCAGTCTCGCTTCAAGTTGTAGCAAGAGATCCACCCTCTCCAAAAACTGAACTCCTCTAAACAAAATAATCTTGCCAACACATGGGAGGATCTGCCAAGAAGACTACCTTATTGCCTAAATTTCTATTTCAAAAGGCTATCCCAAATTAGATGCAAATTACCATAATATTAGGACCATTCCACTCTTCTTGGACCAAAAAAAAGTAATAAAAAAAGTACTGTTTAATTGCTCTGTCATTCAGGGCATCAATTAAGACACACTACAGCATCTTCCCTTTGGTGAAAAGCAGCAAAAAGCTCTGTCATGATATTCCTGAGCTCAAAATGCCTGTTACACTCTCTCCATGTATTCCCTTTTAGTAGAATGAGGTTTTTCACACAGCATCTGGCTTACAATGACTTTTTTTTGGGAGGGAAGGAGTAGGAGGACAATAGAACCCTTAATGTGCAGTGACATCATTTTTGGCTGCAGTCCCTATACCCAGCCTATAGCAAGCCAGACCAAAGACCTCCACGGGGGCCTTCTCTGGGAGCTGCTGGAAGCAATGCTGCCTTTCAGAAGGGGTGCCCCAGCACAAGGGCAGGATCCCTGCCCTGTCAGAGCTCCAGAAACAGGCAGGAGGCTCTTGCAGTCACTGTGCAGACAACAATTCACCCTGTTCAGACAAGAGGCCCCAACCCTCCTGCTCCACAGGGCAAGAGCTCAGACAGGATTTGAGCAAAGCAGGATCCAGCAAAGCCAGTTAACCCTGGGGAAACCAATCTGTCCAGATTGTTCAAGTGCCACTGACCTGAGAGCAGGCCATGTCCCCAGGCCAGAGTTAAGGGACAGAATTTGCTTTGCAGCCTAACGGGTAACATAGCAGAGATAACAGGACAATAGCCAACCTTAGGAAGAGCAGTATGAAATGTGCATTTAGCTGCAACATAGTGGCAATCTTCATTAAAAGACCTTTATTGGGTTCCAATCAAGAAAAGGAGAGCCTGGCATGTTGTACAGACCTGGGAAGAGATGGATCCCAGCCTCAAAAACTCATGACCTGAAACTAAAACCATTTATTCTGACTGACATGGGCGACACAGACACAAAAAGGGATGCAAGGATTCCTATTCCCAACTTCTAACATCCCCACATTTCAAAGACAGCCAAGCCTGCTCAGTGAACAAGAAGGGGCAGACACCTCTAGCGAAAGCTGCACCCCAGCTCTAGACACCCTAATGAAGTCATAGACGCAACAGATGACGAGCTTGTGTTCAGACATCTAAAAGCTTCTCTGCAGAAGAACCCCACCTTGACTGTCTGCCCACGGCAGACATCCATCATGGGGTGGGAAACTGTTTGAAGTTTCCACAAGCCTCAGGGTAACTCAGCTGCACATCTCAGACTCATCAGATCATGCTTCCACTCCAGCAGGATGGCTCCTAATTGAGGAGCTACACTGGCTTTCTTAAATACACCATTCAACAACCCACCAGTCATCAACTGATTTTCTAGTCCACCCTCTTCCCTTTTCTGCTTACAAAGCATGACTGCCTCCCCATTCAACTATTCCCTTGCCCTGCTCTGGCAGGTGATGGGATCAGACCTCACCTCTAACACAGACATCTGAAAGCCCACCTGAATCACTGCTTACCCCCTCTGCAGTGTCTCCTGACAATCCTTCTAATCCCACTCTCACTTCTCCTTCAAATCTCAACAGTACCACTTCAGGGCAGGTTGCCTCTTTCAAAGTCTGGCCTTCCTCCCCAGCCCTCGTTCCCCTCACTGTCTCAGAGCAAGGAGGCTTTGGATGCTGGGTTCTTTTCCAGCTTGAACACACTCTTGCAAAGGTCAGAGAATACTTAAAGCAGCCTCTGTTGAGAAGTGGCTGCTTCCAGCAGCTCCTGTGATGTCCCAAAACAACAGAAGAGGGCAGAGAGGAGCTGCCAGAGAGGTAAGCACATTTGCTCTGAAATCCATGAACACAGTCAGGTCCCAGAGTGGGCAGTGTCTGTCATGCATGAAATATCCCTGGTTTCTACACCCAAGGGCTCACCAACAGCACAGCAATGCAAGCAGCTGTGGGACAATTCCACAGCTGTGCAGAGCCAGGCTGTCCAATGTGTCCAGCAACCAGAGCCCTGGCCTTGCTCTCTGCTCTCCCAGCACAACACAGCTGGGAAATTCCTTTCTACAGAAGGAGCACATGACTTGTATTGTATGAAAAGAGCGTTTCTTCACCAGAAAGGTGCAGTTTACTAAACCCCCTTAGTGCCCCAAGGGCACTGGCAAAAGCACTCTCAGGCAGGTGACACCCTCCTGAACAGACACACTGGCAGAGGTGCAATATTCCTGTACATCCCCACAAGAAGGTACATACATGGTCCCAGAGCTGCTAAGGGCATCTCCTTGTGATAATATGCTATTTCTGCTTCAATCTGACACACACTCTGCACGTCCAAATGAGTAACTACATCAGAGAGCCCAGACACAGAGCCTCATCACCTCCCATTTGACATGGCTGCACAGGATCAAATCATTTCCACAGCAAACTGGAAGCAAAAGCAAGAGGGAAACGGGAGAAGCAGTAAGCCCAGAAGAATCACTTGGCACTGGTCCTCCAGGGCTCAGGAAGCAAATTTCTAATGATCAAGGCTTGCTGGCTGGTTAAACATACTGTCTATGCAGCACTTCTGCTGTTATTAAATATAAACACTGTATTTATTGCTGTGAAGGAATTTCTGTAACATCAGAAACTCAGCTCTATCTGTTCCTTGCTTTCTTCATATACTTTAAGACTGCTGTCAGGGGTTGGGGGGAAGGGAGGGAAAGGAAAAGAGAGAGCAAGAGCATACAAGGTAAATGAACCATGCAATAAAAATTGTTGAAATTGGCTCAGACATCTCCTGATAAGATCAGAAGTAGAGAAAGAACTGCAGATCTTCTTGTGAGAAATTCAGTCACTGAGAAAACACATCCATTCAGGGAAAAAATGAAGTTAAACAGACATTTAAGAACATGGAGCCTTTGCTAAAAATGCCAATTCTTTAAATACTGAAATTGAGGGTGTTTTTGTCTTAATATGATTCTGATCCCAAGAGTCTAGGCTTGCATATTTGGTATCAACAGCGCCCTCTGAAAGTTCATATAAACCAGGACTCTCAGTATATGGATCTCACACACTAAGACTGTGAATCTGGAGGCAAATTTGCCTCTGTAGCTAAAAAAGTCTGTCTCACAGCTCCCCACACCATTTCATCCCATGAAGTTCAGCCATGAGGTGAAATATCACCATGAAGGTCCTTAGACCCTTTCAAGATGCTATTGGCAATTTCATTATAGACTGAAACTAATCATTCATGGGTCTGCAGAGTAACTTGGCAATAGCCACCTGGTAGGAAGGGATGGCTTTCCTTGGGGCAGCCACAAAGTTCTCAGCACCAGCTGTGAGCCCTGCTCCTGAGTTAATGGCTCGTCCCTACTGCTGCAGAGTGGCTGAGCCAGCAGAGAGGCAGCTGCAGAAAGTGCTTCCAGCTCCTTGAGGACTTGCATTGTTCTGCCTGCATGATCCACCCCTGTGTGCAAATCCTAAGCCTTTGCATACCTCCTAGACACCGACTCCCTGCGTTTGTTAAATGTCTGACTGGCTATGGCAGCAGGATAATACTTACTGACTCCTTTTGACAGCTCTTCTGTTTGTTCACAAAGTGAAGTGCTTCATGTTTTAGAAATCATGTCAGCCTTTCAGCATCCTCCAGCAGATAAGGCCCTCCCTGCCAGCCCTCTCAACCCGACTGAAGCCAAATCTGCTGAAAAGGCGATCCTGGCACCCAACACCAGACTCAAAAGTAACGTCCCACACATTGCAAAGCACTGTCAGCAGCAGCACACACACAGCTCCTCACTGCTGTCTGCTACGCATCCCAAACTTCTCCCACAGAGCTGAAACCTAGCAGCAGTCTCCATACAGTATTTTCTCCACAGCCCTTGTGCAGGACAGCGCACAGTTTGTGGTGACAGCAAGCTCTGTGCAGTGACAGCAGCCCTTGCTCCTCCTGCAGAGCAGGAGCACACACAGCTCCAGAGAAGGAGCTGCGTTCTTTGCTGAGAGTTCCCCCAAGCCAGGCTCTCCCTAGACATGGCACTCTGCAGCCATCAGTGTTTGTCCCCATGATGCTGGTGACTACTGGGACTGCTTGCTGGTACCACTTACTAGCACTGCCAAGGAAACAGCCAGTCTCCAAAAAGGAATGGAAACCATTCCAAATTTTTAAAGAAAACCCAGGCAGTAATGAAATTCTCAAAAGAAAATTCCTTCACTTTGACTCCAGCAGCTAACCAGTGAGAAATGCCTCTAGAACTGGGTTGGCTCCACGCTTTGACTTTTCCTTGAACCTACAAGATACACAAGGCTTTTCCAGCAGCCAGAGTGGCTCAAACAGCTGCAGTAAGCTACTAGCCAGGGAAGCTTCCTGTACCTACACACCTACAAAAGCACCCACAGCTCTGAGGAAAGATCAAACCAGAGTTCACCAGGAGGCTGTTCTAGTTAGAAATAGGTCACTGGGTGTTGGGATCCGTGGTTTAAGCAATGCATGCCACAGCTGCTCCCTCTCTGGTGGAAGGCAAGGCCATGGCTGGAGCCCCAGCTCCCCTGCAGCTGCCCCCTACACCTCCCTCACACCTCCTCTGCTCCCAAACGCTCCTCTGTGCTTCCTTCTGTCAGTACTTGTCTCTCAGGCAGCCACTTCTGCCAAGAACCCTAAAGCAGTTGCAAAGCTCTCCCAGTTGCACATGCAAACCCTCTTAAGAAATAGCCAGAAGGTTTTGCCTAATGTAGGAGCGTAAACAAACTTGTTACACGCTAATCACCAGGTAGGCCACACACCCTTCCCTTCCCCCAGCCCCTGAATCTGCTCAAAGGACAGGAAATACAATCGTGGTCACATACCTTTGCTTCCTCGTTGATGTCCCAGGTGAAGGATATTGCATTGTAGGCAATCTCCTCAATGTTGCTGATGGTGTTGAAGCTCTCCTTATAGTCAGCTGTCACACAGAAGGGTTCATGAGGGAGAGGAAGAAGAGATATTATCTGAGTTCTTAATCACATGAAGCAGCCAGAAACTGTACCTCTTCAGCAGCCCCTTGGGGGGCAAAAAAAAGCTGAACTGTACCTTAGGAATGGATTTTTAAAGAGGCTGGAAATGGTTCTCACAAAAAAACCCTCAACAAACAGGAGGAAGGAGCAAAATGGGACTTGCAAAAATTCTAAACTAGAAACTGCAGTGACAAAGGCAGATCCCAAATATGAGGTGTTCTGTGCTATGTGCGGGAAACTCTACCCTGTATGGCAAGGACATAAGCTCTCAATAAAACTCCTTCAATAACAAACAAAGATTTGCATGCGCGTCTGCTTTAAGTGCCAAGTGATTAATCCCTGCTTTGATTCACAGAAGGAAGGGACCAGGAGTACAGCCCAGCCTTCAGCCAGAGAAGGCTGGAACCCAGCCAGCCCCAGCCTTGTCTGGAGGCAGGTGGAAATTTGCAGTGTTTTCTTTTTTTACATGTACCAAAGACAAGTTGTGAGCAAAGCTGTGGGAAGGAGGATCATTAGGCTCGAGGTATTCCTACAAGGATCTTGTCCTTTGAAGAAACACAATATTTAGGACAGCCACTGGGACTACAAGCTGTGACTTAGCTACAAGTACCAGGATATTCTAAGAAAACCTGTTGTATGGAGGGGATTGTTGGATTTCCCAAGACAAAACCCACCAATCAAAATCCTAAAAAAAAAAAAAAATCAGCCTCTTTAATGAGTTCTAAAAACTACAGCATTAGTTCCAATCACAAACCATCTCTGGGCTTTCAGCAAAGCTATGGAGGGCAGAGAGGGATCCAGAAGTTCCTTAAAATAACAAAGCTTTGGCAGAAAACGGAACCTTGCCAAGGAATTAAGTCTTAAGTCTGACATCAGCAATGAGACTGTTCCTTACCTATGTCAATGCATCTTTGTTTGGCTGTGTGCTGTCTTGAGTGCCAGTATTTCCAGTGCCTGAGCTGATCTTCCCTTGTTTTGTCTTCAGCAAACACAACCATAATGACACTCTGAAAGGAGAGAGGGAAAGATTAAAAAAAAAACCAAACAAAAACATGAAAGAGAAATAAAGAAAAGGCCAGAGAGTACATTTGGTTTGGAGCTTTAGGCTTTTCCACTTGAGGCAGTACAGTATACCTGGAACACCGTTGCCAAACAGGAAGGCAGACAACAGCACTTTCTCGGTCATAAACAGAGATGAGCAAAACTGCTCTCCTAACCAGAATTCAAGGATCTCATTCCAGGTGTTGCATCACCTTTACACAAGTGCTGACACCACTTCTTAACAGTCTGAGCCAAGCTGGGCTGGCCTGGCAGTAGGTGGACAGCAAAGGAACGAGCACTGACGTAAGAGCACAGCTGAGTTGCCCTTTGTGCTGATGCTCTGGTCGAGATTGCTGCACTTTAAGGTTACCATGGTGCACACCCTCCCTCCCAAGAAACCACAAGTGCTGCCACTCACTCGAACTTTACTGATGGGGTGGTGGATTCCTTCAGTGCTGCTGACTTCTTTCAGCGTGATTGGGTAAAATTGACCTTTATTCAGGTAAGTCATTGTGCTGTCCCCAGGCTTCTGGCGGAGGGACTTGGAGGCTTCCAGAGTGTATTCAAAGTTATTCCTATAGAGTGAAGAGTGTAGTGATTGCTAAGGCATTTTCCTGGAAAGCTGATTAAACGTCCCACATTTAATTTGGAGAAATTCCAAAGTCGTTAGCTGACTCATTAAGCCATCAACAGGCAAAGAAGTTGGAAAACAGGATGAGCCCCTTTTCCAACCATTTCCTTCATGAATGAACATTTTAAGAGAAGTTCTTGGCAAGCAAAATCCTAAGACACATGAGCAGGCAAGACTGGAAGGTCCCTATTCAGGCTGAGAGCAGCAAGCTGCCCTCAACCAACAGAAAAGTATCTATTAGCAATTTAATTAAATTCACAAGTTAATAAGCTACTCAGTGGCCATCACCCTCTCAACTGCAACTATCAAACAAGTTGCTCCCCTCCTCTGGAGTTCAGGTGAGTTTTATTTCTCCTGTTTTTGATGTAAATTTCCAGCAGACGGAGAGCAAGACAAGCACACCAGGGATGGGGGGCACAGATGGAAGCAAACTCCCAGATCACTCCCAGACAGTATGGCCTCTTCCCATGGGACACAGATTTGGTGCAAGGACCCTAACTGAAGATGGATGGTATTTACAGTCCTCCAGGTAGTTTTCTTTAAAGTATTTGTTTTCTTCAGAGATACAATTTTATCTTTACAGCTACAATTTTCAACTGTGAAATTCAAAAAAGCAGACAATTGTGGGTTTGAGATGCACAAGCCCCCTCAAAATCCAACTGTGACTTGGTGCAAACTGGCATGAGTTGTACTGCTTGCTCATGGACAACTAAGAGAATAGGAGGATATGGGCAAATGGGAGCCTTAAATCATTACCCAGAAATGCTGTCAAAAACATAATCTTCTGAATTCATGTTAGCCATTCGGAGATTCAGTTCAGTAGGAAAGAAAACCTGGAGTAGACAAAACAACAATTAACACTGCAGCAAAAAGAAAAGTCAGTATTAAATAGACACTCCTTACCACGGAACTTCTGTCAGGCAAATTGTTCAACAGATAACAAACGATTTTTGGTTTCAACAAACAAGACACTTGAATAGTGTTTTAATCCAAAACTTCTGGGTGTCAGCTAAGCACAACATCTCGTAAGCCTTCCAAGTCAGCTTAAGGCAAAATTTTAATGCTTTCCCGAATCTCGAAGGGTATAGCTACACAGCTCCTTGAGGTTTGGCTTAAAAATCAAAACATGGTTACACTGCTATTTTCAGTTGGTATCATAAAACAAAACCCACAGATTTTCTCACTCAAGGGCCCTACATAATCCAACTGTTTTCTATGGACACACACCACACCTAGAAACTGGCAGTAAGGAAGCTTACATACAGTCACTTCACTTTGGTACCTGCAAAGGCACCACAGAGTGCTGAACTCTTGCAAAACCCTGGCTCTATGGATCGAGATAACTATTTCCACACTCTGCAAGCCAAAGCCTCTGTCACTAGTCAGATTAGTCATTCACTTTTGATAATGATTGCATGTTGCGAAGGTTCTATTTACTAAGTTTTAATTATGCACTTTTCTGGGAAGGCCTTCTATTTCTAAGCCACTGGACAGCTTTCTGTCATGTAACAAGAACAGTTTAAGATGGAAGTGAATCTCTCCATCCAGATCAAGACAGACACGCACACAGCAGCTGCCTCTCCCGGTACCTCTTGCACACCCTCCTTGAAGGTCTCCGAGAAGGTGGAGTCTGGCGTTCGCCTCTGCGAGTTCTGGGGCTGTGTGCTGGAACTGAACTGCTCAGGGTTGAGGTTCCTGTCGAAGACCACCACGCGCTCGGGCGGCTCGGGGTGGTACACGCCGGGCGGGATGCCCACGGCAAAGCCGTGCGCCTGCGTCTCCGTCTTGATGGAGTGCGTGGGCATGGTGGCAATGGAAACCGTCACCGTCGTGTCAGGGGTCGTGAGGTGGCCTCGCTTGTCCATGCCCATCTGGGGGGTGTGCGGAAGTACAATATTGAAAGGCACATTTTTCAGAACCTGGACCCTGTTTTCTCCAGCAGAAATGAGCGATTGTTCTGTCATGTTTGGGATGCTGTTCCTTAAAAGGGCAAAAAGAAATCAGGCATAAATTATACAGATTATTTTCTCAATAAACAAGAGCTAGAAAAGCTTTTCAACCTTTTGGACAAGGACAGCTGACTCAAACTCTCCTGCTCCTGAAGCTCAATCCTAACCTGAAAAGCTGAGAAACTCATTAAAAAAACCCCATAACTCCTCTCCCACTGTTAATCATCCCACCTTGGACAGTAATTACCCTGGAGCAAAGTGTGAGGGTTCACAGCCCAGATCCTCACTGCCTGGAAAACAGCAGACCAAAACTAAGCACTTCCCACCACACAGTGGCACACACAGGCTCCACGAAGCTGCTCTTTGGCAGAGGGAGAAGGACTGACAGCAAGGCTGCTGCTCCCCTGCCCCAGGACTGTGCACCACCTGGGAAGCACTAATAGGGAAATTACACCCCTTGTTTCAGGCACAACCCCCCAAGAAAATCTGCACCCAGACTCCTTGGAATGGTTTGCATAACTTACCACACTCATTTCTGCCAGGACAGCACTGAGATCTGTGGCTGAGCTGACCTCATGGCTAGTAACCACTAAGTCAGCCTGCCCTCTCTTTCTCCCTCCCCATCAATTGGTCCTGCCCCCTCCTTCACATCAATTCAGACATTTCCCCTGCCTCCTTGGTGAGCCAATTCAGCTTTCCTGGCTGGCAGAAAACTAGCCAGCTTTTCCTTCCCTGTTTGGTGATGGATCAGTGTGAGACCCAATCTGGTTCAAGAGGAGCAGTGGGAACACATGGCTGGGAACCAGCCTGCTCTTTTCAACGACAAGTCACTCAATCTGCTCAGCCAGACCACAAAACCTCACCCCAGGTCCTTAAAGCATTCTAGTCTGTCCAAAGGAAGAGGATGGTAGGAGTGGAAACTGGCTTGAGTGAACCTCCCATTTGTTATATTCACCTAATTAGTAAAATCTGCTTGGGAGGCATGAGAGAGAGAAGGCAGGTAGGGGAAGCCAGACAGAAGTTCCAGAGAATACAAAGAAAGTCCCCAGACAATACAAAACCAAATCATAAGCACTTGGAAGAGCTTCCCAACTGGCCCATGCATGACACAGCAATGCTGCTGGCACCTGAGAACAAAAATCAGCAGAGAGCAACAGAAGTAACTCCATGAAAAATGGAAAGCGTCACCAGTGACTGCAGCCTGGGCGGATGCCTGCACCTAGAGTTAGAGAGCAGCTTTTGCTAGGCTGACTATATGACATCAGCACACCAAAAGCAGATGGATGGCATTAAGCAGCAGTTTGAGCCTCAGCTCTCCACACCATGGTTCAATCCCCATCCTGTTCCTAAGGCAACACAGAGGCACAGAGTAAAAGCTAACAATTTCTCTCCACACTGCAGCAAGTTACTTTCCTTCAGCAGCTCTGCTGGTTGAGGAGGCAATGGAGGAAATAGAGAAGCAGTAATAAAAAATAATACCTTTTGTTATGGTCTTGTTCAGGATGTTCTACCTCAGGCTTGGCTGTTGAAGATCTCCTCTCCCTTGGAACCTGAGAAATTTAAGACATACTGTAATTCAATCCTTCCTCCCATACAAAAAAATTAGCTCCTTAAAATTTGGTCAAATTAAGGAAGCCTTACTTTGGATGCCAGGCCAACCCCAGGAGATGCCCCATAGAACCCTAGGCAGGCAACTCAGTTCCCAGGTGTCAGCCCTGAGCTCTTGCCAGCAGCAGGTGGTGAGAACACCAGTGCACAAAATGATCCATCTACGGCTGGAGCACAGTCCTGGGGTGAGCAGGACCAAGAGGAGATTTCCCAAGGTTTTCTGGCAGTGCAGGTTCCCTCAGAGTTCAGCTTGCTGGATAAGCTCAAAGCTTGTGAAAGGATGCTGTTCCACATCCACTTCCTCAAGTGCTCTCCAGGCCATTCCCTCTAAGACCAGTTGAGGCTCTCCTCTGTGATCAGGCAATTTGGGGAGCACCATGTCCACTGAACATATCGAGACACTACAGTACATGTTTGTGTATGGCCACACAAAACACACTGGCCAAAACTATATTAAAACTTTTATAAACAAAATGTAACCAGCATTCTGGATTTAAGACAGCTCAGTATTGCTTCTTGTATTTTATGCCACAGACAAGATTTGCCCTGAAAACACAACATCAGTCAAACAAGTCTTGCCCACACACATGCCATTTTCCTGGCTGCACTGCAAGGCCAAGGCTCACAGGAGAAGGTGAACTCTTGGAGCTGTGCTGGCTCAGCTCCTTGCATGGAGCACATAACCAGCACTCCAGCAACCCAAACAGCTCTTGCAGCTGCTGGCACAAGCCCGTGGTGCTCAGGTCCCCTCAGCCACACTGCAAGTCCACACAAGCTCTCCTGCCAACCCACACGTAAGGCCTAGGACTTTTGCCACCCTCATCATGCCTCCTGAACGAGCAAAGCAAACATCTTCTGGTGTATGTATGGAGGAGTGAACTCCCACCACGCTCCTTCACCAAAGCCTGCTCAGATCCTGCCTCCATTTGCCAGCCTGGGTGCAGGGTGGGGAACCACTTCAGCATGGAGGCAAAGGCTGAGGGCACACTGGCACCAACAGCATTCTTCTCTACACAGCTCTGACTGGAAACTACATCCTCACTCTTACACCTGGAATCCCCAGAAACATCAGAACTGTTTGATTTCCCACAGTAACCAGCAAAATGTGGAGAACCTCTAGATGGAGACTGCTGGGAGACCAGCACTAACTAGTCACCGAAAAATAAGAGTTTTCCAATCTGCGTTTGGCCAACACTCTCAAAAGAATTTTTATCCAAAATTTGTTTTCTATAAAGCCTTATTAACCACAGTTGAGCAAGCTCAGTAGTTAAATGGAAGGAAACAAAAGTTTTTTAGTTTTACTGTTTTGTTTTTTTTTATAGGAAGGTGATCTCATCAGCTGCCTTTAATATGCAGAGTGTTAGAAATGCCTCGACATCATCTCTCTATAACATTACTCCATAGCAGCCCTCAATAAATCTTTCAACCTCCAGCCATTCTGCTTTATCCAAGTGTGCAGCCTACCTGTTCTTCCACCAATTTTTTCTGTACATCCACTCATACCCAAATATAAGAGGAAACCCTGAAATAGGCATTAATGTACAGCAAATCCCTTCTGCTTTGCCGAGCATGACGGATCAACATCAACATTCTTTTTGTAATCTACAGGTTTAGAAATCAAAATTGATCTTGTGGATTAAAATTGTTCTGGTGAAAGCATGTTGTTGTTTGGGTTTTTTCCCCAAAAGCACAGTAAGCACAAGCACAAAGCAGAAAGGCAGTTTTCTCACAAAACTAGCTGAATAACATCCACATCAGTGAGTCTGTGGCATTTTGTCATGCGTGTGTGGAGTGTTAATCTCCATATTAAGCATTACAAGAATATTTTGGTATGTAAGACATATTCAACTCTTAAAAGGGCAGGCAAGGGTCTTGTCTGCACCAGGCAATCTCTCCCAGTGCTTGAAGAACACAACTGAGGGTGGCAACTGCACTCACCACTGTTAAAAGACACAAGCCACAGTGCCAGGCAGGAGAGCCAAGTCAGCCTCCTGGCCTTCCTGCATGCTCAGCAAAGGAACAACAGGCATCTCCACCCAATGAGCCAGGCCACCATAACACAGGCGTCCCAACACAAGCAGGACCCCTCCCTGCCTGGAAATGCCTGCTGGTCCCACTGCCCTGGCTAGAGATAACTATCCTAGCTTTCGGTATTCGGGAAACAGAGCTCAGCAAAATGCACCCCATGCAGACCAGAATGTTCTCTGACTGCTCAGCTCAGCTGTGAGCACCTAGGAAGGCACAGGTCTCCAAGAAGACCACGAACACTGGGCAAGACAATCACTGCTATCAAAGGATTAACAGATTACAGCAGCTGAGGCTCACTGAGGGTTAGAGGGATGCAGACAGCAACTCTTTCAGATGGACACTTCAGCCCCACACAGCACCAAAATCCTGTAACTGTATCTTAGTATCAGCTGAGCTTACAGTAACACAACAAAGCCCCAGCAAAAGCCAAAGGTCCACCAGAACAGGGATCATGAGCAAAAGGAGTCTCTTACTCCATGTATATATATATTCAGGCAGGGATATGGTACAAAAGTGTCACTCTTTATGACATTGCCTCTTGCAGAACCTGGGGTCAACAGAAAAAGTGCTACTCAAGTTGAAAGGCAGCGAAGTGCTACTTTTACACCAAGATCTTTTTACAGAGCTAAAAATAAAACAAATTTTCAGAAAGAGAGACATAGGGTTTTTTCAATTTAAAATCCACACTGTTTAAAGTCCTTGAGATCTGTTCACAGCTTCTGTAAAATCCTCTAGCAAATGACACCTTTTCCACAGGTGGAACACGAGGTCTGCTGGCTAGCAGAACAAGCCCAGGCCAATCTACCTTGTAGTAATCATAGAGCAGTCCGAGGGCAGCTGCACTGTCTTCATCCCCATTGATGCTCATCATAGCTTTGGTAGCTGCTGTGAGGGGATTTTCAAGAAAAGTTTTCCAGGCCTCATCTTCATTGGTGTAAGGACGTCTCTGAGAGTAGAGAGAGTCATTCTGAAGAACCAACACGGGTCTTTTACTTGAATCATAAAAAAAGAAGAAATAAAAAAAAAAAAGCCACCTGTTAGAACACATGAAAAACATTCCAAAAGTTCTTCAAAATTAGCTGCCCCAGTTTCAAGTGGTTCATATTCTGATTCAGTGTACTGCAAGGATTAGTCAACACAAAAAGCCCAGAAACTTAATTCTGATCTCACTCATGCTCAGAGTAAATCAGGATTAATTTGACCAAACTCAGATGGATTACACCAGCCTCTACAAAAAGACAAAGCCATGTAAGAGCACAACTGACCTGCTCATGCTCTGAATCCAACCCAGAAAGAGCAACACACTTTCTGGCCAACCACCTACAAAGCTCCAGCACATCCCATGTAAAACTGCCAAGGCACAACCTGATCTAGTTCCCATGTGGAACTAGAAGATGTGCATTAACGAAACATCTCTTTTCTCCAGTGCTTTCAAGTGTCTTCACTCTCAGAATAGATCTAAAAGCACCACCTAGAAGCTACTGATAAGTTACAGATGACATGGGGAAATAGGTAAAGGGGGATTCAAATCAATTAGGCAGTGTTTTTCCTGACAAGGGGGAAAAAACCAACTTACTGCCTAGTTACAGTTAAAATAATCCAGCACACTAGTTTGAAACACACTCAGATGAGTGAAGAAAAAGGGAAAAGATGAGTTATTCCCTTTGTGCTGTAGTATATATATATATAAAATTATATTTACTCTGAACATTTGGAGATTGCTGGGAACCAACTCCAAAATTACTTGGAGATTCTGTCCACAGACAAGAGCAAGATGTGTAGAAAATGTTATCCTGCCAGCCTAGATAATATTTTTCTGTTCTATTGTAAAACATATGCTTCATCTTTTAAGTCAGCTCAAGTTAATTTTTAAATCTGACTTTTAAACCAGTTCAGTTTTCTTTCCAGTGCAAGTTTAACATTAGTTTACTGCAGATGGGCTGGGGGAGCAGGAGAGGCTTTTTTACTTTCCTTAATAACCCCAAACTTGACATTTTTGGTGAACTGGCTACAGTTAAAATAGAAAAGTAGTTATTTAAAAACAACTACCCCCACAAAAAAAAAAAACCCAAAAAAAAACCCCACCAACAAACAAAAAACCACCACCTTCACATCCTTTTCCTAGTAGGGAATCCTTCTTTTCATCTATTTCAGATACATTCAGAGACTGAAATATACTACAAATACAAAAAGTTGTGAAATAGAAAGTTGTGAAATACTCTAATCACTATAATCAGCTTAGCAGTATCCTACATTTATCACCACCTTCTACCAAAAAGATTGCAAAGCAAATTATGCATTCGACGCTTTATCAGTTACACAAGTCACCCTGCCGAGCTGCCATCGCACAGCTTGGCTGAGCTGAAGGCACTGAAAGCAAGTGGGAGTTTCCAGGACTTGTAAGAGCACTTTGTGGCTATAAATCAGTATTATGGAGTTGAAAGAAGAGCAAACAAAAATGACAAAAGAGACAAGTTCTTGCACCAAGCCCATTCTTTAGGTCCTCATACGTATTTGTGCACACACTGACACAGACACCCGAACGCAGAGGACAGCTACTTTCTATCAAAATGAGACGACCCACAGAAGAGAAAGCAGAATTTTCTTTAGAGACGTGGTACAAGCTATTGTTCTTAATATAAAGGAATCCTCAAATATCCATAGCAAATGGGAAGACTCACAGAGGAAAAGGCAACTGAAGTAACCTGGGTGCAGTTCCCTTGATCCATCCCACCAAGCTGAAGGGCTAAGTCAGCCTTGCTGAACTCACAAAAACACTATACTGATTCCCTCCAGCAACACAATACTCACATGGGAAGGAAAAATCATCAGAAAACCAAAAATACTGAGAACAAAAGCCTCAACTAGCCAGAAGCCTAGCGAATGCAAGAGCTAAGTATTTCTGTGTGATTTTTTATCATTGAAACACCGAAATTCAATGCACATTGCCCTAAAGGTAACCTACAGAATTATCAAGAAAAGCAGCGCTTGGCAGGAACTCCCTACTTCAGGGGAACCACAGCTTCTTTCACAAAAATGAGAACATATTGATAAGAGAAGGCAAACACATCTTTTTTCCCTACATTTTAGAAGATAACCGGCATGCTGATCTGCTCACACAGTGGTAGAAGTCCAGCAGAGGCAGAAAATTAAGCTTCATAGAGCAGTTCTAATAATTTCCCAATTATACTTTCCACTTGACCACAGTGGGAGCAGAGAAATACCACAAAACGCAGAGACTCTTTGCCTGTGATATTCCCCAGCCTGGGATGTTCTGTGTTCAGAGCACATAAACGATTCCTCCCTCCTTCACTGCTGCAGGTCCTGTCCCTGTCACCCTGTGAGCCCAGAGCCGCGCAGCCCGCTCCTGCACAGAGCTCGCCTCTGACGCTGGGGCAGCACCCAGGAGTGCTGTCACTGCTGTGCCAGAACAGCAAAGGGCACGTACCCAAACCGCTACGACCCCGTCTACTAAGTGTCACTGGAAATAAAAACACCTATGAAAAACCCTAGTCAGGGACATGAGTTAAGCGAGCTGCTGCATTGGAGTCCTCTTCCTAGAAAGTAGCATGTTGAAACAAAAAGTTGGGTTTAAAATCCTACACGTTCCCGAGGAAACGAGCGCATTTGAGTCACCAATCATTCAAAGTATAGAAATTTTTAATTCGGTTCTTGAAAGCAAATCCCTTCAGAGCTACCCCATTTTCTGGCACTCAGGTGTCCACGGCCACTGTCAGCAGATGGACACGGTGACAAGTGCAGCAACAGACCAGAGTCTGTAAACACAGCCTGGGATCCGCTTGAAGGCGACGTCTCGTACTCAACACCACGGAGTTACAGAATACACACACCTTGAGCTCAGTTTAACTCTTTCAGGACCCAACTTCGGCTACTCCGGGGTCGCCGCAGCCGAGCTGCCCGGGAGCCGCCCTTACCTGCCGAAGTCCACCTTGCCGGAGGGATGCGCGTCGTAGAAATCCATGAGGGCGGCTGCGGCCGCCGGGCAGCGGCGCGGGGGCTCAGCCCGGCTCCCTCGGCCCGGCAGCTCCTCCCGACGGCGCGGCCGCCGCCGCCGCCGCCCGGGTTTAAGGCGCGGCCCAGCGGGGCGGGGGGCGGCCCCACGCCTCGCTGCGGGTGTCGGGTTTCAAAGCCGGCCCAGCCCCGGCGCTCGCCCCGCTGCGCCGCCGGCTCCCCCCCGGGGCTCAGCCCCCGCTCCCCCCGCCGTTCGCGCCGCCCCGCCGCAGCCTCCGGGTGCTCCCCCGAGAGAGAGGAGCGAGGGGGGGGCGGGCCCGCGAGAGCGGCTACTCCGGCCCGGCCCCCGGGCGGCGAGCCCCTCTCACCGCAGCCCCCCGGCGGGGCGGCAGCACCGGTCGGACCGGACGCGGTACTTCTTCCCCCGCCCGGCTCACTCACTTGTCGTAGTCCTGTGTCATGTCTGGCGGAGGCAGCGGGCGGCAGGACTGGCCGGGCGGGTCGGGAGGAGCAGCGCCGCGCACCCGCCGCTCCGACGGGTTTTGTCGGCTCCTCTCGCCCGCTCAGGTGCTCCCGCAGCCGCAGGTGGACGCGCGCCGCGCCGCGCCTCCCATTGGCTGCCGCGGCCCGAGGGGCGGGGCCGCCGAGCCCCAATTGGTCGGGCGCGCTCGGGGGCGGGGCCGGCGGTGTGAGGGCTCCGCGGGCCGGGGCGGCGGGACAGAGCTGCGAGCGAGCGAGGGGACAGGCCGGGAGCAGCCTGGTGTCCTTCCCGTGCTAAAATGGAATTCCCTTCTCCCTCTCTCCCCTCCCATGTAACTTTATTGCTTTTTCATGTACTGCACCCACTTTTAGAAAAATCTAAACTCCCCACAATCATATGAATTGTCTTTACTATAGTCTTAAGGTGTGCCGCGGCAGGTTGACGTCGGACATTAGGAGGAATTTCTTTGCGAAGGAGCGATTAGACATTGGAATGGGGTGCCCCGGGAGGTGGTGGCAACCTTGTCCTGGCGGTTTTTAAGGAAAGACAGGATGTGGCACTGAGTGCTCTGGTCCAGCTGACAGGATAGTGTTTGGTCATAGGTTGGACTCGATGATCTCAGATATCTTTTCCAACCTAATTGATGCTGTGAATTTGCACAAGCACGGCACCAGCTGCTAAAGGGCAGCAGATCCATGTGTTACTCATTGCCTCTCAGATGAACCCAGGTTTGGGGAGCAAGGGACATGAACAATGTGGACAGTGCTGAAACTGCATCAAAATGCTCCAGTGTAACACCAACAGCAGCATCACAAACAGCAGATTTATTCAAACTGGCATGCATGAAGTTAAATCAGATCTTGAGTTTCTCCTTGAGAAATAGGGGTGGGAGGTTGCTTGTCTAAGTAACAAGTTGAATCAAACCCATATAGCAACAGTGCTATCTATCATATGTCAAGATGCTTCAGATAGCTACTGTAATTTAAAAGTATGCTCACTAATAAGAGGTCTCCTTCTAGGTCAAAATCTCTTCTCTATTTGTACAGGATATACTCCAATGCAAAATTATAGAAGAACAATTCAATTCAACCGAAGGAAATATGAAACTGAAGACAGACTTTAACTAAGGGTCTAATCCTGGAAGTTGCTTAATATCCTCTGACTGGATTACAGTTAGTGTTCTAAAAACAAAATGCTTCGTTTGGATCTGCAAACACTGCCATTAGGATAGCAAAAGATAAATACCAATACTGAAGTAGGATCTCGCTCTACAAAGTGAAATGAACTGATGTAAATTTCTCTTTATGACACGCAATAAAAACTATTCTATATTTTGAACTCATCTTTAAAATGTAATTCAAGATTACATAGAAGAAATTTCTTATCTGATCTCACATTCGAAAAAAATACTGTCATCTGATTAAGAGGTTGGAAAGTTACATTTTTCCAAACAAGTATAACTTGCTTTGTTTCCAATACAAATTACAAAAACAGCTCAAAATCACAAGTACTGGGAAGGACTGCTGACTTTCTCGGGTGCCATTCACTCCTCGTGCTCCCTGCTTCTGTTCATAGAATTCTGGGATGTGCAGACACAACAGCTGCTTTTTGGCACAGGGGCACACTTTTCATTAACAATAAAATCTAATACTGCCCTGTAGCCATAGGTGACCCAGATGCAGGATGTGCTGGAGTTCAGTCACATGTTTATATTGCACCCCAACTGCTAAAATCTTAGTGACGTGCCACACTCAATATTTATATTTAACTAGAGTTTACCATGATTTTATTCCAAATAACTCAAAGCTGTTTGTCTCTGCAAAAGGGCTGCCTTTTCTTAACAGCCTGATCCACTGATGAAAACTTGGTTATCACCATAGCAATCACTTCCACATTCAGGAGACAATGATATAAACACTGGATTGTGACACCGCTGACTAATCTGCCGGTCACAATCTAGACTCTGCAACACCACTTGTAGGTGTATTTATGTGATGTCACTAACTGGGTTGCATCACCACCAAGTAAAATCAGGCAAGAAGCACAAAGGGATTTAGCAGAGCTTTGGCTGGGGCATAAAGCCATGCCAGCCTGGTGGGGCAGTGCTCTGGAAGGACTTCCCTTGCCCTGTTTGACTGCCCTTCCCTCCAACTTCTTCCTTCTCTTAGTCCTTTCACCTCAAATTCACTGCTCTCCTCCACCTCTCATGCCCTTCCCTTAACCTCTCCCTCTGCCTCAGTCCTTCCTTCAGCATTCTCCTTCCTCTCTTCACACATTTGTTTCCTTTTAAATGAATCCCACTCAAAACAAGGAAGGAACCCCACCACACTCATACATTACTGGCACCCATCAGGTTGAGCACTGTCCCATCACACTTGCCCCTCTTCCCAGCCTGTCTTTTCACACTGCTGTGTAGAGAAACTGGGTTTTGTTCTGGACAAGAATTAGCTACTGTTATGACTTACCTAACAAATATGGGTTTAAAATCTCATACCTGATAATTATCATCTACATGCTCTGGTCATTCACACCTGTGTAATAAACAAACAAGTTGCATCAGGTTTGTGGCAGTACTTTTGATTTCACAAAACACGGCAGGGAGTCAAAACAAGATACTTTTTGCTTAATCTGAAACCCTAAGATACAACAGCTGGGCTGCAGAGCTGGATGTAAAGAGCAGGGAAGATGCTATGCTTTCCATTACACAGCACACCAGGCAAGCTTTCCTTCTCTGCCAGCAGGCCTGTAGTTGCTAAGGATAGACCTGGAAAAGTGAGCCCAAAGCTGATCACTGACCCCTGCAGAATAAGCCTGAAGACATTAGCGAGATTAAAAACAAAACAAAACAAAACAAAGAAGACCCCAAAGAGAGTTTCCACAAACTCAGTGGAAACTGAAAACTGAGGTGAAAGAAGGCGCAAGGGAAAGAAATAGATGAGTGACAGTGGAAAAGGAAGCTGGAAATGCCTTGTAAGAAAGAGATGGAAAAAAGGTATAGAATAAATGAAAGCACAATGTGTGAACTATCAAACAAAGAAAGAGTTTGCTTTCCACTTCAGTCATATCCCTATATGCAATCTTGCAAACATTCCTTAAAGATTTCCCTTTTGATTCTGTATTTATACCTAAAGATAATGTAAATCTTGTTAAAATTAGTTACAAACTACTAGGGTCAAGTAGTTACAAACTACTCAGGGCCAAGAGATGTAGTTCCATCAGCCAGACTGAGGACACTCTGAATTTACTACAATATAAATTCACCAATTTTGCAGCAGCCTATATATTACAAAAAGTCAGCCTAAAACCTGAAATTTTATTGACGATAAAATCTTTAGCACATTACCCAGTTTCACTGAGCACTTATCACCTCTGGTCAATATTGTGCTCCCTCTGGGGCTGACTGCTGTGCCCATGGGTCCTGCCACACGGGCCCACACTGGTGCTGTGAGAGGACAGCGGGTGCAGCTCCTTTGCTGCCCACTGTTCCCTGCCCAACCCACTTTGCTCCGCAGCACAGAAGCCACCAGCTGCCCAGTTGGGAGTTATGAATGCCCCCGGTCTCAGTTCAGGAAACAATTGTTTGCCACAATTTTATATCAACACAGCACGACAGAAGCACCCCAGGATTGCAGCACAGGCACTGAACACGCTTGGTGGCATTGTCACAAAGCTGTGGCAGGGGCTGCAGCTGGTGAGCAAAGTCACTGCTGGGACAATGGGATGGTCTGTGAGCTGACACAGAGTACTTCTACAACAGAGAGCAGCCGTATGAGAGTACCAGAGGAAAGTGCTTGTATTTTCTTCTAAAAGCACCTGATGTACTGCTGGAGGCAGAATGTAGATGCTGAGGGTGAGGGAGGCGTGTTCTGGCTCTGGAAATGCTGCCATGAGCAGTTGTACAAGGGCAGCAGTAACCTCACGTGAGGACAAAGCTTCCATCTCCTGTCCCGGTAATCTTTACTCTTGCTCACCATTTCAGCAGCATCCTAGCAAAAGGAGCAGTGAAAGATCTTTCCACAGCTTGGCATCTCCGTTATGCTCTCCCTCATCTAACCTGGCCAGGAACAAAGAGCTTCACACATAAGGAGCTACAGGACTAGTAACTGTGGAGGAGATGCTGGAAAGCATCCTGCATTTAGCACAAGGACAAATGCAGCGAGAGACACTGCTGTAATGTAACCAACCCACACACAAACATGCTCAGCCAGGAAATATCTACAACCATATGTGCTGGGAAGCCCATTCCATTTGGGATCAAAATAGAAGATTTATTACACAGAGTCATCCTGAATTTTCTCCACCTGTGAAGGACAAAACTTATGCAACCTGACATGGGGAAAGGACAGATGATCTAGGGCGCAGACACCTTTGGGGATTTAATGTATCCAGACTTCACCTGTCCCAAAGGCCCTGTGGGTCCTGGCTCTTTTGCTCCCAGCCCTGCAAGACTATCCCCTTGACTATCCCCTTTTTATTCAGAACAAGCAGAAGTCCTATCTGTCTAGGACAGGAGAAAAGCCATTTGAGGAAGGGACTTTTGAGATTTCCAAGACATTATGAGAAAGCAAGATACTCATTGCCTTGCCTGCAAAACTGCATGAAATTTTCTTAAATCTTCTACACATGATTGTTTCAGGGGTTGTGCTAAAAAATGGGTTAGAAAAGATGAAATTGCAGTGAAGCCCATGCAATACACTATGGCAAATAAATTAGACTAGCATTGCTTACAGGCATTGGGCTTTGCTGATTTTCATTCTCTGGTTAAATCAGGTTTAGGCCTTTCACTCTGTGTAACTCAAAAACCTCCCCTTCATGTCTGGACAACAGCAAAACTTTGAAAATAAAAATGTATTTGACTGAGATTAAGTTCATACTGAGAACACAGACACACTGATGTAGTGAAAAACTACTAAGGGTAAAATACCAATTCTGCGGAAGGCTGTGCCTTTCAAAAGAAAATGAAACATTTGTTGTATTTCTCCAGCAAAACAACAGAAAGCTTGCATTTAGGAGAATTTGTAAAGCCAGGTTACTTTTGCCCATTTAAACACACTTTTTTCCCCCTAAGACATAAAGTAGGAAAAAGTCAAAATTCACTTTAGAAGGCACATAAAGATCTTAGAATAACTGATTTGCTATTAAGTTAATAATTAATTAAGTCTTCTCAGTATATACTGTTTAAAAAGTTTATTCTAAAACCCCCACTTGCCTTTATCTATACACTTAAGAACTGTCATTCAAATTTTAGAGTAAGAAACTAAACAAGGGGAGCCTCTTTTACTCGCAATTTACACGGGATTAAGTACAAAAAAGTAGCTGAGCTTTACCTGGGCACTTTCAGCAACTAGTTACAGCAAGGAGCTGTAATTTCCAGGCCGAAGAGAGGCGGCTGGAGGTGCTGTGCTGCGCAGCCACCCTGCCCCGCGGCAATGCCCGCAGCTGTCTGTCTGTCTGTCCGCCCCGCCTCCGGCCGCTGCTCACTGCGCTCCGAGCAGCCGGCCCAGGAGAGCTCGGCTACTTCAGCCAGGATCAGGCACTCCTGGGGCTCGTCAGCTTCTTAAACACCATTACTCCAACACAAGTGTTGATTGATTAAACTGCACAGAACGAACAAAAAGCATTTTTGGGGCACACCCTTTATTTTAAATCTGACTCTTAGCCTGTGTGTCCATAAGGCACACGGCTCTTGATGATTAACTGCGAGCTTTATGCCAGTTTATTAAAGTACAGCCTTAATTTAGCCTAACATGTAAGGGAGCTTTCTTACGTTTGTAACAATGAGCACAGTATTTTTAATTTGCGAAGCTCAGATTTTACTGCTACAGTAGTTTTAGAAGAAAGCTCTACCTATAATTAAGTGTGTAAGTCCTTCAAATAAAGACTTCTGAATTAAATTAATCCTTTATGTATACTGAGGTGTCTTTTAGATAGGTAATTCAAAACTTTAACAGATATTACAGTAAGAAGAATGAGACGCTTTCAGTCATTTGAGCCAGCACTGTTGAAAAGAGTGACAATGTGTATTACACTTCTATAGATTTTTAACTGATACAAATATTCTTCTAGAAAAGTGCAAACACTAACTTTACCAAATACCTACAAATATTAGTAATTCACTCAGGTGAGGTCAAACATAATAGGTAATGGCTAATTTTAAAACACAAACACAGACACGAGAGGCGATTTAAACTGCTATGTTCCAAGTCCACTAATGTAAACATCAGTTCAGACACACCTCGCCAGAAGTCTGAGGTATCTAGCACAGCATGGCAATAGATGTAGACATACTGCCCTGTGCCCACTTACGAAATCTCTTAACCCATACAACCAAGTAATAATTCAGTCTCTTTCCTCTTCCCACACCAAGCACAGTTTACTGCTGTATGGCTACAACTATGCCTTCTCATCTGCCTGTTAGTCACTTTATAGGACCATTGCTTTAAATCCCTGTTCTGCAATAATTAACTAAAATACCTGAAAAAGCAAAAACTTTCACCCAAACTGTGTCTTTTGTGTCACCCCAAATCAGGACACCATATTACCTCCTGCCTCTACTGAGCCAGCCAAGCCTCTTGGTTTGCCAGTATTTCCATGTAACTATTAAAACTTACTTTTAATAGTCCTGTCTGCCCTGCTTGTATGTCAAATACCACTTTATCACTTGCTCCAGACAGGTAGGGCACATCACCTCTCCTATCATTCACCTGTTCCCAATTTTTAAACAACTTCATGGTTTAAACCCTTTGCAATCTACTCACCGAACCGATTACCCTGCCAGATTACATCTCACTGAAGCCCTTGCTCAGGGAGGAAGTCATTACTCTTTGTCAAGTCTGCAGCCACCATTTTTCTTAATTATAACAATGCTTAGAAATAGTTGTTGGTTTTGATCAAACAGATTTAGTAAATTCTGTACTCTGTACTGATGGTTGGAAATGATGACTTTAATTTCATTCAGCTGAAAGTAGCATTATTCATCTGGGTATCTACACAGCATCTAGGTTCAATATATGTATCTATATTGTTATGGTGTCTTTCATGTAGTGGCAGCACCCAACTTCATTTACATGTCCTCTGGGACAGTATAAAAACATGGTGCACAAATAAGATCCAGCATGAGAAACTGGTGGAATGGCCAGGGCACAAGCTGCTGAAGATGCTGCATTATAAAGTGGTCAGAAGAAATTCAAGGCTTTAACAGTAGACTTGCAAAAGAAGAATGACAGGAGGACCTGGCAGCTAGGATCAGATTTTATACTAGGTACAAAAGTATCTGCAAAATCTGTGAAGCCTGAAATGGAACTTGGACCTGAAAGGTGTTAACCTAAATGATAGTCTCAGGCACAACAAGAGACTGAGAAATATACAGTATGCAAGGAAATGTAGAAAACAGTGGCAGAGTTGTTCCAGAACAACTGGAATGCTGTTTAGAAATAATAAAGAAAAAACTCACTGCAATGACAACATTAAACAACTGTTTCTTTAATTTGTTAACATGGTATTTAAAAACAAAATAAGAAACAGAAATATATTTACTGTCATACAATGGTAGGTAAAAAAAATAGGTATTTTAATTGCAAAATCTCACAATGTAATTAGATGTTAATGTCATGTCCAGTACACTCAAAATATGTACAATTATGCCCCAAAAAATGGTAATTTCACAGCTTCCTGTTGGCTCTGATGCAAATTAATGAAATAAATGGTCATTAACAGTTTCCTTGGCAGTTTCCTTTCTCAGTAACAGTCACTTAAATTATAGATAAAATGACACTAAAACTGAAGTATAGTAGTCGATCTCAGCACTCCTATCTTTACAAAAAATGTCCATAAGACAAAAGAATCAGTGTAAGTTCAGATGTAATACCATGGTTTGGGATCCAACCAACTAATTTACATGGGTTAAATACTGGAGGTTTTAGGCCTTTTTATCTTCCTTAGCACTGTGTTGTATTTTAGTTTTTTACAGAGTTTTTTATTAAAAAGTCTGTGTTCTATCATACACACCTCGTCATGGATATAAGAGGGTTGAATCCTCAGTAGAAAAGAGAACAACCCTAGCACAAAATGGTAACTCTGGGGAAACTCCACTTCTCTGTAATGAGCCAGATGACCACACAATCTGAAAAGAAATGGAGAGAAAACAAAAGCCCTAAATTACAAGTACATTTAGTATTTAGCTAGCATTTATATATTAAACTGTAATTAGAGACAAACTTTACACTTTACCAACAGCATAAATCACAATTCTAGTTTACAGTGTTGATTCCTGTGAAGTGATCCACTCCTGCAAAACCATGAAGCATAGGACTGAACCAAGGTATCTTCAGAGCTGGTGCAAACACACTAAGAAGAAAAAGCCACTATAGCTTCTTGCATTATGAATCAGGATCTTACTCAGCCAGGCAAAGAATACATGTTTTGACTTTCAGGACTAAATGGAATCACTGTTTGTTCTTCCAGCTTTTAGAAAATGTAGCAAAGTCTTAAAATGACTACCTCACCCTATGTTTTAAATTTCTAAGACTATCCAATTCAAACACCTTAGGTTCTTTACTCTGTTCTCTCTCCACAGGGTTTCCCCTCTCATCTTCCTGACACTATGTCATGGGATAATAACCCATTCATTTATTGTCCATTGCCTTTGTGTGCTAAATACAAATTACATGTATAGAAACAAGAGAGAAAAGCTAAATTAAGTCAATGGAGTAAAAGAGTAACATAGGAAACACTCAAGCAAACACTGATGAGGTCAACAGAAAGTAATTAGTGCTGTAGCAGCCTTCTGCTTCATTATTTTGTAGCTTTTGTGGTTAAAATGTTAATGAAAATGATGAGGTGATTTTATTGATGAAGTATATAATGAAAATAGCAGACTAGATTTGCTGGTAACAAGTGTCAGACCAAACAAAAGATGACAGAGAGGACAAGCTGCAGAGATAGCTCTGTAAACATTAAGTTCACCAACTTAGGTTGGAAAAACACCAAACTGGATAAGGCTCAAATTTAGTTTAAAATACTACAAAGTTTCAATTTTTAAATAAAAACACTGTACATTGATATGGGGGTTCAGGTGCTATATTCACCTATAAACTCTATATATCTTCTAACTTACTAGGTATTGCCTTGGGATGTGGAGAAGCAGTTTAAAATGTTCCCTGTGTCTGATTCAGAGCAGCTGTCTTAAATACTCACCAGAACAACAACTGGGATCTGTCTGTCCCAATTTACAGGTAAGTGTGCTAATTACTAGACTATAAAGTCATTTGCTCGCTCCCTCTGGCCCAGCAAACATTTACATTTTACCTCAAACTGGAGGAACAGTCAGACCTGTCCTGAGTGCCAGGCAAGCTGCACTTCAGGGAGCACAGTCTGCTCAAAGCCTCCCAAAGTCTGGCACATTGGAAACCTGCAACTAGGTCTCTCATGCCATACATCCCATCCTCTGCCCTACCTGACACCTCCCAAAAGAATTACAACATTTTTCACACACTCTAGTACCTCATCATGTATGGAATTATACAGCCCTTCAGCTTGGAAAAGATCTTTATGAACATTGAGTACAACTCCTGTCACCTAAAAACTTAGGTGTAATAGTTTAGGTAGAATATAATAAATAGAATAATAGAATAATAGAATTATAGAATTATAGAAAATAATAAATAGAACAGCAAATCAGTTTAGAATCCAGTTTAAAACAAAGTTTTAAAATAAAACATAAAAAACATTTCACCAATGATTTGACTGATCTCAGCTTTGCTGACACTGTAATCATACTTTAGTCCCAGGAATAAAGCATTATAGCAGTCCTGTTAGGCCATGCTGATTTTTAAATATAGAGAATTTGTAAGTTTTTTTTTAGCTCTATTCTACATACACAGAGGATAAACCCTCATATCTGAGGGAGTACATGTTGTTTTCCAATGTTAAATAAGTGTCAGATGTATACTTAACTACTTGCATTGCAAATGATATAATGGGAAATTTAACTGGTAAGAATTTAAATTCAAATCTTGTTTCATGAAGGCTAATGACAGTTTGCCATTAACATTTTAATATATTACATATGAAAATGTAGGTTTAAAAACAGACTTTGCATGGAAGATTATTCACACAAGCATACACCGAAATATCCACTCACTCAATGTGTACATAAGATTTACGCAAATCTGTGGTAAAAGGATTATTACCTCTACTCCCTTAAAAAAAAAAAAAAAGTTCTTATTCATACAAAAGAATGAATCCATATAACCAAACCTCTTGTAAGGTAACACTGTGCTTACATTATTCCAACCCATTTATGTCACTGTGGGTATGTGAAAAGTAATGTGAAAAGGAAAATAAAGATAAGCAACTAAATCCACCGAAGACAGAAAAAACAGCATACTCATAAAACCCAGCTAATCTCAAAGGGAATGGAATGCTTTAAAATCAGGACCAGACTGCACAGGGGATATTGATCTCTGAATACCATTTCAAATTATATACCAGATAAAGATATCACATGTTACTCAACAGACAAATGAAATCTCATTTCACATGAATGTAACCAAACCTTCTTTCAAAAAAAACCACTTTTCAATAGCATACATGAGAAATTCAGAATTCAGGAGACTCCAAGCCAGCTACAAGAGTTGATCTTCCTCACTGATATTCACCAGTACATTCCTCTTCTGGATTAGGGTTTCATAATACAACCAATAGCAGAACCAAAGTCTGGTATATGATCCAGAAGTCACTGTGATTAAGGCCATCAAAAAATCAGTATAGTGATTTAGAAAATTAATTTTCTGTGCTTTTTTAGAGGCCAGGGAGGAGAGGAATGGGACTGTTTTTCCATTCTCTGGAGAGCTGCATCACACATATTTTTATAAAACACTGTAAAGAAATGAAGTATTTGCACCTAGCTGCTACTCTTGCCATGTGACTCTAGTTGTTGATTTTGTCTCATCTCTCTTCTCATAAGCTCATTTTGATCACTCTTCATGTTACAGTTTGTCTACTCACAGTCCAAGACTATCCATTCCTCACACACCCCTTTCTAGAAATGACTGTAACTGTATGTGAGCACATAGCTGTGCACACACCCTGTATTTGTCATTTGCAAAAATGTATGTACAGGACTTTCTTTTCAGGAGAACTTTCCAAAATTTATTTAGCAAAAATGTGAATACTTACTTCTCATTACATAGTTTAACTGTACACAGCCAATAGTCAGGGTTCATGACTGTCAGTAAACCACATTTTTCTTGCAAAACTCCCTTCAGGCTATGCCCGTGAAAACAACTCCCATCTGTGTTTTCTTCAGACCAACTTAACTGAAAACTTGAAGGATTTGGCTTTTCAGCACGTTGCACTGAACCAGACAGCTTGCCAAACTGATTTTGTAAGTTCACAACCATTTCTGTGCAAAGAGAAACAAAATAAACAAATGTAAAACTACTAAGTACCAGAATACTGTTTAGAGGTGACTTATACAACAAGAAAATGGGGTATTTGTGCTTTTTAATTTTTTTTTTTTAACCTCTCCATGAAAGACTGAGAAATCCTGGAAGTCTCTAGGTTATCTCTGCCACCCTCTTTGCAGGTTTTAATGAAACATTTTGAAACATAATTCAAAATGCCATGTCTTTTATACCTAATGATATTAGTAGTGGGGCACTCTTAAAACATTCCTGCAGGTAAAACCTGTAAAATCCATTTGATACTGCCAGGATTTTTATGCTGATAGAAAGCACATTCATACACACATGGATTGAAGGTTAAGCTTTCCATGAAGCAAATTTCAACTGGTAAAAAACCCCAACAATAAAAAAAACCCATTCCATGTTTGCCTGCTGCTAGTGGATGAACGACAAGCTTTCCTAAGTTATTGAGGCTGAGAAGGGAAAGAAGGTATCATGATAGATCAGCACACACTGTATGACTGCCTATGCCTTGCTTCTCTAGGATAAAAAGCAGGTTAAAAACATTGTTGGACCTTTAACTGCTTTTTATGAGCTGTATTTAAAGAAACACATTCATGTACTGAAAAAAAAAACACACTGAAAAAAACCTCCGAAAATCATCCAAGGACTGGGAAGTTTTTCTTTCAAGATGACACTAAAATCTATGATCAAAATCAAAGGTTCAGGAAGGTTTCTGAAAACGTGTTCTAGAGCACCATCTCTATTGTGGTACATTTGCTTTAAGATCAATCCTGCCCAGTTGCAATTACGTGATATTCCTGCTCACAACATTATGATAAAGCTCCATAATCTAAGTGGTCCTCTTCTAGCTCCAAGAGAAGCAGAGCCAGAAGAGGAATCTCCTTTCCTATAAATGCATGAATTAAAGGGCATGTGAGTAAACAATCAGCTTGAAATGAATACATCTAAACATAGTTTTCCATGGAACATGACTTGATGGCAGGAGCACTCCAACAGGATTTTGAAGAGTGAGTACTTAAACAAACTCCCACTGTTTTCTTGCAGGAGAAATCCAACATGTGTAATTCATACCAAATAGGATTATACAACTTGTTTAGAAGTCCCTGAACCATCACTTCCAGAAACTGAAAGAACATATAAAAAAAAATACCACTTGCCATACTTAATAACTCTCTTCAAATACCTGCTGCTTTCTGGATAACATAAAACGTAGAATGAAGAACTCCAGATCTCATTTGGCTGAATAAAATTCTGCTTTTCCTTATTTCTGCAGACAACTGGGGTTTTGTGGTTTTGTGGTTTTGTTTCTTTGCTTTTATGTCAATACAGACTCCAGAAACTTCTCACAAGTACTTCCAGAGCTACTAAAATTCAGCAGCTGTACCTGCATTCTCACCACATGGTGCTGGCTACCCAAGTAAAGCCTTCCTTGCTTTTTGCAGAGGATTGCAAGGAGTGGGAGAGAAGAGGGACATGCAAGATCTACTAAAGGACATACTGGGATATTCATACTAAAGCATTCAAGAAACTAAAGGAGGAAACAGACAGGAAAGCTACAGAAGAACGACAACTCACGAGGAACAGTGACATAAAGGCAAACTAGAGAAGATGAGGACAAGAGCACTCATTCTGAGACATGGCTCAGTAGGTTGTTGGGAAGACTGGCAAAGGCAGTTTCAGCTGTGCATGTTTGAAAAATTCTAGCCACAGGTTGTAAAACAGTACTACATTAATTGTACCCAGAGATGAAAGAGAGGAGACAAAATATTTTAAGATGTAAATGTTATCAGTCACAGCTGAAGATCTATGATGGGAAAAGTTGGAGCAGATTTCTGTGTTGCTGGGAAGAAGCAAAGTTTACTCACGTCTTCTCTTTAGAACTTTAGATTTATTCTTGACTGAATAAAACAATGGCTTTTCACATCTCCACAGATACCTACCAGTAAGAGACATAAGAATTGTTAACAAAAAGAAAGCTGGACCAAATGAATAAATGAATAATAAATTATTACAAATACTGCTAAAGTTTTAAATTAAAATCAAAATAATCTAATGTTTAGTGCTATTAAGAGCCACTGCCCCTCCAACATATAAAGGAAATCTTTTTCTGAGCAGGTAAACCAAGGCATGTTAGCCCAGATCTACTGTAATCAGTTAATTGTTCAGCTGTATAAGCTATTTTTCACAGTAAGTGAGCATTTAATAAATAATGTGGATAAAGCTTATGAGTATAAATAGAAAATTAAAACAGTCATTCTATTCACTCAAGCTTGGTGAATGGATATGTGGAACAAATTTCTAACTTTTTTCATTTCTGTAGGGATCAGAAGTTCACGCAGAACTGTCTACCTTAAAAAAGAAGTACTTAAAAACCTCTTACTTGGCCTTTTCTTCATCCAGTTTCTTTTGCTCCACATCCAAGGAATGTTTCACCACCTCATACCACTTCTTGAACTCAAAATATGGGCCCCCTGAATAAAACATACACACTTTAGTTTGGGAAGAAATGAAAGAAATGACAGAGAAGGTCCATAAGCACTTAGACCCTGCATCTTGCACCTGTATACAAACTAACCCAAATGCTATGCGCTTAAAGAAAATATACTTGATCTAATAATTCTGTAAGAAAGAGAAACACAGAAATGGAACGAAAGAAGAGCATGTCATAGGAAGTGCAAAGAAGCCCCATATCTTAGGTTTCATTGATTTAGCACAAGTCAAACCTTTTCCCTCCTTTCTGGAAAGCTAAGCCTAGAAACTACCTCCTCTCTACCAAATCAACTAGTTCTCCACTGTGTGGAGTGGCCTTCAACTGTTTCAGAGTTGAATTCAAGGGATTAATGAAACTATGCATCAAGCTTAAGTTTAAAAAAATAAAATCTAAAGAAGATCAGATGCAAAATTTCACATATGTATTTCATATAAAATTTCACATAAAATTTCACAGATGCAGTGTTTCACCAGCTCCACACTGTCAATCCCACTACCTCTGAAATCTTATAGGATTGGAAAGATAAACTAGACAATGGTCTTCATATCAGTCTCTCATGGTTTGGAGCACAGGAACTTCACTTGTTGATATGTGAACAAGCATTTACCAGCACATGCAAAAACATGAAGACATAGGACATTTAGCAGCACCTTTATCCCTGATCCTCCAAAGAGGCTCAAGACTGAAGCAGACCAACTGGGATAAGAATTCCAAACAGAAATATGGTGTAGACTTACATATTTAAAAATAATCAACTCTTATCCCTCTGGGTGGAATATCTGCATTGTGAATTAACCAGACTTTGCATTTCCCCATGGCCTGAGCTGCACTGCATGCGATGCTTGCGTCATGCTCAGCTTTGCCAGCCAGTTGTTCAAACTCTCCTGAAGGTGCATACACTGTTCTTACAATCAAACTTATGTACCTTTTGTATTATTTGCATTTCTGCTGTTTGTACTATCCTGCTTCAGAGAGTCTAGATTCTAAAATCATAGATGGTCTCAAAAAGCAAGAGATACATGAAAGGAACAAAGACCCCTCAGAAGTCCTTGAAATTCAAAGGTCTGGATACAACTTCTTTTATCAGCTCCTTAAACCCCGAGGTTTAAGTAAATACTCCTAAATTGCTAGGAGAGCAGTGTGGGAGCCAGTAGAAATTGGTGTTAAACTTTATATGAATTATTAACATCTGTCACATGCAAATCCATTGTCAGAGACACAATGCTACACTGTAATAACCCTTCACCTGGCCAGTACTGCTGGTCTGACATTCATGTAGCTGAGCTGACTGGAAAATACACAGCTCTGATACACACATATATATACATCTACATAAATCTCAATCACCTTTTATTTGAACAAAACCCATATTGTGGATGTGTGCAGTTCACAGAACACACATGGTAGGTAACTATAACTATCTATTGTACTGCTTCTAGTGTGGTTTGAAGAAATGTAGGAGCTGAAATACTATTTTTAATTTAAAAAAATTGACTAGAGAATGGATAGTTAAGTTGAGAATGGAGTCAACATAAATTGAATCTTTAAAACTCAGTATTAACCATTATTCATTTAAGCACTCTAACTTTGGGAAAATGCCAGAGGCAGTTTTGAGCTCTGGCACTGATCAGTCATCTAACAGAAATTCTCACATCAGCTCCTTTGTGCAGCTGCTCACCATCACCCCGACATCTTAAGCACAGGGACAACAAAACACAGCACATGGATCATTTGCACCAGCAGATTTTAAAGTAAAAAAGTGGGCAAAGAATGAGCTGTTAATTCCCAAGGGCAATGAGACTTGTTAATAAGGGAGAAACCCCATTAAGACATTAATGAGCCTGAGCTTGTAAAGCAGTTGCACAACTCCTCACTCCTGTCACTATCATGTACTTCAAGTTTTCAAGGGAAGTAAAAAGGAAAATAAAAATCCACCATAAGTTTGTGTTTCCACCTTAATGTGAAAATTACCAGTTTTAGTTAACAGGGATGTCTCTAGTTACAGCAGTAATTGAGCTCACACATGACTAACACCATAATTTTATTATGGACCTAAATTTTAAACAAAGCATCAGAAGGGTCAGAATGACCCAAAACTGGATAAAAGGCCTTGCAAATAAACTGCAACACATCTTCAACTGTGATTTGGATCAGGCCATGGAACATCTTCCTGAAGATTTCTAATCTCTGATTTGGTCTTTCTGCCCTCAAAGAACCATGTTCACACCATTATCTTCTCCATCTTAATTGCTGCTAGCTTTTCCACACTCTCTCAGGATTATTTGGACTAAGAAACTAGATTACATCTGAAATATGTTACACACTAAGACATTTTATTTAACAAGACTAAACAAGTTTGGATTTTATCATAAATGTGGTTTGATGCCCCTAGTAAGTATCTGCTATTTATGATCAAAGTGTGCTCCCTTTTCACGGTGTATCCATTCATCTCCACCTACCACACATAAAACTCTAAACCAAGAGGCAAACATGCACAAGCAGAAGAAGAGAGGCACCCAGCAAAATGTGTACCAAACTCCCCTATCCCAAACAAAAAGAATTGTGCAGGTACTCTGGGGCCAGTTTACATGAACAGGATCTACTCTTTTCTCTAAATAAAATTTCCCCTTAATGAATGACAAAAACACATTTTCATGATCAATAAGAAAAGTCTTTCTAACCCTTACTGCAAAACAGTTTCATTTACAAAATCGTTACACTGCTTCTACTAGAATATTTATATACCTTCTGTGTTGTTTTTATTTCTTTCTTCAGCAAACTCTGAAAGTAACCTGTAAAAAAAATTTTAAAAATCAGGCTCTTTTGTAGATCCAAATGCTTCACTTTTCACATGAAGTTCAAATACAACAGACAAAAATGTCATCCTAATTTTATTCCAATTATCAGATACAACCCAATGAATTTTAAAAGTAATTAATATTTCATGTCTAAAATGCCTTCAAGTGTATGGTTTAAGCTACTGAACTTAAGTGAAATTCGAGTAGTATAAATTTAACTCTAAAGAAAGAACAATCTTAGACAAGCATTTGCACTACTTGAAATTTGAGGGTTGCTACAGATTTGTCTGTACACTTACCATTCATAGTGATCATCTAATAAAAACAATAATTTGAGCACAACTACAATAACTGCTGCAGCAAGAACATCATATTTCACTTTTCTTGTTGACTTATTTCCAGGCATTAGAGTCAGGAAATCCACTTCTCCAATACCAGTCTTTTTCACCACTCGACAAGTCCAATTATGCAATTCATCTGATTAACATAAAAACATAAAATGTTAAGACAAACTAGAAATGTTTTTACGGTGCAAATATGTTGGGCATTGAGGAAAACACTGCTTAGGTATTTTAGGACCATTTGACAACCATATTTTTTCGGTTGAGGAGTATTTTTGGATACTTTTAAAAATACTAGGCAACCTTCACTGTGCTTACATGGAAAACACTTGTGACTTATTATATATTCATATGGAGAATAAAAAAGTCACATATTTAATAGTGCTTTGATGTTACTTGAATAATATAGTGAGATCATCCTGAATATTCTTGCAGGAAAGCCTATTGCAAATCCACATAAATATATTTTCAAAAAAAATGCCCAAAAGCAAAAAACTTGTCACAAACTTTTTTCCTGCATGTTGACTGACCAGCCCTGGCAGGAATCAGCCCTGCACAGAGGAGGAGCAGGGCTGGCTGTAAAGCAGCTGGTTGTGCAGGCAGAGCAGCTTGGTGGTGGCAGGGCAGCACCGCTGCTCCCCAGCAGAAGCTGTGCCAGGGAGATCCAGCTGCAGCCCCACAAGGTGCACAGCAGGCATCTATACAGGCTCTTATTACTCTGCTTATTTTTCACAGATACAAATCCCCCAAATTTCTCACCTTTCCTGTTCAGCAAGAAATACAGGAGTTGATTACATCACCATCAGATTCCACAAAGGTTAGCAATGTATGACTAAGTACAACCTTAATCCAGCTGTACTTATACCCTCTTGCTGCTTACAAAGAGTTCAGAAGGAACCTGTTTTCAATCCTCTCGCACATAACAGTAAAAGTCAGAAAAAAAGTGGAAACTAAATTTTCTTATAAATACTAGAAGCATATTTAATTTCAGATACATAAAAGAGTCTCTTAGTTGGTATTTAGTGTCCTTTAACACTCCCAATTCATTGCCTTCTTTTAGGAGTTGTTAGACAACAGCAGCAGCCCTTTTCAATTAATAAAAAAAATGCTTATACACGATAAAAATCTAAGTTGCATGGAAAAGGACAATATATTCCTCTTTTGCAGTAAGTTTCAAAGAGTACTTAGTTTTGCATTTCCTGTAAAAGATCTGAAAATAACAAATTTGCAGCCTTTTTAAAATTCAATTTATACTTCACAATCTGTAAAATAATGTAATCCTCTATGGGATCACAACACTGGCATAAAACTACAAAATCAGAATTACCACTCCAGAATTTTAGCCCTAAACCTTTTGGTTATCGTCTCTCTATTCAATTGTGACTAAATATAAAAACCAAACACTTTTATTCATTCTAACTAATTGCAAAATAACACAATAACTCCCTCCCCTACTATGAACTATTGGAATGTTTTGAGAAAAAAATTTACAGGCTACTTGTCTGTGTAACTCATCTTCAGTCACAAAGATATTTGACAGAAAATATGGTAACATAACAGAGAGTTCACATACTAGGACATACTGGTCTTTTCCTTGACAAGTCAATATTCAAGACTTCATTATAGGACAGACAAAAACAGTCAATACTTATATATCATTACAGAACTAAAATATAAATGAAGTGAGACAGAAGCTGATCTGTCACACACCATCAATTAATATTAAAATAAATAGTAATATACAATATTATATAATACACAAAATATATTCTTTATTAAAGAATATACATCCATTACTACATATGAGAATTTCAGAGCTAAGCAATCAGGTGCCAACTACATGAATCATTTAGCTGAAGTTAATATATCACATGAATTCAACAGGTGCCTCTTAGTTCACATGGATACTGAAAGATTTAAAATGAATGATCCACTCCACAGCCTTACAGAACCAACATCAGAGTGCCCCTGCATATCTGGGCCCATAACACGTACTCTAAATGTTTGAGGAAGGTGCTTTCTATAGAAAGAATATCTTTCAGTTCAAGCTGAAATGGGAATAAATTAGAAGGAAAAGAGCAGGCACTTTGAAGTAGTAATTTAAGCCTTTTTGCTAGAGTTTAATAAACCACAGAAAAATTTTATCAGTTCAGGCTAGGGAAAATATTTACCAGGTAAATTAGCTTCCATCAAGTACTTCATGCACAGCATGTCTGGATGAAGAAAGCAGCTTTCTGTTATATCTGGAAAACGAGGCAGGTCTAAAAATGCTGCAAGCTCATGCATTTTGTTGAATACTTCTTTATATTCAGGCCACGACTGCAAGACAGGATTGTAGGGGTTATACATTTGCTCTATTACCATATTTTTAAGCTATTTAAAATTATTGATGTTAAATTCTGAATTGTTTAATACAGGATTATTTATACAGATTTTTTTAGCAAACTATAACTAAACACACATGCAAGAATGGAGCCACTTACATTACAGTAAATTACAGCCATTACAGTACTGCAAAGAGAAACTGCTAGTTTTAAATCCCATGAAATACAAAAGGAAAAAACAGAAAGTTGCTTCAGATCTTCCACCATCTCACCACCTTTCTTGTGAAATGCTCATTATGCATCCAGATTCTCCAAAACTGAGAGCTTTGGGAAAAAAACAATAGAGACGTAACTGAGGGTGAACTGTCTAAAGGGCTAAGAGGTCAGAGAAGCACAGAAGGTGGAGGCTGGCAGGGACTGCTTGAGACCGCTGGGTCCAGGCCCCTGCTTGGGTCAGTTCAATCAGGGTGCCCAGGAGCACATCCAGTCAGAAACTGAACATGGCCACAGATGGCAGCTTCCAAGGGTTGAGGGAAATCTCCTCCAGTGTTTCACCAACTCCAATGTACAAAGGAAAAAAGGTTTTGTTTCCCCCTACGCTTAAATGGAATTTCTTGTATTTCAATTTGTGCCCTTTTCCTCTCATCCAGTCACTGGATAGCACTGAGGATCTGGTTTTCCTCCTTTGCAGCCTCCTGCAGGCACCACACCATACCTGCCCTGACTATCCTCCAGCTCCAGCATGAACAGTCACAGTGCTCTCAGCTCCCCTCATTTGTCAGGCCCCACTCCCCTATCTCCAGAGCCCTTTACTGGACTCTCTCCACTGCATTCATGTCTCCCTTGTACTGGGGAGCCCTGAGCAGCACCCAGCACTTCTGATGCGCCTCACCAGTGCCAAGCAGAGAGGAAGGATGCCCTGTCTCCCTTGAGGACTTGTGCAGTCACCAGAACTGCTCAAATCCTAGTGACAGTGACCTTGCAGTGACACCAGCCAGCTGCCTCAACACTTGTGCAGCATCTCATTGCAGCCCATGAACCTTCATATGTCCACTTCATTCACATGTTCCCTAAACTGCTTCTCAAAAACTGAGGCAAAAAAACCCAATCATCACTTTAGCCTTCTCCTTGGTTTTTGTAATCATATTCCCATTCAGCACCAGGCCCACATCCTCTAGAACCCTTCCACAGAATCTTTCATGTTATTTAGTTGAAAAAAAAAAATCCATATTTGCATATTTATTAGTGACTATAAATCTGAAATTCTCTTTTTGAAACCATTGGCTGCATGAGAAAGTTCGCACAATTTGTACTGAGGTTTGCTGCTATAGGAGAATATAAATTACAGCAAGATTTTGACATGTTTATTCATAATGAACTCAGCAGGACCTGAAGTTTGCGTAAGTATGGATCTGAGGTTTGACCCTCATTTCACAATACCTGAGCTGCTTCATTAAATATTCTTAATTTTCTGTAGTTAAAATGATTACTTCAATTTACCTCTAAAAGCAACAATTTCAGTTGTTCAGGCTACTTTAACATTTTAAATGTATAAAAAGCAATGATTTTTTTGCCTTAGCTAGGGATTTTTCTAATTCAGCAAGCACTTTATCATGTATTCATATTTTATAAAGTCAATTTGTAAATTTGGAACCTTCCATTAAAAGAAACTTAGCAGGGCTTTACACTTTATGCACAACTTCAGAACTTTTCTGAACAAAAGTGAATGCAGGCTTCTGCTCTTTTTTTAGTTCAGATTACAGAGTAACTGTGTTTACAACAAGACATGATGTGACCTAATGTAGTTTCATTCAATAATTTGCCTTCATTTATTTTAATATAAGCTCTGTAGCCAATGCTCAAATTTTGTTTTGAGTGATTACCAACATTACGCTGTCTCTTTTTAAATGATCTCCCCTCAGACTGCAGTTCAGACTTGCATGAACACATGCTAAGGCAAATGAATAATTCTGCTGTCACCTACTATTACACATGTAACTTTTTGTAACAGTTAGGAAGTTGTATCATGTTCATTATAGTTTCTAAACAGTGTTAAAATTGGCTTAGACTGCTCCAGGACTATCTTGAGAAACAAGTAAAACTTGCACTACCAGAGAGCTCTGCAGAAGACCAGGCTCACAGTACTTCCCATTCCTTCTAAAAAGCAGTGCTAAATTGAATACCAAACCAATCTTGGAACAAAACCTGAATCATAGGTAACTTCTCTTGAGTGTACTGGGAGAAAAATTAAAGTCCCACATAATTCAAATAAGAACATTACATGAATACTATTCATAATTAGATAGCAAGAAAATATGCTTTCCCCTAATGAAAAGCAGTTGAATTAGTAGCTTCTTGATAATATATCACAGGTGAAAATAAATGAAGACACTGGGAATTTAGTAATTTGAAGCATTCCTGTTCTCAAACATCAAACTATCACCAACAGAGTTATCCAAAGTCTAATCTGACACTGAGCTACTTTAAGGAATATAGATCTTAACTGGAGGGCTCCAATAGACACCTTTATCAACTTTCACCTTGGCTTCCCTCCTTGCACCAGGGCAAGGAGACAGCTTTCCTATCCTAGGTATTGGTCAAGCAAACCTTCTTCCCTCTGCCCAATATCTGCTTTTGGTTCAAAGCTTTTGTTTGCAATCCACAGAAGGCAACTGGGTTCTTTTTCAAAATGGCTAGAGAGTGCTTAACTTTGCAATGACAACCAATGTTTTTTTTTTTTTTTTCTGAAGACAAAAAAGTGGTATAAAAACTACAAATAAAAATTAAGACTGAGAGCTACCACTTAAATTATTTTTAAAACACTGTTAACAGACAAAAACTGTTCTTGACGTCTGTTCGTAAGAGATCAGAAAACACAGAATGTGCATCCTAATAGAAGATAAAGATCAACCAAATCAACTGCTGTTTCCCAGGGTTTAAAGCCTAAGCCCAAACACATTCCCTGTAGTAGTCCCAGCACTATGCCATGATGGTGAGGCTGAACTGAACCCCTGCTTCCAGCAGCAAAGTCACCTCTGGAACTGGGAGCTGCAAGCACAGCCGCATCCAGCACAAGGTCACACCTGCCTGAGACACAGCACAGGGCTGAAAGGCCAGGGCTAAGGACACTGAAGGGTTCCTGCAGTAACCAAGCACTGGCTGTTTTCACCAGCCACTGTATGCCCTGTTCATACTCTGTTTAACTCTGAAAGAGCTGTGGGTTCACACAAAAAATCTTTTATTCTGTCAAATTTCAAACATATTGGGAGGGTTAAAAGAGAAAGAACTCCCAAATTCCACACAACCGACACAGCAAATATTGAGACAATATTAAGTAAAGATGCAGCATACAAGCAGCCTCAAAACTAATAAAAGTTACCACCTTCTACTCAGCTATGTATCTCTGAAAGAAAAGAACCTGATAAAACAAGTTGCCTTGGAAGTCAACCAGCAAATTCACTAGGAAAGCAAGATCCAGAGCCAGGGCCTCCCTCCTTTAGTTAAAAAACTCTGCCTCCAGCAACCCATGATTAAACCCCAAGGGAGGAGTACTTGGAAAATAGAGGACAGTGTTAGATCATATGCCACACACCCTCCAAGTATAACTTTCACTTATCCAATCATAAATTAAAAACTTCAAGATGTATTTCTGTGGTATATATTAGGACAACTCCCCTGTCCATCACCACATGAAGTTACTAAGTTCTCACCTTGTTTTGGGAACCTGGGAAACACAATAAAAACCACATATAAAACTCAAGTTACAAACCCTTAAGGGCACCTAATAATTCCAGGAAGACTGACAAAAAGCCCTTTTAAAGCTATTCCACCTGCTAGTCTTTTCAGGTGTTTCGCAAGCTGGGATTCCTCCAAGACTGATCAACAATGCTGACAGAGTCTGTAACTTGTCCAGAGGTTGCCAAGACCTTTTCTTAAGCTTTGTTTTAAAATCTTTGTCTCTTATTCCCACATATGACAAATAAGGTCACTCCAGAAAGCAGTATAGAAGATTAGTATTACTTGAGAGTACTTTCCCCTGCCCCCTGAGCACAGGAGAACAAAATACACATCGTTGAGTCAGTGAAAAAGTGTCTATAACAAGATTTTCATAATGATAAATATTCATTAAACTATTTAAATCAGTTGTCTTTATCTTTCAAAGTTACATGGCATTTTTCACCTGTATTAGAAAACAACAAACTGGTTTTCAGGAGCAGAGGAGCCAAACTATTAGCATGATAATCAGATCAAGTAACAGGTAATTGTTTTGAGTAAGCCAAGATTGCAGCCTCTCCTACTTGTTTGGACAATATCAGAATATTGCTGATCAACAAGCAGAAAACAGTATGCACTGGCTGGCTTTCTAGAACAATTTGCAGGCTCCATAGTTTCTTGTTTTAAATGTGGTCTGGCTGACTCTTTTCTTGGATAACTGTGTAAGCCATTTTCTTCACCCGTGTCAGGACAATATCCCATTACTTACATATTCACAATATTCACAACTCAGCTTATGGTATAATGATAATGTTCTACTATTTCTGGAAATAAATAATTATACAGTTATTCTAAATTCTTCATTTCATATTTTTCTCTTTCATCTTTCTTTCCTGTTCAGTATTTTTTTGCAGCACAATTCCCTTCCTTATCTTTTTACCTGTGCATTTCCATCCTGGGATCCTTTTTTCCCCATGCCTGCACATTCTCTGAAGTTCTACTTATGTACATTCTCTGAAGTTCTACCTACTTTGTGATGCTTCTATTCCACACTGGACATTTTTCCCAAGGGATTTCTTTAATGATCATTTAATACTGGAACCTAATAAGATCTGACTAATTTTTTCATTATCAGCTTTTTGTAAATCTTAGGGAATCTTCTAATGTTTAGAGTTGGATATGCAAGGCTTCATCATTTTTAAGATGACAAATTCAACTTGGACTGAGTTTGAAAAAGAGTGTACTAAACTTACCAGGAAATGGATTAATAAAGCCATTCAATTTGTAGGTTTGGAAAACAACAAGTTATGAGGGTTGAGGAATGGGTTTTTGCAACACAATCCAGAATTCTGCTTCATACCTTGTGTAAAGCAGGGCATGCCCATAAAATAAAATAAAATATATTTATTGTAAAAATAATAAACCAAATGGCTGCCCTAGTGCATGTAAAGATCTTTGAATGCTGCCTGGATTGAAACACACATTCCCAGGAACCTAAGCTGGCTCTACATTTACATAAGGTAAAATCAGGTACCAATAATGGAGCAGAGCAGTCAAGTTCTCTATGGCACCTGGCTCACCTTACTTTGCTTCTGCTGCTCAACTGGTTCACATATATCTGGTCATCTGCAGCATGAGCCTGATGTGGGATGACAGCAGCCACAGTGCATGCAGATTGCATAAAAGACTTGACAGTAGAGACAATAACTGTATTAACTGTGAAATTTACACCCAAATTAGTATTTAAAACTGAAGGAAATTATCTTGTGGACCAATTATTACATACTAGATCATTAACATGGTCACAAATCATATTTTTCATATTTTTTGTATATTGTTACAGTACTACTAATCTAGCTACCTCCCATATAAACCTACACCAACACATACTGCCAATTTATTTTAAAACAACATCGGTTTTCCCCCTTGCCTGACCTCTATCTACCTCTCAGGCACAACCACCATCACACCTGGAACAGCCACAAACGAATGTAATAGCCATCAAACACAAATTAAAGGTACTTTAACATTGTGTATTACAATGAATACAAACTTTGAAAAAATAGGAAATAGTGAAACTTTTTTTTTTCCATTTAACCTAGCTGGAAAAAAATTAATGTAGGCAACTTTGTAATGGGTAGATTCTGAGCAGTCTTTTCAGGAAAGCCTTCTTTGTCAGAGCAAAGGGTATACAGAAAAGACATAGGCAATGTTTGAAGAGACTCTTTAAAGGTCCCTTCCAACCCAAACCATCCTGAGATTCCATGGCATAGTCAGCACTGTCACCACTGCTGTATAGAAACACCCTAGGCTTGTGATTGGCTGGTGAGTGTGAAATTGGACAGGGAGGAGCCCCTGCACCCTGCTCCTGCCTCCTTTCCTCAGTCTCATCTGAAACAGGAGAACAGACTCCAGGACCCCCACGTCTGACTCAGTGCACTCATTTTTACATGGACTGAATTAACTGTGAAATTTACACCCAAATTAGTATTTAAAATGAGTGGATAGCATTTAAATGAGTGGATAGATTTCTCCAAACCCTGATATCCATGAATCACATACAGACGCTGATGTAACAGTGAGAGGGTGTGCCTGGAATTATTAAAAGGGGACCAAATGACAAGAAGAAGACAGGTGAAACTGCTAGAACTCCATTTAGATAACTGCAAAGAAATATGCATCTCGTGGAACTTCTTCCATTAGAAAGACAAAGAGACCAAGCACACAAGTAAAGCTGCTCCTTTACAAGCCTCCTATCAAGCAGAAGGAAGAAATAAAAGGAAAATAATTTGTCGACCTGAAAGACAGGGAGACAGGTTGTCCAAGTTATGTGTCAGGTCACAAATGGGCAGAAGGGAAGAAAAAAGAAGTTGGGATACCATCTCAAAATCACAGAAATCACACGGGCAGGCTCTCACTTTCTCTCTCCTTTTAATAACTGTTTCAGCTGCAACAACTACTACATCCTAAAATCCCAAATTACTCCTGGCCATTGCTGTAGAGCAAGTGAGAAGGGCCTTTACATAGCAAAAAGATTAATTTTAGAAAATGACTCAATAAACAAAGTTTATGTCTTTTTGAGAGAAAAAAGGTGATAGACTGCATTAAACTGATCCAGGCAGTTCTTCTTTACTGAAGAATTCAAGATGGCACGAGGATGAGCCAGCAACCTACATACAAAGAAAAAAGCCATCTGAATGTCTATTATAGATGTACTCCTTTACTAGGGGAAAAAAAAATATTTGGCTGCCTAACAGGCTTTTTAATGGGCTACTTTCAGAGGAAGACATATTTTTCATTACATGATTCCTGGTTAAAGTGGTTTTTGAATAAATGAGTTTCAATATTATTAAACCACAAGAGACACGTGCTTGAGCATTACATTGTTCATGCTCACAAGCAAACTCAGTCAAGTATCACTTTTCCAAAAAATGTAGTCATTCTAAAAACACATAGAGGACTCCAATAAGGACCTGAACTGTCATAATGTATTGAAATCTAAGAGTTTGGAAACAAATTTTATTGAATTTCATAAATACTTCGGTAAGTTTGTTTTCTTTCTTCATTAAGTAATGCTTAAAGACAGGTATGGACAAGCTAGAGTTTCTGTTACACAACAGCAAGCTCTCATGATAAACTTGATTACAATAACCCTTTCAGCAGTGAACTTCCTCCTCAGCTTTTTTCTTTCAAATAAAAGCCTCACCCTTGCTTCTTTTCATTCCGCACTACTTTCTACCCTGAACAAGTACTGCATGCACCTGCTAAAATGCACAAAAAATACAGAGTTAGGCAGAGAAAAAAGCCCCTCTGATGGATACACACCCACTCCAAAAAACCTTAAGATTATAAGGTATCTCAAAACACCAGCAGAACAAAGCAGGAATCCCTCCTTGTTTGGGAAAGTAAGTGCAGCACAGCTGATTAGCAGAATTTGTATAGATAGAATTTTATCCCTCTCAAAAGATTTTTTTTTTAATAAATAAGAATTAACACCTTCTGTCTGAATTTGAATTCTTTAAATAGTTACCACTGAAAACAAGAAATAAAAAATCATATGGCAATTAAGGTAATTCAAATTTCAGTCAGGAAAAGAGGCTCTTACACATTAGACCTGGAATGTTTTGAGAAGAAGACTTCAGCAAACAAAGGAACATGTCTAAAAGCCGGTCTGATGGATAAGCTTTCAGGGAAACAGAAAGCTGTTAACATTCCTGTCCAAACTCTCCAAGAGCAAACAGCAAATATTTTGACCTGTATTTATGAGTTCATGAACAGATTTAGTCAGGAATTACTCTGTCTGAATCAGACCCAAACTAAAATATATATATGCAATCCACCAAAATTCTAAGTATTATGTACATGTCCACAAGTCAGCAGTTTCCTAAGAGCTGTGTGATGACTTGAAGACATGTGCTTTAGCCAGTAGCAGATTATTAAGGGATACAAAATCCTTTCAAAAAGCCAGTGTGGAAAAAAAAAAATACAGGCACCATTTTACAGCATTTGGAAAATCATCAGGTTTCTTCATGACTGTGGCACAAACCCACCCCAGTCCCTCAGGCAGGTGTCTTTGTCCCAGTTTTCCACCTTGGGACAGAGCTGCACAACACCAGCCCTGAGAGCCCAGCCCAGAAGCAGTCTTGTGACCAGGGGGAATGATCAGCATCAAAGGAGGAGAAAGGACCAAATATTCTGCAACTGAGTTGGTTTCACGTGGCTTGTACTAATGCAGGCTTGAACTCCATATTAAATGAGGAAAAGGAAAAGATTCCAAGCAGCTCCCTACTTCCTGCATACTGAACTCAAGACGCTACCTCGCTTTAGAACCAATATGAGATGAAATTGTAACGACTACACCCTAGAGCATTTATACAGTCTCAGCTAAATGCACATTCTCTTCAGTAATTCCTAAATTTCATATGGTCAATTGTAAAACTTTAATCAGCATTCAAAGAAATGAAAAGAAGATAGAGTATTAACTTAATCTGTTCACAAATCAGGACCTGTACTTGCTGTTAGGGCCAAAAGAAGACTGCACAGAACCGAGGACTGCTTAAAAATATTAAGGGTAAAGTGCAAAACCCCTTGAGCTGTGGTCCCCGTCAGCCCAGGAGCTCCCCCATGACCTAGAATTTATTTATTCTTACATGGCTTTTCATGTTTCTCTTCTCGCTACATTCCTAGGCCAGGCTTCTTGCAAGTGTTCCTGCTTCCTCCTGGCATTGGGATCATCACTACTACTCAACAGTAAGGAATTTTACATTGTGAGTTATTAAACAAGCAATTCCTTTATAGTTCCTCCATCAAAACAAACCAAAAGGTCACTAGAAAAATACAAGCTATTTTTCAAATAGCAAAGTTTTGCTTAAGAAAAATGTGTCATATTTACTGCTTAGAATTCTTTGGTGTAGGCTAGACATACCCCTTTTATGCAATGATTTTGTGTACTTTTACCATTTAATCATTCCTCAACATTTTTCAAGTTGAATAAGAAACACCCTGAGATCTGTAAATGTGAAACTTTATCAGACCATATTTAGTTCACTTAACTTAAAGGCTTGAACTATGACTTTTATTTAAAAGAGTTTTTCTAAGATAACTAGTTAATGAAAAATGAAGTTTTACGATCTTTAAAAAAGTCTCCCCAGAACACAAAACCCACAAACTGAAAGCTAAACTGAAACCCCAGAACAAAAAAAAAAAAAAGTGACTGTACCACATCAATCAAAATAATCTATTTAGCCTTGCACCCAGAAGCGAGCAAGCAAAATGTGCAGGGAGAAATTTAAGAACCAAGCAAGCCACAACACTACCAAACATCTGTCCAGCTTTGTACCTTTTGTGGCTGACTCAGCAGTGAGATCTCACTATTCTTTTGTTTCCAATCTCTATTCCTCCATGACATTTGTACAGTCAGCATCTGGCCCTTTTAACATCCAGAGCATCATTTAAGGCAAGGAATTTCACCAGTTACCCACAAAACATATGAAGCCACATCTGCTGCTGTTTGATTCTGAACCTGTAAACCAGCAACCTCTGCTGACACCTCCCAGTCCTTGAATTGGAAGAGACATTGAACAATTGCCTCCTGAACATGTTCTACAAACTACCACCACATCTTCCTCTTAGTCACCTCTTCTTTAGGTTAAAAGATAAGTAGATAATATTAATTTTTTCTGGTGAGAAAGTTGTCTCTCCTTGATAATGCCTGTTGTGATTCTGTACTCTCAGTTCTTCTGCAACAAAAGGAAGGGTAAGAAAAGCAAAACAATCAAATCTCTGTATAGTATTTAAGATACAGTACATTATAGATTCATACATTAACATAAATTTTTTTCATCTCCATTCTTCATTAGATGTCAGGAATTATTAGAAAATAACTTTAATGTAGCTGGTCTATAACAACTGTGTGTTCAAAAACTGCATCATAAAGGGATTACAGAAACCTGTATCATTAAAATCACACAGGTATTTAAACTAAGGCTGCTACCTGAACATAGCAGCATTGATAACACCAGCTTTCAGAGAACACTGCAAACAAATTTTTCTTTACTTAATATTATTTTTTCCACCTAGAATAAAGATATTCCTGTTAGCTGTTGGACAAGAATGAAGTCTGAGAAATTTCAAGCACTATTTCTCCATCTGTGTTCACCTAACTATGAAGCTACAAGATTATATATCTCAGTAGATGCAACAAGGGGAATATTTGACTTGTTCCAAACTGCTCACACAGAATCTGGAATTTTATTAAGGAAAAAAAAAAGAGGAAAAGCGAAAAAAACCAAAGACTCAACAGAATGATGAAAACTTAGGAACTTGCAGGTATACCTTTGTTTACGCTGGATTTTTTTTCAAAATTATCATTCTTCTTTGAAAATTCCTTCTGCCTGTGTAAGTAATCTTTGCATGTATCAGCAATATGCATTTTACTTTTTCCTACATGGTTTATTAATCAAAAATGGTCAGCAGACCATTTTATTTTAAAACCCATCTTCAGACTAGAAAATTATTTAACTTGCTACTAGCATAGCATTGTTATCATCTGCCAAATAAGCAACACTAAAACAGTCACCAAACATTATAAATCATTTCCACAACAACAATTTCAGTACAATGTCCTCACACAAAATTCACAATACAAAAGTATACAGAGAATTTCACTCCTTAGACAATGGGACAAGAAACATAAAGCCTTAGAACAGTGATTCACTTCACCTGTCCCTCCTAGAAGAGTACTATAATTAGGAGACTAAGTCCACACCCACAACTAAAGAAACACCAGCACTTATGAAATACTCTACAGTTTATGAACTTCTATTCACATACTCAAACTCTGTAATGAAGCAAATTCTAATCCTTTGCTTTTAAGTTGATGAAATTACAGTACCATAAATAGCATCTTTGATATAAAACATTAAAAAAGAATGAACTATCATTTGCGGTATGAAAGCACTCAGCCACATTCCATTCAATTTAGGGTACAAACCAAGGAATTACAGGAGAAAACTGAAGGGACGCATTAGCCTGAAGAGCAAGACAAGTACCTATATTTTTAGTGATGCTAAAAACAGTCATAGTGAGATTTCCATGGATCTTCAGTGGTCAATATTACAGTTTCATATTAAATTATGCCTTGATCTATGAGCAGAGCACTCGAGAGATTTCCAAGTAGCACCATCCCCTCTGCTTTTCCCTGAGCACTTCATGATTCAAGGATAGAACTCATTCTTCCCTGTAGTGCAATGGGGGTCACCAGTGATCTTTTATTATGAGAAGATTATTAATTCTTTCAGTTTGAAAAGAATGATGAAAAAGTCCTTAGGCTTTGTTTTCAAGCTTTGCAAACTTGCACAGACCTCCAGAAGAGCTGAGTGCAGGCAAGAAGAGAGAAGTATCAGTACTCTGATAACAGTCCCTCTGCTAATTTCTATCCTTCCTTGCTATCGAGATTTATGTGACCTAATGAAAATACTCAGTAAGTGAGAGAGCAGATACTTTTCAAAGCTTCCCAGGGAAGATCCTATCTAAGTTTATACACTTCAAACACAGTAAAATATCTGTGATATGCTTCTGACTGCAGGAAACAAAACAAAAGCAGCTCAAGGTATCTAAACCAAAATGCAAACAAGTGTTTCCAATGTGAATAAGCCAAGCAATACACTTAGATACAGGAGAGATAGTTTCCTTGTGTTATTAGGTACTGTAAATCAAAGAATTAGTTTTCAATAAACCCATAACACTGATGCTACTTCTGGTCAGAACACAGATAAATTATTCAACCAATCCCAGCAGCATATTTTACAAGAACCCCCTCACACTTTGTAACAACCTGGTAGAGATTATTAGAAATTAATGGGGATTGAATGCCAAATTATTTCTAAAATTGAGCCATTGTGCTCAAAAGCTAAGGACTAGCCAATTCCTGCTTTTGCCTGTATATGGCAGGTCAAATCACAGAGCAACTGTCTTTCCTTAATCCATGAGAAACCCTCAATTTTTATGTTTTCCTCCAGGCTACCTGACAGTTCTTCTGCCCCCAACATTCACAGGGAAATCAAAATCAGGAGGCGTCTTAAATTACTTAAACTTTTCAGCCAAATTTACAAAACAAAATGGCTTTTACTATGCTTGAACAAAGCTGAATTGATTCACATACATTTTTGTGGCACATCCCCATGTAATTCAAAGCAGCTTTGCTGAGCTACTGAGTTGTTGGGCGGTCACAGGGCACAAAGTGTTTATGTGGTACAAGTATTAACAATCATATTCTGATTGTAATATTGCCTGTAATGAAGAGAATGAGAGAAAGAATACAAATGTGAGGCTCCATATCTGTAACCCATCTGCAGTAGTGAAACTCTGCAACATATAATCCTATTGTAACATAAATGATTAACACTACATGTCATTTATAATGTGGAAGACAAGTCCCACATGGGGTAGTACTGCACAAGGATATAAGTCCTGAGTTTAAAACTTTTTCTCAAGTAGACCTTGCCAAATACAGTCCTGTAGGTCACTACATTCCCAGACAGATCTGCCATACTCCTCTTTTTATTGTGGGATAATTGGATAAAGTGAAAATCACCAAAAAAAGATACTCCTTTTTGAAGCAAGGGGAGGCATTTGACTGCACTGCTCAGAGACATATCCTAGATAAAAAAAAGAGACAAGAAACTACAGATATTCTGCAATGAAACACAATGTAAAGGTGGTTAAGTTGTAAGCACCAGGGAAACTTAAAACCCAAACAACCCAAAAATCTTGAATTTCAATGCCACAGGTAAATAGGTATGTCACGAAATAGGAAGAAAAGCAAGACTGTGCTATAACTAGAAAAAGAATACGAATCCATTGCATTCAAATCACATGTAAGGAAGAGAAAAATTATGTCTGCAAAAAAGTAAACCACTATCTGATAAAATGGAGTATTTTACAAAGGAGAGGCCCAGATAATTTACACACAAGAAGCTTCAAGGAAATAACTGAGGAGTTCTCTGAAAAACAAATGTTGTTTTTTAAATAATCTTAAGAAATTCTAAACATCAAAGGGCTCTCCACTTTAATATGCAGTATTTAAAAAAATGTAAAAGGGGAGATTCAGGAACTGTAGAATGATTAGCTTGGCATGGATCCTGAACAAATTAATACTATGGCAATGGGAATAACAGAAGCTAAAAATATCCTGTCAGTCAAGCAACCTTTGTAAGGTCAGGAGAGGAGAGAGTGGACTGAAGCTCCAGCTCCCATAAGAAGCTGATCTGAAAACCCTTTTCCTTTTTCACAGTAAAGTTAAAGGGGAACCAAATCAAAATTACCACTAAGTCTCACTGGAAGAACCTAACTCATACTTTAATCAAAACCCAAGAGCTGCTCTGCAGGAAAGAGCATCATGAAGAACAAAGCTGCAAAACAGAAGCATGCTGGATTTGCTAGCAAAGGAACAGCCTGGCAAACTCATCTCAGAAATCAGATCTCTCATATCATCATCAGAAGTGAGACTGAAGCTGACACAGAAAAATGGGTGACAGAAGGATTAGTGCTAAAGAAACATGGATACCAAAGTGCTGCCAAGAATAAAACCAGGCAACATTTTAAAAAATGGAAGAGAAGAACAAAAAGAAAATACAAACTACAGAAAACTGTAAAAGAAGAAACAAAAGAGTTGGAAAGTTTCCAGGCAGAATAGAGAAGAATGATCATCTCTCACATTCTTCAGGGAAACCTTTCATTCCTAAATAAAAGAGGAAAGAAATTTACTAATCCAAGCTAGGGAGGGTGTGTGTGTAAATGCATAAGAGCAAGGTATGTACTCCTCCAACACAAATAAAATAAAGCCAAAGCATCATACAGAACAAAACACTTCATGCTCCACTGGCATATTCTCAAAAGAGCTGAAGACTTCCAGTCTACTTTATAAATACATTGTAACATCTACTTCAACACCTATCACAGGACACCATTAGGGAAGGAAAGCCTTGCATGAATTATAGAGCACAAACATTTGTTTTCAAACTGTTCAATTTTCCATCAAAGCCAACATCAGTTCATAATGGAGCATTAATTAAAAGTCCTTATTTAAATGAACATGACTGAGCTGCCCAGAGCTACTGGTCTAATCCAGCACAGAAAGAAACATAATTTTAATGTAGAATGATAAGCAATTAAACCTGAAAGAGACAAGGTATCAGCAAGAAGGTAAGAACAATAAGCTTTCCAGTTAAGTGGGATAAAAGGGAAAAAAATCATGGCATGTGATTTTGAGTTTCATGACTCATTTCTCTTGTCCACAACAGTGATTTATGACTAGTGGAGTATATTTCTGCTGCTTTACCAGGATGCATTCAAGAATTTTCCACAGGCAAAGGTAAGGAAGAATGCTAACATCATTCTCAGCTGGAAGTTTGGAAAGTGTTTCTGTATCATGGAAAATTCTGAGGAGTAACACCAGGAGTCATTTCAGAATCAAGATATCCAGGGATGGAAATAGGCATATTAGAGCAGAATTCAAACTAAACAGTGCTTCTGTTAATCTAAGCTGGAAGTTGCATGTGTAAAAAGAAACAAAAAAAAGCTATACTAAGACAATCAAAAAGTAGTATAGATGGTAATTTTATCATGCTGGCAAGTTCAAATCTTTTTAAGAGAGTACATTCCTTGTTACAGGCAGCAATACTCCGGATTATACAAAACAACAAACAAAAACATGAAAAAAGAGAGGATGGAATTGAATTACAGAACAAAAAAGGAAGAATTTTTAAGATACAGATTCCTAGGCAGCAAGGTGTTTCAACAACACTGTCAACACTAAAACATTCAGTGTCCTTGTAAAACCTGTGGATTTAGAATTGTGCAGCTACTTCCACCTAAGAGAAAGGGAAGGGGAAGGGGGAATGGAGAAAGGCTTCTAGAAAGAAGCCATTCTGTGACCACACTCCAGGGCAGAAGAAGTGGCAAGGATAATTCAGGAAATACCCATTCTTTTTGTCTTCAGGGACAAGGTGGTAGACAGGTCTGAACAGAATTCAACTAACCCACCAAGCTCAACTTCCTCCAGGCCCCCCCCATCACTGGGGAAAGAAAAAAGAGATTCTTAACTCATTTCTTCCTAAAGTTTTCTTTTAAATTTGGAGAAGAGATTGAGAGAAGGGAACTTCTCTGAGGTCCCACATCATGCGCCTTGCCAAGTCCAGATACTTGAGCATCCAGAGACAATCACTTGCAAAGCTCTTTAGCACAAGAAGATCTGAAAGATGCTTATGAGACTACACCTATCCTGCTGCACACAGCACATACTCCAAAGTGACGTGGTTGTTATCTTCAGTACTTTAGTAAATCACGTTGCCCAACATCCATGGGAGTGACCTGCTTACCTATATATACACATAATTTAAATTTGTGTGTGCATGAAGAATGTGAGAATCAACGCATTACTTTTGGACATTAAAAAAAACTTCACTTACAATGCATTAAAGGTAAAATACACTGAAAAATAGTGTGTTTTATAAAAGTAATGAGAGCTAAAGGTAAATTTGAGGAAGGAAAGCATAACCAACTTTTAAGCCCAAGAAAATAATACTTGAGAGATAATTTGGTATATAATCCCAAGTCAAAAATGCATGGCAAGACAGACCTATGGCAAAGACAACTTGTTGACAGCTCAAGGCAAAAGGGATGCTTTAATCAATTTTGTATAAGAATCAAGATAAATCCTTAAAAGCAAAGTGGAGGATGTGTATCTTAAAAATATATCCCTACTTCACGCAGAAATAAAAGAGGGAATTTGTGTGCAGACAGATTATATCAATAAAATAATATAAGTTGAAAACAAATTATTCAGTGAACTTTATATATACTAATAATAATTTACAAACACATTTTAACTCCTATACTAATGAGTTTTAAAAGAAATAGATATCCCAAAATTCTAGATATCCTATGTGCATTAAAAAGGGAAAAAAGGTGACTTCCACCCAAAGCAGAAAAGATGACTGCACTTATCAAAGATGTATTGGGTACTGGCACAAGCCTTAGGATGAGCAGAGATCTACTGTAGTTAATTTGCAAACACAAGGAAAAAAAACCTTCACCTCCTGCACAGAACAAAACCAAACACTTATATATATTATTTTTCTTTCATACATACAAAAAGATTTTAATCAAATGGAATAAGAATACTTCTTTTAGAAAAAGGAAATTTTGCTTTTCCTTTCTTGTACTGGGAAGTTAGAACTTCTGAACAAAACAGGAGAATCTTGCTGCTTGCCCTGTTAACCCTCTCACTGTACCTTTAGGTAAAACCTATTTTCCAAGGGCTAATTTCTAATATACACATGATTTAATAGAGGAAGGGATAAATAAGATTACTAATAAAGTAAGAGCTTAGAAAATTGACTTGGAACAATGGAAAGATAAATACATATGGAAGATAAACAACTAATTTTTTCTCAAAGATCTTCTATAAAGTACTTTTATCCTTCTGACAACACTTTAGAGTAGTACTTCTCTCCAGCTAGGCCCTGACACCTGTCTAACAGTTATACATCATGATTAAAGACAGTACAGAGAGCAGAAGGCTCCTCTCTCTTTATGAGACAATCATGCTCAAAGCTCCCACACTTCTGTACAGAAGTGTTCAAATATAACCATACCTTTGTGGCAGCTATTTTAAATAAAGTTCAGTTTTAGCAGAATGAAGAATTATGCCCTTCTTGTTAGCTGTTCCACCACCAAAATATGAAGGGCCTATTTGCCACCTACACTGAAAAGGTGGAACAGAATACAAGGCATTCTTGAGGTTAGAAGGGACCTCTGGAGATGACACATGGAGTCCAACACCTCTGCTGAAGCAGGATCAACTGCAGCAAGCTGCTCAAGACTGTGTCCCATCAGGTTTTGTCTACCTCTGAAGACAGGGACTCCACAGTGGTCCAGGGCTGCCTGTTCCAGCACTCAATCACCCTTAAACAGTGAAAGAGTTTAATATTCAAATGGAATTTCCTGTTTTTCAGTTTGTGCCCTGTATTTCAGTTAGGTACTTTCCTTCCACTGCACACCACCAAGAGGAAAGCCCAATGCCATCCTCACTCCTCCCTGACAGACATTTATACACATTACTGACATTGCCCCCAGCCTTCCCTCCTCAGTGATAAACTCCCAGCTCTCAGCCTCTCCTTGTACAGCAAATACTGCAATCACCTCTAACTGCTAAATAGGATGCAACACAAGGAAAAACTGTCAGTGATACAGACTCCACTCCTAAATACACAACAGAGAAATTTATCACAGACGGGAAGCCTGAAACTTGTCCCATTCCTTGCATATGGAAAACAATTACTAAGTGACAAGTTATAAAAATCCCTTTGTGCATGTACACATACACATGCCATTACACAGAAAGTAGGTGACTCACTTCATAATAACGTTGCATTTACTTTTCTAAGACCTGTAACAACTTCAACCTTGCACAAATTCAGCATATTTTGAGTGTGTGGGAAATTGTTACTAAAAAAAGCCTTAAAGCCCCTGAGAATATTTATATACAAGATGAGCCTCATCAAGTTAGGCGTCATCTGCACTTAACTGATAAAGTGATATTTAGTATGATTCAAATCCTTCAAGTTACTACAACAAAATTACTTCTTGATTCAAATTTGGGATGCAAAGGACACAACTAAATGCACTAAAAATCTGTTCAAAATTAAAAAGGAGACATATGGAATAGTCCTGTCAGTTATCAATATTTTGGAACATGTTTGCAGCTTATATTTACCAGACTTGAAGTACAACAAATAATGGCATTAGAGCAACTTACATACCTGGTTATAACAGCCATAATATCATAAAGGTTTTTAAGATAATTGTCTACAAAATATTCAATACAGAGCAAAGCAGAAAAGAATGTAAGCTATATTTTCAGAATGGAATATTACAGAATCTCATTTCCTGCTCCAGGACAATAAGCTCATCTCCTGAATTTCACAAAACTCAGATGCCAAAACTAGACACAGTAAGACATTGGTAATCTCAGTGCTGCAGTGAGAAACATGAGATGTAGGAAAGAGCTAGTAAGGATTTTGCAATTATCAGCCTCATGATGTAGTAAAAAAACCATTAAAACTAAATACAACTGAGTATATGCCTTACTAAAGTAACATTGAAGGTAGAGTAAGGAACAAGGAGCAGATATTTCTAAAAAGAGGAAGCCATAATAATAATGGAGTGGCTAGAAAACAAATGGTACAGTAAGCCTACAGAACTACACCTATATATCTCAGCGAAAACACAGTTAAGAGATTACCTGGTTAGTGTGCATATCTACTAATGCTTTGGAAATGAAGGGAGTAGCCCTATCCTAAAAGGAAACAGTAGGATCCTCCAAAGGAAACTCATCTCCTCTCGGTGAACCAGTTCTCCCACTTTCAGGTATGCTACAAGCTTTACGGTTGCAATTCACAAAATAAAAACTCATGCAGAAGATGAAGGCAAAGAAGGACAAAGACTTAAAACCAAGTTTATACTCATATTTCAACCTAACATATTTTCTGTTAAGGAAATTTCTAAGACAAAGAAATCAAAAGCTTTTATATTAAATTTATCTCCTGATTTTTAGAAGTTGAGGTAATAATTCTCATTTATCCAGACAGGAAAGCAGTAACACAAACCCAAAAATGCTAAAACTTCTGAAGGGTCACAAGCCCTGAACAACTCATGACCTGCTGAATATAAGCTACATATTGGAGAATGTTAATGTTACTTGCAACATCATCATGAGGGCTTGGCAGAATTGCTGCTTTCTGTTCTTAAAAGCTAAGATTTTATTTGCACACTTCAAAATTCCGTAATAAATTTTTATCTGCAACAGAAATGTCATTGGGCAATTGTTACAATACATAAGAATCTTAACAAGGGAAACTAAATTTCACTCAAGACTGTCCATTACTATTCAGTTCCTAGAAGAGCTGTATTCCCTTACATAGATTTTAGGTTTGATATATTTCAATCAGTACAGCAAGGAACAGAACAAGAGATAGCATCTAAACCATATTTTATTAAAAGAATATGGAATTGCAAAAAAATTCAATAGCTATTTCAGATAAGCACCAAAAGGGATAATATATGGCCATTACACTTGAAGCTTAATCCTGTTTCTGAGTGTTTTGAGAGCAGTTCTGAATACCCTTTTCTCCACAAGTACTTATTGATTTCATTTTAACTTAGGTAATCAGTATAATAAGACTGGTTAAAGATTAAAGCACTCCAAGTCACAGAGTGCGCTAGGTTCTGCCAGGCTCCAATACTGTGAAACATGAACTGTATTATATAACAATAGATTTAATCAATTTACTAGTACAGTGACCAAAATAATTAAAATATCACTAAATAACTAGGTTTTGGTTGGGGTTTTTTTAACTTTTCCTTTAAGAAAAACATTACCTCTACACAAAAGATCTTAAGATCAAGTCCACATAACTTCATTTTCTCTGGAAAATGCTGGAAAACATTCATATATGGAATATGCCCTTCAACAACAAACCTGCATTAAAAAAAAAAAAAAAGACCAAATCAAAATAATATATAAGGTAACAAATAATTATGTTTATTATAAAATTAATATACAAATCACCTTTTGATTTGAAATAACACCAGTATTATGCTACCTAAGCAATTCAACCTGAAGTTACACACTGGAAATGTCCACAGAACAAAAACCAGTTCAATCATTTAACAGGCTTTTAAGTTCAAGCTGAGATGTGACTGACAAATGATAACATTATGGCAGTAAGCATACAATCAACAAGCTTACATGGAGTTTGTTCTACACATTCTTCAACTACTGCATTTCTTGAACTGCTTTAAGCCTCCTTTGAATGGCATGATTTTTTTTCAAAATTCTCAAGCTTTAAGTAAGTTTTACTTTTAAACCACAGACTTTCTGCTGGAGAAGTTTGAATTGGATAACACGATAGGGAAGAAAATCACAGAATGATGAGCGGATACACAGAACTGAAGCCACATTACTTACATTTCTATGATGGTACTTTTCAAAAACAGGATTACTGAGGGATAAATAGAAATTGTTTTGTATACTAATAAATAAAAATAGTTTCATTCTTATTTGCACACAAATAATGCATCTTTGTTGTTAAAAACTGGTTTTGGTAAGTGGTTGACAGTATTATTTGATATTTTTCTTGAAAACACACACACATATATATGTAAAAGACGAGACTTAAGAACAGATACCAATAAAAAGCCACCACTACGCCAAACCCCTCCTCTTATCCAGCATCTTAGCAGACACCCACAATAGGACAAGCAAGCATTGAACAAGCACAAATCCTCACAAGGCAACACACCCATTCCACACTAAGGCACACTGGTAGTCTCCCATAGGACTAAGCTAGAAACGCCTTCCCATCTCCTCTTCTCCAAACCAATTTTGTTAAAAGAGTACATTAAACCTGAATAAGTTAACATTACAGAGAAGACTCTAATAATCAGGACTGAAAACAATTTTCTTCCCTGCTGATGAGTGTTATCTCTCTGATCTTGCTACATAGATTAGTAACTTCTAGATCTACAAATATTTAATGTCCCTTCTGAGCCTACAGCAATTCACAAGCTCACCTGCTATCTCCCTGTTCTGTGCCTCATCACTATTTGTTCCATGTTATGTAGTGTGTATCTACTGAAGTTGACTAAAATTCTGTTTAAAGCTAGTTACTGCAAAATTTACAGTTACAGTCTACTTTTTTGTCTACTTTTTTTTTAACCAGTCTTATCTGAATGTTCAGTTTAATTGAAAAAAATTAGTTAAACCCAGGATTAAAATAAAAAAGTGCATTTCATGATTGAAACTGTCTCAAATAGTTAGAATAATTTATAATGATTCCTGAAAAATAACAGCAATATGAAAAATCATATTGCCCAACAGCCTTTGTTCCAAAGCTCTGCTTATTAGTCTTTTAAGTGAAGAAGTAACAGGTGGTGCACAGTCCTTTCTAATCAAATGGTGTAATGATCATTTTGCTAGTGAAATTTCAGTAGCTTTCCTCAAGCAGCAGCAACAGCATTTCCCCCCCCGAGTGGAGATGCGCGCTGAGCTCTCATGAGGGCGCTCTCCAAAGCAGCCCCCCCTCCACTGCTGGTCCTTGCCACCCTGCCTGACCTGCTGAGCAGCTGGCACATCTGCTCCTTAGCTCCTTTTAGCCATCCACTACACTGAGGAACATAAGCTTCAGGTACGGTTTCACAAAGTTGATTGAGCCAAACTAAAAGCTCAACACAACTAGCAGGATCTCCCTCCTTGTGAACCAGCCATGAGCTGCTGTTGCTGGTCTCTTCCCCAAACCCAAATCACAAGAGCAGCAGAAAACCACCTGTTACCCTTTGCTAGCAAGGTTTCTTTCATCATCTAACAACTGTAGAGAAGCTCACAGATGGCTCTGCAAGTGACACAGTTGCCAGAGGGAAGGGGGGACATGACACAGGCAGGAGTAGAGGGAAGCAGGACCTTCCCCTTTCAGCAGCAGTGATGCATTACTGGCTCAGCTGATGATAAGCTTTGGCTGACACACGCTAAGGCACAGTCACACCATCAGCTGTCAGACATGAAGGCCTGGAACCAAGGCACTGAGAGCAGCAAACGCCTGAGCCAGCAGAGCAGCAGCTGGAAGCGCACAGAATCAGGACCTTGTCTCGGGTGTGGTGTGGTGGTGATGTAGGCAAACCACCCTCACAGCTTGCTGCCTCTGAGATGGGAATGAATCCCACCCTCCTTCAGTCCCCCGCCACACATTCCTCCTTGCTGACAAAAGCACTTGTGTGACTTCCCAGAGCATCAGAATGGAATTAGTCTCTTCAGGGTTTCACTCCAACAGACTCAGATGATTGCAGGAACATTACTGCCAGCACAAGGCAGAAAGGGACAGCAGTGAAGCACTAAAATGTCCAGTGAACCTTTCTTTTAAAAATTTATCTTCTCTAGATCTACTTCTTTCACCTAATAAACCATAAACCACATGAATGCTAGCATCCATGGCAAGAGAAAGAACAGGAATGTTTATGCAAGACCATGGCACCAAGAACTTGGAGCAGATTAAACTGATGCTGGAACCCCATCCCTGCACTGCAAGAGACAAGCAGTGTCCACCAAAATATTTTTTTTTAAAAAAAGTTTTCACTAATTTGGTTGTACCAAGTCAAAGCACTGCAACTGTTTAAAAGTAATATCTTTTCTATCTTAAAATTATTGTCTCCAGAAAAAAAAAAAAAAAAAAGAATGCTCTTTCTTCTCAGGTTAAAAGTTGTTTTTACATTCTAAAAATACAGCACAAATACCCTGTTGTGAATAGAATGTGCTGATGATGCAAATTTTAACACTTATTCCAGAAGTATAAATTTGGAATAGCACTTCAGAACAGTTTCTTTTGTCTGCTGCTCCTCCAAACCTTTCATTTAACAGACAGATGGTCAAAACACCTGTAGGACTATGTTCTGTCAGGGAAGTGCTTGAAAACTTGGCTGGCAGATGCAGTACACAGTCCATGTTCTTTTAATTACAGCAGCAACATACATTAATAAGGCCCAAGTATGAAAAAAATCCTCGGTCCTCAGCATGCTAGAAGGAAGTGATGCATTTGTTAAAGCCACAGTAATGCCACAAACTGATTATAAGTTTAGTCTTGCCAGCACAATTAGGTATAATCTCATATGAAAGGCATTATTTCACAGAATCTCAAAAGTCTAGCATCTTGAACAAAACCTAACTACTTTATTATTTAGATGAATAATACACATCATATGGAATATTGTAAGACTGTTAGCGATGGAAAAAGATTTAATGCGTAACGTAGACATGAGCAGAAATGCTGTTGAAAGTGTTATTTTTAAACCAAAATGTTCCTGTCAGAGGAGGTAATTGTAGTGTTTTTCTGCTAAGTGTGTCAAGTAGCAAGGAGGAGTGTATTTTTGGTGTTGTAAATCCTTTAAAAGCTGGCAGATTGCCCGACTGTAGTGCCTAAGCATGTATCACAAGGGAGGAGTGGTAGTCAGCTGACTTCAGGGTACAGAGAAAACCAAACTGAGGAAAAAACAAGGCAGAACTTTAAACAGAACTCTAATTCAGCTGGTTTAAATAAAACAATTTGCCTACAAAGACTTAAAAGGTAATGCTGAATACTTAATGCTTTCTCCGCATAGTTTTCATCTTCAGTCTGTCGTTATTTTGTATCTTAATGCATGCAAAAATGTGAACATTGTCTGATTTTTTAAACTTAAATATTCAGAAGTCAGAAAACAAGTATTTTATGGTAGTTCATGCAATTTAAAATTCTTTCTACTTCTTCATCAAACTTGTTGAAAGGCAAAGACCTTAAGGGTAGGGAGGGAAGCATGATAACGTAATTACAGTCTTATATAACTATCATATCATGGTAAAACTTTGCAATACAAATAACATTCTTTTAAACTTCACTTTCTGTACTTCATCCAGTTAATATGTTCAGTGCATTTAAATTTACAGAATCATTGTGATTTATACAATCTTATACACATAAATTGTATCTAATTACATTATATATTCTCATTCAAATAATCTTATTTCAATTTCCAATTATTAGTTTTAGATTATGCCATTCTGTGCTACATTTGCTACTTGATTTTTAAAATCCTTTTCCAACCTTTTTACTGCTTTCATGTTTTCTCTAAATCCATTCAAGTGTGCTCATCTCTTAAGGATATTAGTCCAAAGGATAGTCTCCAGGTTCTTTTTCCAGGATCTTTTCTGCAGTCTCCAATTTTTAATGTGCCAAACACAATAATTTACCATTCATATGCAAACAAAACTATCTATCTTCCCTCTTGACAGCTGACTTCAGCAGTTATTGTTTGGTTGGGTTTTCTTCCAACCACACCATTGTACTAAGAGAGAAACATGTGAAGATGTCTTTGCCTGGTATGAGCCAACAATGCTTCCAGAGACAGTTTCCAAGGTACAATAACCAAAGAATATATATTTAATTATTAATTTTTCTCTCCAAACAGAATGGGGTAACTAATAATTTTTTAGTGTGAACCAGTTGCTCTGTCCCAGAAATTGTAATTTATTACCTGGATTTTTGCCATATACAAACATTATCAGACAGGTTTTACATTATATATTTGCTAATCATTAACAAAACTACAGAGTATGTTATGGTAGTTCTGACTCATACAGAATTTCCTAAGGAAGAAGGTAGCCAGTAAAAATCTTGCTATTGAACACTACTTTTGAGTTCTACTATTTCTTAATCTACTCAATAAATACTTTTGTATTGCAGGATATTAGTTTGAATTCTGAATATTATAGCATTTTAATGAAAATTTTACAAGCATCTTTTATGCAATAGCATATCCAGTTATGCAAATATGGAATGGTTTGTGCAATTCTGATCAATGAAGGCAACAGCCACCCCTAAAGTAAAATCAAAGCGTTAAATTGTTTTGCATAGAAATTGATTATCTAGTAGTAACTACTGTACTTCAAGACATAAAAAAAAACCCTTTTGGAAAGTAGAGGTTTTGCAAAAAAGATCCTTGAATATCCATCCCTCTTGGAAAGTTGGTACAAAGCTAGAAAAGTGCAGGTGGAACCTGGCATGCCAGGGGAGAGAGGCCATGATGGAACAGCAGAGTCTGGGGGAAAAAGCCCCTTACATTCATCACACTTTCAGCAGCTACACCAGATGTAAGCACCATAGGTAGGGGAAAATGTACCCACTGCCTTGCCTTGTAACTCACAGGTTACATATTTGAAAAATAAAAATTAAAGCACTGAACTTTAAATCAGTTTTTCCCTTACTTTGTCTGAGTTTTCAATTTGATTTGCCAATGTATTTACTTGAGTATTTCTATTCCATATATTTTGGCTGAGTAATATTTTTTCATCATCTGTTTAGAAATACTCAGTATTTCAACAGTTGTTAATAAAGGGTATCAGAATACAAAACGTTTTCCGAGGAAAATCTAGGAATTCCTGAACTTATTTAGGCCTGATTTAAGACATTTTTTGCCAACAAGAGTTGATGAATTATTTTTCATTTCTGAAGGAAAGTCCACAAGCAAAGTGTTCATGGCCTTGTAGGGGAGAGAAGGGAGCTGCATTGTCAGCAGTAGCCTGACAGTCTCCATTTAGCATCAAACCCTATTATTAGAACAATTTATTTCTACCATATTAAAAGGTATTATTCTGAACTCTCATAATTACAGATACAAAGATATGAAGACAAAATGATCTTCTTATATTAATTTCAACTCCATTGCATGAAGTTACTTTGCTGCACTTCAGATCACTGTATACTGCTGGTATTGTCTGCAGGATGACACTGATGTAAGTCCTGGAGAATGTTTAGTCATTTAATTCTGACATGCTGACAATAGCAAATATCACAGAAGTGTGGCCATACACACCTCCAGCAAGTCTTAAGAATTTTTAAAGGAGAAGGATAAAAAACTTCTCTAACTTCAAAACCTTGTTCCTTACAGGTCTTTGAAATTCACTGCAACCAACAGAGAATGTCCTCCAACAGCAGCTGCACAAATGGTTATGACAAAGGAAAGACAAGACAACTAAATATAAAGAACTTCTCACTATTACTGAGCAAATTCATATGAGGGCAATAGTACAGATCTACTTTTGAAAAAAATATTATTGTTTATAAAAGCAACAATTCTTCACTAGAGACCATTCATACCTTAAGAGCTCGGACAATGTAATTGGTTCTCTCACCCAGAGCAAAGCCAAGTAACAAAATGAAAGTGTCATTGGCATTGTCATCCTCAGTTTCTCCTTTTGGTTCTTCATTAAATACAAGCTGCCATCTACTGATCCAGAGTACACAGAGGTGCTTTCTTGGGTTTTTGTTAAAAGAAAAGAAAAAAGGCAATTGATATTATAGATACATGAACCATGCATGCAAAAATCAAGATAAAGGAACATACAAGACTTGTTCAGCAACTAGTAACATTTTGAAATCATTACTTTGAATTTTTTGCTTGTTTGTATGCTTTTCTATGAAACAGTTTAACCTCAATTTATTAATCTACCACAATATGAGAAGAGAACCTGTTACACAAAGTGCTATTCCACTTGACTAGGACATTAACTCCTGTAGAACATATAACTAGTAGTCCTTATGAGCCGGAAATACTGTTTTCCATTTGAGACTGTGAGGAAACAAGGGAAAATCTGATGCACTTAAATCAATGCCTCTGAGTTTGAGATTAAAACACAGTTTTAAACTTCAACACAGGCAAGACTTTAATGAAAAAGTCATTTACATTGCAGAAATGTTACTGATGTTAAAAGTCTGCCCTGAATCCATCTGTCCAATGAATATATAATCTCCAACTGTGGAAAAAAAGGTATTCTTCTAAAAAATTTATATAAATTCACTGTCAAAGAAATAACTTTAGAACAAGAATGCAGGAAATAGTGAAGAGGGTGGGAAAAAACCCAAATAAATTAAGACCCAAACCTCCCTACTTCCTTACTCAGGTGAATCGCTAAAAACGAAGAGAAACCGAGAGAAAAGTTTGTTTAGTAGAGTGATTTATGAGTTTGGAACCTTTTCAGCAGTGAAACCTGAGAGTTCAGGAAAAGAGGATAAAAAAAAAATAAAAAAATCTGTAATCCCCTCTTCCCTTCATTATGACCCAGCCAGGACGAAGGAAAATGTATTTAAAGCACACCGGCACAAAATGTCATCATTGACTCTGCAGAGATTTTTCCCATTTCATTTCCCCACAAACTGTTCACCCGTTCAGGCAGGAATGGCGAGAGCTGGATCCACAGCTCCCCGGCTGGGAGGGCAAGGGCAAAGAGCCCACTGGAAACAACCGGGACCTTCCAAGAGCCCGGCAGCTTCGCGGGCTGGCGACAGCCACACCTGCGAGGTGCCAGGGTCAGCGGGGCAGGGCCACAGCGCCCGCAGGACGGGGACACCGCGCACAGCGCCTTCCAAGGCCGGGCTGCGGTGCCACCTACCGGCCCCGGAGCTGCGGCCCCGGCACAGGCACGGCACAGGATGGGCACGGCCCCGGCACAGGCCCGGCACAGGCTGTCAGAGCCGGCCCGAACGGCCGGTGCAGAGCAGAGCGTCCCAGCACACACAGGTGCGTCAGGGAACAAAGGCAGGAACACGGGAACATCGGTTTAATCCCAGGAGTCAACTGCTTCACCTTTCACATGGATACTTGCGCTTAAAGGCAGCTTCGTGACTGAAGCTTCATTGTTAATTTCACATTCAACTCAATTTATTTAAAATAATCCTCATTATATTTGTGGCCTTAATGATGGCACACAATTTCCTTTTATTTCTTCCAGCTTATGCGTGGCATGACAATGCACAGTTACACACAGCTAATAATTTAAGAGTTTTATAGGCTTCTCTAGCATTATCTCAGTACTATACTCAGTGGAATTTGCTATTAACCCTAGATGAAAATAACAAAAAAAACCCAAAGCCAAAAAACCAAATGCCATTGGGACAAGCCTCTTAGGGAAAGAAGGGTGTTGAGCTTTCTAGTCGGTAGCAATAACAGCTCAGCAGAAATGACCGCAAGGAAAATATTTATGAGTCTTCACAAGAGATTACAACAGACTAGAACACACATCCTTATGTTGAATTTCAATAGACAAAACTATTTCTATGTTTGTCTGATTTCACTGACATTTACTTTAAATATCACTGAACTCGTAACTAATTTCAAGTGATTTCAGTGAAATTGATATCTACTGGAAGCTGAATTCAATCTCTGAAACAACTAACCAAGACAATAAATTATGGCCTACTTAGGACTACCTTGCTGTTCTAAAACTTTAAGCAGCAGACCTATAAAAGGCACAAGTACTGAGGAAGAAAGGAGCTACCCTGGACACTAAAAAGGGGAAGGAAATTCAAGGGAATACTTTCACTAGAAATTCTTCACTCAATTCTTTCCTTTTTGTATTATATTTGTATAACACCCAAGATTCTACATGCACAAACATACAGTGACTCTTTACCTCAAAATGTTGTCATTTTAATATATAAGGATGAAAGGTTCTAGTATAATATTTTAAAAATTTTGCATCACCATTTTTATACCTTTTCCCCCCACTCCCTAATTCTGTCTGGAGTTTTCTAATTGCTGCTGATCAAATTTCTCACGCTATTACACTTCTGGACTTAACAAAATAAAAAGCATGAAAAAACAAGATTGCATTCTTCTGAGGGTAGAGAGGCAATATCACAGAAAAACAGAAACATGCCATAAGAAGGATAGTACATAACAGGGGAATAAAGAAGGAGAGATGGATAAAGAAGGAAAAAGTAAGCAAAGAATAAAGCAAGAGCGAAAACCATCCTAAGTTTAAAACACAAGCCAAAGCTTTCAAATATGCCTTGAAATGCATTTCCAGTATCAGGCATTGCAGCATTGTCTGGTATTACAGTTGCCCAGCAGACCCTAACGCTCCATTTCTCTACAACATTCTAATGAAGAAGTTCAGCATTCTGTAGGTATTTTCCTGCTGCTATTGTGAGCAGAAAAGAGAAACTGATGGAATGGTAAAATATGATTTTTCATAGAAGGGGTCATTGGGAAAGCAGTAAAAAGACTGTGGAGAAAAAAGATACAGAAATACCAAAATAATGTAAAGAAAAAAGTTAAAAAGCTAAATATATGTGTGGGAGAGAAAAAAGAATACACCCCCTTAAAGAACAAATAGATGTTTTTAACATCAAAGTCATGACAGACAGCTCTGCTATTGGTTAAATGCAGTTTAAAAAAATGGTTAAATATGGTTCAAAGCTGCTGTGTTTGTGAACATCTAGCTTAGAAGATATAACAGCAATTTTTTTCTCACTCCAAACAGGAGGCATGGAGCAAACTTGCTATAAACCAGAACTTCCTCCTGCATTTCCCACTGTATTTCCAGGTCCTGTTCAACTTTTATGTCCTTGGGTGGGGGTTGGAGGAGGAAGTCTTCTATTTCTGGTAGAATATAAAGTGTCACACGAGACTGAAAACTTTACAACTTCCAACCAGTTCCTCCAATACACTGTACACAAATACACTTTAAATCTGTTTGTATTTAAAAACTACAGAAAAACTGGTTTTCAGATAGTTCAGCTCACAGCTCCTACCTGAGACCTTGCTCACTGATGAGGCAAAGCTGCAGTCGGTCTGGAGATCCCCCTCACTTTCAGAGAGAGACAGCAAGTGCAGGAGGCTGGGTCTCTCTGGGTCACTGTCCACATCAGTACTGCTCTCACACACCTGGGGGTTGTAAATAAATATTTGCATTAGCTACTTTTAGTTACAGTTTTGATCTTAATAAACCACGTAAAGCATAACAGATGCAAAATTAACAGCAAAAGTTAAAACCCAAACTGTTCACATTTTTACTCCACAAATCACCAGTAAGTGGGGAAAAAAAAAAAAAGAAAAAAAAAGAAAAAAAAAGAAAAAAAAAGAAAAGGAAGTACTTTTCAAGGATTTCTCAAGATCAATAAACTTCCAGTGACTACATTTTAATCTGCCACAATGACCAGAAAGTTGGCAACACACAGAATCAAAGCTTGATCAAATGAGTAACTTCAAGAGAGCAGGCAGGAAAGGATGGTAGCTGATGATACAGTTTGCATTGTCATTTGTATTTACTGATTGTTTATGTCAAGACAAAGCAAAACTTTTAAATAAGCCATTTCAAATAGTCACAGAAATATTCATCTCTTGAAATAAGACTCCAAAAAGCTCCAAAACCCAGTAACATGGACATGTGCAAGGCTGTTTATATGATCTCCTTCATAATGAGGTGACATTATTACCATCAAGATAATTACATCTCCTAAACAAGGAAGATTTCTGTTGTTGCTTTTAAAAAGATACCAAACATCTCATGGGATTGGAGCTTTCACTTACTGATAATGTTTTGACAGTTTCCCCAGCTGGTCTCTTGCAATATGCCTGTTTGCTCTTCTGAAGGTAACACCTCCAAAAATTGCACAGAATTTCATCCTGATAAACACAAATGGACGGTAAATGGTACAATGTTTAGAGGATCATTAATTGCTGAGAGAACAGAGTGTAATTTCTAACTCGGGAATCTGAATTATATTCCATCTCTAGTTTTACTAACTGTGATTTATAAAATACATTTCAAAATTAACAGAGAAACAAATTTTTATTTCATATGCTCAATGATTTTAAACAGGGACTAGTGTGATTCACTTTAAAAATTAAAATCTTTTAAAATCGCACTTTCTGTAACACACACACACACAGAGTGTACAATTCACACTGACATATACGTACCTTCATTTGAGGACATACTCCTAATGCTTCTAGAGCTTCCACTTGTTTCTTGAGTACAAGCTGAAAGCCTTCACAAATATACCATTCACAACCTCCATCTAAGGAACAAAAAAGGGGGACTATGTTTGTTTGTACTATTTTGGGTTTCTTAAACCTTATGCACACATATCCCAATATATCTATTTAGTAATTTCAGACCCTAGTGCATAAACCAGCCACACTGAACACTCCATTAACTTCCATTTATTCACAGCCTTAAATGAGAAGAAAAGTTACTGAACAAGAACTTCACACATTTCCCAAGAATAATATAATTCATTATAATGTCTAGTGTGGCATTTGTAATTGAGCAGAGCATTGTTAAATTACCAGTTTAAAAATAACTGAGAACCTGCCATTAAAAATGAAATATGAACATTCCTTTCCCACCCCTGACACAGAAAACTGGAACATTAGTGAGTCAGGCAAAAAACAACCAATACCACTTTGGTGCTTTACCATTTTCTCCCATAGAATCATACATGTTTAAATAAAAGAATATCCCAACTTCTAACAAATCCTAGCCCAACATGAATTCCACAGGGAGTGGGCCTGCTCCAATCTAGTCACTATTTCTTCAAGGCTGCATTGCAATTACATTTCGCCCCTACCTCTCTAAATTCACTACTAACCTTTTATACAGGCCTTTGGTTTTAGAAATTTTATCTGCATTTCTCAACTCCCTTTTCATTCCTTCCACACCTGTTCTTCACCACTTTTGTTCTGAAACACACCTTGCATCTCACCATCATGGGCATTATCTGCCCAAAGCTTCTGCCCTGCTTTAATGACGCTGCTCTTAACTGTTAACCAGCGAGCTAAGAGACACAGCTTACTCCCAAACATTCATGGGATACAGTGTAACATGACTGCATTCTGAAGGTAAGGATTTCTTTCTTAAGAAGCCTGGGGCTGGCTAATGACCTCCTCAACAGGATACATTAAAAGCATGAGTGGTCCAGACTTTAGAAGCAATACAAGATAAGGAAAAGTGGAGGGGTCCTTTTCACACCTCCCTTCACTTCCACACAAGTGCTCTTTTTGAAGGAATGTACCAACCCACTGCCTCTGCAACAGAGCAAAGGTCGATGAGCATATCAGAGAGAAAGATAACCCCTCACTTTATTTGGCATTTTAATGCAGTTTTGTTTTCTGAAAGTGGACACTACAGCAAGAGATGCATCCAGCCAACAAAGAATACACACACAGCTCCAGCAGCAGCTTTACCACTACATCCTTATGGCCAGATCCTCCTGTGTAATGACCACTGTTCTTCTGAATATTCTTAAATTAAAAGTAAAAAAGTGACCCTGGATGAAAGATGCAGACTGGTTCAGCTACTGGAACTGACTGAAACCTCTTCTGTGCAGTTTGTGTGTAAGCTGCAGGGCCCAGTGCCTGTAACACAGCCAGATTGACACCGAGAGCTGGACCACCATCACACCTCACCTGCCAAGACAAACAACCTCTCTGGTTTTGTGATAGCCATCACAGGGCAGGAACAAAGGATCACCACATCTGAATGCATGCCTCCAGTAGCTTCAGTGAGTATTTGCTTCCAGAAATCAAAGCAGCAGTAGCACATAGCTCCATTCAATCAAAAAACCCCCACCTCCGGGCTCACCAGAGGTCACCTGTGGCTCAGGAAGCCACCAAATGTGATCTCTGAAGGTTGTGGCAGCATCAGGGAGATGCATTTTGCTCCCACTCCTACAGTCTTTCTTGCCTATCTGCTTTTGTTCTCCACCAAAGACATAATGGCCATGGTGAACAGTGGCTGAACAGCCACCCTTTTGCAAAAGACAGACAGAAACTCATACATACCGTTTTTTTCCTGCTTTTTTAAACCTTTGGAGATTGTTTGGACTCTTGAATTAGTAATAAAATCAGTGTTTACAACTTCTCTAGTTCTCTGCAAAAGATGAATACAACTTAGCAAAAAAAAAGAGCCAGGTCTAACTTGCACAGATTGTCCCATCATAAAACATAATGGAAGAATTTACTCCAAGTTCCTAAACTAACAGAAGACAAGACAGTCCGAACTTTTGATTCAGAAATTTCAAAACCAGACAATTATTACCATGGACACACAAGTGACATGCATCAGGGTTTGCCTAGATTTGGACTGCACAAAAGGCAGCAACACCCAGACAATGCTTCTAAGGCACCTAGAGAGCACACTGACACCACAGCTACAGCAACACAGCAGGCCAGGATGGCTCATTCTAAATGTTGGGATTCCAAGGAACGTTAGTTTTCAATAGTGTCAGCTAAAGCATGAGGAAATGCCCTCAATGCCAAGAAGAAAAATCTGTCATTTTCTTCTATAAAGTCCAGAAGCAATCACAATAAACCTTTTCCAAGACAGTAACTCATCTTTTTACCTCAGTAACGTTGTGGCAAGATCTACAATAAAATCTGCCTCCATCAGTGAGACCCCAGTTCACTTCTGAACACTGAGCACAGCGCTCGTTAAAATCTCTCTGAAAGAAAGAAAAGCCAGACGACTTTCACAATTGCTTAAGTAAAACAAATGGCATTATTGCTAGGCTACTGCACAGCTTCTGAGATGATTTATAGAGGAGAGGATTTACAGCCTTTGTGTTAGCTCTGGCTGGTAACAAGCGATCATCGCACTTGCTATCAGCCGCAGTAACTCTGAACACGTAATTGAAGCTGCGAAGCGCTCGTGTGTGTGAGCGGCAGAACAGCAGAAATGGTGATCCATGCCTCGCACACACGTGGAGCGGCTTTCAATAAAGCCACCCATCCGAAATTCAAAAGGAGACACAAACTCGAGTGGGAGGCGAAAAGAAAAATATATTTCTAGAACTGTAAAGAAACACACGCGGTGAGAGAAAGTCCGCACTAGCCGGTGCTTCCCGGAGAAACGGGAGAGGGGAAGAGAAGAGGGAAACCGACAGATTAAAACGAAGTGGTTTCCAGAAACACCCGCTGCGTGCGTGCTGGGGAGAGGCAGCTCCGCCAGGCCCGGCTGAGGGGCGGCCGGCACCACATCCGCGGCCGGCACCACATCCCCGGCCGGCACCACATCCCCGGCCGGCACCGAGCGCTGGCCAACCCCGAGGGGCCGGGCACGGCCTCGCCCGCCGCCTCCGGGCCCCGCTGTGGGCAGGTCCGGGCCGGGCCGGGCCGGGGCAGGAGAGCCCGCCGGCGCCTCCCCCTTTCCCCCTGTCCCGCCGCCCGCAGCCGCTGCCCGCCCGGCGGGGAAGCGCCCCGGGCCCTGCGAACCCCGCAGCCCCACCGTGTCCTCCTCGTCCATGGCGGCCGCTCCGGGGCGCACCATGGCAACCGCGCCGGGCGGCACCGCGGCCCGCCTGGAAACCGCGGCCCCGGCGATTGCGTTCCGGGCCGCCGCGGGCCCCCGCCAGGGGACACGGGGGCTCTAAGGGGTCACTGTGTGCCCCAGGTGTGGGACATTGCGTAGGAGCAGGAAATTCTTTTCTGTGAGGGGTCATTGCGTGCCTCACTGAGGGGACATAGATCCAGGTGTGGGACATTGCATAGGAGCAGGAAATTCTTTCCTGTGAGGGGTCATTGCGTGCCTCACTGAGGGGACATAGATCCAGGTGTGGGACATTGCATAGGAGCAGGAAATTCCTTCCTGTGAGGGCGGTGGACGCTGCAGCAGGGTGTCCAGGGAGGTTGTACACGCCGCGCCTTTGGAAATGTTCAAGGCTGGCTTGGATTGATGACTTGAGAGGCTCCCTGGACAGAGGCTGGGCTGTGGTAAAGGAATAAAGTAGGGATTCACTAAAGGCCTTCAAGGGATACACCCTGGGCAGTACAAGAGCCTGGCCATGGCTCTACCCAAGATGGACTCCAAGTCACGAGTTTTCACACTTTTATAAGTTTTGGTCCATTTACATATTGGGGTTAATTGTCCAGTTACAACTCCAGGTTATGCAGTCCTATCCTCCCAGTTTGCTCTCCTCAATTCTCTCCTTTTTACACTTTTTGGGCCTGAAGCTGCAATGGTGTCCTTGGTTCTTGGCTGGAAAAGGATTGGTTTGTCTGACTAAACTGTGAGGAGAACTTGCTAACACTTTATATGAAGTTCAGAGTTACACACTAATGTAGTACAGAATCTGGAAAATATGAAAGTTAAAACTGAAGGCATCAGAGGGGGCCCCAGGCAGCTTGGTCTGGTGGAGGTGTCTCTGCCCATGGCAGGGGGGACTGGGGCTCGGTGATCAGTAGATCCCTTCCCACCCCTTAATATCCTCTATATACACATGGTGGATTCTATGGCTTCTGTGCTTCAGCCACGGAGGGGACACAGCAGCTTCAAGGGGATGTGGGGTGTCCCAAGGACTGCAGGGTACTTTCCATCTCACAATCACTTGGGTTGGAAAAGACCTCCTGAGATCATCGAGTCCATCACCATGGCACTGAATGCCATGTCCAGTCCTTCCTTAGAGACCTCCAGGCATGGTGACACTGCCACATCCCTCGGCAGCCCGGTTCAAAGCCTAATCACCACTTCTCTGAATAAATTCTTCCTGAAGTCCAACCTAAACCTCCCCTGGCACATTTTAGGACTATGACTACATGTGCAGCTTAAGACTAACACCATGTGTGCCCTCTGAGCCTCAGCCCATCCTCTCCACTGAGCTCCTGCATCCTCATCCTCGCATTGCCTCACTGGCTCCAGCTGGTGACCACCAAGGCTGTACCAAAGCTGTGGGAAGGGGGCTGCTGCTGCCTGTAAAGAAGGCCCCAAAACTTCATTTAACTATGTAAGAGTGTTTGGAGTTCATTGAATGAGGGAAACTACAATTTGAAATCCACTTTCAATTAAAAAACAACACCCAAACCTCCAGATCTTGATGTAGGTCTCTAATTTCTTGCATGCTAATAATAATGTTTAAAGATGTCTAAACACCAAGATCTGTTATTGCAGTGAATTTGCCCACAAAATTGGAGAACAGGTTTAAGCCCTTTAAAAAGAAAAATCCACTAAGCGAAAGCATGGGAAAAAATTAAAGTTAAAATATACATAGAAAGAGGTGAGGCTACCTTGACAGCTGTGGTTACATTGATGTTGGAGGATATGTAGAGAGCTAGAGGGGAACTGTTTATGTTTAAGAAAAATGTTATTACTCATACCAACTGTGATCTTTTTTCAGTGTGGGCTGAACATTTGTAACACCCATTAAAGAGAATTACGCATGTAATTCCTGCCATGTTAAAAAGGTGATTGTCAACCTCACAGAAATGCAGCTAATACTTTGATGGAACAGATCCTACTCGTGTTTTTAATTTCCATATTTTTTGTTTGTGGAAATACTGTTCTGGGAAAGCAAGGCCATTTTGTGTGACAGAGAGGGTTTGATCTTTTTCTAATGTATTTCTAAGATTAAATACTACCTTGAAAAAAAAAAATCACATCTGTACCTGTGATAAGACAGGAAGAGTTGTGTTCCAATGCAGAAGATAAGACATTGCTCCTACTGAGAGCAGTGCTGATGTGTGACTTGATGCTGTGAGCAGGCAGTGGGCCTGCCCAGTGGATTTAATTAAATTGAAGAATTTGTTTAAATAAAATGTGGAACTGACTGCTTTGATTAGGCAGGACCTCAGAGTTAGGTCTTCTGTTTTCTAATTACAGCTGGTCCATAAAATATTAAAGGAATCACAAGACTGCCATTTTGTCAAAACCTGATCACTTCATATTTAACAGCTGTAGTTAAAGATAAACAAGAGAAGAAGAAAGATGTGGGGGACTGCACAAGGAGCTGTTTAGGTATAATTGTGGCCATACTGGTGTGGCATGGCAGTAAAGTTTTTGAACAGAAAAGCCCTTACTCTCTGCTGCTGGACAGCCCAAACTGCTTGTCTGAGCTGCATTTTCCATGCAGGTGAAACAGATGTGAAAAGGTACCAAATTTTGGAAAGGAACTTCTACAAAGAGTGGTGCTGATATTGCTAGTTACTTGATAGTGTCCAGGCTCCCTATAAATGCAAAGTTTCTATTGGTATTTCAGAAGTTCATAAATTAATTAGTGCAGACTACTAATCTGGTAGAAAAAAAATCAAAGTGCAATAGCGTTACCAAGTCTTATAACTATTTCTTAAACATTTTTTGAAATGACATGTATAAAACCGGTTTTTCAGCATTTAAAATGATGTGTAACCTTTGTCCCTAATTACAAGTTACCCAAGCATACTGATAGGGGCATGATAATTTCAAAGCCAGGAGACAGACTGTCTTCCTGCTTTGGCTCACTTTTCTAATTAAGATCATTATGCATAGTAGTCAGATTGATTCAAGGCTTAGATAAATAACACGTCCTGTTGTTTCCATTGATTTGAATTTTTAATGAACTGAGTTCCATTGCTGATATCACATTTCTGGTTCTTGACTGCAGACTTTCTGCATGTGAAAATGTAAGAAATACATATTGGACTGAAAGACATGTCCCTTGGCCTGTCCTTTGGGTTACTGTTCATGAAATTGTGCTGGCTCCAGGATACAAACTTCTGTAACAGAGATTCTCTCCAGAGTCTTTACCCATTGTCAGACACCTACTACAAAGAGTTAGAGCAGAACAGCAACCTCAGGTGCTCCAGAGATTGTGTACATGAACACAGGGCAGATCTAGCAGATTTAAGTTTATAGAAAATGCACACAGTTATTAACACACAAAATTTCATCTTTGCACCATCTCTCCATGGAAGAACACGTGTTTACAGGCAGACAGAAAACAAAAGAGAAATTAGGAGAACAAGAAGCAGATGGCTTCACTCTGACTGATCTTTGGAGACCAGGCTGTAGAAGGGGTCAGGGGAGAAGCTGGGCCAGCAGTGGAGGCAAAGGTGCAGCAAGTTGTGCAAGGACAAAGGTGGGAACAGCAGCAAGGCGTGGGGGTTACAGCAGGCTCAGCAGGGAAGGATAACCAGGGAGGGGCTGAGCTCAGCACAGCTTTGAAGGAAGCGACAAGAAGGAATTTAACGTTACAGCTCAGACACACCCAGCACTGCCTTGCAATAGTGTTTGTTATACAGTTTCAGCTTTCAAATTTTATTAGTTAAATAAATTTCCATCCCTGTTGTGGAAAACCTGAAGATATGATCTTAAACATACAAATCACCAGAAAGCAAATAATCTTTTTTCCCCAAAGTTTATTCAGGTTTTCTCATAATTTTCCTAGGATATAAGCGACAGGAATTTGAATTCTTGATTACCAAAAGCATCAATAGTGTACCCATGAGGGAGGCAAACTGATCCAGTCTTAGGCACTAAGTTTGGGGCTCACACCATCAGCCTTTTCTTTGCGCATGTGTTGCAGCCCAGCCCACCTCACAGAGTTACACTGTGGTGCCACAGTCCAGTCCCGGCCCAAGTTCAGTTGTGGCTCTCCCGCCACTGAGAGCTGGGGATCAGCTCTGTGGTCACCCAGCCAGGGGGTCTGGGGACACACACCTCAGGGCAGGACCTCACAATCAGACAAGGTGCTCTAGCAGGCACCTTGGGATTTGGGAGCCTGGGGATGCTGAAGTCCTGGCTGGAGTCAAGGAAATACCTCCTGGTGTGTCCTGGCCTTCAGAGGCAAGATGTCTTTCCTGAGGAGCACCACAATGCCATCCTGCTGCCCATGCTCTCAGAGACTGCACCCCTCAGTACCTGGTGACTATGTTAACCTGATCCTACAGAGCTATGGAGTGGGAGAAGGACACTTGTAGGAGAGAAGCCACACAGCAACAGAGCAGGCAGTGAGCATTTGAATGTCCCATTTCACAAGGGCATCTATAATGCCTTTATTTTCTTGTTTTTCAGATTTTATTGAGCAATTGACATGAAACCTTCCTTCAAATTGTAATACTTCAGAAGTGTCAGACTTTGTCTAGTTTTCAGCCTTACTGAAAGAAAAACGTGCCACATACTAAAGGGGATCTTGGCTTCCACTGCAGCATTGTGAATCCATAGAGCCATGAGGATTGTTCTCAAGATCATTCTGGGATATATTTAATCCACAAAAGCAATGGTATTTTTAAAGGAATCAAGAGCCACCTTGTGGAGCTGGGATTCACAAAGGGATTCCAAATAATACAGCTGGGAACAGCTACTCCTGCTAGAAATTCAGATCCAGTGTGATCCTGGAGATTGTCAGTCTGGGACACATGCACTATGCACATGTCTGTGCATATTCAGTGCACAGTGCATCACAGAACTCCTCTCTGATTAAGACTGAGTGACAAAGAAACGTATTTGTGGGCAGTGGCAGGTAGGAATGTAAAACTGTCAGAAAAATGCAGAAAGCAGCAGAATCAGGGAAGCAAAGTAAGGTACTCACTATGACCTACACAGCCTTAGCGTGTGTGGGGGTGTTGCTCACAGGGCATTTTTCACCATATAATTAATTAAACCCTCAAAAATGCTGAAAAGTTTTGGAACCATTATATGCAGATTTCTGTCACAGGTTTTTCTTCTGCAGTCATTTATTAACATAGAGACTTAGTATTACCAGAGCTCAAATACTTCATAATCGGAGAAGTAGCAAAAATGGGATAACTTATGTGAGACTTATTTCTTCACAAAGTAAAGAGCTGTCTTTACTTCTCAGTCTCTGAGGCTGCTGCAGGGACTCTGAAATGTTTCATTTACCATTTCTTTCCCATCACTCCTCATGATGGACTCTGAGCTGCTTGTCAGTACTGATATGTGGATACCAGCACATGATCTTGACAAAGAAAAAGGTATTTGCTTTTTTTAAAATCTTCTTGGTCTTTTCCAAGACCTTTATGCAGCACCAACTTTATCCTCAGCACATTAGATGATAGCTTAAAAATGTATTTTATGTAAGGACAAATGTTTAAAAGTCTCTCTAAGTAGTAGACCTTAAGTATCTGAAGAAACTCAGAACAAAAACAAACAAGCAAACAAAACCAAAAAACCACCTGAAACCTAAACAAAACAGGATTCTGATGCTCAAGTCATTCTCCAGGTGCTAGAGAAGCCAGTGCTGAGGCAAATGGTTGGTAGTCCACTGGTCCTCAGTTTAGTTATTGAATCATGATACAACTGTCCTACAGGCTTTACCCATTTTCTGCTGGGTGAATTTTAGGTTCCAGAAGCTTTTAAAATTAGTTACACACTAGCAGAGCTTGAAGTTAAGTCAAATTTCAGAACAGATACTACTTTCAAAATCTCTGTTAGCTAAACAGTCACTAATATCCCAAAGCACAGTACAAAGCAAGTAGAATGTTAAAGCAGCCTGAGAGGTCGTTCTTTTTAGACCAAGTCTTAACAGACAAACCTAGCATATCCTTTATGCTTAATAGAGTTCAGTTTTCCTCTTTGTTCAAATGTTGTTTTGGTAAACAGGAGATATCTATGGGTGTCATTAATGGTTGCTTCAGACTGGATTAATTTTTCCCCAGTAATTTAAATGTAACCACTTATAAGATTACATGTGGTAGTAGGAGAAAATTCATAAAAAGACACCACAAGGCTATGGCAAGGAGTCAACAACTTCTGGTTTCAAAACTATGGAAATCTCCAAAAAAGTCTGCAACTTTTCCTGTCGTACTTCATTCCATCATGCTTCCAAGAGGCCACGGTACATGGATGCATGGAGCGCTAGGAGCAGGTTTTCAATGTTTGTTCCAAAAAAACTATGATGGATGATTCCATATTATAATAAGTAGAGGTGAAGGGGAGCCAAATCTAGAAGAAATAGAAATAAGTAGAATGCAATTCCCTATTTTCAGAATGTTCCCAAGCTTTGGTCTCAAGTCTGCACTTTTCAAGTTGTCTCTGTCAAGAAGGGAACACAGCAGCATTCAGGAGAATCCAGAAGAACCAGTAGGATCACCCTAGCCAGGGTTCTGTGCTCCTCAAAACTGACATGCACGTTCAAGGCTACAAAGGATGTTTGATAAATGCTGTCCTAAACTAGACATGGTTCTGGCAAAGTGAATTTTCTGTGAAGAAAATTAAACTAAGAATAGTATTTTATACACCCTTAAAATAAAGAACAGAATATTGTTTCTCAATTTCTATTCCCCACCCAAAATACACAGCTTTTATGATAGTTTTTATTGTAAATACATATGCAGGTTCATGGAGTTTAAGAGCATAGTTAAGAAAGATAAATTTTCTGTTTCTAACTACAATGATTTAAAAAAAAAAAAGCAATTAAATTTATAGGACCCCCTGCAATTCATGAACTGTTTTTTAAAGGGTAGGCTATAAAACATAGTACTGGGTGCTATTAATAAAAATGAAAATATAGTAAAGTTGAGGCATAGCTATGCTTTGATTTACAATCTCATTACCCCACTGGTTTTTGCCCTCTATTTCTCACCATCTATTTTTCTGTCCCTTTTTTTCTGAAGAAAGAAAAGGTCACCATCCCTATTCAAAACTTGATTAAGTCTGTAAGTTACAGCGTGCTATGGGACCTAGAACATTTGTGTCTCAGCAAGGCTCAGTGCTGTTTTGAGCTCACCACTGCACTGGGGTATTTGTTGTGCTGGTGGTACAAAATAGACCTTAATGATTAAGGGACAGAGCTGTGATGGTTCTTTTTTTTTGTCTCACCACTACATAATATACTTAAAAGAACTTTTTTTCCGCAATTACATGGAAGGGTCACAGAGGAAAGCTTTGCTCCTTCAATGATGAATCATAGAATCATTACAGAATCACAGAATGGTTTGGGTTGGAACAGACTTTAAAGGCCATCCAGTTCTGACCCCCTGCCATGGGTAGGGGCACCTTTCACTAGGTCAGTTTGCTCAGAGCCCCATCCAACCTGGCCTTGAACACTTTTAGTGATGCAGCATCCACAGGTTCTCTGGGCAACCTGTTCCAGTGTCTCAACACCCTCACAGGAAAGAATTTCTTCCTGATTTCTAATCTAAACCTATTTCAGCACATCTTTGTTTTAATTATTAATTATATGACAGGGACATCAAAGTGCAGAAAGTCAGGATGCACCTGAGACTCTGTGAGGACCTGTTAGAGTACTGCAAATTGTGTTTCAGGCCTGTTTTATCAGTACAGTTCTAGGAAATTTTTAGCTTAAGCGGGTGCATTTCACAGTGACAAAGGGATCATGCATTATAATTAGGAGAAAAATGCTGAAGCCAAATTTTAAGAGCTTTTGTGCAATAAGAAGAAAGCTAGGGATGAGTCATGTTATTTTCAGCTTTTCATGTTTCATCTTAAAACTTAATGGTTTTTTAACAGTGTTGTTTCTACTTGAGGACAGTAATTTAATTATGATTGAAAGTTGTCCATCTGGTGGCCTTTTAATGCCATTAAAAGTACTGATTGTATTCTGCAGTGGTTGTTTTTCTGGTTTGAATCATAAAGCTGTTTGGCTCTTCATTACAGTATAAGCTTCAAGATCCTACACAAAACTTGTTAAAAGACAGTGGAAATTTTCTCACCCATTTCAATGGATTTTTGATCATGTCCACTTGGACACTGACCCACGTTAGGTGTATGAATGCATACAGCAGCAATTATCCCACAAGATTGTATTTAGCCTTAGCTCACCCTTGGGAAACAGAAGTATCACTGTCACCACTTGCAGATGGATCTGTAGATCTGCACACCACGAGTTGTCTTAGTCAGATCAACCATAATCCTGAGCACGTTATTCTGGAGCGATCGCTCATTATTGCATCAGGGATTTCACTCCCTGCCATGTCTTTGTTATTTGTTTACTTATTTTTATTTATTTATTTATACCTGCTTTTCTGTTCCTGGCAGGTGAAAAACTTTTAAGTAATAATTTCCTTACAGCCTCCCCTTCTTGGTTCAGTCTGCACACAGAAAATGTTTTACAGCTTTTAAAAAATAGTATACAGCTATATAGCTTTTAAAAAAATAGTAATTTTCTTTCCCCATCTTTGCTGCCTACCTAAAGCATCTCTTTAAATGAGTTTTACTCAGAAGATATTTTGAAAATAGGAAGGTGGGATGCAAATCCCCAATATAGGGAGTGCTCTGGGAATCCCACCCTTGCCCAGAGGAAAATCCAGCACATTTCTGTGTAATAAAGTCACCCTTGCTTAGTGGTCTGCTAACAGTCTGAAGGTAGTGTGGAGAATCATGTGGCCTCATGGAGTAGGGATTTGGGTTTTGATTTTACTCATGATTTTTTTTTTCAATGGTAGCTAAAGAGATGTTTGCTTTCTCACATGAATATAATGTGTGGTAAAAGGCCACGTGCCCAAATTACTGGTGCCTTCACCATCTTTATTCTATTTCTACTTTTTAGCCACACACATAAGGCACTACATGCTAATTCAAGAGTATACACAAGATAGGAAAGGGATAATTTACTGATTTTAAAATTCTAATGTACTCTAAGTATCCTTCACAATCATCAGAAAGGAAGAAAAAGGAGATCTCAAAGTCAGACCAGGAATCTTATTTTCGTCTACCCCTGTCCATAAGACAAGGGCAAACAAACCTAAACAACTGCATAAACAACATCCACCCATCCCCAGAATTGCTCACACCATTTAGGCAATTTAGAGCAGTAAACACAGATAAGCAATCTGCATAGAAGCAGCTTTGGGTGACCACAAATGGATACCGCTGTTTAATTCAAGCCTCTCTCACCTAAACAAGTTTGTTTTCTCAGCGGTGTTTATTTGTCTAAGGGAGTGCTAGGGAAAAAAATTCCATCCTCCCCCAGATTATCTGCTTCAATGTTGTGAAAATTCAGTATTTCCCCAGCATGGGAATATATTCCTCCTACAGACACAATCTGTATTTTGTGGTCTTGCCAACATTTGTTAGCTGGTTGGGTTTTTTTCCCTGTAGCTCATAGCATTTAGCTGGGACTAGAGCTGATCTTTGAAATGGGAGAAGTTCTACAAGGTTCAGTCTGGAAGGGAAACCCCATCTGATCAGCATTTCTGTCTCAAGAGGCAGGAAAATGGGGGAAGGAGAGATGAGGCCAAAATAGATACATAAGGTTTGAAAAAAAAAAATTGAGGGATGATGCCACAGAAATATTTTTCTCCTTTTCATATATTTTCTAATACTGGACAATGGAAATGGTGACAAAAAAGGTAAGAAAAGCTTTTGTGATTTTTTTTTTTTTTAAATCCACAGTGAAATAGCTGTCTGGCACAAAATTGTAAACATGTCAAGTTGTCAAAATGTTTTCCCTAGCTCACATTTCAATCTTTTTCACTTTCCTGTGAAAACATACAGTATAAGGCAATGGCTCATCCTGTGTGGTGATGCTGGCCTGGATACTGGAGGCTGCACTGGCTGTCAGTCCCTCTGAGCCATAGCTTGGTTAACATCTCAGGTAGAGGAACTCAGTTGGAAGAGCCCATTTGTTTCAGGTTGCCCTTAACTGTCTTCCTTCTAATCTTTCTGCGCAAGCACAGTCCTGGGACAGTGGAATAAGGGAGCCTGTGTTCTCTTACTCCTCTCTGGAGTTTTGGGTCTCCCTGATCAGGCCAAGGAGCACACCTGGGCTGGATGGGTGTGTGGGGCAGTGCTGGGGTAAGGAAATGGAAAGGGAATGGAAAAGGGAAATAGTCATAGGAAGAGAACTTCTGTATCAGCAACTACATTCCAAATGTGGGGCTACCACAGTTTTCCCCTATCTATATCCAAGAAGGTCTTGGAAACATCTTCAAAATCCACATCATCTTCTCCAAAGAAATTTGAGATAGTTCCCTGATATTTAGGGCCTGGCACATGCGCTTTGAAATTTCAGGGTGACGGTCTTTGAGATACCTCAGACTTTGCTAGGGTAGTAAGAAATTTTCTTCATTTTATTCTCTACTGCAGTCCAGTGCAGCCTTTTTCCTGTCAAACAAAAGACCTGCATATGCAAGGCGAATACATGAAACTGGTGCAGAAATAACATCTGAAGTGAAAATCTGCCCACTTTCCACACTTATTCATTCTCAGACCCATGAGAAAAAATGACACATGGTTTACTAGCTTGCTTTGTTATTTCTAAACTTGCAGGAAGGTCCTTTCAACAAAATTATATAGTAAAGTACGTTAAAATAATCCATTCACAAAGCAAGTCTGAAATAACTTTGAAGCATGGGCTGACAATGACAGAAAGTACTCATATGTGACCCTTAGCTTCAAAAGAGTTCAGAATGTGCTGGCAACGGCACAGAGATTATCTCCACCCACACAGGAGAGCATACATGGCTGAGTGGCTCTGTAGCACACAGGGAAACAAAACAGTCTAGCCCAGAATTATCCTTGTGGAGGAAAAAGTGCTCTCTGCTGGGTAGCAGAGAGCTTTCAGCCTGGCAAACAGATCAGAGGCTTGCACTCATGTTTGAACTCTCCATCCTTATGTCTCCATCACTCCTTGGATAGGGTGTAACCACCAAGAGAAAGAACAGCTAAACTTTATACAGATTCTGGCTATGAAAAAAACCAAGGTGCAAAATATGATCCAGGTCTTCACAGCATCCCCTGATGTCAATGGTCTGGGTGTCCCAGGCAGGTGCTGACCAGCTGCTGCAGAGCACTCCCCAGTGTCTGGGGAGATGCTGCTGGGGTGTGCCAGGCTGGCACAGCCACTGCATTGCATCTCCCTGGGTTTGCCCAGAGCTTTTTGTACAAACTGCTATGCACTCCTGGCTTCAAAGACTTCATCGTTAAGGAGGGTAAAGTAATACATGAGGAGACTGAAAAGAAGTAAAATCAACTATTTCTATATCTCAGTATTTAATATGTAGCTGCAATTGTCACAGCTCTCCACTCAAACATCACGTTCAGGGAATGTCTTGTATTAAGAAGCAGGTCTTGAGGATGGGTTTACACATAGTTTAAACACTTTCTGAGCCTAGCTCACAATAGCATCATGAGGAACATTCCTACTAGAACCAGAAAGACAGAATATGTTTCTCAGTCTTTTTCTGAGGCAGAAAGCTCTAGAAAAAATCATGTTTGTTACTTCTTTTTGAAACTCTCAATTTATGAATCACAATTTGATTGTCACTGAACCTCAAGGGTATGTCACATTCTTTCTGTCTGGGATGCTTATCATCAGGAGAGCATGAGGTTCATTAGAGATGTGGTTGCTGTGGTCAGTTCACAGCAATCAAGCAGGAAACTGTTGTTTACAGAATATATATGACAAGCTGGGACTTCTTTTCCATTCACCTTCCCTGCTCTTCTCAGGAGTGGTAACTCCTTTTGTCTCCTAATCAGTCTTATCAGTAGCCTTTTAACCCCAAACACACAAAGTGAAGCACCTGAAGGAGGCAGTATCTTAACTGAGGATTTTCACTATAGGACCTTCTGACAACAGCTGACAGCCCTTTGCAATTTCCTTCTTACTCTTATCTCTTATCTAAACTCAGGTACTGCTGAATGGAAAAGCTCTTGGTGGCTGAGAAGCAACGGTGACACTACCAGTGTCCCAGTGCTGGGGAAGAGCTGGTGTGTGCTCTGGCGTGGAGGCTGCTGAGGCAGGAGACATCTGTCCAGCTGTGTTGAGGTGTCAGGTGTATTTAGGATCTCACATGATTAGCAGCATGAAGTTGTGTCAGGGGAGGTTTGGGTTGGATATCAGGAAAAGGTTTTTCACCCAGAGGGTGGAAGGGCACTGAAACAGGCTCCCCAAGGAAGTGGTCACAACACCAAGCCCGACAGAGCTCAAGAAGTATTTGGACAATGCACTTGGGCACATGGTGGGACTCTCAGGTTTGTCCTTTGCAGGAACAGGAGCTGGACTTCAATGACCCTTGGGGGTCCCTTCTAACTCAGGACATTCTAATATTCTGTGATATAGCTCTATCCAAATTCACTTGTACTTGGGCTTCTGCTGTGTAGGCTCTTGGTGCCAATAGCACCCACACTCAGGAAGTACATTCCAGTCCTCTAATTTCAGCTTATTAGGAACATCTATAATAAAGCTCCTAATTTCAATAATTTGGATCATATTTGGGTTACACGCCTGAAGTGAGCAGTGTGATAAACAAATCTGCCTTACTCCCAAAGTGATAGAAGCCACTGAAACACTATAACCATATTCCCATAATTGTGCGCATTCGTGTATGGTGTAGGGCCTATGATAGTTCAAAAACTACTACAGTTTGCAGGTCCCTGTCTGAAAAAGTGGAACAGATTTTCATTTGAGTTCCCATTTCTTTTTCTAAGCATCCTTAGAAGATTCTGTGGAGGTTTGCTACAGCACAGGGTGTTGCTGATGCACCTTCCCCTTGCTGCAGTAGCTGCTGTCAAACCTGTCCCTAGGAAATACTGTTCCCCTTTCCCATTCCCTACACTGGTAGTTCTTCTCATATTACAGTTTATAAAGCATCAGTATGGATACACAGTGTACACTTTTAAACCATTCTCAATTTTTCCCAGGAATAAAGCAGCTAGGAAGCTCTCTATGCTGTGACAGAAGTTAGGTCTGGCTGCTGCATTGCAGCGAGGCTGGTATCATTATGTTGCCTTGTTTCACACAGATTGCCTGCCAATAAAGTCAATACTTCTACACTTTTACATGGCTGGTTGCCAAGTTAGAAACAATAAATATGGTGAAACAAATATAAACAGTGCAAAGGAGTTTTCAGGCTTTCAAATGTAGCCCTGGTTTGCAGAACTCGTGCAGTTGTGCCCAGCCCTGGAGTGGAGCTGCGAGGCTGGCTGGTGGCCATCAGAGCTGTAAATACAACCAGTGTTTTCTGTGTCCTCAATAAATAACAGCTGTGGGAGGGCTGGTGACACTCCTGAAGCAAAACCTTAATAGATATCAGAGAACTTGCCTTATAAAAAGTAAGAAAAATGAAAAATAATTCAGAGAATGAGAAGCAGTGGGGAAGTGTCTGTATGTGGACACCTCCTTCTAGTTTCATTCCCACAAGCAATATAAGATGCATAAATTATTCTCTCCATGCTGGGAAAAAAGGTACAACCTCAGGACTATTAGCAATGGGGGAACCTTTGCATTTTAGCACTGTGGAGAAACACACATCCTTCTGAAATACTGATAGACTAAGCCATGTGCATCAGCAGCTCCTACATTTACTGCTGGTTGGAGCTGTGTCATCTCACGTGGATCCAGTCTGCAGACAAGCACCTTTGTATTATGGTGAGACAATGAAATAGGTAGAAAAAATCATGCTGTCTCATTAAGGTAAGATTATAGCATTCAGCAGGGGAATATAGGCTGATGAGCAGAAGCAGCATTTGGAGAAGATGTGCAAGATTTGAATCAGGAGGAGAGCTTCAGTTCTTCCCTTCACAGCTGCCTTTGGTAGGTTCAGGTAGCAAGGATGGCAAGGGAACCAGACTGCTCAAAACAGAGTCCAGCTCCTTTCCAGGTCTTGCCAAAATCCTTTCCAGCATCTTAGCCAATGGGAATGGCAAAGGCAATGTCCTTCTTTCTGCTAGAGTCACCTCCTCAGAGAGATCCCAGGGCATTGTGGGGGCTGTAACATGGGAGTTATTCTCAAAGTGAACCTCTTCTGGAGATGGAAGCTGTACATGACAAGAGAGATGCAAGTTTAGGTCTCCCAACACACTCTTCAATGTAAAATGACACTGTGTTACTTCCAAGCAATGCAAATAAAGATGCTTATGGCATATTGGTTTTAGAAATATACTTTTTTCACATCAAATTGGGCACCTAATAGATCACAAAGTATTAATGTGCTCTTCAAAACCTTTTCATAATAATTCTGCTTTTTATTCTGTGGAAGTTAAACTATCAAATAAACAAATTCTTGCATTTCTAATAAATGTATGTATCTGGATGCCTCCTAGTGAAAAAGCAATGAATCACATTAGTAACATATCTTGCATTATACAGGTTAATTTGTCCTTGAACACACCATTAAATATATAATGATTTTAAATTACATCATTCATACCCACTGACATTCTACTGATAAACCACATTTAGCAGAAACAGCTGCAGAAAGATTTGTTAATTGAGCCCCCAAGCAAATGGTTACAGTAATCAATTACTTGCCGTATTTCTAAATAACAAAACTGGGCTGAATTCCTAGCTGATGCAATGTTGCTGTCTTCAGAACACTCTGTTTATCTCGTTGTACTCAGATAATTTGCTACTTGCATTTGACCAAACATTTTAGAATTCTCTTGAGGCATATGTACAACTTTACATCCCTGTTCTGGAAAATCTCATAGCTTGTCCTTAACAAAGACCTTTCTGTAGGAACAGGGGTTTCAAATTATGTGTTTCTAAGGATTCAGCTTTCTGGCATATAAATAGCTCAGGGGCCTGCTGGGGTGCAGGTAGCTCTCCCAATCACTGATGAATGAAATATCAGTGGAAATGCAATCTTCTACTGTCATTTTGAGTATTTTCTTTAGTTGAATTCCAATATTGCTTTCATGCCACTGTCCCATTAAACACATCATTGGTTTATCTGGATTGTACTGCAGTGACTGACTGTAGATAATTCATCACACATTTTAAATACTGTGGGCATGTATCTGCTGTTTCAATGTTGGACTATAAGCAACCACTTCTTTAATATATTTGGCTTCCCAGTGTTTTTATCAGTCTGAGATTTCCACTTTTTATTATTACATTGATTTGCTTTATGAGTTTGGAAGTGTAAGGATTTTTTGATGGTTTCCAGTTTACACATAGTTTTCTTGAGGCAAACATCAAGGAGGGACTGTGGTCATTCTCCTAGGGAAAAAAAACTTTGCCAAACTAGGTAGTTTGGAAGACTCCTTTCTAAGCAGAGTGCAAGAGAGAAACAAATATTTCTTTTAAATCTGTTCAGGACTACATACTGTTACTGTTTGAGCAGATTTAAAAATCCCATTATCTATCTGGGAGCTTGGTGTGATTCAGCCGGCACAAGTGTGCCCAGCACCCTGGAGCCAGTCCTGGGGGTTCCCAGGGTCCCTGGGGAGGTTTACCTGCTCCCACCTCCCATATATACTCAGCTTCCTCTGGCAGCTGAATCCAGACACGCTAAATCCCATGGAGCTGGCAACTCTGCTGGCCGTCAGTCAGACAGGGAGCTATGGGCTGCACAGTCTCCACATTTATTTTGTATTTCTGAATTTACTGCTTGTAAACCTGCAGCAGAGGAGCCCAGCCATGAAACTCTGTTCCATAAGCACTGATCTGGGTTAACCTTCAGTCAAGTCCTAAAATCTGGCTTGCAGAGGCTGCTGTTTTGTATGTCTTCCATGTATTTTTTTTATTTCTAGTCAACTTTCCCTGAACCCATGAAGAGCAGAATTGCCTTAAATGTGTGGTATGATTGACTGCAGGAGGTGCCTCAGTGATTGTGCTTTATTGTTCTATAATGGCATTCTCCAGGCTTCTGCTGAAATTTGGGTGGTTTATCTATTGATTGAATGAATTGCTGCCTTTGCCAGCTATTTGTCATCTCTAACTGCCGTTTGGAATACAGAAATATATTGTAAAGTGAGGGTTCATTTTATTTTTATTTTTGGCAGCTTGGTGAAGCTTTTATTCCAATAGCAACATGGATCTGTGCTTGATGTGTTACAGCTACCTCTTCAGCTTTAAGACTGGGGATGTTAAGATGTTTTTGGCCCAGTGTACGGTATCAGCACATATGGAAACACAAATGGTCACAAAAGCTTCTTGATTTAAAAGTTGGGATTTATTTTCTTTTGACTAAAGCTCTGTAATTTGAAATATTTGTAGTGATGAGCCTTGCTTTCCTTATTGCAATGAAGAAAGCCTGAGCTGGTTGTTGAAGGTGTTAGGTAAATACAAGGGTTTTCATGGGGGGGAATTGTCAGAGCAGGTTGAATAGTGCACCATAAAGGTGAAGACTCATTTACAGCTGTGGAAAATAGTTCCCTTTCTTTGCTCCAAACCTATATGCTTAGAACAACTAAAATTTTCCATGCTTTTACACACAATGCAAGCCTGATAAATGTTCTGTCATTAAAGTTATTTTGGACAAGCTGGAAGTACAGAAATAATTCTCATTCTATTTTTGTCTTTAGCACATTGGCTCAGCACAATGGACAGGACTGCATTTTCCTACAAGGATAATTCACAAACTCTCTGGCTTCCATCCCATTTTTGACTGAATCTTCTTAATTTCTTGCCAAGAATTTCAGTGCTTACCTAAGAAAACTCATGCCAGGATTCAACAGCTCATGTAATCTGCAAGATCCTATCAAAAGTCATTAAACCATGCTGCTATAAGAGTCAGTTAGCAGACACAGAGGCCCAAACCTATACCTGCCTCACTTTCTCTGCATATCCAAGATGCTCTCACAGCTGGAGAGCAGAAGTGACAAGGAAGGAGCTCCATTTTTAACTATCCCACCTCGCAGGATTCACCTGAAATGGCATCTCTGGGACACGAAGGGGTTCTGCTCTGGGGAACACAAAAAAGGAAAGGGTCCTTGATCTTTTTAACATTCTCAGGTCAAAAGAGATTTTTCAGAGGTCTAAGAGAGACCTCATCATAACTGCTGCAATGCTGTTGGAGGTGCTCTACATGAAAAATAAAGAGCTCTTCCAAAATTTCTTTTAAAAACCTTAAAAATATAAAATATTTGGTAACCTCAGTATGTGGCAATGGTCTCCTCATGAACACTGTTCTTGCAATGTGTAATATATTATGCCTAGCTGATGTGAAAAGGGAAGGCCTGCACAGGATCTAACTAAACCACTGAATATGTGAGGGTTTTAGTTGTTCTGAAAATCAAGACCTTCTAAAAAAAATCATGCAACCTTTTATAATATATCCTTTAATCTGTCATATCTTACAGTGCAGCTAAATTATCTATTAATATTCAGATTTTTCCCAAAATCCCTTACGAAAAGTAAATATATGTAAGCAAGGCATATATATACACACACCAAAAAATGCTTCTGTTTAGCAAAGAGCCATACCCTAGAAATGCTTCTTGTCTCTGCCTATATATGCATCAAGGTTAAGAGTTGCCACGCAAGGTGGCTGTTGAAGAAGCATGACTATAAAAACTCCTTGAGTCTATGGAGGACAATATGTTTAGTGCACAAAAATAAATACTCATGTAAAATTGATTGGGAAAAAATTAAAATAGGATAATTATAGTTATAAATCCACTGGAACAGTGGGATGTGAACAGCGTGGTTTGATTAGACGATTTGCAAGTTGATTAGTGATCCTTATCTTTTCCTGCAGCATTTAATTGCCCTGTTGGTCGTAGCTGGCCTGATGAGAGATCTCAAGGCAGAATTTAGCGCCTAATCACGAGGGCAGGTGCTCTGAGAACAACCACAACACCGCAGTGGAGATCCGAGCTCTCCCTAAACAATCTGCAGGAGGGATTTGCACTGTGCCAGGGGAATTTGGTGCAGGATGACTTTATTCCCAAGTCTCTGTGGTATATGCCAAACAGTTTTTCTGTCTTCTCAGTCTAGGAGCTGTGGCTGACTTGCAGTCCCAAATGCTTGCTTTCCACTGGAGAATACTGAGTGTTTCGTCCTCATCCATAAACCTTCTCCTGGAAACTAATTTTTTTTCTTCTTGTTTTGCAGTAGTGCCCAGACCTCTCCTCTGTTCCAAAGTTCCAGAATCTTTGCTAATGGCAGAGGAGAGTGATGTACCCAAGTTTTTCCTGCAACCCAAACTGACCTCCCAGCACGCAGTGGGCCCCATTGCATGGGGATAAGGAAGGCTGGCAGCACCTCCACTTTGTATCCTCCTTGCCTTAGTTTTCTCTAGGAAAAGAGGATACAAAATAAACTGAGAGCATTTATGCTCGTGTCTGACCCACCTCCTTGGACTTCAGCTAAGTCCAGCACCTTCATCTTTGTAATGCAGCCATCAATAGGGGCCACCACCTGCATAAAAACATGACCCCAAACCTTGGTAATGCGTCCGGTCGGGCTGTTTGTCTCTGCCCGGACACGGGTAGGATGGCCTTGGGACAGCCCGCGCTCCAAAGGACAAGTCTGGACTCTTCAGATTTTCAGTCTTCAAATTGTTTATTATTTCTTATCTATAAAATTTTCTTTCAGCCTGACAGAGGTCTGACCAGCAAGGCAGCCAAGGGCACTCTGACCTCCCACTGGGCAGTCATCTCTTTTTATACTAAAAGCTACGTGCATCATATTTACCTTTATTTCCCAATACCTTTCACCCATATTAGCAAGGGCACCTTCACCATGGACCAATCCCAAAGTGCCAACATCACCACAGAAAATGGATGACAAAAAGAAGAAAGAAGAAGGACAAGACACGCCCTGATCCCTCCATCTTGTGTCCATAACCCCCCTCTACCAAAACCCTAAAATCTGTATTTCACTCTGTAAATACTTCATTCTTACACCATTCGTTCCCAAGTGACTCTCATGTCCTCAAACAGGTGACACATCCCTTGAAGGGTCAAAGTCAAGCCACCAGGTACTTTTGGCAACATTCCAGGATCTCCGAGCCCCCCAAGGGTTGTCTCGGTAACTCTGGACATCCGGAGTGATGTGCTGAGTTCCCACAGTGATGTGGCTCCACATCTCTGCCGAGCATTCAGCTGCTGTTTGTGGCACAAATCCATCACTCTTACCCAGGGAATGTTCCTGCAGGAGGGCCCCCACCCACAGCAGCACTTTGCTGGGGCTGAGCTCACCACCACCACCACTCATTTCAAAAGGCAGACAGCAGAAGTGTTTCAAAGACAGGGTTGAGACACCCAGTCCTTTAAAAATAATTGAAACTTTAGGTGTCTGGCTTTTCTAGCCTTGCTTACCTCCCATGCATTGCTTCAAGAAAAAGTCAACAACACCACACAGGATGAAATACTGCATGAAGCAGAGCTTTCATACCAAATATTTCTTGGGGATGTTCATCTAATCTAACTTTAGACATTCAAACTTTGTAGTCTAAATTTAAGGTAAGTTCCATACACAGGTCATTCTCATTTTATAATAGGAAGTCACAGTGTCTCATTTCTTGTCACTGGCTGTTAGGGGAGTCTGAGGTTGAAAACACCAAGCTTACATTTTTCTTCACCATAGTTACCTGGCTTAAAGGCACCAGTGGTCAGTTAATCCATAAAGTTTCTTACCCACCAATAGATTAATTCCAAGCTTACAGCAGAACCACAAAAAAAAAAAAAAAAAAAAAAAAAAAAAAAGAATTACTGCATGGCTCTGTCCTTGAAACTCCATCATTTGCTTATTCTTATAATCCTGAAAGCCCTTCTGGTTTTTCTGAGCTGTATTTTGATTCTTCTGTCTTTGTCAGTGACAACTGTCATGTTTTTGTTGAGCTCACTAATAAACAAAAAATGGTTGATTCCAAGATCAGTTTTTTAGTAGCACCCTAAATAGTTGTCTTCTACCCCAATTGTTTTTTTAGCTCCTGTTTTCATATTAGCCATTTCTTCACCTGCCTTTGACATATTCCTCATTTAGTTGTTTCTAAGGCGACATCATATGAAATACTTTACTTAGGATGAGAAAAACATTGAGGATTTTCTCTGCTAAGAATCCATTAAGCTTATTAGAGATAGAGCAGGTTAGAGACCTACCTTGGATTAAAGCTGTGCTAAACTATACTCTTTTGTATATCTCTGTCAGCTGTTGAAATGAAAATAACAGTTGGTGTTTAGCTAGATCAAAATTTTTCATGCTTTCTAAAATATAGAAGATACTCTTGTTTTTCTCCCAGCATCTGTTCCTGAGGATACATATCAATTTACTAGTTTGGGCAGGTTCCTGTGTTGGTTGTGTCAGGGTTTTGGATAGAGATGGGATTTCTTTGCCCGAAAATATTAAGCCCTTAGATTTTTTTTCTGCTCCAGATGCTGTCTCATTCACCTGAGTCACTCCATCTTAACATGTCACTGTGCTGACTAAAAACTGAAGTGAAATTTTAATTTCATTTTTTGGCCCATACTTAGGTTATCTTTCACTCCAATTCCCAATTTTTACAACTTAACAGCTTCAAACTCCTCTTTTTGCTCTCTATTTGTTTATATGACTAAAGAATATTTTACAACGTGTTTTTAATTTCCTTTGCAAGGTGTAACACAGCCCTGCTTTTGGCAGATCTCACTTTCTCTCCACACTTTCTGACCTATAAGATACAATTTTCCATGTTAGTCAGCCCCTTTTTTTCCATTTCTTGTAGGCTCTTTGCCTGCTCCTCATATTCCTTTCTGGTTGGATTGTCACCAGTTGGGTCTGGAGTTCTTCATGAATTTTTTCTCCTTCCTGAAATGCAGACACAGTTATATATCTTTGACTTCAAGAATCTCCTTTGCAGCCAAGTCTCAATGTTCCATCACTCCTCTGAGACTAAAAAAAGCCAAGCACAAGAAGGCAGAACAGCACAGGATTTTTATCTTTCTGTTCAGAAAGGGCTGTGATCTGCTTGATCTGGGCTATTTTCCACAGCCACCTCTTCAACAACATCCTCACTGTGTTTGAATTAGCACTGCCTCAAGAAATATATTTTTTTAAATGTCTGCCATTAGAAGTCCAGAATCAGGAAGAATGGAGCTGTTATCATCTGTAGCCTTAGTTTTATTATTGATACCATTCTGCTCTGATTAATCTCCAGTAGCAGGAGGTCTCCCACAGTTTTGTTGACTGTCTAATGCTATTCCACTGTCCCATAACCACAGTCACATTTTATCTAGAGGGTTTAGTGGATCTGTGCTACTGCTGTAGTCACATGAAGATTTATAGTGCTTTTCAAGAAGCCAATTGACCTTGATTAAATTTATTACATCACGCTTTTCCTCCTGCACACACGACCACATCAGTAATGTACAGTGCTTTTCTGTCACCCCTACCTCCCTACCTGAGTTCTGCCTTGCTCTCAGTACTGTACTCCAGCAAGAAGGAATGTCCTACTCTCTTGTAAATGCCTGGTTTCTGCTCCTGCAGCAGAAGATTTGGCTCCTGCACCTCGCTGCATGGGCTCATTGCACAGTGTCCAAGCAAGCAGCACTTGCACCTCGACCTCTCTCAATCTCCTTGCAAGTGAAGTTGATCCACTGCCTTTTGCTTACCTGGCCACCCATCTTGTGAATACAGCTTTGTGTTTTCTCCTTGCTTTGCAGATTCCTATCTTAGCTATGTTGGTTTTTTCCTTCTTCTTCACTTATTCCATTTTGTGTTTCCTACCTATTAACCTGGGTGAGATAACTTGAGTCTGTTCCAGCCTTAACCTTGGCACTTTAATTCTCCATGTACAAAGGCAGTTCAGTTCACTGAAGACAATTTTCCTCCTGTGAAAGCTTTCCAGTAATTTAATGTGCCAAAACCATCCTTTCCAGCTCTGTCCTTGAGCTGTTTGTTGGTTTTGTAAGCTTGAAAAGCTTTCACTTTTTCTTGCTAGGAACTAGGAACTCTGAGACTTAAACTGCAGATCGCTTAAGCCTTCACCTCTTTGGCAGACAAAAGAAGTGACTTCACAAAAAACATCATAAAAAACTTCAGAAAAAAACCCATTTCCCCTCCCAGTCTTCTCTTGTGGCATAAAGAGATCTAAAAATGCACGTACATGGAATTTTCCCCAGAGCAACAAATAAAAGCAAGACTCAAAGAAAAAGTAAAACTTAAAACTAATCTCTGTCATTCTTAAAAATATGTTTTTTGTATTGGTGAAGCTTTGTACATGCAATCTTACCTAGCTGCTTTGTGTTACTGATAACTTCCCATCTGACGTACTACAGCAAATTTGTTCCCTTGTAGAGATGTTAATGTGAAATATACTCTTAAAATGGTTGAGACTATAATAATGCTTCATTAAATATATATTTGGAAATGAGGAGGTTGCTCTAAATGGGAAAATATTGACAAATATTTAAGATAGAATCAATACAGTCGTCTTTCTAAGTTTCATATTAAGCAATAAAAAATATTAAATGAACAGTCTATAGCACAGTTTCTTACACAGGCTTTCCAAGAGTCAGCACTTAGTGTCTTCTTTGATACACATACATTAATTTAATATGTATGCTTTGCCTAAGAACATGAATAAGTCATTCCTTTTAATGTTTGCATTTGCATGTTTAATTTAAGTATGGGAATCAGTGGAAATGCACTTAAATGCTTATGCTAGTTTATTCACTTTGTTTTGAAAATTATTGTGTGCAGCATGGGTGAGAAGGAAGTAATCTAAGTAGAAGCAGAGTTGATGGGAAAGTAGGTTATAATTTACTTACATGTCTGTGTAGCGGACATGTGGTCAAATCTGCAGGGAAATCAATATTATCTGATGCATTGGTATGGGATTTAAAAAGATTATCAACATGTTCAGGACCAGTTTCTGTAAAAATGGAAGTTACATATTTCCTGCCCCTACCCTGCTATAAGGACTATCCTACCTGCTTCCATCCAAGTTCCCTGAAAACACATCATTTGTAGAGGCAGAACTGAGGGTCTCAGGAGCATCTATGAGCTTTTTGGCTTCCAGTTACAAGATCGTGACTATTTTTCCATAATTCTCTGGAAGTGCCCACTCCACAAGAACTTCAGGATTTCTTTAAAAACTAATTGAAGAAGCCTCAGAACTTTTATAGAAATTCCTATTTCTATAATTTCTATGGAATAGAATAGAAATTCCTATTTCTAAATTTTCTATAGACTATAGAAAATAGAAAAGCACATTTTTGGAGTTGATATTTGTGAACAAGGCTGTAATAATAGATTCTATTAGGAGAAGGATATTACTTCCGATTAAATGATAAAACCTAATCAGAGGACCTATCTTCTTTTAATAATATCAGGGAAGGTTTGTGGATGGGCAGATGATGGGAAAAAGAAGGGAGGGGGGTTCTGTGGCAGTACCCCAGGGATGTTTTAAAGCATTTCTCCTGAGGAGTTTCACAGAGCTCTTATGGGAGACGTGATCTGCCCTGTGCAGGTGCCCATCTCTCACATGGAAGTCTCTTAGCAAATGTGGTCTGACAAAGAGGGAATTCCTGTTCCAGGCATTCCTGAGCAAGCACTGAGCCCAGTAAAGCACCTTGTGGTTCTGTCTCTTGCAGGGGAAGAGATGGGTCCCAAAGGAAATCAAGCCAGCAAGCAAGATGCCCCCAGTGCCCCCAGCTCCTTTCCAGTAGAAGCTCTGAGTGCCAGGGATGCCCCCTGAGCTCCCACTCCTCCTTTGCCCTTGTGGGAGCTGGAGCTCACCGTGCAGATCCCAGCCCTGCAGCTCTGCCTCTTTCCTCTGTACCTGGAGACATCCTTGGTTGTGGTTGCTCCCTTTTCCCCCTCCTCACCCTGGGGGACCTGGGCTTTGTATCCCCCATCACCCTCCTCCATCCTCTCTCTTCCTACTAGGAATCAAGGTCCCCCTGAGCACTCCCTGCCCAGCTCCTCTGCCTCTCATTCCCCAAAAGTTTCTGTCCAAAATGAGGCCTTTAGCAGCACCATCACCCTCAGTTTGCAGGAAGTCACCTTCTTACCCCAGAAGAAAACTATTGGTGAAATCTTTTGTTTGGATTTATCTTTTTTGGAGCCTGGATGGGGGCTGCAGGATCCAGCCTGAAAATTCTTGTTGGGTTGGAGAAGAATTCATCAGAATCTGACTACTTAGTTCATTGCTTTTAGCTGCTTTGCAAATAAATGCAGCCAGAGATCTGACATTCCCAGGCCTGCATCTCAGCAAGCCTTTTCTATTCAGAAATATTCAGTTCCTCAGCAAACAGACAGAGAAACCACCACAGGGTAACTTCTGGCCTGACCCAAAGAGCGATGGACAACAGGGAAGGGACAAAGCTGGGGAAGACTGGAGGGTTGCAATTACTCAGTTTTATCCTATGTACTTCCAGAAGATTTTACACATTTGTTTCATACCTGTTTGACAGTTTGCATGGTCTCACATTTTGTAGACATCCCTTAAGAGTGAATGTTGAGCAGGGGTATAAATGCCACACAGGAAAAGGCTTTATTTGGATCTTCTGTCTGTCTTGTTTAATCAAGGAGTTCAGTGATGTAGAACTAGTTGTGTATCATCAAAATTGTGAGTCTTCAGGTTTTATTAAGTCTTTCCTCTTTTTTTGAAACAAAACAGTCCAAAAATATTATATTTTCCCTATCACTATTTAAAAGCATAGCACAATTTCCTTATGAATTTGGGAAAACCAATAAAAGTTTCTGGATTTTTTGTTCTTTTGGACATATGATCCCAATTATTTAAAAGCAAAGGATGATTTACTGCATAACATTGAACTTTCTCCTCTTTTTGAAGTGAATGCTCCTGCAACTGCACTAATTTTATTTAATTTGCTGAAAGAAGAAATTTGCTACAAAGACAATTGCAGCATTCCAGCTCACCTGCTGTAGAAGGATTCAATCTCGGGCTTGTTTTCCTTTTTTTCCCCTATATAAAGGCACAAAAATAAGATATCAACTGGAGACCAAACAGTAAAATGATGATTCCCAATTTCCTGATGTACTAGCCATAAAGCACAAAATGCCTGGAACATAAATGAACCTAAAGTGAGAAGCTGAAGTTCATGTTTTACAGCACTGTAAGGCATCATTGTGAACATAGCAGTGTGTCACTGGTATGAGGGACTAAGTGAGCACTGCACACAACAAGTTCCTGCCAGCTGAGGAGGAACTCATTTCACACCTGGCAGAACTGCCCTGGCCTCCTGCTGGTACCTCTCAGGGTTCTGGTTATCTGCAACCCAGCTGCAGGTCACCCCAACATGCCAAGAAATTATGTGGAGCAGCTGTGTGCCTCCTGTGGAGGGATTCCTTTGCCTCTTGGACCTGCAGATCTTCTCAAGCCTGGATGTGCTTCAGCACCTTCTCGACACAACCGAATGTCAGGTGTTTCACACTCTGCCCAGGACTCAGTTACTGCTCAAAACTCCCCTCGTGTGTTATACAGTGAGAAATCTGTCACTGGAGAGCAGGGACTGGACTCTGTCGCTCTCCTGTAGATGCATCCAGGTGTCTACAGTCCCTCCTGGACTGCTTTACCTTCTGGCAATATGGAAAGAGCCATTTCTCACCCCCAATTACACACTGTGACATGTAAAAGTCAACCAGAGCATTGGCACTTACAAGCTCTGGTGAGAGCATTTCAGGAGTTTTCCAGCAGCCAGAAAGGTGAGTGGGGATTGCTGCCCTGGTGAGGGGTGAGAGCATTTCAGGGGTTTTCCAGCAGCCAGAGCTGTGAGTGGGGATTGCTGCCCTGGTGAGGATGGTGCTTTGAGACGGGGCGAATGCTCCCTCTGGAGGTGTCTCAGCGAGCACAGAGGCAGCCCAGGGCACGCACTCTGCTGCAGGCACAGCCGGGAGAAATCCCCAGCATTCCCTAGGCTGGGAGGATGATCAGGAGAGGAGGGAAGAGGTTTCTAAGCCTGCTGGCCGCTTTCTGTCACGAAAAAGTACAATGATGGAGACCTCAGAGGTGTACTAGTCCCTGCTTGTGCTTCTTTGGCATGGGAGGACTCCCAGGGGACATTGGAGGTGGTCACAACAGAGGGGGTTGCTGAGATTAGAGCCCACAGCCACGTGAAGTGGGGTTTCACCTGCTTTCAAAGATGCTGAGAACCCATGGGATCTTCAGCCCAGTCAAGCACAGCTGTATCATTCCATCTGCCCAGCACACTGCAGCACATCCCCCCTCACTTTGACATGAATTTGCTGGTCTTGCTACAGGCACACAGAGCAATTCAGTCCCAGGTGTAGGGAAAATCAGCCCTGTTGATTTTTGCACCACTGGAAGGGAAAAGCTTGGCAGAAAAGTGAAGCCAAATTTGGCACAATGTTTATATGGGACAGAAGCTCATAAGCTCGTGGGGCATGTCTGTGTCTGTACTTGTGTGGCCAGACACTTCATAACCAAGAAAGTACATGTCATGCTGAGCAGACCTGAAAGAGAAACTTACCCTAACAAACCCAGTATTTAAAGCTGGAGGAAAATAAATAAGATGAAAGTGTGTTTCTAACTCTATAGCTCTGTTGTGGTTTACAAAATTAGCCTAAAGCACTTTCCAAAATAATTTTTAACACTCCTGAACACTTGCAAATAATTTTTTTCCCTTTGGTTTGGGATTGTTTGGCATTTTTAATTTAGAGAAAAAAAATGCATTTTTTCTTCTGGATTTTCTGAAATATAGGAACAAGAGGTACAATATATCTGTCTGCTTAGTAGGGCAGGGTACTGTGGGCTACAGGCCTCCTCCTTCCTAAATGCTGCCTCTTCTTTCACTGAGGGGTGGTGGAGACCAAGTAGTCCTGCTGGTCATCCTGGCACTGTTCAGGTCATTCAAAGATGTTGTGGCAGCATCGAGTGCAATAGAATGTGAAATCATGGCTATTTACAATGTAAAGTGTCTACTGGCAGAGAGGAAAGACAAAACCTGTGTAAAACTGCCTTTGCTTGCTCTAAGTCACTGGTGGTTGTGGTTACACAGGAAAAATGGTAAATTATTTTTGTTACTCTTAGAGCAAGTTTGTCTGCTTTCTGATTATTTGCACCAGCCTTTCTCTAACCTGTGCTCATTTTTGCTGTGTGTTCAGCCATCAGTCTGTCACCCACAGGGCCTCAGTAGTGCTCTCTCACAAGGACAGGAGGGCTGAGCTCATAATTAAACCTGGAGACCATTGCATCTGTAAAAGGATTCATTGTAAGTATTCTAGTGACCACACTGGTCCCCTTCAACCACCATCATCAAGTGTATTGGATAATTTGTGGTATGTATGTATGTATATATGTATGTATGTATGTATGTATGTATGTATGTATGTATTATTGGTTATTATTATGTTATAATTAATATTATAGTATTTATGTTATATAATTCTATATTTGCTCCTTTGGGGGAGTTGAAAATGTCTCTGTCAAAGCAGGCAGCTGTGCCAGAGGCAAAGAGCAACCTCAAAGTCTCTGCAAATGGATCCAAGGGAATCAGAGCTCCCCAGCACACAGCTCATCCCCTCACACAACTGCTCTGCCACCACCCCACACAAAGCAGCCTCAGACAGTCACTGACCAAGGGAACAATGTGAGAAACCTCTTGGTCAGAGGTCCCTTTGAGGCTGAAAACTCTGGGCCTTTTTTCCACATTTGGCCAGGTCACATTTGTCCCAAAAGTGGAAGGGAAACGCATCGGTCACTTTTGGGACAGGGAATTTGGGCAAAGGGACACTTAGGCTGGTTTTAGCCTGGGTTAATCCTGACTTGGGGATGTCTGGGGCTCAGTGCTGGTTTGCAGGCATTCCAGGCTAATCCAGGATGTCCCCATGGTTGCTCCACATCGGCTGCCACCCCTGTGCTTGGGGTTCACAGCAGTTGCTCTTAGTTTTTTTGCTATTCCCAGCATAAGGATATTTATCAGGAGATAAGGTGGTCTTTTTATAGTCAGACCTGGAGTTTCCATGGTGAAATTAGCCAACAGGAGTTTCCTTTGCAAAGCAGAGCATATCCTTTACTGGCAAAAACATGTTACTCCCTTGGTTGTGAGGAAGTGTCATTGTCCGAAATCTATTCTGGTGTTTAAGGGCTCTGTATCCTCAAAGAAATATTTTTAACCTGAAGGGAATATTTATACTGTCCAGTCAGAGCAGTTCACTGAGTTATTCTTAGTTCTGCTTCTGTGTCTGCTTTATCTGTGCATCATTTTCCCCCTATTGATCTTTTTTTACAAATAGAAAATGAAAGCAAGGGTAATAGTTTAAAGTAATTCCTGGAATTAATCCACTGACAGGGCCAAAGTAAACCCAGGGATTAATTTGATTTCCCACAGTCAGTGTGTATCCTAACCAACAGGAGTGATACAATATTTTCTAAAATTTTTTGAAGCCTTTGAAGATGCCCACAGCCAGATGTTGGCTGGATCAGCTCTTAGTACCAGGCATTAGCAGAAAACCACCTCTTGTCCTTCTGATATTCAATGTGCTGGGCTGGAAAGTAAAAAATAATTTTATTTTAAACTAGGCACCTTGAAGAAGGAATTAATAAAGAGCTGATTATGAAACCATATGCAAAAGTTCTGGTGTTGGCACAGAGTTCCATCCATGGGCTAGCCCTGACCTCACCCTGGTGGATGAGGACCAGCTCCATAAAATCCCACAGGACAATGACACTGTGGGCCTGGTGTGGGACCGCAGTCACAACCAAAAGGCAGCTGGGGATTATACATGTATAAGTTAAAGGAATTTGGTTTTTTTGTTTTTCCCTTAGGCCTGGTTATGTTAATAAATTGTCATTTTGCTGATGCTGAATGTCTAAGGCTTTTTTCCCTGCCTGCTGAGGTCAGCATGACCACCTGCCCATTTTCAGTGCTTTGCAGAGTGAGGGTCTTACGGTGCTTATCTGCTCCAGCATCCTTGTCTCCCTTTCCTTGATGCTCCCCCGAGGGAGTGAAGTGACTGTGATGGATGTGTTTTACACTGCTAGCAGTCAGTTAGAGCTACCTGCTCCCCCCCCCGATGGAGCAGCTCTGATTCTGCTGCAGAATAATGAGAATTAATGACTCATTCACTAATTACACTTTTGTTGTATAGTTTTGTGCTTATTTGCTGCAGGAGCTGAGCACCCTTGACTTTCTGATGGCAAGGCATGAAGCACTCTTGAAAATCAGGGTACTGGATGATGTATAAGCACGGGCTTGAAAACATGCTTGAGCTGTGACATGTGGATCTCATCTGCATTGCTGAGGTCACCAGGGCAGATCTGCCTTCTGCAAAGGGAGGGCTGCTTCAGGCAGTTCAGAAATGCCCCTCTAAATACATTCATGGCTGTGAAAAAATCTCAGTGCAAAGTAGTTCTTTGAAGCATTTATTTAAACATAAATATGAAGAGAAAATGTAGATAAAATAATTCAGATTGGAAAATTCCAAACATTCAGTGAAAACCGTATGGGTAATAAATCTTATATCTTATTCTTCTAAAATAAGAAATTCATCAAAACAAAAAGCCATGTGCTACAGAATATGATCTTGAATTTTTATATCTACATTAATAAAAAAAATTTGGGCTAAAATCATCAAACACCAGTTTCTTATAAGCACAACAGATATACATCAGTAAAGGCATTGACATGCTTCCAGAAAGAGAGGTGCTGCAAAACTGCCCCTGGCAAGCTGTGGAAATAGACTCACACTTTATCTAATACTGCAAACTCATGCACCAAACCCAAATCAGCATGCTGGATTTTAGGTCTGCTTTTACCTCTGAGCCATAATCTGCTGCTTCCCATGTGCAATGCTACTGCTGGTATTGAGCAGTGGCACGTGGCTTTCTGCAGTGTGTGACTTTGTGGGGCTTTAGGGTCACCTTGCTTCCAGGAGACAAAACTATCATTAGTGGCAGGTCACTCCAAATCAATGCCATATAGAAACCTTAACAATATGAATTTTGCTTATTTTTTTGTCAGCCTTACCCATATTTGAGTGTCTGTGGCATGTAAGGGCACGAGGAGGAGAGGCATGGGGTCAGGGTGTGCCAGCAGCAGCGCTCCCAGCCCTCCTCTGCCCCTCAGCTTTTCCTGTGGCCTGCAGGAACTCACTCAACCTCTCTGCTTCAGCTTCTTCAGGATAATTATGCTTAGCCCACAGGGGTGTTGAAACAGATTAATTAGCTAAGGTTTGTAGAGACCTTTGAAGATGTCAAGCACTGTAAATGCTGCTTGTTAGGGAGGTATATTATTGCACACTGTATGCACAGCAGGATTAGGGACTATTTAATATTGTGCAATTGGAGAGGAAAAAGAAACCAGGAACATCCTCAGGGAGCCTGAGCAATGTGTACTTCTAAGCACAGTTCTTTGCCCATCTCAGTGTGGTGTTCCATTTAAATACCTTTCTCAGGGCCCTAATGATTTGCTGTGAAATTATCAGATATCCATTTGCAAACTTCTAAGGAAAGGTATAATTAAGAATTTAATATTTCCATTAGCTTTATGGCTTTATAACTACTGTGGCCACAGCTGCTAAAACAGTAGAAACTTTCAGCCGAAATCTGTTAGTTTTAACTTTCAGCTGTATTAGTTTCTTAATCCAGCTGTCTGTGTGGCCACATAGGTGCTAATCTCTTGATGAAATAAATATATCCCAGAGGGGCTTGAGACTCAGTGCAGGGTTTGGAATTTCAATATACTTATCCTCACAGCATCTTTGGGATTAAAAAAAAGAAAAGAAAAAAAAAGTGCAGTTATCATTAACCAAATGGATTTGCTCATGAAGTACCACCACTATGGATAAAACTTGCAGAAAATGGGTTTGGTGGCTTCAGTCTGTTTGAAAATGACCTGGCTCCTTCACATTACCTTCAGTGAATGTGAAATTTCCTTTCTCTCTGATCAGCATAATTTTGAAATCCATATAACCCTCTCTTCCTTCTGGCTATCAGGCAAACTGAGCCTAAGCACTACAGTCTCTTCCTGCATGCAGAAATTGTCTTCCTCAATAATTTCACCTTTCACTATTGCAGAAATTGTCTTCCTCAATAATTTCACCTTTCACTATTGCAGAAATTGTCTTCCTCGTCAATAATTTCACCTTTCACTAGTTTTCTAATGCCACTTAGAGAGGAAGCAGAACAGACCACAAAAGGTTCCCAAAGTGTGCACTGTTTTCCATGGAATACCTCAGTCTTCTTTCACATGGTGTATGAAAGAGGCTAATTGATTGGTGGTCATTATGAAATATTGTTTTCAGTGTTTGTGAATTAATTATTTATGATTATGAACCATACAATAATATTATAAATATTTGTTAGCAATTTATTTATGACTGTTAAAAACAGAGTAAATGCAAATTGTCTCAACTTATAAATTTTGTATCTAATGTCATTCTAGTAGAGATAAAACTTGAAGATTTTGTATCCCCCACATTGTGATGTCTTTGATCTTGTTTATACAGCATCCAATCTGATGTCAGCCCACTCTTACTGAGCTCATCCCAAGATGCTCCACATGAATCCTCTCCCACTGCAGACTGAGAGCAATGGGGCCAGAGTCCTTCAGAGAGCTGTGGGGCAGCTCTGCCTTCACTCACATCTTGCTGAGAACCATTCCTTCAATGGGATTGTTATGTGCACCACTTGGATAAATTGCATTTCTTAATTAGTTGTGATTCCTCCTCTCTCTTTCCTCTCTTTTGCTTGTGGAACAGCTCTGTTTGTGTTTTCTGCTGCATCAAGAACACTTTTAGCACTTAAAAACTGAGGCAGAGATGGCTGATAAAGCAGTAGAGTGGCTGGTTTTCCCTATGGGCAGTTTCCCCTTGCCAGAAGAGTGGCCCCAAATGGGGAAGCTCTCACAGATAACAGAGCTACCCTGTTCCACCTTCTCATCCCTGGTGTGTCTGACTGGAACACATTTCAGCAAAGCAGTAGGTTCAAGGCTGGATTTTGCTGGGCATCTGCCCACACTGAGGATCTGCTAACCCATGCCAGCTGAAAAGCAGAAACCATGACTTCATTAGAAATAAGACTGTGAAAGATGGCACAGCAATAAAGAGCAGGAAGATGTTGTGCTTGAATGAAGATGTTTTTCTTTGCCAAACCTCTGTGTGCTAATAACTTTTCCTGTCCATTCAGCCTTTTTTCCTTCTCCTTGTATTTCTGCACCAGGTGGTGCCCAAACTTGAAAAGACTGGATGGGTCAGACAGATCACCTTGCCAGGGAGAAAAATACCATTCAGAGGTGAAACCAGTTAATAAAATTGAAATACTCCAATTTTCTGGGGCACTGCAAGCCAGAGGAGCTACATATGAGGATGCCCAGGATCTCCAGCCTACAGCCCATGTTCTGTGAGAAGGGGCCCATGCACAAAAGCACTTTCACCCTCAAGACACAATTCAATAACATACTAGTTCATCCATAGTTTAACTCCCTAAGAATCAGAGAGACAAAGATGTGTGAGTGTTGCTGAGTGTCATTTTACTTATCCCAGCTACTCCCCTCTTCCTTCTTTGTGCCTGTTTTATTGAGATGAATCCTTTTTGTTTGTCTCCAAATAAATAAATAAGTGACTGTGATAAAGCACAGATATGATAGAGTGCCTTGCAGCACACTGCCCCTCTCCCTTGCAGGGCTGGATTCTTCTCTAGTAGAGTTTCAGGAGGTACACTGAAGGTGTGTTTTGTTCTGACACTGTCTGGTATATGAGGAAACCTTTGGAGTACCCCCCTACCCTTTTTTGCTGTGGAATGAACTGCACCATGGGGATTGTATTGAATGGAGATGGAAAGTTGTTGTTAAACGTTTCACTGAAGTGAAAAAAAATTGTTCTTTCTGCCTCTCCCCCTTCTTCCTCAAGTCAGTGGCACTTCAAAGAGGAAAACAAAATAACCAAGCACAAGCCAAGGGAAAGAAGAGGTTTTAGTTGGAAAAGCATTTGAAGTGTTCCGGTGTTCTCTCCTCTCCTTGCTCTTCCCCTGTTAGCTGAAGGCTTGCCAGCTTTTTCCTGGTCTCAGCCAATGAGCTGGATGTGCCTGGGTTACCTGACAGAGTCAGTGGTGTGGCCAATGCCTCTCAGTCACTGTGTTTCTTGAAGCTGCAGAAAAGCAGCAGCAGCATTTCCCCTCCCTGCAGGAAGCTGAGTGCTTAAAAGTCAGGGCTGCTAGAGGACTATGAGCAGCAAAGTGTGGAGGATAGTTTCAGCAGGAAAACAAACTATTTGAATGCATGTAGCCTAAATTAAGGGTTTAAGATAAGCTGATGAGATTGTTATGGTGATGAATTATTTAAAATTTGCATATAAACATTCCTGCATATAAACAATAACACTTCATGCATTCAAATACGTGACTTCTAGATTTAGATACTGTGTACTATGTAGGTTTCTTTAAAATTTTCACTGAAAAAAAAATCAGGTTTATAGTGTGCAACCCTTTCTGCAATACCCTCTGCTATTTGGATGAGCATCCACCTACACTCTGAGTTATCTGGAGAAATGTAACTAATCACCAGTTTTTCTGAGCAGGGAAGATCACAAAGCCACAACCTCTTAGAAATTACAAGATGTGCTGCAACAAGTTGAAACCTGTGGGAAAGCAATTTATAACCAGCAGATTTGATGAAGACCCCTTGTACCTGATGAGGGGCCACAGATGGGTTGTCCTGCAGGAAGGTCAACCCACAGGTCAGGAGGGGTGATTCTACCCCTCTACTCCACCTGGCACACTGCATCCAGCTCTGGGATGCCCAGCATGAAAGGGACATTGACCTGTTGGAGGGAGTCCAGAGGAGGCCAGAAGGATGCTCTGAGGGCCAGAGAACCTCTCATAGGAAGACAGGTCAAAGAGCTGGGGCTGTCCAGCCAGCGGAAGAGAAGGCTCCAGAGTGATATTCCATTAAAGGAGGGCTACAGAACAATTTAGAGGGACTGTTTGCAAGGGCATGAAGTGTTAGGATGAGGGGGAATGCCTCTAAACTGAAAGAGGGTAGATTAGGTTACAAATTAGGAGGAAATTCTTCACTGTGAGGGTGGTGAGGCACTGCAACAGGTTCCCCAGAGAAGCTGTGGATGCCTCATCCCTGGAAATGTTCAAGGCCAGACCAGATGGAGCTCTGAGCAACCTGATCTTGTGGAAGCTATCCCTGCCTATGGCAAGGGGATTGGACCTGGATGATCTTTAAGGTCCCTTCAAACCCAATCCATTCTGCAATTCTAAGAACTTCTCTTTCTCAATGATGTCTGAAGCAGATTGCACACCAGGCAACAGACATCCATCTCAGAGAGGCCAGTGGCATTAAACCTCCCTGAAGCCATGGCAGCTGCCCCCTTGTTAGACAGACTGTTGGAGAGGTTTGGGCTGGACAGGAGGAAACCTATTTTTCCAGGAGGGTGGCACAGAGCTGGGACAGGCATCTCTCAGGGAGGAGTCTGTCCATGGAGGTTTCTAGATCAGCTAGGGAAGGTGATGGGTGACTTGCTTTACTTGCTTTACTGTTCTAAGCAGTGTCGTGGAGTAGACACACACACACACACACACACACACACACACACACACACACACACACACACTCTCTCTCTCTCTCTCTCTCTCTCTCTCTCTCTGCAAGTAACCCACCTTTCCACAAGACACTAATTCTGCAAAATCACAGGGTTTAGGAAATGTCTTTAGGAAATCCCACTTCAGTCCAAGTAAGGTTTTCTTGCAGCAACTGCAGAAACAAACTAAAGTTTGAGGCTCATAACCCCAAATCACCAGGTCAGCTCACAGAAGCAGACAACCTTAGATGGCTGTTCAGGATATCTGACAAGACAAGCAGGTGCCATGCAGTGGCAGGTGTGTCTTGGTCTAGAGACACCTCACAGCCCTTTCTCAAGCAAGAAGAAATGGGGGTCAGCATGGGAGACCATCTCTGCAGCATCCCTTGGCTCCACATGCTCACTCAAACTTTGGTCACCCCTGCAGCATCAGAATTTCCTAACAAAGGAATTGGTTTGTAAGTTTCAAAGCAGATGGCATTTCCCTTGGAACAGGAGCTGATTTCTTTACATGGAGGATCAGACAATCAAAACTGTACCTGGAGAGCCCTTACAGAACACAAGAGCCATACTCAGAGCTCGTCCATGTGCAAAGGTTGGACCATTTCTCTACTGAACAGACCAATCAAAGTGATGCTGAAAGGTTCTGTGAGCAGTCAAATACAAACTCTGAAAGGGTGTGAAATCAGTACCTATGTGTGGGAAGAGAGAAGCTATCATCTTAATTCACCTCTTAATCTTCTATAATGTTTTGTTCCCTTTCTGTCTTCGCCCCCTCTACCATTTCGGCAGTCTTTAACATCATTTACACTCTGAATACTATTTGTCTGTCCTCATCTCTTACAAGGTGCAATTTCTGCTGAACTCTTCATACTAAAAAAGTACTCTTGAGCCTAATGCTGAAAGTTATGGAACATTTTTCCAATGCTGCAAAGCCTCAGCTTTCATTTACTTCAAGGTAAGTGGTTGACACACTGCACATCGTAGGATGTTCTCCTGCTGGGTCTAAGCAAAGAAGAGCTCAAGTAATTATTAAAATCTTAATTTTAGCTGTCAGTAATGATTTCACTTCTGCCTGTTAAAGAGGGTTGGACCCCACGCTGGAGCAGGGGAAGAGTGAGGAGTCCTCCCCCTGAGGAACAAGGAGTGGCAGAGACAAGGTGTGATGAACTAACTGCAGCCCCCATTCCTCATCCCCCTGCAGCGTAGGGGGAGGATGGGAGGGAGTGAGGGAGTAAAGTTGAGCCCAGAAAGAAGTGGGGGGGCAGAGGGGAAGGTTTTTTACAACCTACTTTCATTTCTTGTTACTCTACTCTGATTTGATTGATGGTAAATTAAATTAATTTCCCCAAGTGGAGTCTCTTTTGCCCATGACAGTCATTAACCAGTGATCTCTCCCTGCCATTGACTCCTGAGACTTTTGTTTTCTTTTTGCCCTCCTGCCCAGCTGAGGAGGGTAGTGATGGAGCAGATTTGGTGGGCGCCTGGCATCCAGCTGGGATCAACCTGCCACATGCAGCCTACACTTGGTCCTCAAAACATTTGCCTGTCCTTCCTGTGTGCCTTCTCTTTGTGCTCTTCTCCTTTCGACATCTGTACAGTTGGCCACTGAAGAACAAGCAGACATCAATGTTTCTGATATTCAGGAGCAGTCCAGCAGCCACAGCCTCCTGGGGATGCAGGCCCTTCCACAGCAGTGCCAAGGCAGTGTGGGCAGCACAGCTGAGATTCAATACTGGACACCCTCAGGAACACCAGTTACTGCGTGCTTGTGCCAACAGCAAACAGAGAGGTCCCATCGCCTTCTGGAAGAGAATGGCAGCAATTTGATAGCTGCCCCAAGTACAGAAATCAAGAAAGTAATTTTAAAATAATCTCATCAGTTTAAAAAAAAAAAAGATATGTCCTGCCTTTTTCAACTAATTTATTTCATTTTGATCAGACCTTCAACTTTGTTTTAAAGACAATGCCCTGAATTGGTCAAGCAGATAGTCTTGGCAATTACTTATTGCTACAAAGCTCCTGTTTCTGCAAGAAAATATATTTATTACTTTAAAATCTGAATTACATTTCAACTTCACAGGTAGTTGTCTCTGCAGTGTAGTTAGATGGGTTTGTGTCTTTTTTCAGCTGAGATAATTTCACTAATACCTCTGGTCCAACATTTCAGCACAGCCCAGAGGGGGTTGCATCAGGGGGGAAATACCTGTGCTGAGGGTCAGTGGGCCAGGCAAGTGGTGACAGCTCTGCACACCAGCTTGGCCAGTGCCAAAAGGTTTATGCAACCACACAGTGATTTCAGTAAGAGGATAGACTGATAGATATGTTCTCTATGCTCCATCCTTGCACTGAAGCAAATATCAATATAAATATATGTACTACTTAGAGCTACATGGCTGTGTTGTTTGATAAAATAGCAGACATTGTTGTTTTTACTTCTATTAAAATATTGAATTCAAGCAGCAGAAGCACCAATTATGAGGAGACTGTTTCTTCCTAACATTCCCTGCCTCAGTCAGCTTCCATGCACTGCTCCCTTAAAACTCTCCATGGAGCAGTTTTCAGTGTCACAGAAATATATCAATCTAGAATTTTACAGTGTGTAACCTAGTGTTGTATTATGATTTACATTTTTATAGCACACATATACAGATAATATGCATTGAGGTATTCAGGGCAAATAATATGCTTTAAAATCATAGTAAAAAACCTGCCACAAAATAGTCTGCAATACTACCTAGGCGTTCAAAGCTTAATTATATTCTTAGTCAGTTTTGATTTACATTTAAATTACAAATTACATTTTGCTAACATTAATTTACAATGCTACTTAAAAAATACATATTCTATGGTACATGAATAATAATTCAAAGCAGTCAGGTCTTGTTGGATTGCTATGATCTGATAGCAGGGGGTGAATAATAATACTATTTCTAGAAAGTTTTCTCCATTTGAATATAATATTTCTCAATTGTATATGCCTTGCACATTTGAATTCAGCCAGCTATCCATGGTGCAAACAGGATTTATAGGATGACCTCCCTGCATGTGCATTTTTTAGAAGACTTTGGCATAGCCAAGAGGAATCATGCTCTAAACCAGTATACACTTGTTACTGGGCCAGAACAAGGAGCTTTTTATCAATCCCTTCACTCTGTGACCCTGTTACATGTCAGAGGAGAAGAGCAGAGTGGGATGCAGGGACATCAGTGTACAGCTGGGAGGTTTTCAAGGAACCCTCAGAGTGAGAAGGAGAGTTCATCTGGGCCCCACAGCAGGAGGATCTCCATTTTTTTTTTCCCCCAGGGGGAACCTTTTGCTGCCCTGGAGCTGTCTCAAGTGTTTGCACTCTTCCACAAATGGCTCATGGTCTCCAGTTGACTTCAGGCATGTGTTTATGGTGCTCATGGAGCACATTTTGCTCTGATGGATAATAATGTCCATAAATCTCAGAGAAAATTAGCTTTTAAATAGCCTTTAATTCATCCCATTCCAGTGCAATGACAAGTATCTTCCTCTGGGTAAAACCCTGAAACTTAGTGTTTGCTTCTTACTGAGAATTCCTATGGTGTAAATATTTGCTGCTACTGCTGTGCTACCCCCAGAAAAGGCCAACTCTGGATTTATATTGCGTGTAGCCAGGGCTGATCTCATTATTTCACCTACAGACCATGTCCTGTAGCTCACAACAATAAGCATGGATTAAGTCACTTGGAATGAGAGCTAGGCAGGGTTGTACAGCATTAAATTCCATTTCAAACTGAAGTTTAAAAAAACTTCAGTCTTGAGATTCAGAAATATCAAAGACACATTCTCAGTTTAAAAATCCATGCTCTTCTGTAAGGGAGAATGGAAAGGTGTTGTGAGCACAAAACACAAAATAAAGCAGAAACAGAGTCACTCACTCCCAAACAGTGACAACTAATGACTAATAGCCATGACTGTTCATAACGCTGAATTTATCTTTAATTTCCCCTTGAACACTTCTTTAGGAGCATGAGTAATATTATTTGACACTTTTTTTCCAAGGGAGCTTCTTGTTGGGGTTGGGCAAGAAGTTGCCCTGAAATGCTGTAACAAATTCACCTGGATTGTGTCACACACAGGCGATTACATTTCAGCTCCCTGAGAGAATTTGCTGTAGAAAGGGCTCATTCGCAAGGGCTACATAAAAAACTTTGAGGAAAATGGCCAAAACAGAGGGCCTAGCTACTGTAAAAGTCCTCTTCCATCACAATGTAACAGACAAGGGTTAGCTGTTTTACAGAGATACACTATCTTCAACAACACATCTGGGGGCAATTTTGCTGAGAAAACGGCTCCAAAATGAAGTGAAAGTGGCTGAAATGATGGGAAAGGAGACATATTTAGGATTTACCTTAGTTCTCAAAGATTTTATTTCTTGTTACTCTTCAGGACAAGGACCTGCCAGGGAGGACACTCTGGCACACTGAAATCCGTGTCCTTGTGGGGCAGGAAGCAGCACTGGGAGGGGATCACACAGCATTCCAGTCTCACTATTGCACAACTGGTAAATCCTTTCCAATACAAATGGTGTTGATCAGCAAAAGGGTATGATTCTGGGGGGAAAAAAAAGGAGCATAACTGCATATACAAGGAACTGGTCAAAAATACTAAGTTTAAATTTGTTAAATCAAGAATCTATATAAATCTGCATTTTTCTATTAAGAAATTATAAATTCTCTTTGCAAAATACATGATATTAATCAATATATGGAAGGATATGAATGAAATCCTCATGAGCACAATAAACTTTGTGGTTGTAGTTCTCAAAATATAATTACTTTTTAAAACCATTTTCAGCTTCTTAAAGCCCTGTTACTAATGGGCTAGTGTAGAGAAATGATCAGCATCCCATGGTCCATTATAGATGACAAACTTCTGTTGGTCCCATTGTGGTAGCTAATAATCCTTTATCTTTGGTCTTGCTGCTCAGGCCTGTGGGGTGGGAGAGGAGCTGAGGTTACTCGTGCTGTGGTGCTAATGGTGGTAGAGTGCAACATGATATTAATGTGAAATGGGGGCAGCTTTGGATTAGTGTTGGCATTGTCACTGCTGATGGATGCCAGTACTTCCTTGCCTGGGAATGGGCAGAGAACAGCTCCCACAGTCCCTTCCTGCATCCCTGGGGAGCACGGGAGCAGCTCAGGGTCTGCTCCACTTGGGAGCCTCCAGGTTGTCCTGCAGCCTGTCCCACGCTGGCAGGGAGCAGCCCTGGCTCTGTCCCTCACACCAGCCTGATGTGAGCCCAGCACCATGGCCAGCCAGGCAGTGCCAACACAGAGCTGCCCTCCTTCCCCACTCCTGTCCATGTCTGTGCCTCTGCAAACTGCAAGAGCTGTCCCCTTGTGTGAGTGCCATGAGGACACTGTAACACCTGAAGCTGTCACAAGGGCCATACAGACATTAATAAGAGGATCCATAAATGTGAATCTCCATACTCTGCAGTTCAGGGGTGTCTTATAGCTCTGGACCTGGCAAAGTGTCTTCTTTAGTGTCAACCCAGCCAGGAACAAAGACAAGGCAGGATCTCTTCAGGTTTGGACAGGTTGGGGGAAAACTAGAGCATCCTCTTGCAGAGAGATGGTTCCATAATGTACCCAAACATCATCTGTGTATGTGCTGTCCACCAAGCAAGACTCCTGCACTTTATGAGCTATGTCATTGTATTCACCTTTAATGATTTCCACCGTGTGAAGTTGCTCTCTTTGGCTAGAGGGGAAAACTCTGGGTTGAATATTCAATTGTGTGTTTTCCCAGCCTGGGACTGTAGGGAAGAGGAGAGAGACCATGTCCCTGCTGGTATCTTCCTGTGGGCCTGTCCTGGTGCTGTGGGAGACCAAGAAGCAGTTCCTGGAGCCTTGATCAGCTCAGGTGCTAAGATCTCCTGCAGTGGTGACTTCAGTGAGGGATGCACATTCACTCTGAAATGCCCTTTTTATTCCTCCCACCAGCTGTGCTTTTATTTACTGTTTAATTTGTAGACACCTTTGCTGCTCTCTCCACTGTCAGTGGATGCTGTGCCTCCAGAGCTGTGCTGCTTCCAGACCGTGTGCTCACGGCTGCGGCTTTTAAGAACAAAAGAGAATTTGTAGTGGGGAAATGCATCAGTTTGGTAGCGCCTCATTGGCTCACCTCCTGGCTAGCCCATGGCACGGCCGCTGTCCTGCAGTCCCTTTGTCCCTGTCCCACCCCTCGGCGGTGCCTTTTCCCGGAGCAGCCCCTGTCTCCCAAGCAACCAGCCCCTCCTGCGGGAGCGCGGTGCCGCCCGCGCAGCATCCCGCCCATCGCCATGGAAACCTGCCTCCCTCTGCCGAGCCATCCCGGCTGCCCTGCCCTCGGCTTTATCACTCTGCACCGCTTATTCCCAGCGTGGACGCCTCTTTCTAGCAACAGAAACGCCTTGTAGGTTGTATCTCACGCCAGGAGTAAGTTACTTCTCTCCCATCAGTGCGCAAGTGTGGAGGGGTTAGATTTGGTTTTGGTTTTGTCAATTCTCGCAACAAAAGTAAGTTTTTATCTTGCCATCACTTGCCTGAAAAATATTTGTTTCACATTAGGTTTTAACAGCTTAATGCCTCAGGTAGAGACAAGGAGCAGAGGTGACAGCTGGAGGTTGTATTGCTTTTTCTTTCCATGTCTCTAATTTCCTTCAAAGCAAATTAGCTCTTGGAACAAATTATTACTTTTAAAAACCACTTAAAGTTTCCAGAAGTCTGAGAATGACCCCATTAACCACTCCAGAGTGCACTTCCCACCAGCATTGTGAGCAATACAGGTTTAGTTTTTCTGCTGAAGACCTGGAGGAGATCTGGCATGTGCCAGGACCCTTCCCTTATGTCCAAACCCTGGGAAGACATCAGATTTGGTCCAGACCCTCCTTACATGGAAGGCAGGAGAGGATGTGAGCAGGTGAAAGCTTCCAGGATACTCACCTGGCTCCAAATTTTGGATGGTGAAAATGGAATCTCCTCTTTACCCTTGAAGGGTACCTACAGCATATACAGGTATACAGCAGCTTATGTGCAAAATACAGTGGCTGGAATTGCATGTCAAACATTGAAGTTGGATTCATGAAAGTTTGTCCCAGCTCTGTCTTCTTTTTCTTTCTGCTATATTACTTGACAGACAGATGGAAAAATATAAGGAAACAAGGAGGCAGTATTGCTTACAGCAGTGCTTACTTTTTAGTATGCACTGCTTTCTCCCTAGGAAAGTATCTTTGCACCCTGATCACATCACCTCTCAATCTTCCTTTTTGTCATAAACTAAACAGACTGAACTGTTCATGAGGAAGGACTTTTTTCCAAGCTTCCAAATAATTTCACTGGCTATTCACCTCTTCTGAATATTCAGGATCAATTTCATCCTTTCAGCCTGAGGGTCTCTGGGTTTAGATTTTCTTTCACATTCTTCCCAGTTTGCTAATTCTCAGTCCAAAGGTTCCCACTTTTTCCATGCCATCTCTGCAATGAAGAGCTTCTTGTGGCAATGGGTGAAAATGCAGGGCATTGCTGTCCTCTGGAGTGACTGTGCTGATCTTTGCTCTTCCCCCAGGGTGAATCAGTCCCCCAGGAGCTCTATTTGCTGAGTGCTCTCCAGTGTGATTTGTGCTCACTTACTGCATCTCTGCAGCCTCTGCTCCTCCAGGGAGGGATGCAAATCCTTGGCAGGAGGTTTCAGAAATCCTGTTCTGCCACTGCTGTGTTGAACAGTGTCCCACCCCATATGGAACAAAACTTTCTCATTTAAATACTGACACACGGGGGTTTGTTATCCATTTTCTGCAGGCATTTTTCTATCACACTGAAATGGTCACAGGACAAAATGGCAGGGATTCCAGCCAAACCCATGTCTGCCTTTAATTCCAACGGGTAGCAGAGAAATGCTTGGCAGTATTCAACCAGCTCTATTTTTAATATTGTGTTTACATGTGTAATAACCATGTGCACATAATAGCTGCCCCCCTCCCTGCTCCACCCAGCACTTTCCAGTATTGCTCACCATAGCTTGGAGCAGACATGCCTTATGGCCATTCCCAAACTGGCAATGGCATGACCCAGGGAAAGCACCTCAGCCATTACACATGCAAATGCACTAACTATCAGGAACATTATTTTAATAGATTTTTCACAGATAGCTTCTCCTCTTTGTCCCACTCACCATCCCAGAGACCCATTCAGACTGGGATGCAGGGAAGGGGAGACACCAAGAGGGAGGCAGGGATCCAGCAGTTGGATGTTTTACTGCTGCCAGTGCTCCACAGGACCATCACAGTTTGGAGCTGCACAGGAAAGAAGAAAAAGGCAGTTACCTGGCCACTTCTGGCAGGTGGCTTTTCTGTGAGATAAAGCAGCTGGAATGACAGCTGGGCTGACCCAAAGCTGAGCACAAGGGTCCCAAATGCTTCAGTTCACCGTTGGTCAAAACCTGCCTTGATTTCTGGCTGCCCAGAGCAGCAGTGGCCGGCTTGTACAGCCAGCCTCCCCTCCCAGCTATTTCCAGGTCTGCAGCATCTTTTCAGACCTGCCCCTGCAACAATCTTGTTGATGCAGCTTTCATCATGAACACAATATGAGCTCCCTTAGCCGCAGCAGCAAATTATATGTGAGTGCTGGTCAAAGCTGTGAGGACACGTGCAGTACAGAGCTTCCATGCAAAAGCACTGGAGCATGATGAAAAGGAGGATTTAGCATCACAGAGGATATCTGTAGCAACAACATTTTCCTACCTATACCTGCAAACTTTGCTGGGAACATTATTCATTAAGCTATGGTCAGTGCAGGAAATCAGTTCTGGACATATTAATAGAACCAATCAATTATTGTGCTTGCTTCTTCATGAGTTCTCTTCAGATTCAGGAATGGCAGCAAGTGCAAAGTGCAGGGTCCCATCCCCCTGAAAAAGATCAGGATCCACTTAATATTTGGTTTGCTAACAGAGCCAGAGAAGCTGAGGGTGCAACAGTGCCACCGAGTTGGGCTGGAGGGGTGAGGAAGGAAATGGAGTCACACGCCTTGCAGTTTGGGCACATTGTTTTTCTGACCCATGTGTGACATGTACCAATCCTGCATGGCACTTGCACATCATCACAAACACCCCAATTAAATTAGAAACTCATCCATTTTCCCTCCAAAAGAGGCACATCCTTTGCTGTAACCCATGCTGCATGCTGCTACCCATGTACCCATAAACACACAGCATCCCAATGCTGCACTGTTCTACAGTAGAGTAAGCTATGAGTACTAAAATCAGTTTTAAACTCTCAATGCATCATCCCTGTCCTTATGTATTATTAAACTGTGCTCCAATTCCCAGTGCAGCAGGATGAAAATGAGTAGGAGTTGGTGACACCCTACAGCCAACTTTTGTGTTTGTTTCACCCAGAAGAAGAGAAATGTCTTGGCCATTTTCCTGAATTAAAAATTGGTTTGTTGTTGCTTGCTGAGCTGGGATAATGCGATTGAAGGATGAAGCAGTGGAGTAGAAAACAGCAAACTGTTAGCCCCATAGCCATAGGAGAGTTCTCCACTATCACGTTGTGCAGTGCCTGGCTGTGAGGATCCCTGGCCTGTGGGCACAACAGCAATGCAGATCTGCCTCAGCATCACAGTGAAGGGAAATGGGATGGGAAGGAGAACAAGCAAACAGCTAAAGGGACCACACTCCTTGTGTTTGCCATGACCAAGGGCTGCTGTCTTCCACCTGTTGGCAATGCATTTACAATGGGATTGCTCTAGGATGTGTTTCTTTAGGGAATGAATTCCAATTTCCATAACAAATTCAGCCCTTGAGAAGCATGATCTACAGCACTCTGTGATTAATAGCTGTCTCACTGCCCAGTTATGCTATTCACAGCCCCATTTTATCACTAGAGGGCTCATAGAAATGGCAATCCTATTATTATCTGTTCTGCACTGCCCATGAAAAACTCTGTTTACCCCATACTCCTCTTTGCAAATATTTCTTTACAGAGGGTGACATTGTGTGAATGGGATCACTCATGTCACCATTGTTACTGGAGGAGGACAGAAGGCTTTGCAGTCTTTCTGGAAGCAAATGGAAAGATGGCATGACACCTACCTACTCCCAAACCACTGCTCCTGAGCACCTTCCAAGGAGCTGCCTCGCCACAGTAAGACAGAACTGTGAATGCCAAGAGACATTGCTGACTCCATGATTTTCTAGACATTTTTGCAGTTAGCTTTTGTTGTCGTGTCACCAAAGGTATTCAAGAACATTTTGATGTGGCCTAACCTGTTATTATCCTCCCAGGGCAGGGTACAGGAAATGAAGATGGCAATCACCCTCTATTTAATTATGCTGCCCATTAGTTAATCCTTTTCTTCCCATGCCCAGAAAGGCTTTGCCCAAGATGAGTTCCTGCTCTACATCTCCATGGAAGTGTGAAAGGGGCCAACAGCTTGAGCAGCTCCAGCCATCTGCAGGTGGACCCCACCAAAAAACCTCCAGCTGCACTCCCTGGTCCTCAGCAAAGCAAAGCTTCTTCCTTCCTGTACCAGCTCATCCCTCACCTCTGCAAAAGGTGCAATGAGACCTTGGGGGTTCGAGCAGAGCACACGTGGGGCAGAGTGAGAAAGCCCAGGGGTTTCCACCCTTTGAGGAGATCACCCACAACCTGTTCACCCAAGAGGGTTTGTGCTGGTTTGTGCACCAGCAGAAGATGTTGCAGTGTTTCACACTGGGAAAAAAAAAAAACCCTGTCCTTTTATTTCTGAATTGAGGAATAGCCTTTGGAAAAAGCAACAACTGGAAGCATGCTCATTCCTCCCCTTACAACTCTGAAATAATAGCAAGGCTGCATTTTTGTGAGTGAACAACAGGATGTGCCTCATTGTAAGGGGCATGGAAGAGGAGAATGAGTCGGGGCACCTGGACCAGATCCTTTGATGTTCTGCATTATGAGGGTCTGGGAGAACTCAGCACCTTTCCAGATTTCCCTGACTCCAGTGCTACCACAGCTTGCCCAGCTCTCTGAGGGGAAGCTGGGGAAAGCATAAGATACTTTTTAGGTGGAGGAAGTCCAGTAACCTGCAAAATTATGAATAGCTTTGTGCTACCCAAGGCTCAAAACCAATTGAGAGGGGAGAAAGAAAGCCAGCTCTAAATCTTTTCCCTATTAAAATAAAAGCTCTTCAGGTTCCTCTTCACATATTCATATAAGGCAAGATGCACATGTCCTGATTTCAGCCATCAAAATTGTGGGTACCTCATCTAAATATTTTTAGAGAGGGAAGAACAGGACGATGACTTTAGTTATGATTTAAGAAGATAAATTAACATGTGGGCACTGTGGACTGTGAAGGCTTTGGGTCTGTTGCCACAGCCCATGGGAGCAGGGAGATTAATGTGCATCTGGGAAAACAGTGTCATTTCAAACCAATGTACTGTTTGTCAAAATGAGTGTTGCCATAAATTGTTAAGAATTTCTTTTTGCCTTTTGCACTGAAAATTTTGAAAGAAAATCCTGACTTTGCTTTATGAGAGAGGCTCTTAGAAAAACAGATTTGCGCTCTCTTTTGTGGCCTTCACCATGCAAACTCTCTAACTGAAAGCACCTTTATGAAGAAAGGCAGCAGAATTGTGCTTTTCTTTTAGACAGAGAAAAGGCATCCTCTGCATTGTAAGGGAAATATCATTTGCAGCCCAATATAAGTATTTCTTTGTAAGCCTTTAGAGCCAAAACCAATTAAATTCAAACCTTTATCCATCAGTATAATGTCCCACTTTCTTAGCTAATAAAACCTCTAAGAACATCCTGTCAACCATTGTAACACCACTAGATGAAAAGTTGCTTCTTATTCCCTCCTTGTGTTTTCCCTTGTGTTAGATTAAGCATTTTGCAACAATTTACAATATAATTAAAATTTAGAGTCCTCTGGATGGGATGGAATAATTATAATTACTCATTGTGAAAATGGGTGTGGAAAAAGTCATCTGACCTGTTCTTAATAACGCAGCTCACACTTCATTACAGTACATGCAATATTTAATTTGTGAAACCAGTGTCATTGTATTTGGAATCTGTGCTATCCATGATGGTGTGAGGGAAACAAGCAGCCTGTTAGCATGGTGACCACCATTTCAGTGTGCTCAGCCTCCTGGCCACGCTGAAATCGCCAGCAAAGCAAAATAAATTGCTTTTGCTTAGCAGGAACAACACTCTGATCTCACCCTCCAAACAGAAAATTTCCTGCTCCTGCTGCTCTGACTCAGCAGCTTGCTCTGAGCAACAGGAAGAAAACAAAGAGGAAGAGGTCAGGGAGGAAGGCAGAGGTGGGAGCCCAGCGCTCACTCATCCTCTCCTGCTGGTGCTCCTGCCGCAGCCTCGCACGTCCCGCAGCTCTGGTGCTTTGGGGCTGGACCTGCTCCTGGTGCTGGGATCCATCCATGACCCTGGCGTGGCTTTCCATACAGCCACAGCACTCCCTGCCTCCAGCCTCTCCCCAGGTCCACCTGCAGAGCCACTACTGGAAGAGTCCATAAAACACTCCAGTTTTTTAGGGGTGGGTGGAAAGATCCTGCATCATTTTACCTACTGGTGTGAACCATCCATGGCCATGGAAGCACACGGAATTCAGCTGACTCCTGTGAGCCCATCTCCTTCCCACTGACACACTGAACCTCCTCATTAAGGCAGATAAAAGGACGGCACTAGAGGCATGCAGGGGAAGAGTAATGCCAAGCTGTGGCAATTCCCTTCCCTTTGCATCCACAGCAGCCATGCAAGCCCAGCCTGCAAATAGCAAGGCAATGAATCACCCTGCTACTCTGGATGTGGCTTTTATTGCTTTTATGCTGATGCCATGGGTGTCAGTGAGGCTCCTCCTGATTTACTACAGCAGTCTGAGATGAACAGGAGTGTGTGAGGCTCATGCATCAGAGCAGTGTGATTGCAGCACAGCCTTCTGAAAAGGAAGGCACAGAGACAAAGATGTGACCTGGGAGCAGCACAGCAGAGCTCTCAAAGTCTCAGTCAGCACTGGACTGAAGCTGGACCAGAACAAACAAGTTTGAGCAGAGGTCATGTGCTATTATATTGCTTACTTAAATGCCAATTAAATATTACCTTTTCAATTTGTATTTACCTGAGGAATCAAATGTATGTACTGTTGGTGGTATTCAAAGTCTGCCTGCAAGCTGGTCTGAGCTCATGATGACAGATTTCCCAGTGGAATGCTGGCCCTCAGTGCCAGCAGCTCATTGGTAGGTCCCACACCAAAACCTTCCCACCTGAGCATTTAACACAAACAGTTATTTACTGAGAGACTCGTGAAAAACAAATAAGAAGGGAAGGGAATTAGGAGTTCTCAGCTTTTCTGCAGTTGAGTTAGTACCCCCAGGGTGAGAAGCCCAGGCACCAATCATGGCACTCTGCAGGGAGAGCAGGACTGCCCCTGCAGACAGGCAGCATAAGGCTGGTTTGCCCCTCAGCTCCTCTGCTAAGTGAAATACCCAAATGAATATCCTCAAATAGCAGTCCCAGCTTTTGGCCCAAGGCTCTAGAAATGCTGTCTCAGTGCTGGTACATTAACCAGGGCTGGGGCCCCAGCCCAGACACTGGCAGGGAGGTGTCCACACTGGCATGCTCAGGGCCAGGAGCCCCAGTCCTTGGAGGCAGCCTGGAAGGGACCACCTTGTCCTTGCGATGTGAACTCTGTCCCCAGGCCAGAGCCCCCGTGGTGCAGGGTGGGGATGGGGATGAAGGCTTTGCAGAGCTGGGATAGGACACAGTGCCACAGCCACCCCTGAATTCAAACTGGAAACCATCTCCCCTCTCTGCTGGGAAGGCAGAATACCCCACAGGTGACACTCAGGGAGCCCCCAGGGCTGCAGGATTTGCTTATGGCAGAGCCCTGTGGGGAAGTCCAGCAGCTGCCCCAACACTGACCTGCAGCCTCTGCACAGCCCTCATCTGGAGCAGCTTTGGCTGCAACCCAAAAGCATTCATCACTAAAAAACCCAATTCTATGTCTATTTAACTACCTAGATAGATTATGTGAGTCAGTATGATGGCATCATTGACCCATGATGTCAGCACCTACTGCACCAACCCCTATCTGCCATATCCCCCCAGTCCAGAACTTTGCTCTTGGAAAGTTCTGTGCCTAATACAGGGCATTTGCCCATGCAATAAGGAAAGGGCATTGCAAATTTATTTTCCTAATTTTCCCTTTTTTTACTAGCAGCCCCAAGCAATGGGTTGACAAGAGGTTAATTGTATCTGATGTAAAATTTCCAGGAGTTTCATTTTGCTCTGCAGTGCACGTGTGACAGATATGAATTGTGTTTAGTACTAACATGAATACCAGGATAACAACCCAGAGAATCTCACTGCTTGGACTATGGAAATGGGAAAAAAACCCTCTTTCTGCATGTGTATGGCTATTTCCTGTCATGCCTAGATCCAGCTGTAAGCAATCCAAATATATTCCATGATTAAAAGCACTTTGCCTGATAATGTATTTGTAGACTTAACACTTGTGCTGGGTGCAGAGCTGAGCAGCCTGCTTTATTTCACAGGCAGGGGGCTTGGCAGAAGTTTGGCAGCTGCCTCCAGCTGTGGAGCTCTTTCTCTCACCAGGTGCAGATGGCAGCAAATCTCCTTCCTCCATGCTAAAATGTAAATTCCAGTCCTTTCCAGGCTACTGCACTGGATAATAACCACTCTCTTTCATAATAAGACTCACATATTCTGCCAGGAACATCCTCAGAAAGGGCAGAGGGAAGGGAAGAGCAAGAGACAGAGGTGGATCCAACCTGTAGCAGACAAGGCAAGGGAGAAAACTTGGGCACTGGTGTAGATCAATTTAAAAATTGCAGTTAAGCAGGGATTGTGGGGGTGGCAGGAATTAGATTAAAGAGGGTTTGTGTATCATTTAAGAGGAGGCTGTTGATATGCAATGCTTTCATTTCCCTATTTAAATATCACTGTAGCAGCCAGCAAAGTGTGCAAATGCCTTCTCAGCAGGTGAGAGGGGGTGCAGGGTACAGAATGCAGAGGGCCATGGGGAAGCCAACTGCAAGGAGCCAGCTGGGGCGAGCATTGGTGAAATCTGTGAATCAGTGCAGAGACAGCTTCTAACAATAGCCTTATCATCAATACCCATGTTTGCACCAGGAAAGAAACAGGCAGGAATGCACAGGTTCAACTGTATTTTCCTACATGTTGCTTATTTGGGAGAAAAACACATCACCCACTGTACCACCAGGGTCCTTATCCCCACACACACACACACACACAGATTTATTGTTTGCCAATTGCAAATTGCTCACAAACACGGGGGCACTAAATTTAGGTTGAAGAGATGTTTCTTTGTTTGAAAACAAAACAAACAAAGCAAAATAATTACAGGAGTACTGCAAGTGAATACAATAAAAAGTCAAAACAGAGGCAAAATAACACTTTTCATGTCTAGAGCTCAAGCATTTCTGCAAAGCTGGATCAGGGTCAGTGTCTCCTCCTTGCTGAAAGGGGAAAAAAAAGCACTCTAATCCATACTAGAGGCTCCTGGTAGAATTCAGAAAACCTTCTGAATTTCTTACCTCTGCAGACCCCACTGTAAAAATTTGAGGTGGGGATGGAAATTTTGAGACAGATTTTCTTCTCAGCATCATGCAATATAAAATACAATTCTTGATTTGCTTAAAGGCTTTGCACGCCAACAGAAAGCAGCCAGAGCCAGTCCTAAAATCTAACACCAAAAATCCACATCAGGCAAGGCCCATGTGACGCATTCCTCAAGCCCACACCAGCTCTTCCATGCTGATTCTTCCCTACTGCCAAGACATGATATTCCATTTGCCACTTGGAGCTGGTGGGAATGCTGTGCAAGCTCCCAAGATTTATAGCAGCCTCCAACCATAACAGCACTCCAGACAGTGAGTTTAGTAAACTGCTTTCAGCTTTGAAACTCTACCCTGAAATACATTAAAACCCCAAATCCTTGTTTTCTGCCTGTAAACACAGAGGTGAGCACTGATTTGGGGGGGATGTAGAAAATGACCACCCAATGCCCCTCTGGCTGTTTCCCATGTGTTCCTAATATGTGTCCATGAGTCCCTCACCTTCAGCAAATCCAGTGCTGCCAGGGAAGGAGCTGGCTGAGAGGTGTGTTGGGATGCTCACAACAAACTCCAGCTCATGGCAGCGCTGTGGCAGAAGAAAAAATCTGCAGAGAGACAAGTGCATTTTAAGAAACAAGGGCAACATCATTAAAACTATTTCTTGTCCCCAAGTGACCAACTAAACTGTTGGGAGTGCAGACAGGAGCTCACATGCTCAGCATGAAGCAGCTACTTGGTGTCTCTGCAGAATAATGCAGCTGAAAAATCACTGTGGGGACTCGTGGCTCGACAGAAATCTGCAGGGGAGGCGTGATCTGACATGACAGGAGCTGGATGTCTAGGAGCAGCACCACCACCAGGGAAGAAGAGCAGATTCTGGGAACACTGGATGTGGGTTAAAACTCAGGGAAACTGGGTCTAGCTGTAAGGACTTGCTGCTGCAGGTTGGGGTGCTTTGGTGCGCTGGCCTTTCCTCTGGAGCTCAGGAATTGCAGCTCTGGGGAGCCTGGGGTATGACCCCCTCAGACCAGCCTGCTGCTGGAGATTTAGGAAATAACAAGTATGGGAAACATCCCACTGACCACAGAGTGTTGGCAGTGCTGGGCAGCAGATCCCACCCAGCTGATGCTTGGTTAACCAAAGGGGTGCTCACAGCACAGGCACAGGGCTGAGAGCTGTACAGCAACAATTGCTCTGGTCGTCCCTGAGTTTACTTTGTACAGACAAAAGCATCTCTTTTCTTTATAAGTTCCTCAGTCCAGGATCAGACACTCCAGGTTAATTTTGCTCACAGACCATTTTGGTTTTAAGTCTTCTAAAAATTTCTTCACTAACACATGCATTCTCAATTTATTTATTTCCTTGATTTTCTCAACAGATACCAGGAGGTTATATTCAAACCTCATGTGTGGTATTAGCTCTTTGTCAATATTTAAATTATTATGGGACCGGTGTGGTCTTGAAAATGAAAAATTAGGTTAATTGTTTGACCAATTGAATAAAGCAGAGCAGCCTCTCTGTGATCTGAACTCAGGCCTGTGTTCTCTGACAGGGAGGAGATGTTTTTTGTTCGTGTCACTGAGGCAACTTTCCCTCACGCATCACTAGCTAGCCCCCTGGCATCAGTGCATGTGCTATTGCTGTCATTCCCTTACCTGCATGTCACCACCTTCTTGGTCCCCAGGGCAGGAGCTGGCAGCCTGTCTGCTGCCTTCAGCAGGTACAGCTGGGTGCCAGGCATGAATCCTGATCCTTGAATGTTGCCTCTGACTCAGCATGGACCCCACGATTAGTGCTTGGGAGAGGAGCACCTCGAGCCATCCCTTCACATCAGTGACTCCCAAATGACTCACGGTGATGAGCTGGCACTGCTCTGTTGGAGACTTTTGGGGAGCAGTGTGGGCCTGCCCACTCCTGCACAACCCTCTCCTGTGCCCAGCTACATGGGCTGTGCAGAGCAAGAGCTAAAGACACTCCTGAGCAGTGCAGGTCAGCAGCAGCCCCCAGGCAGGCATCTGGGGTCCTGGGGGGAAGCTGAATGTGGGTCCTCCCTGACAGGAACCCCTCTGATACCTGGGTCTCTTTGACTGGAAGTGGTCTCTGTTGAGTGGAAAGGGTCTCTACTGATTTTTCAATATTAACAGAATAGTCTAGTCACCTTCAAAAGTCTAAGGGGCTAAAGCTCCTTGAATGAGTAAAGGGAAAGGTGAAACAAAGCTCATGGTAGCAAAAATGCTGCAGACAGACTGGAAGTGATGCACAGAATGCAGGTAGGGGATTCAGACAGCCCAGTGCCACAGCTGCCTGTCATATGGGTATCAGCACATGCACCTGCACACCACCTCTGCAGCAAGAGAAACATAAACCAAAATCACAGAATCATAGAAATGTTCAGATTGGAAAAGATGTCCAAGTCTAACCATTAACCCAGCACCACCACCATGTTTACAATTAAAGTGTCCTCAAGTGCCACATCCACACACTTTTTCAACACTTTCAGGGATGGTGACACCACTACTGCCCTGGACAGTCTGTTCCAATGCTTTGCAACTCTTTCAGGGATGAAAGTTTTCCTAATATCCAAACTAAACCTCTGGCACAACTTAAAGCCATTTCCTCTCACCCTGTCTCTTGCTACTTGTGAGCAGAGACTGACCTCCACCTGGCCACAGCCTCCTTTCAGGGAGCTGTAGGGAGTAATAAGGTCTCCCTTGATCCTTCTTTTCTCCAGGCTAAACAACCCCAGTTCCCTCAGCTGCTCCTCATAAGAGATCTTTTCTGGACCCTGCACCAGCTCTGTAGCTCCTCTCTGGACTCCAGCACCCCAGTGTCCTTTCTGAAGTGAGGGGCACAGAACTGGGCACAGCACCCAAGGTGCAGCCTCACCAGTGCTGAGTGCAGGGCGCACAATCACTGCCATGGCCTTGCTGGCCACACTACTTCTGATACAAGCCAGGATGTCGAATGTAAAAGAAGAGAAAACAGAAAAAGAATGCCTTGACTCTATCTTTCTCCTCATTCCTGAAGATGACAACTGATCTACTATGTTTTCTTATTGTATTTGCAGGGACCCCCATGAAAGGGAGGAATGAAGGATCTGACTCCATGTTCTTAGAAGGCTAATTTATTACTTTATAATACTACATTTTAACACAGCTTGGCCCCAATTGGCCAATGAGTCAAACAACTCCCACCAGAATCCAATGAAACAATCACCTGTGGGTAAACAATCTCCAAACACATTCCACATGTGAGCACAACACAGGAGAAGCAAATGAGATAAGAATTGTTATCCTTTTCTCTGAGGCTTCTCAGCTTCCCAGGAGAACAATCCTAGGAGAAAGGATTTTTCAGAGAATGTGAATGCTGCATTTTCTATCAAAAAAAACTCCTATGCCCCTCAAACTACAAGACATAGTTTGCTGGGAAGCACTGGCAGGAGCCATCCTGGAGCTTGTCCTTTAACTCTTCATCACAAGAAGAACACGATCGCTGCTGCTCCTTGGTTACCAAGGCTGCAAAGGTGATATGGATGGGGAATGGTTTTTCACACTCTGAGGGAAATCCCCACTCAGGGATCCACCTCAGTGTACTGGTGATGCCCTCCCCTCCTGTCAGTGCCCTGCTGTTCCTGTGAGGCCTCTCCCAGCCCTCAGCTTCAGCCTGGAGAGCCGTGTCTGTCAGTCCTGGTGCTGCAGCTGCACATCCAGCTGTGCTCATAGCTGAGCTTGCTCAAAGCTCTGTCCTCATTCACAGCTGCTCATCACAGCATGGGCACTGTTCTGCACTTGCAGGGGTTCACTTTGCTTCCCATGGCTCAGGGAGCCCAAAGGATTTGGGCATTTCACTCTGCATTGTGCTGCTACCATCCAGCCAGGCTCTGACAGACAAGCACTGGCAAAACTTGTGCTGTTGCTGGTGCAGCACCCACTCTCACCCTTCTGTATTGTTATTACAGTAAATAACCAGAGACACCATAATTTCTCTGAAGCGGCTTTAGGCTACAGCCTTTTGTCCCAGTAGGCCTTGCCAGCTGGCAGCCAGCAGCTGGTGGCAGGTTGAGCTGCCCTTTCATTTGGGTAAGGTGAGTTTTTGAGGATCTCGGAGCTGGGAGCACAGCTTGACACAGCAACGCCTTCCAGTACTGGGCAGGCTGGCAAGCCAGACCATGGGCACCCCAAAAGCCCCAGAGCAGTGCTGGCTGGTGCAGGTCCCTGCTTGCAGCATGAGGGCAGGGGCTTCAACCTCCTCCCATGGATGGTGGGCTGCAGGGGGACCCTGCCAGGTGGACTGAGCTGTTTCCCACTGAATGTAGAGCAGCACCAAGCTGCCAAATGGCCATGTGAAGCTATTTATGAAAATGCTGAGTGAAAGACATAAAAGGCTTCTTTAACCAGCCTGCCTTACAAGCGATGTAAACTCTGTGTGGCAATGAGGGAAGCAAACCCCACCAAGGTTTTGTTTGCTGGGATGTGCAGGACTCTCCTGTCTGGAGCAGGGTTGTCCTACACAGCATTCCTTCGCACACCATGAGGCTCCTCACAAAGGCAGGGGCTGCCCAAATCAGACCCTGGGCCCTGGGGAGAGCCTCTGCAGGTTTGCTCACGTGTGAAGCACACGAGGGGAAGTCTGGAGGCACTTCAGCCATGTGTTGCACTGCAGCAAGTAATGTAAGGAGCTGATGTGCAGGGATTGTAATGCCTTGGGAGGCTTGGGAAAAAGTCTCCCTCATGTTTTCAGAAATGATGATGTGTGTTCTATCCATCCACTCCTCATCAAATGCTGTCAAAACTTCTGCCTGCACATCTCTGTTCTTCCACATCCATACTCCACCACAACCCACTGGCCACCAGCCTTTGTCACAAGTGGACTTTTGCTTTCTTTTCTTCTTTTAAATGTGAAGCTGTTGACAACCAGCTTTCTGTCTGAAAGGCAAATGGTGACTCACAGCCCTTCCCACCTCTGCATCCAGGAGAGAGCTGCTCCCTTGGAGTGGCACTCTGCAAACAAACCATGGGGGATGGGGAGAGATCCCATCATTCTATCAACACATTCTCTCTCCAGGAAATTTAAGGCTTCCAGCTGTTTTAGAAAAATGGGCATTTTTATTAGCAAATTCTCTTGTCCTGGAAGCAACTCTTTTCATTTGCAGCTTCACATTCATCAGCAATGTCCCTGACATGCGAAACCATCATAAACTGCACCAAGCTCCATCGTGCTCTGGGCCATCACCTTCCCAGCTGATGCTGCAGCAGAGCTGCAGCTTCCCCTTTCCTTTCCCCTTCCTCCTTCTTGGTTTTCAGTCTGACCCCAGTCCTACACTTTATTTTATAGACAAGCAGACTTTCCCTGGGTGGAAGGGAGGGAAAGGCACATCTGGGGCTCAGGATGGGGGAGTCTTCATAAGTTGTATAAATCAGGGGAGGCAGGAACAGACAAATTTGCATCAGGTCTTTTATCCTCTGACCACATTCCCACTGGAGAAGGTAAAGTGTGTGAGGACACACTGCCCAAATGATGCTGTACCATATGAGCTGGATCCCTGTGTGGGAAGAAGAGGCAACAGAGAACGGTTGATATGGCTGGCTAAGACCATCTAAAAGGCTGACCTTTTATTTAATTTTTATATTTCTGTGTTACTGCCTGCCTTTATTTGCTTGCTGCCTTTCAAAATCAAAACACCAATTGTGTCCTGCTGAATTAGCCCTCATTAGAGCACTGGAACCACCACAGCAGCAAGTGTCTGTCCAAGGAGGGTTTGCTGAAGAATGCTGTCCTGCCAGGTTGCCCTGGCAGGGATGAGTCTCCTGGCCAAAGGAACATTTGCTTTGTGCCCCAAAGAAACCCCAGACAAAGGGAAATGTGAGTGAACCTGCACATCTTCCACTCACACTCAGCCTTCCTGCAGCTCCTCAGGAGAGAGGAGGGCAGCTTCTGCATTTACCTGCTGGGTTATTGAGGGAGACAGAGCACCTCTGATCCTGTGGCTGTCATTCCACACCTCCTGGTGTTTGCTGCTGGGAGAAGGACTGAAGCAACTGCCTCCTCCCAGTCACTGCACAGGGCATCTTAGGTGTTTAGAAAGCACCAAGGGCTGTGCTCTGGAAGTGCCTGTTGAGTCCTGTATTTTCCTGGCCTCTTGGTTAAATCTGCCATGAGAGAATTAAATGAGGCAAGGAATCTTCTAAAGCATTTATGTTGCGTTTTGCCCTTCTGTATATTACAAATTGCACATTTTGGGACAGGAGTTAGCATGTCAGATTGCTTTTCCAAATAATTATGCATGATACACTCCCTCAGCCAGCCTCTGGTGACTCAGCAGGAGGTAAAGCTTTGAATAGGAAGGAAAAAATCTCTCAGACACATTTCTATGGGCTCTGTGCAGCCACCAAACAAACATCAAGTCTAGCCTTTTTGTACTGCTGTCTGGCTGCTGAATCCCACATCAGATGCAAGGAAGGGAGTTTTGTGACGAAGAAAGCTGCAGAAGATAGTCTGCTTTGGAGAGAAGAAGGGATTTTAGTGGTTTTGGTGCTGTCTCCTATTCCTTGTTTTGCTTTGCTGTTCTGAACCACCAGGTCCACCAAAATGACCTGCAGAGAGGGAAAATAATCTTCTTGAGGGTAGGGCAAAACTTTACAGCTGGATTTGTGGTGTAATGTTGTGTACTGGGGATGGCCCTGCTGAAGAAGAGCCCCAGCAATGGGGACTGTCCCCCTCCCGTGTCTCCCCGTGCTGTGACCGAGGGGCTGGGAAGGGACAGATCCCAGTGAGAACCAGGGCGTCCCAGCTGTGCTGCTGGAGCTGGCAGTGGGGCTGGCACAAAGCTGCATCAGGGGAATGCCCACCCAGCCATCTGGCTTTTGTTTTGGAGCCTGGCTGGGGAGCAGTGGGGTTCAAGTTTAATTGAGCAGTGCCTCAGAGAAAAAAGAGCCACCGAGAGTCTTGCTATCAGATGTGATTTCACAGGAGCCCGAGAGCATGACCTCTTTTTAAGCATCTTTATTTTTGCCTGGCTAATGAGCGTGTTGCCTCACAGAAAAGCAGATTCCCAATGGGAGGGATTGCAATATAATCCCTTTGCTCTGGCAGCAGTGCTGAAAGGGGGTGGCACAGGCTCAGGCACGCAGACCCAGCGGGTCTCATCCTGCCTTGGGGTCATGAAGTCTGATGGCTTTTCCAACCCATCCTTCTCTCACAAGGAGAGGTCAGGGCCACCAGGCCCCAGCCCACAGAGCCATGACATGCCCAGGAACATCCCCTGTCTGTCCTGTGTCCCCACCAGAGCCCCAGCACTGGAGAAGTGGTCACCAGGTGTGGCAGCTGCACTAGCAGGACCTGCAGGAGGAGTCACAGATTTCCATAGGAAACCAGAGCAGCAAATTGTTAGGAAAGCAAATAATCCAAAACAAATCCTTCTCCTTTATTCAGTAATGGCACACAGGCACAGAACAACAGTGGGGCCAAATCTCTGCAAGTTTGGATGCACAAATCCCTTTTCTTACTAATGAGAGCAAAGTGACACATGTGAGCTATGACATGTCTGGTTACAAGACCCCATTCCCTTGATCAACAGGAAAATCCAGTCTAGGGACTCTTAATATGGGAGGATCAAGAGCCAACTGAGATATAGGAGACTGGGAAAAATGCAAGGCTTGAGAGAAAAAAAATCCTGCTTAATTAATCTTTTTTTTATATGGAAAACTGTATACTTGGAGAAGAAATGTAGAAGAAACATTCTTGTAAATTAGTTTTGCTCAGAGTGAACAGTGAAGGTTAGAGAAATGTTTAACACGACATGACTGCTGCCATTCTCAGCTCTTCAAAATGTTTTCAATAACTAAAATATTTCAAATTAAGGTCTTTTATTTCAAACCTTCATGGTATCAAGCAATTAAAATGCTTACAGACTCTCAGCTTCAATACCTAATTTAATTATGGTTTTGGCTGCTGTTGTATCAGCTGCCTCACAGACACTATGGAGAGAGAGCAAATGTTAATTTTTCAAGCTTTTGCTCTATTCTCTTAAATTTGTTGATATCTTGTGGTAGGATACAGCCTTCTTTCTTACTTAAAAAACAGCTAGATGGCTCCTTTTAATTTTTCAGCATTTTCCTTTCCTTAAGTTAGAAATATATTAGTAGGCAACACATGTACAAGTACCTAGCATATAGTAGTCATGTCTCTCACAGTTTGAAAATAAAAACTGAAACTCAGCTTTGTAAATGTATCCATCAGCTCCTCTGTTGAGCTAACTGCATAAATCATATTTTCATCCATAAAGAATTAAAAACCCAATAATTCTTATAAGCAGCATAACTACTGAAATTATTTGAATTTCCTAAATTTGATGGGTTTTCAAAAAAAATATTTTCCTCCTTAAGCCTTTAAAACTTCCAGAGATTTTCCATGTCTAGGCAGAACAAGATTTCCCTGTGAGACCCCTGGCATCACATATTCACACACGCCAGCCATCTTTAGCCCTGATGTCCCCAAACCAGCCCTGCTCCTGAAGCCAGGGGAGCATTTTGTCTGCCTTCCCCCAGGGCCTCCACTCACCCTGCCCACCTCTTCACCACCACCTCCCTCCATCCCCAGGCACCTTGGGAAGGGGTTTGGTGTCATCAGGGGATGCTGGCTGCTCTCCTCTCCCATGAAATCCAGCTGGAAAGCAGGAGCCACAGACCTGCTGAGAAATGCCAGTTTTGTGGGAGGGTTAAAAGGGGCTAGCTCCCTCCAACCAGCTGTACTGCAGGCTTTTTGGATAAAAAACAGTCACCCTGGAGAGCTGTTTTGCAAAATTTCAGTTGAAGAGACTGTATTGCAGTGAATGCTGTGCCTTCCCCAGAAAAGGATTGGAAAGTCATCCTCGTTTCCATGGATACCCTGTAACAGGACTGAAAACAAAGCTGTACTTTTTGATATGGCTCCCTGAGCCTCCCTGTCTGTCCTTATGCACAGGGAAGGGACAAACAGCCTCTGCAGCATGAGGGGGTCATGTCACATGAAAATATCCACACTTGTGGCTGAGCAGGACTGGAAACTTTGTCAGGGCATCTGCCTTTTGCATGGAAACCCCAAGGAGGCTGAGCAGCGCAGGGCTAGTTCTCCCCTCCCAATTAAATCTAGCTGTCCATGTTTTATATATGACCTTGAGGACCTATTTGATCAAATAGATTTTATTTCATTTCTCCATGAATGTCAGCATTACAGGGCATGCTGAAAAAACCACAGCAAACATAAATAAAATAGATAACACTTTGTGGGCATCACATAACTGGTGATATTCCCTCTGTTGCCAGCGACATAAATCTGCAGCAGCCGGGCTCTGGGTTGTGGTGAAATGGGGCTGCAGGCACAACCACATGGCCCCAAACCACTTGTGAGTCCAGCTCAGTTCTGAGCTTCTCCTTCCAGCAGAGATGCAGAAATCCAGCTCCTTACCCACTGGAAAGGGCTGAGGTCCAACATTCCCAGCTTTACACATCTCTGTGCTTGCTCATTCCCAGTTCCCAAGCACAATGGCCACTTTTAAGAAACCACACTCTGCTCTGTGCCAGGCTGCTTGCTGCTCTCTTTCTTCTCCCTCAAGAAGATGTTCCACATGAGTTGCTGCAACCTTGATGCTGATGAGTACAGCTAAGAGAGGGTCAGCTATTTTACTCTTCAGTGGCCTCATGTAGACTCCATCCCAGAAATATTCCTTGCAGCAGTGCTGCAAACCATTTCACAGACAGTCACATCTCATTATTCACCAATGTGTCTCTCATGCAAGTGCTCACAGAGCTGTAGAAGTCCAGATTCTGTTGTGCCAGCTGCTGGCCAGGGCAGAGCTAAACCTGCTGGCACCCTACTCCTAGCACATGCTGAGCCACAACACTGCCTCCCCAGTACTGCTGTATAGTAACAGCAGGGCAGCCCTGATGAAGGGGAGAAATTATGCATCTGACTCCATCTTATCAGAAGGCTCATTAATTACTTTATTATATTATTCTATATTACACTGAATCTAAACTGAACCTGCACAAGCACTCAACTCCACTGCCCAGCAGCTCGTGACTGTCAGCCAACAGCCCAACACACACACCTGGATTCAACTGGTCAGTGAATCAGAACACTCACACCAGAATCCAATTACCAATTCCCTTCAGGTAAACAATCTTCCACAATTCATTCCCCTTGTTCCAAAACACAGGAGCAGTAAATGAGATAAGAATTGTTTTTTCTTTCTCTGAGGTTCAGAGAATGTGAAGCCCAGAAAATCCTTGGGAAGTTGTGCCTTGCTTTTCTCTGTGAAGAGAAATACAGCCACACTGCTGTGCCTTGTCTTGGTCATCTGTGATGTTATTTGGAAAATAAAATGAGAAAACAAGGGGTATACTAATGTTAAAAACAGAGAGATGTCAATATTGGTGGTATGTGAGTACTGCAATAATCCTTGGAAGAAGCTATTGTGTTGTAAGGAGCTTTGTTTATTCTGTTGGATGGGAAGAAGCTTTGTGTGGATGTAGAAGGACCTGATGGAGCTTGAGCCCTCGTTCCAGCCAGGGATTCTGTTCCAAGCTTGGCAGCCCACCCTAGGGCTCATCAGTCTCAGATCTTCAGTCTGAAAATCCCTTGGGAATTGGGAAGAACAGCAAGAACCAGAGCCCACAGCACAAGCACCCCACTGCTTTACCCTAGCGTTCGACCTAGACTTGCAGGAGGGCAAAACACTTAATGAGCAGAAGTCAGCACAAGGGAGGGAGACAGAGAGTTAACTTAATATTCAAGATAACAAGTGTAAAGTGTAGCTTGCAGAGATTTTCTTCCAATATTATCTCCTGTCATTTAGGAATTGTATGCACACAGAGGCCTGCACGAGATACAAAGTGGTGGGAGGTGGGTTTGGCATGGGCTCCAACAGATGCATTACACACGCAGGGAAGAGGCACCAAGTCAGCTGCTCAGATCAGCCCTCACAAGTGCCAATAGAGTCTTTATACCATGCCATTAAGCATTCACTGTGCACCATCTGGACTGCAGGAAAGCTAATTTTGGAATGTTTTCAACACAGCACTTTATAATCTCTGGTGCATTAGTTTCCTAGTTACCTGCAGGGCAGTTTTGCAGGATTCAGAGAGAAATGGTAAAAGGCACAAACAAACTCAGTCTGCAGCTAGGTGGTTTTAAGTCCTCCATCCTGGACTCATGCAACCCCTAAGGTCTCTATCACTGGGAAGCTGCAGAGTGCCCCAGCCCCAGTGGATAAGCTCTCCTTTTCCAGCCAAATATTGGAATTCCTTTCTTAGTACTTTTTTGCACATAGCTGATGTTAGCCAAACCTTCATGACCAGTAACAATGGAGACAGAGACCAGAATCCTAAATGACAGAGTGGAGGAGGACGAGGAGGAGGAGGAGGAAGAAGCCAGCAGGTGGACAGGGCTGTCTGTGCAATCAGTGTCTCTTTGGACTGTTTTGGGGTTTCCCAGGCTCCAGTGGTTTCCTGGCTGCAGTAGGCAGTGTTATTTGTTCCTGCCTGCCTGGGCATGGTCCCTCTCTCCAGGCATGCAGCCTGCACTGCCCCACACCGGCACCACGGCTCACCCTCTGCCTCCCCTCTGGATGGAGGGAGGCTGCTGGGACAGCTGAGGAGCAGCCCGTGTGGATTGGATCTGCTCTTCCAACCTGAAAACAGGTGTTTTCCTTTCGTTCCTCTGAGCACAGGGGAGCACTGCAAGGAGCCCCAGCGCTCGGCTTCCCTGCAGGACACTCAGTCTCAGGTCTGCAGGCAGGAGCCCTCCTGCCCTTGCTCTGCTTTTGTAATCAGAAAAGCTCTGGTTAACCCACCTGATTTATCCCTGCTCAGGCCAGGTAGAATAATGCTTTCCTTAGGTTCTTGTCTGCAGCTTTTAATAGCTAAAGGCATTTGGCTGCTCTTCTGCTGGCTTGGACCCACTGCTACATTAGTGAGATCTGCAATTTCATGGAACCTTCCCCTCCCCAGGATGGTCATTAACACCTGCAGAGCCATAGCTGTGCACATAGGCACCCACACATCTTTTGGGAGAAAAACACCTGAAAATAGGTGTCCGGTTCCTCGGCTGTTCCAATGGCCTGGAAAGGCTCGGGATGGCCTTGGGGCAGCCCGCACTCCAAAGGATGAAAGGAGTCTTCAGGTTTTTCGGTCTTCAGTGTTGTTTATTAATTTTTATCTACAATATTTTCCCCCGGCCCGACAGAGGTCTGCACAGCAAGCCAGCCATGAGCACGCTGACTGCCCTCGGGGCGGTCACTTATCTTTATACTAAAAACTACTTATAAGATATTTACCTTTTGCCCCCAATACCTTTCACCCTTATTGACAAGTGCACATTCACTAAGAACCAATCCCAAAGTGCCACCATCACCATAGAAGATGGATGACAAGAAGAAGAAGAAGAAGGACAGGACACGCCCTAATTCCTCCATCTTGTCCCCATAGAACCCCCCTGTACCGAGATTCTAAAACCTGTGTTTCACACTATAATTAATCTATCCCTTCACCATTTATCCCCGTGTGATCCCCCCATCCTCATACAGCTGTTACATCCTGTGCAGGATCAAAGTCCAACCACCAAACACTTCTGGCAACGTTCCAAGACTCCGAGCCCCCCAAGGGTTGTCTCGGTGACTCTGCACATCAGGACTGCTGTGCTGAGTTCCCACAAATAGGGACTGCACATATAAAATGGCCACGTCTCACATATTAAGTGGGTTTAATAACCAATAACATTTTGAATAAAAATTTCTTGCGTTTAACAAAATTTTCTATATATTTTCACAGTAGTAGAAAGAGTTGTCAAGGTAAAATGTTATGCCTTTCTCTTTTTCTAGCTTCTTTGCAACAGTGTATTTGCCTTTTTTCACTTCACATGTAAGGAAGCCCAAATCTGGCTTTAGCTAAGGAAGGCTTGGGATTTTTATCCAGCTTTGAGCTGTTGTTTTGTGCTGACTTCTCCTTGGAAAGACTCAGCTCCTCCCTTCCACCTCAGAAACTTCTTTAATTTTTAGGCATAGAAAAACCTTCACAGTGTGCTTGGCTGCTGTCAGTGCCACAGATGTGTCCTTTTTGGCACACCAGTGTGAGGGCAGTGGGGAGGTTTTGCCCTCTGCGCTGGTGCAGAGGGCAGGTACATGGAGAACACTCTGTCCCTGAGGTGGGGGTCTGGGGGAGCACCCTGCATAGCCACAGCCTACCCTGGTCCCTGGTTGTTGAGGTGGTATCTCCATTCCAAAAGCTGATGCAGTGATATGAATCCCTTGAGTGCATATGTGTGAGTAAATATAAAAATAAACTGAAACATGGTTGTCCAAGGCGTATAAGGAAGCAGCAATACAAGTCAATAAGTTGTCTCCTATTAGAATTGCTCCCATCCTAGTGTTATGATTAAGTCATGGATAAGTCAAAACCAACTGCTCATAAGATGTAACATCAACCTTCCTCCGGATTCCCCTTTTACCTGCACAGGCACTGATCCCCTTGGCTGGGTACAGCACTGGAGAAAGATGAGCTGCATTCTTTCTCAGGCATGGACAGGTCCGTGTCCACACTGGGGGAAGCTGGGGGAAAGTCCTGTATTGAGGGCTGGTTGGCAATATCATGAGAGTTTCCCAATTCAGTTAATCAGAAATTTCATTATAGCATCCAGGGTTTGAGCAACCACCCCAGACTGCAAGATGTTCTTCAAGAGAGGAGGTGCAGCTTTATCATTTTAATGTTGGCAAAGATAACCTCCACTTACCTCTGCACTAAACCCCCATAGGTCACCCCAGCCCTTTTCTACCTGACTCAAAACACACTCACACCCACTCAGTCCCTACCCAGCACCAGTCACATCCCTGTGCACACATCTCTGTGATTTCCAGATCTGAATAATTTTATGGGTCTCCCTGGTGCTTTTCCTGTTTTTCCCTTCCCCTTGGAAATTGCAAAAGGGAAATCAGAAGCAGGAAACTGTCAATTAGCATTGCTAAAAAACCAGCCTAACAAGGCTATCATCAGCTGGAAATGAGATGCTTCCCATACCAGCAGCTGCAGGCTACTGGGGATACAAATGTTTGTATCAGTCTTCTCAATGGTAAATTATGCTGGTCCTCACCTGGTGTGGGTTAAGGGGAAGGGTCTCTGTTGCCCTGAGGCTTGCTGGAGTCTGTGGTCATTGGATACCCTTTCCCCCAAACCTGCAACTGCAAAACCACCCACAAGATGATAACCACAGCAGAAAAAGCAGGGAGACATGATGCAGAAAGTTTGCCCATGAGGGAAACTGCAGGGGAGCATAGAGTTTTACTAAGAAACCTTAGTATGGCAAAAGATGAGAGAAAAGGTCTCTTTCTCACTGTTTCAAGAAGTCCTACTGTTAGTTATTTTGTCTTGGTCCTCCTACTACCCAAACCTCATCTTTCGCTGAGACAAGGTAGGTATAAAAAGCTCTTTCACAGCCAGCATTTCTCCCAGGGATGGTCAAACCTTGCCCAGCCAGAGAGGGACAATCTGGGCTTGTCTGCATGAGCAGCTGCACTTATTAACCACATCAGTGCACTGAATAGCCACCAGTCATCCACCAAGCATGGACACACTTCCCTCAGTGCACTCAAACACGAGGATAACATATCAAAAGGGGAATCACTATGCTTCCATAAACTATATCTGTATTTTATGTGTTAGCTGGGTGGTGGAACCCTCAGCTTCTGCAATATCTGGAGAAACTTGTGGATGCAAAGTGGAACACAGGCTTGGACCAGTTCACAGTGAGACCCCCACATACCTCTGCCTTTGAACCACTGCCAGTGGTGAGGGATGCAAAGCCACTGTGCTGGCTTCACATTATGTGTCTTGTGATGGGGGGGCTGCATTTCACATTCACCTTACTCCTGTGACAGCTCTCCTTTGCTGTCATCACCTGGGGCTGCAGGTATGGGGTGAAACAAATGACCTTCAGAGTCTAATAAATGGCTCAGGAGATGCTGGAGCGGCAGCTGACCAATGTTCAGAGACTGACCTTGCAAAATGAGGCATGGAAATGGGTCAGATTTCCAGTACAGAAAGTACTTCCTCAGTTTGTGGTTGTTTTCTTTTTTTCTCGATGTGTAAATTCTGTCTAAGGATGTGGAAGGTCTGGGGCAGAGCATTAGCACATTGTCAGCCTAATCACACAATAAAACCTGCCACTGTGAAGCCACAATAACCATTTATGGAGAGAGATGATGCTGAAAAAAAGGTTGTTTACAGCTTAGCATCTCCTCTGTCTGAAAATCACCCAAAGAGAGGAAGGAACTGAGAGAGGATGCATTTGGTGATTTAATGTTTAAATAAGAGCATGAAATGGATATTTCTGTCTCCACTCAAGAGGGTTCAAGATTTGATTCCTCAATCTCCCTGCAGCCACCTTTATGGGATGAGCACATGGGCCCATGCCCTGGGTGTCTCCTGAAATGGGTGCTAGCAGATGGGAAAAAATCCATGGGAATGGGATGCTTGTCCCACTTATAACAGTAGTGGAATGGGGAGAGGTAAACCCACATTTTCAATTACTTATTTCATCAGGATTGTGTTATTAGTGTCTACATAATGGATGAGTCCATCCTGTCAATGGCTTTAGGAAGGGCAGGCATTGTGGAAGGAGCAGATCCCAATTTTCATTTCTATTTCCAGCACTTTGTAAATCTATGCACTCCTGGTCAGTGTAGGTTCATACCCACACAGCTGTGCAGCTGCAGTAGCAGTAACACACCACCAGCCTGGATTTTACATGGATCAAAAGCCTTTGACAAGGTCCTCCAAAACACCCCTCTCTGGATGGAGAGAGATGGATTCAGTGGATAGACTGTTGGGTAGATAAGAAAGTGGTTGGCAGACACATCCAGGGGATTGTGGTCAACAGCTCAGAGTCCTGATGGACATCAGTGACCAGTGCCCATATTGGGACCAGGGTTATTTAGTATCTGCATTAATGACATAAACAAAGGGATTGAGTACACACTCAACAAGTTTCCAGATGGCACAGAGCTGAGTGTTGCTGTTGACACACCTGAGGGATGGGATGCCGTCCAGAGGGACCTGGACAAGCTCAAGAATTGGGCCCATGGGAATCTCATGAGGTTTAATATCAACGAGTGCAAGGTACTGCACCTGGGTCAGGGTAACCCCTGGTATCAATCCAGGCTGGGCAGTGAACAGATCCAGAGCAGCCCTGCTGAGAAGGACTTGGGATGGCATTCTGAGCCATGCATAATTTAATCCCTTTAGAATTATGAGCTACATCAATAGTCAAAGAAATAATATCCTATGTATTTTGATTAGTTTAAAGAAATTGATACCTCCTTCCAATTACTAGAGCTATTGGTATCTAGCTCCTATATAAAGAAACATTCCTTAATTTCCAAACAAATTGCACGTTTGGGCTAATCAGCCCTTGTACAGCCTCTGCAAGGTAAATAATTATGATCAATGCAGAGTAGCAGGGAGCATTTAGAGGCACAGAAATAAAATAAAAACTATGAATCACAGCAGTTGAAATAAGAGTGTCAGGGCTTCCCATGCCACCTGCAGCACTGTGCCCTTCCTTAAAAAATCGAATATAGGTGCCCAACTGCATTGCACATGCACCTGCCCTAGCCCCAGTGTTTGTTCCTCAGTGAGCTGTTTATTTTTGGTGTGATTCTGTGCATCCTCAAAGCTGCATCTGCAACAGGACCCCAGCAGCCCCGTGGATCAGTAACCCCCGGAGGAGTTAGGGCTATTCCAAAAGGCCTGGAGGGCCATGCCAGCCCAAACTGTGGCAGTGCCCTGAAATGTTTTTACCTGACTGCTTTTACCTGTCCAGGCAGTGCATAGCAGACTGCACAACACAAAATGAGACACTGCTGCTTTGATTAGTGTATGCTTTTCACTCTTTTAGACTGTTGAAAACAGTTGCTTCATAAATCTGGCTCTGGATTTATCTGCTTTCCTATTTATTGTGCAGCCTGCTGTGTCACTTCCTTTACATGTTGTGGTGCCTGGAACATATTATTTCCATAGTGTTTTTCCTGAAAGTGCTTTTTTCAATGAAATAGGCATGAGCAAGAGCAAGTGTGGTCTTGGGAGCTTTCAGACATTGTGTCTGCTCTAACATAACATCACAGCTGCTGAAATGCTACCCTCAAATCAGAACCATTACAGGCACCGGGGAAATTTCACCTAAGAAAGGCAATAAGGTTGTTATGGACACAGTACAGCCTGTATCTATCTACCATCACCTATTCACCAGTGCTGCCAGACAGTGAGCCCATTTTCTCCATCCTACCAGCTCTTGAGATACGTGTCACTCTGAGAGACTGCTGCTTGCCATAAGAGGTGGCAGCAAATAGACATGGCATGCCATCAGCCTCCCCTTCCGCGCTCCTGCTGCTCTTCTCCTCGCCCTCCCTTTACACCTCCAGCACCAAACCCATGCTGTGCAGCCATTAGCACCAGGGAAGACTTGTTCTGAGCACTTCCTGACACCATTTGCTACAAAGGTCAGTACCAAAGGTCAGAACATCAAAACCTGCCCAACTTTTCCCCATCTTCCTCAGAGCACAGCAGGGTTACTCAAATAAGCTTGTACCAAGAGTCTGCAGAAGGGCAGTGCTAGCATCATACTCATGAAGAAACACATCATGGTGTGGGAAAGTGCCAACATAATGATGGAAGATTTTTGAGCTGCCTCACTGAATTCTTCTGGAGGGATTTTTAGTTTATGCTGACTTCTCAAAGACTTTCCTGCCAAGGGGTCCAGGAAGGTGTTTTGCGGGATCAATATGCCACTACATAACAAAAGCAACACAAGGCAATTCAACACAACCCACACTGCACTGAGCGCAGAACTGCTCTTGATCCAGGCTGCCAAACTGGGACAGCACAGCTGTGCTGGAGCAGCAGTGCCACCCAGGAGAGGCAAGACCTTGTTCAGGGTGGCACAGGTCAGGAAGTGGTTAAAGAATATGTGGGAGGAGATGACCTGAAGGCTGGAGGATGTGGACTGGTTCTCTGCCCTCTGATGTGGGCAGGAGCACTTCCAGCAGAAGACCTTTAATGGAGTAGGGAACAGGAACAGGCCTAGGTCTCCCTCCACTTTTGCTGGTGAGAGTTTAAGGTGGGCAATAAACAGAAGAGTTTAAGGTGGGCAATAAACACATAAATCTGAAAATCTGATTAGCACTATGTCTTCTGTGGAGCTTTTTGGGAGCATCAAAGCAGCCACATGCTCCGTGTCACACCACTGCTCTTCCCTGGCAAGATGGCCTTTGCTGGCAGTAGCTGACTTCATGTCTACCAATGGCTTTGTCCTTCATGTCCACCAACATTTCCTAAGCCCAGAAAAGCATTGGCTGGTGTGGGCTTCAGGAAAGGCTCTCCCAGCCCATGGATGTGGCATTTAGCTGGAGGCCCCATCCAGTGAGAAGCCACAACCTTGTCTCTCCCATGAGTGAGACAGACTCATTCTGTGCATGATGGCTTTCGGAAGCACTGTGCACATCTGGAGCAGCTGGAGACCAGCTCTGGAGAGAGTGATTTATGGAACCCCCACAGAGACAGAGAGTGCTTGGGAGCCAGAAAGCTAAAAGCCATTATCTACATTCCTAATGCCTTTAATCAGGAGGCAGATTCCCTTCTTCCAATGCTATTAGCTTCCAGGTAACACTGGGAGGATTAAATCCCTGCTCATGTGGGATAACTATCCAGAATACCCAAAGAAGCATGACAAAGAGCACAAAGCATGAGAAAAACATAACCCCTTCCACACACAATCCCTGCTTTCTCCTTGCCCAGGAGGAAATGTTGGTGTTTTAATGGGTAGAAAGCCTCACTTATCCTGGGAAGCTGCAGAAGGAGGCTCAAGCTCCTTGCTTTCCCTTGTCTCAGAAATCATTTCTCCCTGAACTCAGTGGGAAGACATCACAACACATGAAAACACAAATACTGCTGAGATTGCACCCAGGAACTTGCACATACTTTTGACAACCCTGTAGCTGTAGCTTACTGAAGGACAGTGTGGCACTGTGCATAAGGGGCAAGGGGATGCCCAAACCTCACCTGCACACTTTAGGGCTGTAATTGGAAAAGTGTGAAGAAACTTCAAGTAAGCATCGTCTGACACCAGCTCTCCTGGCTAGAAAGCTGGATTTGACACATAGCCTTGCCAAGCACCATTTGGCATCATCACACTGAACATTTTCAGGGGATCTGTGGCCAAAATTATAAACAGAAGGACATTATCTGGGCTGGACAAAACCCCAGGCAGGCCAGTGGCCCCCATTGTCCTTTGTAGGGTTCATGTTCATGCCTGCACCAGTGGCAGACACTGGGACAAATGAGGACACACACCTGGCATCAACCTCATAATCTCAGATCACAAAACTACTAATAAAATAAAATAGCATAAATTTAAAATGGCTACCCAGACCTTACTTTGAAGAGGAAAAGTGCTTCTTTTCTATGAGGCTCCAAAGATAATTATAATTATCTTAATTCTTAGTTCATGTTTTAACAATCAGCATTTAATGACCACTTGGAGCAAAAGGCTAACTGAAAATCATATGAATTGTGGCTGAAAATTTATGGCATGAGGCCAAACAGTCTGGTTCCACTGACTTGTACTACATTTTGGGAAAGCATAAATACAAACACAAAAACCTAGTGGTTTTGTTCCATTTTATGTCTCAGACCAGACCACTAATTTTGACATCTACATTCATAAAGATTGTGCCCCCTAAATCAAACATAAGAATAAAGGGAAGACTAATGGAAATCTAATAAAACCATGACTTTTAGGGGAAATTACTTTTTTTGAATGCTAAAATTTATGATGGATGTTTCATCCATGGCTGGGAAGGACAAGAACAAAAGAGCTGTTCTTTCCCCAGCTAACCTCCAGAGTGTAACCAGGCTTTGCCAACAACAGACCTTCCCTTACACAGGCACACTTTTGGAATTCATACAACACAGGATGGCAAAGAAAACCTGCCCAGCTGCTCCCAGGCTGGGATTCACCCTGCCTTTGAACAGGGCATGTTGGCTCATGGGGACAGCAGCACTCCTGCAGGACTTGTGTGGTGCAGTGCAGGAGGATGAGCAGAGCTTTCTGAGGGTAAATAATATTAAAAATACATCTGAGCTGAAATTTTTGCATCCAAAACTTAATCCAAACTCGCCAAAAGTTCAAGGATGCTCAGGTCTGAGGTTCAGTCATGTCTCTGGGGACCTTAGAAACCCATTTACTGTGCAAAGAGAAAAACAGGAAGCAGAGACTGTGTCACCCCCAGGGCCTTTCCTCCAGCTGAGCCGACTGGTCCGGGAGAGATTGTTTTGGTTGCAGGCACAAACAGGAGGAACTTTGCTCTGCTCTTCAGTTACAGCTTTTTCTGTGGAGCACTGACCCCCTGACAGGAGGCAGAGCCTGCTTGCAAGCTCTGAGCCCAGCTGATGGAAACCCAGGGGCTGCATCAATGGTATCTCACGCTCATAGGCATTTGCTTGAGGCATCTTTCCTCTGCAAAGGTTTTCACCTGGGCTGAACAAACAACTCAGTGGTTTTTTGAGGAGAACTGAGTTTTGGCCTGCCCTGTTGCTGGCTCTTGTGTCTTCTCTTCCAGGTGGCTTAAATATTCAGGTCATTAGGGTTTATCAGGAGGAAAACTCAGAAAATAGGACAACAAAGTGCGTCTTGAAAGTGAATTTATGAAATCCATATATGTGTCAAAATTGCATGTGAAGTCTAGAAACCACAGCACGCAATTCAGGAAGCTAATCAGCCAAGCTGTAATTGCAAACCCTTGCATCAGGCAGCTGAGTCATGAGATAAAGGGAGAGAATTGGGGATGAACAGCAAGAAAATCCACATTCTTGGCTTGGAGAGATGCAGAGCATTTCCAGTTCCCTTTCTGGCTGCTGTCAAGGCTTTGCAAGTAAATAACCAGCATGAATAATCTATGCATTTCATGCACACTACTCCCATAGAGTAGTTTTAATGTAGAGAGGGTTTAAGGGATTTTGAGAAAAACTGCTCAGAGCTGTTTCAAACAATTGCTAGGTATTAATGTCACATTGGCAAGTCCTGGTGTTTCCCTGATTTTTAGCAGAATAACATTTTCTCCTTATTAAGGGTTCATCTTCTTGCTCTAGCTGTAAAAATACTGGGGACAGATGCTAAATTGCAGGTAAATATGCTGCTGTGCTGGGGAATGGCCTTGTATCAGATATAATTGAGACAAACACTCTGGAAAGCCAGGAGGCTAAAAATTTTTCTTTCATTCAATCTGCTAAACAAGGGTTGCTGAATAAAATTAGGAAAAATTAGAGCTGATTCATGGGCTCTGGGCTGGCCAGAAGGGAAGTGAATGCATAACAAATACATTTTATAATAAGTAGTTCAACCAAGTCTAATATGAGAATTGCTCATGCCATGGCAGTGTGCCTTTATTCTTTCTCTGCTTTTGAGATATCACTGGAAGTATTTAGTTCTTCTCCCACTCTCTCCAGCTAATACTACAGGCTCATAATAACACATCTGCTAAGTTTCCAGTGTGACCAATCCCACATATGCAGAACCCTGTGTGTCTTATGGTTTCACAATATCAGGATTACATGTTTTGAAAAACCCTTTTTCAAATGTGCAATTTGAAGTGATGGTTTCAGCCACTATTCTCTGTCTGAGTTAGTTGGTGGCTTGTGCTCTCCTGAAGAGCAGGGAAAAAACCTGCTCAAAATTACAACTTCTGTAGGGAAAGAAAATTAAATCCTCTTTAAGAAACTTCAGAGAGACCTTAACGGATGAGGGAAACGCTGTGGATGTGGTTTACCTGGACTTTATTAAAGCCTTGGATGCTGTTTCCCACAGTATTATCTTGGAGAAACTGGTTGCTCATGGCTTGGACTGATGTGCTCTTCCCTGGTAAAACAGTGGCTGGATGGCCAGGCCCAGAGGGTGGTGATGGATGGGTGATGGATGCAGTTACTCTAGTTGGTGGCTGGTTGCAAGTGGTGATCCAGGCTTGTGTTGAGGCCAGTTCTGTTTAATATCTTTATCAATGATCTGCATGAGGGGATCAAGGGCACCTTCAGTCACTTCACAGGTGACACCGATTTGGGTGGGAATGTGGATCTGCTGGAGGGTAGGAAGGCTCTCCAATGCTCACTAGAAATCTGGGAGAGCTGTCAGGGTCAAATGCAGCAATAAACCACCCAGCAATATCCAAAATGGTAAGTTTAGATAAATTTGTCTAATGGCCCTTGAGACACAGTTTCACAGCACCTTCTTTCTTTATCAATATCGAAGGCCTGTTCTGTCTTCTGCCAGCAACACCACGATGCAGCTGGACTGTGAAAGTCAAAGGAAGGTGTTCACCAGGACTGAGATGAGCAATGGGCCACATCAGAGCAGAGCTCAGCCTGCTCTGCCCCATCAGCTCCATCACAGGGGTGCACACACTCCCATGCCCCAGGCAAGGGCTGGCATCATGCGGCACAGTGCAAAGCAAGCAGTGCAGCCGCCTCCTGGAGGACATTAAATCCCCAAGGGTTGTCTTGAGTTCCCCACCAAAACCAACCTTGCTGTGATTCTCGGTTGTCTCATATGAGAGAGGTTTGCATCATGGCCTCTTGGTCATTGTGGGTGTGCTCCCCTTTCAGCTGCATTTATTTTTCAGGGTATCAAAGCTGATAGTCCCCAGGAATATCACAACAGAACACAGCTGTCAGTGCATGAGTGAGGTTTTAAGGCAAGCATACCCAAGTGGTGATGTTGACTCTGCAAACCATCCTTACCCAGAATTTTTGTCTCAGAATGTGGCCTCACCCCTTTTCAGACTTATTTGCCAGGTATTCCTGGGAAAGGGTTGTGCTGTTGTGACATGCCTGGAAAATCCCACATTTGCTCATGTTGGGAAGTCAATTACTGAAATATGGAAAGTGAGCCCAGGCTATAAGTGATTTTACAGTCTGCTTAACTGGTTTGTTAGGAGAAGCAGCACAGTGGAGTCTTTGCTTGACCTTCCCACTCTGTACCTTAAACATTTTTTGATTTTGGAATGTCTGTTTTATTGTGGGTTGTTTGTTTGTTTGTTTGTGGGTTTGGGCTTTTATGTTTGTTTTGCTTGTTTGTTTGTTTGTTTGTTTGTTTTTCTTGGTTGGTTGGGGTTTTTTGGGAGTTTTTGTTTAGTTGGTGGGTTGGTTTGGTTGGGTGGCTTTTTTGTTTGTTTGTTTTCTTTTTCTTTTATCTTATTTTACAGGGATTTTAAACAGCAAAGCTCTTCACAGAATAACAGGCTTAGAATATCCTGCATTGGAAGAGACCCATAAGGATCACTGAGTCCAACTCCTGGCCCTGCAAAGGACAGCCCCCAGAATTAAGCCTCATGCATGCGAGCATTGTCCAAGTGCTTCTTGAGCTCTGTCAGGCTGGTGCTGTGACCACTTCCCTGGGGAACTGTTCCAGTGCCCAACCACCCTCTGGGTGAAGAACCATTTTCTAATACCCAACCTAAACTTCCCCTGACAATTTCAGGCCATTCCCTCAAGCCCTGTCACTGTCACCATAGAGAAGAGATGAGTGTCTGTCCTTCCTCTCCCCCTCCCAAGGAGCTGTAACTGCAGTGAGCTCTGCCCTCAGTCTCCTCCAGGCTGAACAGACCAAGTGACCTCAGTCACTCCTCACAGGCTTCCCCTCAGGGCCCTTCACCATCTTTGTTCCCTCCTTTGGACACTCTGCAATAGTTTCATGCCCTTCTTACATTGTGGCACCCAGAGCTGCCCCCAGCACAGGAGGTGAGGCTGCCCCAGCTCAGAGCAGAGCAGGACAATCCCCTCCCTTGCCCAGCTGGCCATGCTGTCCCTGATGTCCCCAGGACAGGGATGGCCCTTCTGAATGCCAGGGCACTGCTGGCTCATACACAGTTTGCTACCAACCAGGACCTCCAGGTCCCTTTCCATGGCACTGCTTTCCAGAATCTCATTCCCCAGTCTGTCCGTACACCCAGGGCTGCCCCATCCCAGGTGCAGAGTCTGGCACTTGTGTCTGTGAAACTTCATATGGTTGGCCACTATCCAGCCCTCTAATTCTGCAAGGTCTCTCTGCAGGGGTTGTCTGCCTTTGAGGGAGTCAACAGTTCCTCCCAATTTACTATCACCAGAATAACAGCCCAAACTTCCCAATAGAGGCTTTCAAACTGGCTTCTTGGGCAATGTCTTAGGCTAGCTTTTATTGCCACTTTATAGACAGGTTCTTTTTAATTTTCCTCATTTCACTTCCATCACTTGTGAACAGTTGGCTTTAACCTCATAGTAAAAGCCCAGAGCTGTGTATGGTGTCCCTTGCCTCAGCAGATTACCTTGATTTTTGCCACAGAAAGATCTGTGATTGATCTGTTGAATTCCCTGTTTGCTTACCTGTGCACTCTGGCCTACATCCAGGTCCTGAGAGCTTATGGGTGGATATTAAAGTAGACATCCAGATAATTTTTACATGACGATCCCAATTTAGGTTTGTCCTTAAAAATGCAAGGTGTAGATTTGATGAAATGTCACAGGTTTAAATCAGTATAAACCTACTGAAATCAATGAGGTTATTTGGATTCACAGCATGAGGGATGACTCCATCCCTGCTCTGACTACAAAACTTCCCAGTTCAAGTGATGGTGCTTCTTTGATTTTACTGTTTAAGAACCAACTTTATTTAATATATAAAGGAATTATCTTGGCACAAAAGGAAGAAGGGAGACAATGACATTTGTAAAGAGTCAAGCCTGCAGTGTAGGGACAGACTGTCCTAAGGCAATCCAAAGTAGACCAGGCTCTGGGGATGACTGGGAGGGAAAGCTTGGCCAATGCAAAGAAAATAGGTTTAATTTAGCCTGGTAAATTGGGGATAATTGGGGATGGTAGTGATCTCCATTAGTGCAGCAAACATTAGGGATAAGGATGATGATTCAGCTTGGGGATGGCACAGCTGGTGCCACCAGTTGTCCTGCCAGTGCAAACGGGCTGCTGTGCTCAGGAATGTCTTCAGACTGAAAATGGAATAGTGATTCTGGCCTGTTAGAGCAGGCAGGGACTGAAAGGCTCCCTGAAGAAGGAGAGTGACAAAAAACACTTAGGAGTATGAAGATGGGATTGAATTTGACTGTGAGAGGGTGGGAGGGGATGGTGAGTGGCAGTGAGGTCCCTGCCCATTCTCTGCATCCCACATGCCCCCTTGCAGCCACCATCAGGATCTGCTCTGCCCATGGGGTGCTCACAGCCCTTTCCACGCAGAGTTCATCTCTGCTAACGAAAGTGAGCCTCTTCTGCAGCTGCTTTGGCATTTAAACACTGCCCCAGAGCCACTGGGCTGCCCTGAGGAGCCACACCTTGAGGCATGCAGCTCCAGCTGGGTTCAGAGCAGATGCACTGGAGGGAGTGGCTGTGTTTTGGTGCCAGTGCTCTGCATCTTCCAGTTCCTACAAATCCACCTCTTTGTTCATTAATGTGGAACCACATTGACACAGTCTTTTTCCATGAACAATCAGATTTTTTTCTCTAGGTGTACTGCCTTTTCATTTACTATTATTATTAGCTGATAAAAGTCTGGAGATGCGTATTAAAGACCTGTGCATCTAACTAAGTCAGTAACAGCACACTAGTTTGTTGGGGTTTTTTTGTCTTTAAATGAGAAAAGCTTCCTGCCAGCCCTCTTAAAGCATAGAGAAGATAAACATAATAAAAATTAAATCGGTGTCAAGAAAACAAGCCTACAGATAATGCAGTCCACAAAGAGGTCCTGGGGAGAGAGCTGCACTTATCTTTTCAGTCAGGTAGAGCTTGTGTTTCAACATTAAACTCTTAGTTCTATCAAAACTAACACTTGTTCCCATTGAAGTCATTAGTCATTAGCTGTGCTCAGTTGATAAATATGTTATTAAAATGGGGTGCTAATAGAATAATGTGCAGCAAAGCTCAAAACACTCAGATTTTCACTCAACAAATGCTTGGAAACATTTAGTGCATATATTCCTCGACTGCTTCTAAAATTTGGATGTCTTATGAAGCATATTTACATTTACTGTGATGGCAGCATCATCTGATAGAGTCTCTGAGAGGGCATTTGCTATAGCCTGGTGAATCCTTGTGATGAGGCATTAGTGAGCAGTAGCTGCCCATAAGCAGCTGCACAATGTAAAAGCAGCAGGCTGGGCTGAACAGACTTCTGTGGTTTGATAAATGAGGTGTCAGTGCCATGTTCCTACAAACAGAACTAACCAGCACTGCATGGTAAAGGAGAAAAAGGACTTATTTCAACCAGATTTTTAAGTACAAAAGCAGGTGGAATTGCTTTCCATTTGGTCCTGATGTAGAAAATCTGGCCTGTAACTGAAAATAAATGACCAGAGAGCTGCTGAATGGTACAGTGATGCTCCTGCTGTATCACTCTGACACGAGCCAGGACCAGGAGGAATGCTGAGAATACCTGGAGTAGGCTCTGTTCTCTTCTGAGTCTGATTATTTATAGCCAGCTGAAACAGAAGCTCTTCCTGCCCCTCATGCCTTCCTTCACCATAGTACATGGGACACACCAGGCTCGAGTCTGGCCAAAAATGTCATGGCCCTGGCTCAGGTACCTGCCATTTGCATGAGCTGTGCCACACTGCTGTGGCACATGAAGCTCTTATTCCTTATACCCTGGGAGTTCCTCCTGGACCCTGGGGGAGGCTGGCATGTACTCTGGGCTCTGGGGGAGGCTGGCATGTACCCTGGGCCCTGGGAGGAGGCTGGCATGTACCCTGGGCCCTGGGGGAGGCTGCCATGTACCCTGGGCCCTGGGGGAGGCTGGGGGAGGCTGCCATGTACCCTGGGCCCTGGGGGGAGGCTGGGGGAGGCTGCCATGTACCCTGGGCCCTGGGGGAGGCTGCCATGTACCCTGGGCCCTGGGGGAGGCTGGGGGAGGCTGCCATGTACCCTGGGCCCTGGGGGAGGCTGGCCAGCCAGCTCCCCGCAGGCCAGCAGATGCATGGGGGGCTTAGGCATCTTGCAGATGAGACAGGCACTACTTTTTCTTGTCTGAAGATCTTCTTCCTTCCTGACTCCCTTCCTGAGACAGACAAAAGTATGGAAAATGCCAGGGCCTGTTCTCTGCAGGGGAGATAATTTCTGTCTCACTTCTGCTTCCAGACTCCCATGTAAGTGGCAGCCATGGGTATTACTAGACTTCATTTCATGCAAGGTAATTTACCTGCCAACTTTTGAATGTGAAGATCTTGTTATCCTGTTCTACAAAAAGAATTTGTATTTTAAAGTGATCTTTTTTTCTCTAGTTAAAAATCACACCAAATAGTTTAGATTTTGCTTTAAACATGCAAGGGGTTAAGTGTTCAGGATATTTGTGTTATGGCCAGAACTACTTACAGAGTCACAGAGGATGAAGAAGCTCTTCAGCAGCAGTGCCACTGCAGAACACTGAAGAACAGAAGTTTGTTGCCAGTATTATCCACACAGTAACAGTGCAGAATATCCTGAGCTTGGTACAATCAGCCTGAACACAAGAGAGTGATTAGTTAGAGCTACAAGAGTATGAACACTAATGCATGTAAATCAACCCCAGCCTTTGAAATATATAAGGAAACTGAATATAAATTGGACATAAATTCCTCTTTGGGGTCACTTTGAAGTGCCTCTGGAACAAGAGAAGAATGTGGCCAGAGTATTTTCCAAAGGCCAGGCTAACATGGACTCCAAGGATATAGACACAAATCTGATAGCATTTAGTGCAGATGCAAAACCTGCTTACTTAACAAAGCGAAAAAAGTTACAGATGAAACCCAACATCCTCCTCAAGTGGAGGATGTCAGGGCAGTGGTGTGTGCCTGTTTTCTGCACTGTTATTTTTGGACACAGCCTCCCTTCTCCTCTGGAACTGACTCACCTCTACAGGAAAACCTCTTCCCTCCCCAGGCAGTCGTCTGCATTTTCCTTCCATGGCTTCTGGTTTCCTTCTAAGGGTTTGCACCAAACCTCACAGACAGTTTTAGAGCATGACCACTGGGACTCTTTACAAGGAGACACCTGAGCCAAAGAAAACAATAAATGCTTGAACTCTATCCTGTTAATCAGATCTGAAAGCATGATTACACCAAATCTTATAAACCCCAACAAGTAATTCCTCTTATCCTCACTTTGCACACTTGGACAGTCAGGCACAGACAAGTCAAGTTACTTTCCCCAAATTCATACTGTGTAGCAGGCCCAGGAATAGATTTTAGATCTAGATATTTGTGGGCAGCCCATACTGGAAGGGATGAGTTTTCAGTCAATATCAGCTCAGAAGCTGGTCTGAGCTGTCCCTTCTCAGTGCCTTCACTTCGATTGTACCAGGCAATGAAGTAGGGCAGGAGCATTCTGAGCACAAACCAGACACAAACCTTTCTCTCAGCAACACTTCAGTTACTCTCTCTGCAATAAGAAACTGTTCTTTCATGCAGAAAACTAATCCCAGGGATTTAGGAAGCAAGCAGACACAATTCTGCACATCCTGATGGGAACAGGCACCCTAAAACAGAGCCCATTCAAGAGCTCCAAGGACCTTTAGCAGAAGATCCTTGTGGTGAATCTTTCCTTCAAATTTCCAAATATACCGGTCTTACAAAAACAGGCTGCAGAAAATAAAAAGCAAGAATCTTAGCAAGCACTGTAAGTCTTTAAAAGATAAAGGGAGGGTGAAAGCGTCTCATTAGAGCTTAGGAGTTGGGTGGACCTGCAGGTGCCCAGGAGTGGGTGTGTGTGGTGGCAAAACCTGCTGGGAATGGGAGATGAGGTCATGCTCTGTCCTGGATTTTTGGGTTGTTTTGGGATATTTTTTTTTTGTCTCTTTGCCTTCCTCTTACACATCCCCTCAGATGACAAATGAACATCTCGTGTCTTGCAAAAGTTTACAAAACTGCCTTCTGATAAAATTTTCATTTTAGCAGATCCATCTCCCCCAGCCCTGGACACACCATAGCATCCAAGAGGAAAGCCAAATGCATCGTTCCTCTCTGAGCTGCACCATCAGGTCTCAGCTCACTGAAAAGCCTTCCCTATTTGATCAGAAACCACAACACCAATGAAAACTAAAATTTCCTGACTGAAATTCAGATACAAAATCTGCATAGAGATGAGGTCTTGAAGGGTCATATTATTCTCTGGGCTGATCACATTCCCCTGCCCACTCTTTCTCATCTGAAGACTTTAATGGCTTTAATACGTAAGTGTTTGGAGCACTCACAGTTTGTAGCTGTGTTTTAGAATAAATAGGAAGTGAGAAGACTTGAGCAGCAGTAAGGTTGCCATAGCAATTTTTTGTTGAAAAAGAGAAATTGTGACAACAAACCCCTGGAAAACATGACACTGTGACTCTACCCTTTGCATCAGGCCCACCTAGACTTCAGAAAGGACAGGTTGCATGACAGAAGGGAGCCCTTGTGGCCCCTCTTGGCTCTTCCTCAGGAGTCTGGGGAGCCTGCCTGGGGGCACAGCTGAGGCAGTGAACCCAGGGGCTCGGCAGGAAGCTCTGTTGAGCAACACATGCCCGAACTTTGCTGACACGTTAAATCACACATGACTCATCCTATGATCCCATCCTCGTATCAGCACAAGCACTTACTTATAAATCATGGATGAATCATAAGGCATTAGTTTGACTCTTCAAACCATGGAATATCAATCCTGTGTTTTGTCTTAGATTTCAGTCTGCAATCCCTTTGAAAACAAGTTGATCTCTGGTGTAGGAAGGTTATCTGCAGAGTGCTCTTGTGCTACTCAGCTGAACATTGATGGGCCACAACCCAGACAAGCAGATAAATGGAAAATAAATCCATGTGCAATGCAGGGAATCTACTTTAACTTACATGAGAATATCTCTGAGAACCAAACACCACTTTTACCAGTGTTATCTGAGCAATGCAGTGCAGTGATAAATTCACCGCCTTTGTTGGGAGTTTTTCCTTGTGGCTTTACATTTGATGTTTTATATATTACATTTGCTTACCCCTGGCACCAGCCTTTAAGGGCTGACTTGCATTATTACTCTCATCTTACAAGGGAAGGGACAAGAACAGAATGTAAATGGGAGCCAAGGTGAGATAGACACAGCAGAGCTGAAAATTGATCTTGTTTCCAGGCTCCATTTGACACAGACCCTGTCTAATAGTGTAAACTCATGGTTCTGCTGCCATTAGAGCAGATGCTGCTGGCCCCTCCTGGATATGAGGGTCACACCATGTCTGAGCATCAGCATTTCAGTGACAACATTCAGCGACACCTGTGGGACATTTATATTCATATGTCAACAGCACTGGCCCAGGAAATAATGTTTGCATAAAGAGTTTTAAAATGCTGTCTGGAATATCTTAACCTCCATAGGACACCCTTCTCTAAATACAACAGTAAAGTGACCCCTGTGCCTTAGGAAGAGGGAGGAGGAGGAGAGCAGCATCTCACCAGTCACCAAAGCAGCAGCCAGCCACACTGGGCATCAAGCAGCACTTGCAGAATGCCTCCACCCTTCTCACCCACAGGACAATAGCACTGACTAGAGAAGTGATGCTTTAGTAAGGACTTAAAAGTTCACTTCATGACAATGTCTGTACTATAGTACAGTGATGCACAAATCCTTCAGCTGTACTCACAAAATACATGTGGATGATGGCGTATCCAGACCAGGTCTGATTACCTTATTGAGTAATCAACTGGTCCCAAATGATCTTTTGTCTTGAAATAATTGCTAGCATTTTGTCAGGCAGAGACAGCTCTGTTTTGGAGGAGGAAGGTGAACCATAAAGCATGCCAAGATTTCTTCCAGTTCTATTTTCTTGTGGACCTTGTTCTGGTTAAAATCAAATCCATAGCATCCTATTTGAACTATTAGAGCTTATGAAGCAGAAGAAACTGCTTGGGTACTTCTTCAGTGCAGGCAATAGCCAGAGATCCAGTGGTGTGAGATATTCATCAGAAGCTGTGGAGGAACACTAAAACTGCTTTCCTACATAATCAGTGAGCCACATAAAATAGAAGCCCGTATCCAGCAGTCAGTTATGCCGAAGTCAGAGGGAGATGCAAAGCAGCACTTGGTGTAAAATCACTGCCAGCATATCCAACAATGTTGACCATGGGTTAATACCATTTGCTTTCACAAAAACAAGGCAGCTGTAGGATAATCCACGCCCACTTGCCCTGTGGCTTTACACAGAACATAACTCCCTCAAAACTGGCTGGTATAGGTAGTTGCTGAGCAAATTTTTCATGCACAAAGGCCTCCTTGCTCTTTAAAATAAAAAACACCTTGTCATAAAGAAATTAAAATTTGGGACCTTTTACACATTCCCAAGTCAGTTTCCAAGACAGGATATTAAAAGCTAGGGCTATGCTTAAAAGCCTGCATTAACTGACTGCTTGTCTTAGAGAGGGAGTAGCTGCCTTGCCCTAAGAAAAGACAGGTGAAATTTTTGAGATGGCAATTCATATCATCTGCTTGGACCAGCTCATGAAGGAGGCACACCATGCCAGGGAAGGCACATCCCCAGCTCCTTCCCCTAGGCTGCCCCAAGGCACAGTGTCTGTGGTGCTCCCAGCAGGGACAAACAGTTCACCCACTCACTGACACAAACCTTCACGGTTACCTGTGTGCCCAGAGGTGAATGAAGGTCACTGCAATCACCCCTGCATGTTTGCCACCATTTGGAACCAAACACCTTTCAGCCTGTGCAGCAGGGCTCTGCAGAGTACATTTCTGCACAGCCCTGCTTCTGCAGCTTCAAAGCATTATGTATGCTTGGCATCTTGCTACCTCAACACTGAAACACTGTCGCCAGGCAAAGCTACCTCCCTGGAATAGTGTACTGAATGCCAAGGAACAGGAACCATCCTACAGCAGGAGATTTGGTTTGCTTTAAGCAAACTCAGATAACAAATCCAATTTTTTTTTTTTTTTTTTTTTTTTTGCTGTAAGATATGTTTGATAAAATTTTTTTTATAAAGTTATCTTTTGGAGGGTTTGAACTACAGGTTTGGCTTTCTTACTGACTCTGCTTCAACACTCAAATGAAAGCTTTTTGTTTCCCTACATTTTTTTTTTTTAGCCTGGTCAAAGATCACTGCTCTTGCCTGACAGCAGAGCACATCTTCTGAAGTGCGAGTCAGAGCCCATGGGTGCTGTCTGTCTGTCTGTCTGTCAGCTCTTGCACTGAGGTCCCTGGTCTCAGAGATCTAAATACTGACTTGATATCAGCCAAGCACCATTTCTAAAGCAGCTTCCAAATCCTCAATGCTAAGAAGCTACAATTGTCTGAGGAAAGGCTTCAGCAAGCAGAGACAGGTCTGCTCATGGATCAGTTCCTTCCTCTTATATTACTGCAGGTTTTTACCTGAAAGTAAGATGCTTTGTTCATTAAAGAGCATCTATCCTTCAATGCATAATTCTCCTTCTAAAATCCAGACATCATGGGTTGACAACTGCTGCAGAATTAGTAAGGTACATTAACAGGCTCAGAAAAAAAACCCCTCATTTTTTGGAACTCTTATTTACAACAAGCCAAGAGTGGGGAGAAGCATAAGTTTATACTGTCTCAGCAGGGCTATTTTCTACTGGACAGCTTTTGGATTTGTCAGCATTAGATGGTGAAATTAATTTCTTAGCATCCCCCCCTTCAAGGTAATATATCCACAGGAACTCTTAAAAACTGATTTTTTCCCCTACCCCTGACAGAAGGATTATCAGCATCCAATACAAACTCCTGGCCTTGCCCAGCCCTCTCTGGGGTGGTGACCAGGCAGCACCAGAGAGAGAAAGTCGGACAAAATCTGTGCACCATGTGGTGTGTGAGGGGAGTGCCCTGTTCCTGCAGCTGCTGAGGGGCAGGGGAGCTGCATGGCCTCTCCAGAGGCCACCAGGAGCAGCCAGGTATCCCATGAGGAGCCCAGGTGGGCTCTTGGCCAGTGGCAATGTGCACAGCACTGGGCTGGCAGAGTGGCAGAGGTGTAGAGCTGGCAGCAGCCAAGCTGCCTCCTTTGCTCTGCACAGCCCAGGGCAGTGAGAGGGAAGCTGGATCTTGTCTTGGCTGAGTGATGGAGGGACGCTCTGCAATGGTGGGGCCAGGGGCATGAAGGGCTCCATGGATGCAAATTCAGGCTCAAGTTAGAGACGTGGGAGGTGCTGCTTTCTAGGAGTCTTAAGGCATTACAGATGGCAGAGATGAGGAATGAGAAGGGACCCAGGATCTTGTGGACAAGAAGAAAGAGGGTTAAATATTGTGGGTGCAGGGAGTTGTAGCCCAGCAGTGATGTTTGATGGCCTCTAAAATCCAGTGTGCCCATGGGAGCTGGTCTGCACACTGGAAACCAGCTTCACCTCAGGGAGCACCCTCACTGTTTGCATTTGTAAACACCAGACCCACTGAACAGTGGGGTGTGGATCTGAAATGCCTGCACAGCTCTCTTGAGCCCAGCATTTATGCTTTACATTTTTCTGGTTTTTTAATGAGCTTTGTATTCCTTAAGATTGCGGGCAGACTTTTCCAAATGGGGACTGGGTATCACCCAAACACATCCCCTCAAGCTCCCACTACACCACAGTGTATAATTAAAAGTGAAACCCTTCTCTTTCTGATGAGCTTCTTGTGAGACATTCTGGTTAAGAGGTTGTAGCCTTAAACTCCTTTGACCGAGTCTACAGAAGGAAAGTGATGGTGACTCTGATTTCTGTAGCATCTCCTGTAGCTTTGGCTGTGCTTGGCTTCAGGCTCAGGTGAGCTCTGGAGCAGACAGACCTTGACTCCAGCAAGAACTCAAGGCCACCAGATCACCCAGAGCAGAGGAATTATGTTGCCTGTTGTACAACAGCCTCGGGGTAACTCAGGAAACCCAATACTCACCACAGGAGCAAAAGTTCTACAGATGATCTCTGAATGCAACACTAGTTATTTATTGCATTATTACATTCTTTAAAATAATATTATTATCTTTACAGAAAAAACACCCTTTTCTTAGCAATGATTCTTTTTTTTCTGTGCTCATTATAAAATTTCTTATATCAGAGTGGGATGCTAGGTGGAGCTTGAAGTACAGACAAATAGGATTTCATAAGCAAGTATGATTCATTACCACCAGCAGATAACAGAATTACCTATTCAAAGACCTCTGAACTATTTGTTATTCACTGAAGGTGAAGCATTACATTTATTAACAAGAAGTCTTTACATGAGACAGTTTCTCCATATTCTCAAGAGGGCATAAAGGCACCATAGTGTGTGTCAGCCTGTGTAAAGAAAAATAGACACACCAAGACAAAATTAAAGGACTCAACGTCTTCAGTTTTGGCTTCAAAGGAAAACAGAGTGTAAACTTGCTCTTCTTTCTACTGCCACTAGAATGTCCCGGGGGGTTGTACCAACACTCAGGCTTTGGGGATGAGAGTGGTCCTGGGTGGATGTATGCTCTTCACTCAGGCCCAAGCAGCCACAAAGAACAAAAATCAGGAGCCTTGGTGGTTTAGGTGCTGCTGGGACTGTGACTTGGTGCTGCCTCACATCATCACTGGCGCATGGCAGCAGGGCACGGGCACAGGTGGCACTGCCTCTTTGCTTTGCTCTTCTGGCAGCTCTTCCAAGCTCTCCACAGCTGACCCATAAACCAGCAACACCTTCAACCTATCCTGACGAGGTGTTTCCCTTCTCATCACAAAAGATATGTGCTGTGCAGCACTGCCAGCATGGGAACAGCAGTGTCCCAGCAATTTCCAGGCATTTGGCCCTTTGTAGGTCAAACACATATCCAGGAACCAGCCTGCAGGAGTTTAATGCACATTCAAATCTTCTCTCAGGTGTCATTAGATTAGGAGAGGTTTTCAAGGATGGGGCCAGAAGAGCCCAAACAAGCATGGGCAAACACCTTGTGGTCAACCCTTTTTGTTCAAATAGTTAAATCCCAAATCTTTCATACACTTTGCTCTCTCATCCCATAGTGATCTTCTGCTGCAGGAAGCATGGCCAGTGTAAGGCACGAGCAACACCCCTGTAGCTGACCCAGCTGGGTTCTTCTGTGCACAGCAGACAAGGTGCATTTTATCTCATGCTCTCTAACTCTGCAGTCTTGTCTCCCCCTAAGCCTCCTGAGAAGGAAGGAAGGGCCTTGCTTGAGCAAATCACCATCAAAAGACAGAAAAAAATGTTAGGAATAGGCAGGCAGTGTTTTTAGTCAAGGGCTATTACCAGAGAATCCCACAGGAATCTCTTCCTCTTTAGATGAGTTTATATCATATGAACCATATGGATCATATGACAACATCTTCATAAATTATTTGAAAGAGTTAGGAACAAAGATTGATGATTATATGAACTGATTCAAAGCAATAAAACTGAAAGCTGACTGTATAGAGTTGTAGTACAACCTTGCAAAAAATTGCTGGATGATAAAAAGCCAGATGAAATGTGATATTGATAAATGTGGAATAATGCCTACTGGAAAGACAGCTTTAACTCCAGGCACACAGTGATAGGTTCCAGCTGGCTTGCTACCACTCAGGAAAGAGATTTCAGAGAGATTTGTTAAACTGTCTACTCAAAGCTCAGGATCAGTTTGAAAAGGCTAATTTTAATACTACTATTAGGAAATTAGAGAAAACAATTTGAGAGGAAAAAAAATGAAATAAATATTGCAAGGATTGTATTGCCTGCATCTTACCATAAATCTGTACAATAAGCATTGGTATCTCTTCCCAAAGCAACAGAGTAGCAGCAGAAAAATCACAAAGATGTGAAGCAAGGGTGATACAGGGAAGAACCTGACAGAGATAAGAAGTCTTCAACCTAAGGAGAGAGGATCATGGGGAATATGTTAGGGTTTGTAAAACCTCAAGGCACATAGGTAGATTAACAGGAAATAATGATTTAACTTCTCATACTACTAGTAATAATAATAAGTTAGGAAACCCCACATAAAATTTTCTAGGGGCAGATTCAAAAACAAGAGGTGCATACAGTGCATTGTTAAATTGGAGAGCTCACTGAGACACAACACTGGTGGATGCCACAACTGCATGTGCTCAAACAGTGAATGGAAATAGCTCATGGAAGACAGAATATATCAAGTATTATTAATCACAAAGGTATCACACTTGACTTAGGGGTTCCTTGGCAAAGCCTCCTGGGGAAGTTCTCCTACTGCTTTCACACTTTCGTGCACATTTCTAAGCATCCACTATCAGTCACCTTATTTTTTACAGGCATTAACTTCCTCACAGTTCTAAATATCATTTTGCAGTCCCATCAGAGGTGTGAGAATGCAGCAGTGAAACCCAGTAGAAATGTAAGTCAAGCTCACAAGGACTAAATGACACCAGAGTGTGCTAACCCAGGTTACAGAAAGAGTAGGTGCTTCTTGAAAAAGAATTTCTATGTTCAGTGAAAAATTATGATATTCGTGTTTTTCTTCACATCTTTTGGTCTGTAGCAGCCTATGGCTTGCACGATCTTTACTCTCTTTCTGAGCATGGGCAGAGACAACCTGCTGACCATGCAACCATCTGCTCCCAGCAGTGTAGATTTGGTCCTGATGCTTTCTGGCTGGTGGAGATCTACCAACAAAACAGTTGGGAGTACATAATGTTTGTAGGGTGCCTAACGAAGTGGAGGATTAAGGTAACAAAATAATACAAGAAAGAACAGTATAGATTATTAATTGTGAAGATAACAACAAGACAAGATTTGTTTCTTATCAATGGGGGAAAATAGGTAATTTTTGTATTTGAACTTACACTTGTAAAGAACTTTGCAGTTTTCTCCTCTGTATTCCTTCTCACTTTTGGCCAAACTGCCCCATGGCAGCCTCTGTGCACTTAGGGATAACCAGTAAAATCTTTACGGAGGGCTGCTGCGCAGTGCAAGACCTTTTTCTAGGCTTCCTATATGTCATGATACCCAGATTGGAGCAAAGGGAGATACAAGACACAGCTACTAGCCTGACTGTCAGCCAGCCCTTCCACTTGCCAGGGTTCCTCTGCAGGGTGCACAGCACAAATCTCTACATGGGAAAGGCAGTGAACCTCTGGACCTCTCAGAGTCTGGGAAAAAATACAGGCAGCCTTTGCTTTCTGCAGGTTCAAACATTTCATCCTCACTGTGGGTGTGCTGAGCATCTGCCAGAAGATTAAGGTAGTTGTCAGTACAGACACTTCACACAGAAATGAGAGAAATTTCTTATTCCAAAGTACTGCTGCCTCATCTGAGAATGGGTGAGCAGGTGTTAGACATGATTTCAGAGCATCTGCAGTGTGTGAATGCAAGCTATGTATTAAGTAAGGTTATTAATTTTAAATTGATCCGCTTAGTGCAGCTCTGAACAGAAACATGTCAAATGTGGCTGCTAATTTGGGGGGAAGCTGAGCTCAGAGGAGTGCTGGCTTGGTGAAGGAGGCAAAACAAGGGGTACTTTCAACAAGTTTGAGAAATATTGGTTTGAATTGGCTGTGCTGACAGTAAAAGCAGTGTGAGCAGGGTTTGCTCTGCTGTGGGTGAGTGTCCCCAAGGATACTCCCCTGTCCCATGGGTGCTCGTGCCAGCACTGTGCCTCTACATGGGCACAGCTGAAATGCCCTTTAAATGTCAGTGAACAAAGTAAGGAAGACATCAGTTAAGTCCTGCCCTATTTTATGCCTTCTGTGGCATCAAAATCCAATATTATAAAATGGAGGAAATTTATAAAGAAAACTAAATATCTAGAAGAAAAGGCCATAGGTAGGAGGACAGGGGACAAGGAAAGACAGGATGTTCACTTTGCTGGTGCTGTATACTGGACAAACCTTGTCTTCCTGAGCAGGTTGTAAAGCCTGGGAGAGGGCTGCTGTAGCAACAAATTCAAAAATAGAAGGCTAGCACCTCTCAGCAACTGAAGGACAGGGAATTGGAGTATTAGACAAAAAAGTAAAAAACTGCTGAGAGACAAGAGTAGAAATGTAATTATGGAAGATAAGACCTGCCAAAGAGAATATTTCATTCTTTGAGGAGATTATGTGTTTGATTTATAACTGCAAAGACATAATAGAGTTTTGCAAGGTTTCTTTCTGAGCACCATATTGGCATTCTGATTAGGAATTGTCAATACACAATATTTATAAAGCATTACATGGATAAAGAAGTGACGAATAAACAGCTAAAAAACTGTTTTCTTCATCAAAGAGATTTGTTATCTATTGGATATTATGAAAACCAGCAGGATCTTGGTACCTCTCTGAAACTTTTGTCCATTAATGCAACTCTAGAGAACACCAGTCTGCAAACAAATGTTCTGGCAGCTGGGGAATGGGACCAGCAATGGTCATGGCACCACTAAGGAATTGGTAATGGCCAAGGGTGCTGCTGCTGGGGCATGCACTGCTTCGTCACAGTGCTTCATTTCTCACTATTTTGAACTGCCAATGCTGCACACATGTCACTTTCTAATTTATTTTTAGCTAATGAAGTTTCTGAGAAGCAAATCAGATTGCTATTGACACTGTGTCTAATGCAGCCCCTTCTTTGTCACAGTCAGTTTCTGAAATGAAGTTATAACAGTGCTGTAAAAAAACCCTGATGTGACAGGCCTGGAAGATGAAATGGTTTGTTGCTGTCAGCCTGTGCTAATGGAAGCTGAGCTGAATAGCTCAAGAGCAACAAATTATATAGATTTAGGGCACAGAACAATTTCAGCTACATCACCTTAATGTCCTTTGTAATGAAAACAAATTGCTTTGTGCTATATAAAGTGGTGCCAATGGGAGCTGGAAAGTTCAAAATAACACAAGGACATTGTTAGGTTCCCCAACCAGCTCAGTAGAAGTGTGGCAGAGTGAAAAACAAGGAAGGAACTTCACTGGTTCCTTCCATAAGAATTTAGTCCCCAAGACCGAATCCTGAACCTTTGTTTAGATACTACACTAAGATACATATGAAAAAGTATTCTTGTTTTATTCATAGCAGTAACTTCTGATCATTTGACTTATCAAAGCATCCATCAAATGTCGCTTGAATTTCCAACACCTCTGAAGCCTGGCCCGTGTCTCAAAGAGTTTAGTCATTTCAACTACAGTGATGTAATTGCAACAGAAGAAAAAACAACCCTAAAATAAGTGGCTCTACCAAGAAGCTGTTAATTCAATGCAGTTTATTTAAACAGTGCAAAGCAACATTAGCACTCTGATGAGGAATCATTATTTCTGTGGTGTGGCACCTCAGGCTCACAACAACACACCTGCATCACTCTGTACTGGGTGCTAGGTGAATATACAAATCTGAAGCCAATATTTTTATACTAGGCGTTTAATATCCAAAATATATTTGGAGAAGATCAAGTTTTTAATTGATATGGAGTAACCATATCCTTGTTTTAAAGAAGAGGAAAACTCAAGTCAGTTCAATACTTCTTTCTATTACAAAAGTGGAATTTACATATTTCCACAGAAGAGACACCTTTGTCCACAAAGACAGTGAATTACTGATTCATACAATCATATAAGAAGGTCATATAATGAAATCCTTTCCCCCTTCCCAACCCTGACAATGGAGAAATACTATCTATTTTCTTTTGGAGATGACTATGTTACAGTGCCACTCTTTTATATTGTAACAGTGATTTTTTTCAGAAATAAACCTTCTTGGTTTTGCATGTATGTTCATAAATGCCTCAAGGCTAATCTTTAAATCTTAATAGTCTTACTGGATACAGGCATATCTACCTTTTGTACAAAAAAAAAATTTGAGTAAATCTGGACATCACTCTATCTGTGTTGTCACAATTGGCCACTGGCAAGACTGACTTTTGGCCAGGCTGGTGAGCCAGGTGCAAGAGTTGTGGTGCTGTTCAAAGACAACACAGATGTGAGAGAGCTCTGGGACTGCTCTGGTAGGTCTCAGTTGAGAATCACAATGGTCACTGATGCTTTGTTTTGCAATAAAAGGGAGCTCTTACAGCTGTGACAAGTATATATTCCTTGGATCATATCCCATTTCCATTTTTTGATGCTTAGATGACACACTAAAGACTTTGCTCACTTTCAACTAATGTTTCTACTAACTAACTTTTTGCTAATGCATCCATCAGAACAGCATCATAAATACTTCTGGAGACAGACATTAATTGTGGGCCTTTCAGGGAATGTGCGCTTGGCCAAACTGAAATGCATGACAGAACTGTCAGTCAGATGCACAGAAAGCAAAAATCACATTGTATGAGCTGGGTGACTTTTCCTGCAGCATGAAAAACATCATGGGAACATAAGCAAATTCTAAGAGGAAATGTATTTACTTAATCGCTGGCAAAATAATTTGAATATCAAGTATATTTGTAGAAGATTAAAGTCCATTCAAAGATGAATAAAATGGACTAGTCTGATGAAGCACATGACCAGAGAAAAAATATTCTTCATCCTATGCTCCTTCAAAATTCTACACGTTTGCAAATGGCCTCCATTCCTTTGCACACATTATTAGTGCTTTGATTATTTGTGTGCAGATGTACAATCAACAAACCCATGAAGCATCTGTGTGAAGCTGTGTATCCCAGTGCAGCTATTGCACAGACACCTTTCAACTCACTCCCATGCCAAAGTTAATTTTAAGCTTAAAACAGCCATGGCAATGAACTAATTCCTTTGAAAAATTACTCTGCTGAGAAATGGCTTTTTTATTCCTTGACAGCACATAGGGGAATTGCAGGCAAAACCTATGCTGCTGTTACAGAGCCTGGAAGCTGGGAATCTCCCCAGTACAAGGAGGATGTTGACATTCTGCAGCAAGTCCAGTGAGGGCCACAATGGTGATGAAGGGGCACATGAGCAGAAGCTGAGCGCTGGGACTGGTCAGCCTGGGGAAGAGAAGGCTCAGCAGAATCCTATGAATGTGTTTAACTACCTGTGGGGAGGGAGCAAAGAGCACCCAGCCAGGCTCTTCTCCATGGTACCCAGGGACAGGACCAGAGGCATTAGGAACCGAATGAAACACAGGAAAATAGGTTTAAACATAATAGAAATACTCCTCTTACTGTAAGGGTGGTTGAACACCGGAACAGATTGTGAAATCTCCATCCTTGGGGATACTCAGAACCCAACTGCACACAGTCCTATGTGACCTGCTGTGGATGACCCTGACTGAGCAGAGCTTGGACACATTGCTCTCCAGAGGTCCCTCCTGCTGGTACCTCAGCATCCTTGCCCCACCTGAAGGCCAGTAGAAAGCAGAAAACTGTGGAAGCAGCTCTCTGGCCACAGAGAGCAACACAACTTTCCCAGGCATTGTCCTGGGGAAGGCTGTGGGAAGATCAGAGCAAAGAATGAGAAACAATCCTTATCCTCACTTGCTGCACCTGTTGTTGTGAGCATGTGGAATGTGTTATGGAAATTTGTTTACCAGAGGGTGGCTTCTTGGTTGGCCAGTGGTGATGGTGTCTGGATGGAAGGACCAACTGGGTCAAACTGTACCATGGCTCTCTGTAAGGGTGATGGGTTTCTGAATTAGTATAGTATAATAAAGTGATAGGTCAGCCTTCTGAGAAGCAGGGAGTCAATGCTAATTATTACCCAGCTGGGGGCCTGTGGTGAGAGAATGACAGAAAAGTTCTTGAACTTTGCAAAATTTTATTACTTAGTTTCATTCTCCTCCTCTACCTCGCTCTTCTTGTATCCTAAATTTATTTCTTGTGGGTCTTTCTGACCTCTGAACTGATATTTTATGAGGCAGCTGGCTGAGTTTTGCTGTGGCTGGACTGTGTCTCTTGTGGTAAAGGCTATCATGGTGCCAAGGACATCTCCTTTATTAAAGCAACTCTTGGTCTTCTATCTTAAAAAAAAAAGGAAGATGAATAATAATAATGCAGACCTGGCATGCTAAAATTGGCCAACACAATACTACAAATTTTGAACCTCACCTCTTAAATTTCTGAGGAAGAAACCATTTAATTAAGGACTGGAGAAGAGAAAAAACAGGAAAAAATTTTAGAGGGTTATGGTGGTTCTAATTGTACACACACACACACACACACATATATATTTATGTATATGTATATGTATGTGCCATTTTCAGTTCAGTTGTGGTCCTAATAGCTTGTCTCATTTGTGTGACAAGGATATTATACTGAGGCAGGAAATAGAAATGAGCAAGATGTCCATAAAGATGACAGCAAGCACATAAATCTCAGGATCCAGGCAGGGCAGGGCACTCACAAACACACCCCTGTCCCTGACAGCCCTTTGCCAGGGGTCTGTCACTGATGAGACAGCTCTTGGCCTGAGACACCATCATGCCTTTCCTGCACACACAGAGGATGGTAACTGGTTTGTTTGGATGGGAAAAACACAATTTTCATTAAGTTTGGTACCTGGGCAGGCAGGCTGCTGCCTGCTGAAACCTGACATATGTGACTGGTTCAGCCTCACAGGAGGCAGAGAGAGAGGAAATCCAGGGGAAGGAATAACTCATAGTACAAGTAGAAGAAGAGAAAAAAAAAAACCAAAAAAAAAAAAAAAAAAACCCCCCAAAAAAAACCAACCAAACAAACAAACAAAAAAAAAAACAAAACAAAAAAAACCAAAACCTGTCACTTAGGTGCAAACCCCTGCTAGGTGTAAGACAGATGGTTTCCCATGGCAAAGAACCAAGTTTTTTTTTACTATTGGCCAGAAATTGCATGAAATAATTTTATTTATTTATTTATTTATTTATTTACTTAGTCTTCAATTAAAAATACCATTGAACCAAATCTGACATTGTTCAAATTCAGTTTACTCCAGCCCTACCATTTCATCCACTGATGGGTTTAATTCCTTTTTGATCTTTGCTGTACAGAATTTTTATGAGGGCTGCTGACAGTTTCACTCTGCATCAGCTCCCAGGACTTCCCAGCAGCAAATCCACCTGGGCAGGTGTGGCAAGAGCAAGACTTGCTCCTCTTTCCCCTCCTGGAAGGATGTCATGGTGATTCAGTGACAGCATCTGTATGCTGGGAGGGCAAAGCTGTCCCACACATCTCCAGCCAGGGGGAGGGGAAGGGGAGATAAGAGTCTCGGTGAGAGTTGTGCTGCAGAGGCTGTGCCTCTCCTCAGCACAGCCACACCATTCACCTGATGGAAGGCCAAGCCCTCTGGGAGCACATGGTACCTGTGATTGCATCCCTGCTCCCAATGGCACCAGATTCCCACCACAGGTTCACAGAGGGGTGGAGACTGGAAGGGACCTCTGGGAGTCATCTGGTGCAAGAGTGGATATCTGCACCAGTGGAAATATTATTTTATTTCATTCTCTCTGAACTGTGTGAGGCATGATGAGACCATCACGTCTAGCTTTGTTAGATTCTTGGAAAAAATGGGCTATGAAATCTATTAATCTCCTTCTCTTACATTTTTGCAAAGTGCACATTTTGAAGTGATGGCCTGGCATCATACTCAGCCAAGTTTCACTGAAGGTGAGGATCATCTGGGGGCAAGGTGGTGATACAAGCAAGCTGACAGCAGAGCTGTGTTGGGGTGCAAACACAGAGTGTGAGATCTGTGTTATGGGATCTTCCACCCACCAACCCACAGTGCTGAGGGCTCACAGCCAGTCCAGCCTCACCTGAGATACTGAGTTAAAAACATGTAACATCAACCCAACACGAGGCAGAAGGGAGTAACCTACAGGAACTCAAACCCCAGGATGAGAAAACCAAGGCAGAAGATGTCATGGCCATGGGGCAAGGGACCAGCAATGAGCAAGGCACAGCACTGCCAGCCTTGGAGAGCTCCCACCTCCTCTCCTTTCAGCCACCAAGCACAGCTGAAGCAGGCAGGGAAGGGGCCTGGAAGCATCTCAGGGAGCTGATGGGCTGGGACAGACGTGGTCTGGGAAAAAACCCAACACATTAGGTAAGACTTTATCTCAGGGCTGGCTCTGAGATATTGGCAAATGTGAAGAGTTTGTATCACATAATTACTTTGAAGAACAAAACTGGTGGAGTTTTTTTTTCATATAAGAAATGTCTGGTTATGTGATCCAGCTGAATTTTTATTTAAAATCCTCTGCCCCAGATTTTGTCATAACATTTTCTCAAAGCAAACTGTCCAAGGACTAAATAAGAATAAGCCAGAGCATTAAATCTGTTAATTCACAAGGTTTTAATTTTCTCTTTGTTAAATTTTGTGAAAGATCTTTTACAGCACCCTAAAAGTGTTATTCAAGAGAAAAAGTGATTTTAGCAGTCAGAAACAGGAGACAAGGTGTCAGGGCTTATGAATCAGGTTGTAAAGGGTAAGCAATGAAAATCCACTCACTTCCACTAAACTAAAGCCAGTTTACACCACCTGAGCATCTGCTCCTTCAGCTTCAGCTCACCTCCATTGCCAAATCTCTGTTGTGATAACGTCCTTCAACGCAGGACATCCACTAATGGAAATAACAATATGATTTTTCTTCCCTTTCTGCTGTTCCAAAGATAATTACAACTAGAGAGTTTCAATAAAGGTTGTCTTTGCTTTTGGTTTTGTACAAGGACATTATTTTGCAGTGTTGAACACAAGGTTTAATCACACCTTGCATTACCTTAGTTGTCCTGAAACACAAGCACCAAGGCAATGCAGCCCTTTGAGCATCACTGTGCAGGCTCATGCGTGTCCTTGGCCATGGTGGGGCAGGGCCACCTCCTCCAGGGTGGGTTTTGGAGGCTCCCTGCTGACAGACCGGCTGTCCAGCCTCTCAGGCCAGCTCTCCATCCTCACACACATTTCATGGGCTTGGATGAGAAAGGAGAGGCAGACATCACATGCTCATTGAGCAGATAAAATGACTGAAATGCTAAAGAGAGCCGTGAGCCCACTGCCCCAGCTGGAGCATGGGAACCAAGAGGGCAAGATGCAGAGGGAAGGGCTTTGGGCTGCTGTAGAGGAATCATGGCCCTTCAGAAAGGCAGCACAGAGAATTTATTAATGCTTTATGAGTTCTGTTGAGAGGTCGGACCACATGTAAGGGTCCCTCTGGGGATTTACTCCATCATTCACCCTCAAGAGACTCCCAGAGCTGCAGCCTGCAGGTTGTCGATCTCTGCTCATGAATGCATTTCTCCAGAAGTGCCTGTGTCTGAATAGAGGCAGGACCCAGTCATACCCACACCTGGCATTCCTGTGCTGGTTCACAACTATTCAAAGGTCTTTTTTAGGTTGTGCTCTTCACAGCTGGGTAAAAGCTGTGCATCTAATGCTTGCTTTTAAGTGTGCAGCCTGTGGGAGACAACCCATCATGGACTGAGAGTGCCATAGGAGAAATCCTCACATCTGGGGAGTGAAAGCCTTGATCAGCTTTAGGTTTAATAAATTTCCTTTTCTAGATAACAAACTTCACCTTAGAAAGGGCAGCAGAGTGCATAGCAAGGACCTCAGCATCCCAGCATGGTGGAGACATGCCTCAGAGCCTGCAGAGCAATCCCAGCACCTTCAGTCAACACTGACAATCTTTCCAGAGCACCACCTGTGCAATAAAGCTGGGGAGAGATGAGACTCTGAGGAGCCTCAGACTCTTTCCAAGTAAGTCAGTCTCACACCTGAGAGACTTGAGTGATGCTGCTGCCCAGAGAGGAGGCAGGCTGCCAGCACTGCATGGGGAAGGGTTTGCTGATCATCCCCTGAAGCAGAAGCAATAACTTCAGTCACCAGGGCTGTCTTTCAGCAGCACAGAACTCATGTTTGGGGCTGTTAGCAAGCCAGTTACACGTAAGCAAATTACATTATTAAAAATCTGTGTGAGAGGACATGCCTCGAGACCAGGTGAAGTGGCATGACAGTCCCTTTTTTCATTCTCCGACCTGCTGTGTGATGATTCCTGCCAAGGATGCCCATGTCCTTGTGGTGGTATCCCTGGAGGACCAGCAGGCTCCCCTGCCTGCCTCAGCCTCTGCACCATCACCGTGCAGGCTCCTGTCCCACCAGGGGAAGATGCCCACTCCTAACAGAGGTTTCCCAGCCCAAGCCAGCAGCTCCCAGCTTCAGCTGGAAAGGCAGACATGGTTCCCACCCAGGGAGAGGCTGTTGGCAGCACAGTTTGAGCTGCTGATCCAGCCCCAAATCAGGCAGTGGGGTTGAGACTGCCATCACAAAATGCTGCAGTTTGCAAGCCTGGCATTTGGTCCAAAGCTCAGCAAATGCAGAGGAAAAAGCTCTGCATTTCATGACACTTGGATTAGACTCCCCACCTTTAATATATAATAATGTTCCCTTGGCTTACTTTTCTTTCCATTATTTAAAAAAAAAAAACAGCACAAACACGCAGCAAAAGAGCTGTTACTTGAACATAGATAAGTCCCTCCAAATCATTATTCTCTTGTAGTCCAGGACACCTGTGCATATTAAGCAAAAGAATCTATTATCTACTACAAGGCAGGTGTTCTAGCTGCATTGGAGTTAGAAATGAGTCTGGCTAAAAACTAATTCAATTCAATGAGAAGTTCTTCAATTTAACACAAAAATTGATTTGTTTTGGCTGATCAGTCGTGATAAAAATAGAAAAATATGCTTTGAAATAATTAAAGAAACATTTAACTGGAATAAAATGTTGACAACAAATGCCTTCTGAATGAGAATAATTTTCACTTCAGTTTTCTTAGAAGAGATTTGGAGCTGACAATGATGGGAACCATTTCTAATCTAGGGGTCCTTGGCTGCTTACAGACTACTGAAGTCACGTGCTCCATTTGAGAGTAACTATCTGACTTTAGAACGTAGTATTTAAAGAGATGCCATCATTTTTTCATGCCCTTACTGGCACATTGTGTTACAATCCTTTTTCAGTACACAATTAAATGCTCTAAAACCTGAAAAATATGTAGGAGAAAAAAATTAAAGGTCTTAGTTTCTGAAGTTTCTCTTCATTTATTCCCTTCCTCAACTGCTCAGACACTGTAAGGATCTTGATAAATCCAGAAGTATCCTCCTCTACAGAGAGTTACATAGTGTTTTGCACTGGAATAAAGAACCTGTGACATTGCTGACTGGTTCTTCATCTCTGTAAGAAGCAAAGCATGACTTCTTTGATCAGTACTTCTGGCTCTAAACTGAGGGGTAATTCAGGGTGATTAGTATGAGATGGAAATTAGTGGATTTTCTAAGAAAAAGGCATTCAAGCAAAATCCAGAATGCTTCTATCTGGCCTATAAGGGTGAAAAGTCTGCATTGGGAATCAAAGAAAAGCAGCTTTTGTTTTTTTTAAGTTCATGAACCAGGACACCTAGAGCTCTTCTTGACAGGCATTTGCATCATTTCCATTGGAGAAGTTATCAGAAAATATTAATAAAAATAGTTCAATAATATTTTCCAAGAATAAGCATCAGTAATGTTCTTTGGTTTTAGTAATTTTCTTTGTTTTTACACCCACAGTGATAGCTGTGTAACAGATTCTTATGTTCAAGCAGGGTGTCCTGGGCTTTGCTGAGCTACATGAACATCATTCATATCAGGTCCATGGCATTATTTTATTATAGTGGTCTGTGTGGCTTTGTGTTCATTGAAATTACATCAAGAATGTGTGTTTTTCAGACAGCTTGAAAATGCTGCACAAACCACTCAGACCATCCTCCAATATCTTTATTGTGTTACAATTTCCAAGGGATGCTGTTATATGGAGTAAATGTTTAAGCTGTCAATATTGCAGCAGGAGAGTGAGGAACAGAGCTGGCACATGGGCTGATCATGGAACTGGGAAGAAGAGCAGAACTCCAGGGTTATTCTCCTGCTTGTGCCACCAACCTGAAGGGTCATACTCTGACCAGCTTCCAGCAGGGATTTCCTTTTGTTCACTATCTCAGGGTGGGTACAATCCTGCCTTATCACAGTAACATTTAACACACAGGTGCAAAAGGGACAGGTTGAGCTCACTATACCAAGTAAGAACATTTTCTAGTTTTATTACCCAGTAAAGACAGTCTGAAGGTCAGGAGTATTTAACATTAACAAGTGCCTTGGGAAACCCTGGGATTCCTATGCAGTGCAAGAGGAAAACATCATAGCCACCGAGAGCAAAGGGTACCATTCTTTGCCACCCCACCTGTATTTTTCTAATCTTGCTCTCTATAAATCTTTATAAATAGAACCATTGTGCAGTTAACATAGTCTCTGAATTAAATGTAAGCTCATTCTAGACACCTATACTGACAAGGAATAGGGATAACATTGGTGAATATTCTAATGAAAGAAGAAAAGCTGCAGAAAAATCCTAGAGTGCGCCGAGAAAGTCTCTGCCTGTATGAATTCAAGCGCTCCAATCTGCATGACAAAGGCCCCCCTCCCCTTCCGAAGAGCCACAGCATGGCACAGGCTATTCAATCCATGCAGCCTCCGTGCCAGGGTGTGGAAAGAGGCCGGACCCGTGCGGGCAGTGCCATGAGCGCGCCCTGCAGAAGGCAGAACACAATTCCCCCAGCCCATGAGAGCAGGGCAGGGCTCCCTGTGCGCGGCAGCCAGAGCCTTCCCTGCAGCAGATTCTGCCAGCCTGGCTCCAGAACACATTGCAGAGCTTCGATTACTCATTCACTATAAAATTCTGCATGGTAATGAGATGTCCCTGCTTGCAGCTGCTGGGCTGCCGTTGACACAACAGAAATAAGAGATAAGGCAGAAAGGAAGGAATGTGAATCACCCAAACCCACAGTAAAGCAGACTGCAGTCTGAAACACGGGTTGCCTGTGAGTACTGCTTTGTGTGGGGGGTACCAGTGGGACCCCACTGAGACCCGCAGGGTGGGTGACCCCACTGAGGGACCCACGGGCTGGTGCCAGCCTCCAGACAGAGTCCCTGCCCGGGAATGGCCAGGCCAGGGCAGATCCCCAGCCCTTCAGCCCCACTGCCTCCCCAGACAGTGCCAGAGCTGCGGCAGAGCTCTCTGAAGCCAGTGCATGTCTTTAATCGAGTATGTGTCACTTTTGACTCACACTCGGGCTCCCCAGACGCGCTGATTCACTCCCTGTCTGCTCCACAGACTGCAAACGCTCAACACTCCAGCCAAGCTCTGCTCTGAGCTGCACGGGGAAAGAGAAAGCAATTCCAGTGAAGACAAAGTCTGACACAGAGTAAATAAGCAGACGTTGGACTTTTTCCTTTCTATCACTGACTTCTTACATTTAGCTCTAGCCAAATCTCTTCCATGTTTTTGGCAGGATCCCCTCTCTGATCAGACAGAGCTTCTGATAAAGACAAGAAGAATCTTGCTTAAAGCAGGATCCTACTAAAGACAGAACACTTTGTTGTTGGTTTTTGTTTTGGTGGTTTTGGTTTTTTTTATTTATTTATTTTGATCAAGTAGTAACTGTTAGGGAAAGAAAACAACAATTTTTTAAACTTCAATTTTTTTAAAACTTGCCCTGCAAATCTGTGCCCAAAATTTATGTGAGGTATTGAACTACAACAATTACCCATCTACTTGCTTGCTGTTACTGATAGTTCAGTAGGTCAGGATGGCAGAAGCTTCTTATCATGGGGCACAGAGACTCCGTGCCAGATTCTGATCTCAACTGCACGTGCTGTAATTTACCTTATGTTCATATTGCACTACAATAACTGAGATGGAAATGTGTTTCACTCTTCCCATCCTTTTGCCTTTGGAGTTGAAGCAAAGGGAAGCTTTATTTTGAAACGTAGGAGCAGTGAAATGATTAACAAAAGCTAAATAGGGCAGTTTCAGGCTGAAAAATGCATGATTCATAGCAACTTGTTCAGACATATTTCTAAGTCATATACATTATGGCAATTTAATTATGTAATAGAAGGGATCATGTACTGTTGCGTGCCCACAGTTCCCACTCGTTCAGCTAAATGCAGATGGGCTCACACTACACAGAAAGTAACACACAAAAGAGAGGGAGAGAGAAGTGGTGCTGGAGTATAAGAAAAAATACATAGCAAAAATAATACCCAAATGGCAAGTTCTGTACACCACAAAGTATTCATTTGCTCAACTGCAGCAAAAGGCTGGGCAGGAGAGCATCAGAAACAAGCCAAGGCAATCTCAGCATAGGATTAAGGCCATTAAATGGAGGGGAACTGTCACAGCACGCATAAGAAATCTGAAGGCTTCCGACACGCAAGTACCTCTGGATGTGGGAGTTTTTATTATACAGCTAGATGTAGAATATCAAAGCCTTTCTAGCACATTTCTCCACCTAAATCAGTGGTTTAAAGGCTACTGAGTGTTGCCTCAGCTTCTTTAGCCATTTGATAAAATCTAGCAGTGATTTCTGAATAGTGTGAGAAGGGTGCAGGACTTTGTAGATCACTCATGCCCTCAATCATTGCATCTTCCATGAGCCCAGGACACATCCCTGCTTCATTGAAAGATGTACTGACTTCAGAAAACTCCTGGGTTGTTTATGTGCTGGAAGATTTAGGTCTATGGCAACATGCCTCCTCACAGATTGGTGTCATATTGATCTCTTTTGAAAGCAGTGATGGCAAACAGCAGCTGAACATGAGGGATGCAATGTTGGCACTGATCACAAAGATAATTACTGTTCACAGTGATAGGAAACTTTCAAAGGGGAAATGGCCTCACATTGTGCCAGAGGAGGTTTAGATTGGACATTAGTAAAAATTTCTTCATTGAAAGGGTGACCAAGCATTGGAACAGACTGTTCAGGGAAGTGGCTGAGTCACTATCCTGGAAGGGATTTAAAAGAGGTATAGATGTGACACTTGGGGACATGGTTTAGTGGTGGACTTGGCAGTGCTGAGTTAACATCTGATTTCAAGGTCTTTTCCAACCTAAACCATTCTATTATAGTGGAAAACTCCTTTGGTCCCCTGAGGTGCCAAAAGTGACATCCCTCTTTTGGCTTACCTTCATATCAGAGAACAGCATGAGCACCATCTCCTGCAGCCGTCAGTGCTGAGGGAGCTGTGTGAGAGATAAAGCCCTGGTATGTATGAAATCTAGATGTGACACCAACATGTAATTATTTTTAAATAGAATTAATAGTGTTGCGGTGTGTTGTAATAACCTGTCTTAAACTTCGGGGTCCCTTCCCCAGGTGTGCCGATACCCCTCTTCCCCTTCCCCCCTCGCCCCCTGCTGGGCTGTCAATCAGTTTTAACATTCCAGCAAGGCGTGGTGTGGTTCGTCACTTTCAAAGGATGCCCCTCGGGCCCAGGGGTCATTGGCCTGTCTGGGTGTCCCTCTCCCTTGAGACCCTGCCCCTCCCACCTGGTTGGTGGCTCACCTGCCCCTTCCCCTCCCCCTGTCCCGAGCTTAAAAGCCGAATCAAGCCGTGCGGTCGGGATTCTGTTGGAGCTGTTACCTGTGATTCAGACCTCTGTGACCATGGAATAAAGCTCTGGATATCAACCCTCCGACATAATCTGTCTCCTTTCTCTTCACCATCGCCTGAAGCCTTCCCTCCTGAGGTAAACGGAGTTCCTACCAAGCCTGGACTTGTTCACTGCCCAGCTGCAACCTCCAGCAAGCTAAAGGTGTCCCTGGGGTGATACGCCACAGCTGCCACCTTTAGCCCAGCAGCAAGGGTCAGACTGGCCCAGGCACAATCTAACTGGTAATATTGGGATTCATATTCCAATAAATAGGACCTGGTAATGTCAAGTTTGTGCTCCTGTTATAGCTTTATGCCTGCTTTTGTCAGCTTTGGGAGAGCAGATAAGAACTGATTAGCCACAAGGCCCCCAATGTGCACTGTGGACCCTGTCCCACATTCCTGTAGCTAGGGCTCCATCCTGACAGGGAGGATTGCTCCCAGCAAGAGAGGAGGAGGGCTGGGAGTAATATAAAATATAAAGATATCTTTTAAAATATATGATATTATATTGTATAGAATGTACAATAAAAAAACAAATGAAAATCAATACTTTGGTGGACTGTCAGACCACCTGGGTGTGTCCCCAGCTGCATCCTCTCTGTGCCAGCACTAGCTGCACTGGAGGAAAACCTGCCTCTTCCCAGTAAATGGCACCTGAGCCAGGAGCAACATAATTAAAAAATACATATTGGGGCGCATGGTGTGAATGGTCTCTGAGCAAACAGAGTGGACACAGCCTCCAGCAAGCCTTGCTCCCTCAGATTTGACTGCTTCCCAAGGGGAGGAGCAGGCAGAATGGGAGCCTGCTCACCGGGCTGACACTTTGCCAGATATGCAGGGGAAACAGAGGGATGCAGAACAATGCAGAGCAATCCAAAGTGATACAGAGAGATGCAGCCATAAGCAGAAGGAGGGAAGTGCTCACAGGAAACAGACACAGCATGGGCTGGCCCCCAAGAGAAAAGGGACATTCCATTTGACCTGGTACCTGCAGCTGCCACAGGCCAAGACTTGCACCTAGTGTGTGGTGGAAGCTTAAACCCTGAGGGAGGGCAGGGAGATCTGTTGTATGGGGCAGATGTTCACATGCAGTGCAAGAACTAAACCTTTACTTACTAATCCAGCCCCCATTAACCAGCAGAGCTGGGCTGTGGCATTTGTCTGCAGGATGTACAGACAAGAAAGCATAAGGAAAGCCTAAATAAAGGGGGTTAACCAATTTAAAGGAGAATAGGAGAATGTAGTAGGCTCCTGCAGGAGTGAGGTCTGGGAGCAGGCACAGCCCCCATGCCTAGCTGCCCTGTCTCTGGATCTGCACTCCCATGGGGGAGAGCAGCCACCGCCCAGCGTGGGGAAGCCAGGGGAGCATTACCTCATCCCATGGGAGTGACACCTCTGCATGCCAAGTGCATCAGGTCAGGAAAATTAATTCAAAGTATTGAGGAAACAGATCTAGCATGCCAGAGAAAAGGAACGGACACAAACTGTAGAGAAAGACACATTATTGTACCTGCCTGTACATCATCCCTCCATGCAGCAACACGCAGAGGGGATCAACTTCCATCAGCTGCGATGCTCTTCCCTCTTTCCAGGAAGAATGCAGCATATCCACGCTTCAGGTGTGCATCTCCCCCCTCCCTGCTGTGTCCTGTTACCAGTGAACACAGGGGCAAAGAAGCTCCCCTGAGTTTGGAACATAAAGGGACATTCTCCTAGGGACTGGTAGAGCTGGTTGCACAGTGTTGAGCTAGTCCCTGAAAAATGGCAGATAAAGAAAGAGCCCATATTGCACCAAAAATATTCATCATTGAGTTTACAGATCAGCTCACGCAGCAAGACCTTTGGGCTCTCTTTGCAGAGTCATGGACTATTAAGCTTGCTAGAGGCTGAGAAAGTGGAGTAAGTCTGATCACTGTAACCATTCTGGTCTGGAAGCTGGAATAGTGCCCTCTTGCATGGGAAATGACTCTGTAGGCATCACATACAAATGTGGAGCTGCATTTTGGGAATGATGCAAGGAATACACTTCAGCTTGTCTCACCTTTGACAGCTTCAGGTGAAAGAAGCTGTTTCAGGAGAGAGACAAAACCCAAGCCTGATCCTACCCTGACTTTGTAAGTCAGACCCCCAGTGAGCTGAGATCCTCCCTGCCCAAGTACCATGTGTGTGTCCTTCACCAAAGCAAGCAGAAGGGATTTTGGTGCACTTTGTTTTGGAAAAGCAGGATTCAGGTTTTAACATTTTGTTAACACATAGTAAGGCACTGGTCAAAATAGACTTAGTGACAGGATAATTTAACACACTTTCCTTAAAAAATAATTACAAGTAAAAAATACAGCTCTTCTTAGCAGTGATGGGCATCAACTTATCAATGATTTTAATACCAGAACCCGGCAATGCAGGAGGCAGATTTCTGACCTCACATTTTAGCTGTGGAATCTTCGTATAATCAAGTTGAGAGGCAGAAGCTATTTGTTGGTCCATCTTTATTCACAGTGTTTTCAGTAGCTCTAAGAGACATTTTGCACTTCTTTGTAATCTAGGTTTTCAAAGGTTTGCATACACTAAAGCAAAACCACAGGGTTTAATTTTCTTGATGGAATAAAACCAGTAACATGTATATTTAATAATCACATAAGGAATACCCATTTGATTTCAGTTTGCCTTTAAACAGAATAAAAAGGCATCAACTTACTTGATATCCAAGCACTGCCACCAGCCAGCAGTGGACTCTGTCCCCAGGGCAGGTCACCACCAATGGCACAGTGCACAGCACACTGCCAAGCCAAGGAGAATTTGCTTAGGAACAGCCCTTCTGGCACCGAAACTGCTGACTATCAGATTTGACAATATTGCATCTTTTTCCCAGTTTGATTGAGAAATGGAAGGGGGATCATTCTGGTTTCTGAGGTGTAGCAGCTCATGACAAACAACCAGGAGAAATGTCCCTGGGGCTAAAAGTCAGTCCTTATTACCAGCTCAAGCTGAACCTTCATGCAGAGACTTGAGCAAGTTTCTGTGCATATGGAGATGATAAAACTAACCAATCTCATGGGGGAAGAGTTACAGAATTCATTCATTCTTTTCTACAAAAACCAGTGCTTGAAGCAGTGAACACAGGGCTGGGAACCAGACAAAGACAACTCTGGAGAAATGCTCTGTGCTCTCTGGGCAAAACCATTGTCACTCCAACCCTCTCCAATTTCTGCCATCACCATCAGTAGGGCTGATTTAAAAAAAAAATCTGATTTTTTTTTAACCAAGTGCTAATAAATAAGGATGTAAAAGTGGGAACAATAATGTTTATGGAACACTCTCCACTGGTTTGAGGTCTCATGGACAGGTTACATTACTGACTTCTGGCTTTGCCCAGCCCTGGCTATAGCAGCAGAAAGCCCCTTCCTGTTAAAATGTCAGAAATCAGCTTTTCTGCTTGGGCAGCTCATTAGCAGCAGGCTCTAAAGTTCAAAAAAAGCAGGCTCACAGAAGTTTAAAAAGGCTGGAAGAAGTATTAACACTGCCTTGAACCTGACATTAACCACAGAAAAGGGGAATTGCACCACCATAAAGAAGGTGTGAATTTAATTAATCATGCTGGCAGCTTAATTCCCCATGTGAGTATTTCCCTTCCAACATGAACCATGGCCATTTTCAACACAGTTGATGTTTCTTAACATCAGAAGAGGTAGTTTAAACTAAGCTGAAAAGAAGTCACTCTTTAATAAGAGGATACACAAGAGATTATATGGCATAACTGCAGCAATACAGTTATAATTACAGCAGTCTGACTTCCCATGCAGATGAGTCCTGACCCGGGTAGAATTATTGATTTGTGCTGCTTCCCTTAGGAGGGAAACAAACTCATTGTGTCTGAATTATTCTCTCTGCACAGCCAAGAAGGAGGACAACAATTTTTGGTAAAGAAAACAGAAATTTCCTTTCTGCACTTCTCACTTCACAACTTGCAACAAAATTATTTTATGTCAAACCACATAATCCGTAGGATTGCAATCCTCCCAAAATACCATTTGATTTATGGAGGAAAAGGAATGCCAGAAACAAACTGCTTTTTATTTCTCATTTTTGCAGGTGCTAATGGAGTCATTTTAGATACTAAACCAAGGGAGAATGTGTTCCTCCCTTTTCCCCCTGCAGCCAAAGGTTAGATGAGCTGGCACTGTAGGCTGAGCCTGCTTTCGTGACATCTTCCCTGACAGCTCATTTTCAATCCCTGATTCAGCCATCCCTGATCACAGGTACATTGCATCACACCTACAAGCTCCCTGGCACTTTATCAGACTCCAAAGAGCAGACTGTATTCCCATGTACTGTATGGAAATAGCATAACATGAAGTCACATGCAAATGCCTAAACACAGCCCACCATTAACTGCCATAGAAATCTATCAAATAGGCAAAATGAGGTGAAGGTATGAAACACAGATTACTCCAATGAGGATCTAACTCCAAATGCTTGTGAAGTTCAGCATTGCCTTTGTTTGTTCCAAGTGTCATTCCACATGCAGGAGACAGACCATATAACGACTTTTAATTAGTTTCATATGAAAATGACCATGATATTAATAGCACAACTTCTGAAATTTTGTGTCATGCTCAATATTTAAAGCCTGTGGGCTCTAGTCTTTCATCAGGCTGCTGATATAAACATCAATTTATGAACTAGCATCACTACCTGTCTGATCAGGGTCATGAGCAAGTAAATGTAATAGCTTGGGCTGAGAGACATTTTGTCTTGGCAAAAGAAGACCACAATTTCCCTCAAGAAACAGTTTTCACCTAACCTATCAAAAGTAAACAGCACATGAAACCCTAAGTGCCTATTAAAACATTTCCCTTGATGAAATATTTAATACATTTTTTACTTAACAACATACATACTCCTTGTCTGCTTAAAAATTAAATGTTCCTTTCTGCACAATGAACAAAAAGGTAAAAAGGCAAATGGTGAAGAATCTCAAAGTTTTATGAATTGAAAACACCTCATTCAAGGCATTTAAGAACCTGGTTCCTACTTTCTGTGCCTGGCCAAGAAGCGCAGTCTGGCATTTCAAGATGCTGTCTTTGGAGATCCTTTCTCCCTGCCCAGCCTCATACATTATTTGGGGCACACAGAACATCCTTGGCAGGCAAGGGGCAGCAGGGCAAAACCTAGGCCAGCTGGGATGCCAAGGAATCCTACTTCCACAGGCATTGTACAGGCTGCCCACAGCAGGGATGGAGGCCTGAGCACCAAATGACCATGATGAAGCCCTGCCCTGAAGTAGAAGCCACTATTAAGGAGAGGTACGATAGTAGGTCAAAAGCGCAGGAGATGTTCCTTTCTCCTGATTTGATCCTCTTAGGTGCCACCTGGACAGGTTATTCCTCCCTTTCTTGTTTGAGGGGGTTACATTCCTGAAAGGAAAGCGCTAGCTGCGCCTGGGATGGTGGTGGGAAGGAGCATCAGCCCTGCAAGCAGCCCTCAGTCACACAGGAGAACACAGAGTGTGCACAGAGGGGCTTTGGGGTCAGGCTGGGGCCCAGAGTTCTGGGTGTACTTGTTTTGCACACACAGTTGTGTCAGTGACACAAAGCAGGTCTGCAGCTTGAGCTGCCCTCCAGGGTCCTCCCTCTGAGGCCTCCTTCAAGTGGAGGATCCACAGGAGAGACAGGAATGACTCTCATGTGTTTGTGTTATTTTTGAACTGAAGTTTAACAACAGTAAGCAACAAATGAGAGTTTTGTCCTGTCATAACTACTGTGCCACAGACACTGTCCTCCTTCCTGGGGTCTCAGCCAGGATGCTCAGAGGGCAAAGGGACTTGTCCCTCTCCTGGGGGGGCTGCCAAGGCTCACACTAAGCTGTGACCAACTACACCTACTTCAGCTCTCTCAGAAAAAGGTTTGCTTTCCACCAGCCAAATGCTATGAATCTGCAAGTTCCCCCCAGAAACCTTTTATTCATGCCCAACAAAACTGAAGTGACAGTGGCCAAGGTATAATGCCTCAGGCACACACACAGGTCTCCCAGCACATTCCCTTACCCACATGCATCCTCTCTGTTCACAGGCCGAGCAAGTTGCATTTGCTCATCCTCTGGGGCTGGGAGCTGGCAGCCAGCTCCCTCAGTCTCCAGCTGACACACCCCTGCAGCCCCTCCCTTCCTGCAGGGCTCCTTGGCTTGCCCCCCTCTCCCCATCCTTGCCAAAGCAGCCTCCCAAAGACAGGAGCTGGAGCTCAGAGATCCCCCTTTCATCCCTCTCAGCCTGGTTATCCAGTTCTGTCCAGGGGAATGATTTTTATCCAAGCCATTGTTTTCTCTTTCCTGCCTGGTTTCTTTAGTTCCAGTACTGCCTCCTTTAAATCTGCATTTCCAGTTAGCAACACAGAACCAGGCTGGGAAAGCAAATTGTAAGGGATAATAATTTAAAAAAACCTCAAACCAAAAAACCACCCCAAACCAAACAAACCCAAACATTTTGGGTGCTTTTCCCCCACATTAAGAACTATGCAGAAATTGATGTGCATAGAAGCCCAGGACTCTCCTGTCGGGGTGCTGGAGCACAGGGGGGAGCAGCAGAGGCTCCAGTGCTGCAGCAGGCAGGCAGGGTGCTGGGGAAGTGCCTCCCCCGAGGTCTGGGCTTTCCTATGTTTTCCAAATAACTGGACATGTTGAAGGTTGAATCCCACAAATGAGTTAAGTCCAAACCTTCAGTTGGTTGCAGTGAGAATGAGTCGAAGGGTGTTTCACCGTCCCTCTGCCCCTCCCTCCCAGCAAACTGGCACACTGCTCAGGTTTTTCTCTGCAAACTGCCAAACCACTTAGACTCATGCCACTGGAGAGAGGAAACTATTTATAGAATAAAAAATTGAATGAGTTTGCTGGCCTGGGTTCATATTTGGTGACTTCAACAAGTTATATAAGGGCAGATTTTAAACCACCACCTTTGGAGAACCCTTCTCAGAGTTTTCCCAGTTTTTCTTGCTCTTTTGCTCTCCTCTGCTGATTAGAGCTGGGCATCATTCTGCAGGAGTGTTTTAATTGGTACATTTTTAATGTTTTCTTTAGGTAAGAGTTCTGTGCCTGGCTTGGCCTGGCCTGAGGATCTTGCTCAGAGCCTTGCTGCAAGCAGTGGGATCCTGCAGCCTCCTGAAGTCAAGGGAGAATTCCCCTGTAGTATACTCACAAGCCTGATAGTGTGGTGATGATCATGGAAGGTATGGAAGATATTCCCTTCCTTCCCATTGTTTAGCATTTATCAAAAGTTCTTAATAAAATATATGTTGTAAAAAGCACTGCAACTTAACTTGACCTATTATTAACAAAAGACCTGTCTTAAAAATATTTCATGGCTTGCATAACAAATGCAGGATATCATAGTTAAATATATAAATTGAAACAGACCTGAGCTGCCAGAAGCCTGGGAATCATGAGTGCTCAGCACTTCTGAGGACAGTAACTCTCCTCAAAATTGAGATGCAGACAGCTACCTGATAAAATATTGACTTTTTCAGTAACACAACTCTGAATATGAAGATCAACCTAAAGACACAATTTATAATCCAGAGGAAGAGAGAGACCTGCTGTCCCATTGAAAACAGCTCCTGCAGACTTCTGAGAACCCCTCACAAGATGATATCAGTCCCAGCTGCCAGCAAGAGCCAAAGCATTTTAAGTGCTCGTTTTGAGTGCAGCATTTCCACGAAGCAGAGCTCCAGTTTCAAGTGGTGGGAAACAATCCACAATATAAACAGGGTAGTGTATCCCTATCAGCATGCAGTGCTGCTCTCAACTCATTAAGAAGAAGGATTACTTTTCTTATTTCAAGATACATCACAGCAATACATGACCTTTCGATTAGACAAGGGTTCTGGTGCAATCTTCAAAAGCATTGCAATGCATTTTACATCTGCCAGAGCTGACATGCATTAACTGCTGCAGAGTTTTATGAGACAGCAGCCTAGGGATGGTTTTGGCATCCCTGCCTACCTCAGGTCCATATGGCACGATAGAAAGCAGTTTCTCAGGTCACATGGAAGGTGTGTCTTGTTTCCTCCGGTTAACAGAGACAGGGAAGTGCCCCCTGGGGACCGTGTTTTAGTTGTAGTATTTCCTTTGTTGTAAACAACAAGTTATGCCCTAGGAAAGGACCTGCTAAAATGATCTGGAGGGTGAAACGTGCTTTTCTTATAGCTTGGCTAGGCTTGGCTTTGCCACCAGGCATCAGCCAGTGCACCTAAGTGTCCAGACCCACAGCCTTTAATGATGCTTTTGAGTAAATTGACAGAGAATGAATACTCTAAACTGCAAGAAATCTGTTAGTATGATCTCCTTTTTTTAATAACTGAGGTGGTTGTAACATTTAGGAACCTTAGATCTGTGGGTGAAAGCTGAACTTCTAAACTGAGCTGAGAAGCGTTTCAGTCCTAAGGCTCAATGAGTGCTTCACGTTTCCTAATGATTTCAGCTAAAATGATGTGTTATAAATTTAAGTATTGTGTAGGCATACACCAAAAAAACCCAAAACAGGCAAGGAAGTGGCATTAAACAAAAGCAAGAAATTGCATTAAGTGCAAAAGAAATGAAATTATATGGAGTGTTGGAATATTACTTAGATGTTAATGCTCAGTTTTAACAAGCTCTTAAGCAGTGCTTGATTAGATTAGGTTAGATTAGGGATTAGCGGGGATTAGATCTAATTCATGAATCAGTCAAAGCCTGAAAAAGTCTATGGGAGAAGTAGAGTGGCCAGAAGGTTTTGCTAGCATGTAAGTGACATCCAGGCAGTGCAAGATGATGGGAGCAGGGGCTGTGTCCAACAGCCTCCCTCCTGCATCTGCAGCTACTAAGGGCGAGCAAAGCTTTCCTGGCTGCACAAGTGAAATGCTGCATTGCACTCCAAATCCTTCTTCCTTAGAAAGATCCCAGTGTCTTCTCCAGCTTCTGTACCTCTGGAAAGGGCTGATATTGGAGGCATGGGCAGGACTCAATACAGCAGTAACCTCACACCTACAGGGTACTGCCTCTGATACACCAAGTACAGGCATGATGACAAAGTGATAGGAGCTTCACAAAGGTACTGCAGGCAGCGCATCACTGCCTGTTGCCCAGGCATTGCTTGAGAACACACAGGACTCCAGGTTATTGCCTTTAAATTGTTTACATCCTCTTAACAACTCACTGACACACCTGGGTGAGGCAGGCACTCTTCCACTACCAGATTTCAAGCTTTAATGAGGGCTCAGCATCTCTCAGGATGCAGAACGACAACAGAAGGAGAATTGTCATGGTACTTTATGACAAGGGCAACACAAATTAGAGTGCAGATTCTGTTGCCATAATTATAATGCCTTTTACAGGCATGATGCATATCCTTGAAATGCTTTGACAGAGATCAGATTTCAGTATAAAGTCCAGATTACTTTCTGGCCCTAATTTCTCTATTCAGTTAGGTTGATACCCAAAACTGTGAGGTGCCTGTTTCACTTCACTTTATTTAAGCAGGAAAACAGCAACAATTCCATCTTTATTTTCTCTGACAATGGGATGCGCTGTTGTGGCCATATTCCTCCTTTCAGCTCAGAAGCTGGCTTAAAGCAGGTTGGGATGGTTTCTCAAGTCTTTTTTTGCCAGGCATTACAAAGGAAGCGTCTGCTTTGGGCAATGCTTCAAAGGACAAATGCTTGAAGAAAGCAAACATCATTCAGAGCAGATCCATCCTGGCAGATGTATACCTGCAATATCATAGGAACTAAGCTTCTCCCAAATATTTGGCAGTGAAAGCTTGCAATCAAAATGGGGATGAGCTAATTACTGTACAAACAAGGCATGCTGTCTTTAGTGTACCTTAACATGTGTCACATCTTTCTGGAAGCGTGCTAGGAAGTGTCTGTCCAGATTTGGGGAAACATGAATGGTAAAATTCACCCAGGGAGATAGACAATGCGACGTCCTGAGTTCAGGGACCAAATCTACTGCTGGTCCTGACTTTTTCACCAGGGGAAGGAAACCTTTCCTCTCCCCATCCCTGAAAGGGAATAGAGTTGAACAAAGGGTATTTGTTCCCTTTCCTTGTAGAAATAGATTCCTAAGCCTTCAATGGAAAGAGCAAGATGCTCCACAAGGCACAGTCCCTGTTCTCCCACAGGTTAACATTCACTAACATTTATCCCTGTGCCTCAAGTTGGTGGCTTTGCAGGAGGCTCATGATCTGGTTAGTTCTCCTCCAGAGCCAGCCCTGACTGTGAAAGAATGTAAACAATGTGTTGTATTCATATTGTTCTTATCATATTTCTAGAGTCCCATACCTTCTGAGTGGTTTTCTCACAGCAGCTCTTCACAGCAGTGTTGTTCCTGCTGCTTCTTCTTCAGGGCCCCCCCAAGACTCTCCCTGAGCAGCCAGCCCACGCCCTTTTATCCCTGTTATCTTCATTAGCCACAGCTGCCACCAAATTAAGAACATCACAGCTGCAGCCCATTTAGAACAACTAGGATTGGGGCAAGGCCACTTATACAACACATAGATTTTACTAGGACTCCTACTATAACAATGTGGCAAAATGGAAGAAGAGTGATCTCCTACTGTAAGGGATGACCCAACACAGTGATTTTAGTCTTTTCCTTTCCATGCCTGACTCCAGCTAGATGGGTGTCAGAGACAGGAGTTATGTACAGTGCATTTCACAAACTTGCTTTAACAGCATCAAGATGAACACTCAGTACACAATAAACAATGACAGCCATGTATAGCTGGGAATGGCAACTCCTACTCCAGTGCACTCAGAGATCTGCTTCAGCCTGAGGACTGGCACAACAGTGGAACTACAGCTAAAACAGTATACAGGAATGGAAAGGGCAGCACTGCACAGCCAGGTGTATCTCAAGTCAAGGATTCTGAGTTTTTCCACATCCCTTTTGGCCTTCTGAGACAAGAGGGAGACCAGTGCCACAGAAGGAAGAATGTCATCCTTGCCTTCTCCATGGATCCTTGTAGGACAGCTTGTAGAATAGTGTTAACTAGGCTTGCTCCTGCAGTTCATGTTTTTTACTGCAAACTGGCAAAGATTTAAAGCTATTTTGAAGGCAGATTCAGTAATCCTGTTGGAGGAGCCTAACTCTTTCAGCATCACAGGAAGTGGATTCTTCTTCTGAAAATATCCCATATTCTTTTACTGATATCCCAACATATTTTGCTAGATTCCTGGTTTTTGCTGCAGCCATTACCTGCCTTCTTGCATTTTGGCAAAGAGCAAAGTGCTGGTCTTCAGTATTCTAGCTGGTGGCAAGCTGATTTACCACCACAATCCCATAGTGAAGTCTGGAACTGATGGCCTCTTGAGAAGCCTGTCTCTTGGCCAAATCCCTAGCAACTGCTTAGTGCAGAGAAAAAAGCAGATGAGTGATAGAGAGGGATAGTTAGGACCCTGACTGTGCCAAAAATAAATAAATAGAGCAAGACTTCAAGGATGGTACCAGGGCCTACTACAGTACAGTGTTACCAAGACCTGACTGTGCTCTGGTTCTGAGCCCCAGCTGAACATCTCTCTATGCTGTATACAGGGAAGGTACCATTCCAAAGGATGGGACACTGGAACAGGTTGTTCATCCCTGAAGATGTTCAAGGCCAGGCTGGAAGGGGCTTTGATGAATCTGGTCTAGTGGAAGGTGTCCCATTGCACTATTCCTGATACAGGATGCCATTGGTGTTCTTGGCCACCTGGGCACACTCTGGCTCCGTGTTCAGCTGCTCCCAACCAACACCCCCAGGTCCTTTTCACTAGAGAAGGTTTCCAGCCACTCTGCCTCCAGTCTGTAGCAATGCAGAGAGTTGTTGGGACCCAAGTGCAGGCAGGAGCCAGCACTTCATCTTGTTGACCCTCATTCCACTGGCCTCAGCCCATTGATCCAGCCTGTCTAGATCCCTCTAGATCCTCTCTTCCTGCCCTGCAGCAGATACACACTCCCACCCAATGGGGTGTCATCTTTGACCTGTCTGAGGATGCACTCGATCCCCTTGTCCAGATTGTTGATGAAATGTGTTGCCTCCTCCTCCACTGAGCTGACTGCCCAGGTGATAGGGCACTATGACATCAGTCAAAAAAAATTCACAGCTAAAGGAAAACCACAACAGTTGGAAGGTAAAGTTCTTCTATTCTAAAAGTGCTTACTGTAAACAGAGGAAGAAAACTTCTAGAGATGTGTTGCTGGCTTACAGTTTAATTGGTGCCCTCAGTTTTGAGCCAGCATAAATCATTATTATGAGGGAAAGTGCTGAGGTCAGGCTATTCAGACACTTGCTAAAGGAAAGCAATTCTGAGTGTTGCTATAGGGAATTCTTTGCAGCTTTCCTGTAGTTTTGCAGTGTACTTTACACTGACCTGCTGGAACTAAATTAACTTATACCAAAAGTAGTGCTGTCCTTAGCATGAAGATTGTTCATTGTCACAGGTCTCTGGTGGTGCTCAGACTGGGAGGGAGTGTGCTTGTGCCTAGGCCTGATGTTCTGGAGGAATAGGATGTATTTTTCCTTCTCCTTATCCTCATTTTAAAAAATCCAGTTTTGCCTGCTTGCAACAAGTTTGAAAATGAGATCCTTCAAACTGAGGGCAGCCCTACACATGCCCACTTACTAATCTGTCTCTCATGCACTTGGCTACCCCATACCAAAAGCAGCCACCAACCCTCCTAATGGAGACACACACAACCTCTGAAGCCTCTCCCAGTTAACAGCCTTCTGCCCTCTGCTCTTTCCCTGGCTATCTAGGAATCCATGCCATGTTTAATAAATTTCTCCTTGAGTTACCAGAAAAGCACTGCCTTTAGACAACTGCCTTTAGGCTCAGGGGACAAGGAACAATTTGGAAAGATGAAATCCTTGTAGCTTCAGATTTGTTTAGGTCTGGACAGAGTCTGTGAGAAAGAAGACCTAAACCTGAGGAAAAAGCTAAAGGACCACTGCACTGGGTTAATGTCTATAAATTGGAAAGTAATTTCTTGGTTTTCTCCTTTGCACATCCCTAGATCATAAGTGTGATAAAGAGGAGACAGAAGAGTGAGGGAAAGGGCTGATACCCTATAGCACAACAGCTTTGAGGGGACCCTGGAGGGGCAGATAATTTTTCTGAAGCTCATGGTTTTAATACTTTTAATTGCTTTTCAGATGCTTAGTAATGTGGTTTTGCTTAGTGTTTACTCTATGTGCTCCCCACTATTTAATTTAAAAAACCCCACTGAAAATGTATTGCCTTTCCACAGAAAGTGCAATTAATTCTGCACATAAAATAAGGTAAAGGTACACATGAATCATGACAATAGTATTTCATACACAAGAAGATATGCCATATACTTGACTGGTGGTTTATGTAAAGACTTATCTGTAGTTCACAAGTGGCTGTTTGAGCCACGCCCGGAGCACAATGCATTTCTGACTTGATGGCCCCAAGAATGTTACAGCATTTCTGTGAGGCTCCTCTTCTGCCTACTCAGGGCTTTTGGCTTGTGTATCCTCTACCTTTTCCCACACCTACACAATACCCTCTTGCTCGTTCTTCCCTTACATAGTTGCTGCAAGACTATTTCTGTCCTACTTCCACCTCAACATCAGTGCTGTCCATTAAATCATGATTCATCCAAATTGTATTTCATATACATTTATAAAGCTATCTGGGCCATAGGATAGGGGGCTGTTTTGCTATCTGTGCAGGACAAAAGACTGAAATGAAGCAGCATCCTCTGAATAAGCAGAATAACTCTACAGAAGACATCAGAATTAGGCTGATTTGCTCCCATGAGGATCTCTGCTGTGTCCTTTGTTTATCTACAAAATGTACCCTGCACATCCAATTAGAGCTTCTTCAAGCTTGGGACCTTGGAACTGATCTTATTTAATACTTTCATTAACAACCTTGGCACAAGAAAATGAAAACATGCTAAAGAAACAAGAGCATATCACAAGATTCAAAGGCTGGGTCAATGCAGAGGAAGATCAGAGTATTGCACAGGTAGGCTAAGAGTAAAAGAGACAGACTAAACTGAGGATCATGGAGTATAGAGTCACGTATTTAGGGATTAACACCAGAATTTCTGCTAAAAACTTAGAAGCCTGTAATTTAGCAGCCCACCAGGAACACCTTATATTTCTACATAAGCACAATCATCCCTTGCTAATGTGATGCAGGGCTGAAAAACAAAGTTTGATGCCAAGAGGTATGAGTTATTTTCACCAGTAAAAAAGTTATTGTGCTAGTACAAAAAGTCTTATGGGGATCTTGCTGGGATATTCTAAGGAACAAAGACAAATTCAGGCTCCAGAGGTTCTGAGGTTGTTTTGGTGGAGGGAAAGAGGCAGATACAAAGGGGCTAGCATTTAGATTTAGGCTGAACTTGCACAGGCAGCATGAGTGAATTGTAAGGTAGGACTGCAGAATCTGAGGCAGATGTAGGCAACCAGACATGCTCCTGCCTTGAAATGTGCACAGAATTTGTTCTCATGCTTCAGTGAACAAGCACAGAGCCTTCCAACATCCTCTGTACTGCCTTCCCCCAGCATACTTCTGCTGCTCATAATTAAAGGCAAACCTGAGAGCAGAGACAGGTCTGCAGGAACAACTCCCTCCCAAAGCTGTCTTAGCAAAATGTGGAAAACTAATGTGGATCTTCCTTGCCAAATTGGACTAGACATAGCCATCTCCTCCCAACTAATGAAACATGTCTTTTTGTTCCCGTTTTCTCAGCTGGGTCTCCTATCCTGATGTTTTGATATTTGATCCCATTTTTCCCCATCTGCTCATATATTCTCTCCTCCCTCACCCCAACCCACTCCCTCTGCAAGCTGCCCATGTGAGTCTGAGGGATGAGATGAACTACAGAAGGGAATGTCTCACATCAGGCTCCTGTGCTGCAACATGGACATTAAGGAGCTCTTTTGCAATGAAGCAGCATCAATAATTCAGCAACATGAGAAAAGTGCAAAGCCCATGGCTGAGCTGGAGCCAGGCAATCATTTGGGAATGTAAAAGATGCCAGGAACTAAGTATTCCTATGTTGAAGCTTTGGGAATTTAACATAGCAAAGAAAGCAAAGTTTCCAGGGATTGTGGGCTTCCACACTCCCTCCTGCATGTTGACTGACAAGTTATGCACAGAAATACATCTCTGCAGTAACAACTCAAAGACTGATGGAAGGAAGAGGAGAAAACCTAGAGTGCCTCCATGGATCCCAGTGCAATGGAGTCTGTGGTGCACAGCCTTAGCCACACACCCCCATTTCCTCTGCCCACCTTCACTGGCAGCCACAGGCTCAGCTGCCAGCCAGGGCAGCCTAGGGTGCTTTGACCCCAGCTAACAAGTGCTTGGCTCTGAGGCTGCAGGAAACACTCATCTGTGGGATCTGTGGGCTCCACTCCTACTACTCCCACAGCTTCCTTGGAACCACTCTGAGACTCTGATGCCACCACAGCTGCTTCACAGTATATTTTTTTTTATCCAAACTGGTTCAAACTTCAAGCTTCAAACAATGCTAAAGTCTACGGGGACAAGTTTTGTTTGGCCACCTTCTCAGGTGCATCAAGTTGTGCTATGGTCACTGACACAAGCAAAAAAGTGGGAATACAGGTTTTACTTTTCACTCAGGCTAAAGATAAACTGCATGGTGCCTAAAGATGTAGGCTACTGCTCAATGTCTTGACTAATGGTCTGGAAAAGAGTGTGAATAGGGCAAGTTTACAAGTGACAAAATTTTATCTGACAGTCAAAACAGAACTCTGAGACAAGGTTGTGGAAAACCTTCATACAGACCTAACAAACATTGGTTGAATGGACAACATGAAACAGAAGAAATGCCACCTTATCAAGTATAGTCTAGGACAAAATTATGTAAGTATTGATGTGGTCAGCAAAATAAGAACATTTGCACCATGTTCAGTGTCATTTTATAAAGCTGACAGAATATCAGGAAGAATTGTACTGAGAAAAGTCCTGAAAGCACTAAACCACTGTTTAAATCAATAGTCTCACCTTGCAAGCAGTGTCCAGTACCAAGTCTCCCATCACAGAGATATATGAGAAAATAAAGAGTCCACAGAGGTATAACTGAAGAATTTCAAAAGTAAGGAGAGATTAAATGAGATGGTACAAATCCTACAATAAAAAATCTTCAAGGAATTAATTAAATACAAAAGACACATATTCAAAACAGGCAGCATTTTTCTCTGATTAACACCAGACAAAAACCAGGCCTTATCCTTTTAAAGTGAATCAAAAGGAGCTTGTGCTCTGTGAAAGCAAACACTAAATGACTCTTGATGACAATTGCTCTACTTATCACACCCTGCAACTACTGTTCCTTCAAACAAATTGAATGGCTGTGTGCCAAGAGTAACAATAAAACAATTGCAGCAGAAATAAGGAATATTCCTCTCCACCTGAAAAAAACATATGACTTTGAATGAAAGTATATAAGTACAATGCAAAAGGGGAAAATGTAGAAAATTCAGTCCTCCAACAAATGCCATTTTATACAGTATGAAATTGAGCCCTTCATACATGCCTGATGATCATTTATGTGCTTTCTGAGTGAACAATAACCTGCTCATAATTAGTATGTAATATTTGTATTGATCCATTAGGGGTAATCTTCAGCCATTATTCATCAAGTTGTTCTCATATTTGTGGCTTTGGCTTATGCTCAGCCTATTTAATTTATGTATTTGCTTAAGGATCTGGAAACAGACACTTTCAGAATCTCAGTAAGATGGGAAGAATCATTCCCTGGAAATATTTTCCACATGCTACACAGAGATGCTGGGGCTACTGTGCTCAAAAATGCAGTAACTTGGAACTACATCTACTGGAGAGAAAATCCAAGTCTGTCTTTCTGTGGAGCATCCTAACAATGTCTTGGAAAACAGATCTGACATTTCCAGGATCCACACTTCTCTTTATCTGTAACAGAAACCTTATTTCAGCCTTTCAGTACATACAGGGGACTTACAAGAAAGATGGAGAAGGACTTTTTACCAGGGTCTGAGTAACAGGACAACAGTTTTAAACTGAGAGCTTAGATCAGACATAAGGAAGACATTTTTTATGATGAGGGTATTGAAGCATTGGTATGTGTTGTCCAGAGAAGCTGTGGATGCCCCACCCATGGAAGTGCTGAAGGACAAGTTGGATGGGGTTTTAAGCAACCAGGTCTAGTGAAAGATGTCCCTGCCCATGGCATGGAGGTACTTTCATTCATACTGCATGGGGTTTTTTTTCCATGAGAAAAGTTTTGCAACTTTCTTCTTCAGGGTAGGAATTCCTGAAGAGTTTGACAGAGCAGAACATTTGTTTCCTACCTAGATGTGATGACAGTAGCATGGGTACAATAAAGCAAGCTGGTCAACCAGTACTCCTCCAAAAGGAAAGTAAGATACCATCCCTCCTGGAAAACATTTGAATGAAATAGCTAGCAAAGGTGGTAATCTGTGGCAATAGAAAAAAAACCCTATGAAATATTTGATAAATTTAATATAACATTTTATGTTATATTTTCAAAACTTTCACCTTAATTATCTTATTATTTTAATGATCCATGCATAGATTTTAATGCCATTTTTAAGTTCAGGTAAAGATGTAGAGAAACATTGTATTTAAAAAGGAAATAAGGCAAATTCATAGAAATGCCTGTTCTGAAGAAGGGGAGCAATGCTAACTACATAACATCTGAACATTCAAATACACTTTACTGAAGGTTACACAAGCAACAACAATTTGAGGAATACCATAAAGAAGGAGAATGAAATAAATACTGGCATTTACTTACAGCTGTTGTGTGTGTTCTATCTGGAAGTCTCTGGTGTTCAAACACATGGCAATTAGATGTGAAAACTGCTCCCAGCATTGATGTTTAACACTGTGAACATCTAGCACCTTCAGACTAAACTCCTCATGTACTCATCCATGGATCAGGACCACATCTGAATCTCCCTGTTCAGAACTGTATTATCTCCTGCTGCAGAAATGCTTTATCTCCCAACATCAGCATGTTACCATGCTCTCCATGTTGCAAGCACAGCTTTTCACCTCAACAGAAATCTCTGCTCTCTCATAAGCAGTACAACATGAAAATAGGGAAAGGGTTTGGTTTTTCCAAAAGGCATTTTCTCATTTGGTTTTTCCAAAAGGCAAAACCTCCCACTGGTAAGATCAACCCACCAATGCAGGAGGCAATCCCACACTTAGCCACTTCTTTCCCTCGTCTGAAGCTTTTTTCCTTGCTTGTAACTCCATGGACACTCACCCTGTGTACCTGAAACTTCCTACAACATTAATGAAGTAATTAAGTGATATAATTTGCATTACCACAGGCCATCATTAAGCAGCTTGCCTATAATGATGGCAGACAAGCACAACAGTGATAAAATATTTCAGTAAAGCAAAGATGCAGTATGTTAACTGCCAAAATTAATTCACTTACTAAAGATGTATTAATACTGCCCTGTTCTTGGCTTGTCAAAGGGCATTTCAGCCTAAAATATGTATATATACGCATATACTATACCCTTCTTCCACTGAAGAATCATTTTATTCTACATATACATCACTATTAATAGTGCACCAGATATATAATCATAGCGAGACATTTAATGTGTGTTTATCATAGTCCTCAGACCTCTGATTTTTGTACATGAAAGACAGTGCTGAGTACTAATTAAATTCATAACCAACAACCTTGTAATTAGAAATAGTATGGAAAAATTCAATGCATACACATCCTATTGCCACATTGAGCTGATGAATTCTTCAAAACCAAAATATCTCATCTTTGAACAAATTGATGAGAAAGGATAGTTATACTACATCTTCCCACAGGTATCTCTACTTAACCACTTGACTGCCTTCTTTCTATCTCTCTTTTTTGTCTTCTCCCTTTCCCTACTTTATTCTTATAGTTGCTCTACGCTGGGATTAGTCTGATAATCACAGTTTGTTGTTATTGCTCCCCTAGCATGCACTGTATTTCAGAATAAAAGTGGATTTCTTTATAGAATGGAGTTTCCGTGTAAGGAATTAACCCAGTTTACTTACAATTTACAGGTAAAACTATTCACAATTCCTTTACCAGTCAGTTTACCTGAAGAGATGAACACTTGACCTTCAGACATCCATCAGTTTTAATATTATATTACACAGAACAAAAAAGTACATTTAGATTATACAGAGAAACTACACTAGTACTTTCAGATCAAATGTTTGTTTATTTTTCAAACTGTTTATTGATACAGTAAGAGTTGTTACCTCTCTGCACCAGCTTTGCCTCCTGGCATCCCCAGCCCATCACAAAACGAACAGGAGTGGCCTGCAGTGACCTGCCTGCCAGGACCCAAGGCTTTCTCAAATCATGCTCCCAACTACAACTCCAATGCCCCCTCTCCTGTCCCCTCTGTGTCCCTTGGCTGACTGCTGCCCCTTCTTCCATTTGAATAGCATGCTCTTATGGCAATTGCAGAGGAAAGAGAAGAAGAGAGAAAAAACAGAAGTGCAGAGATCAAACACAGACAGAGCTCTCCCTGAATTCATGGAATCTTTAGGAAACCTGAAGTTTTTCCTAGTACCAGTGCATCTTTATGCATTTTGGTCTTATTCCCTAGTACCCCTTTCCCTTCCAATACTTCTCACTCCCCAAAAGGCACACTAAATGTGTGCAGTGCTTGTGCTCTCTGACCTCTCCATACCATTTTTGTCTTGCACATCCACCCTCACTACCTGCTTTCTCATTTGTCAAGGATGACCATTGGCAAAAGGGCAGAGGACCCAAAAATCTATACAAATCTATTGCAATACAGACATCTTCTGAAACCAGCAATCTCATAGCACTACAATAAACTGTTAATGGATGAGCAATTTTAATGGTCCACTCCCATAAAGTGGGTAATTTTTCTTAGATAAAAGCAAGACATATAATTAGAAAAGGGAACTAGTTACTTGTAATGAAAGAATAATCAAATCACCATTAAAAGGACATGAGCTACATTTGTCTTAATTCTAGGGGCCCTCCTGTTGCCTCCAGATAGGAGGATAAAATTTACTTGACAATCTGAGTGACTTTTCCCAGTTGTGTTTGTTCATGCAAAAGGGGACCTTTTATCAACCTTTAGCAAGTAAGTTGCATGTAACTGAACAAAAGCCATTAAAAGGCTATTTGCTTCATTTCCATAAAAAAAAGGACACCCCTCAACATTGAGGGATACCATGAACTCTAGCTGGCTCCTGTCCTCCCACCTGTAAGACAGAGCCAGTGAAAGTAAAAGAGAAGCCCACAGAAATCAGTGAAAGCTTTATGTGCAGCTGGACCAGTGCAGGGAATTCCTGGAGAGGAATCCCATATGGGACTTCACCACATGTGTCTCTTGACAGCTGCAGCACATTGAGGTCCCTGGGCTTTGGATCTACTTCACAAGAGATTCACTGGACCTGCTTAGGACCAAAACAGACAAACCTGCATTTTAATGCCACCAGCACAAAAAAAAAGAATAGTTCTGTTTAGCCAGCATCCTCCTTCCCTCTCTCATAGGCCCATCAGGAGGAAAGGAAAACTGAGGTAGGGAGATAACAGGTAACACAGGCTTGACTCAGTTCCCCAGAGCATTATTGCACTCCCCAGTACCACATGCCACAGATGGAAAGGATACAGAGAAACCCTGTCATGTTCAATAAGGTTATGTATACTGCACCTCCCAAAACCAGGCATGGAATCTAACATCAATTACTGAAATGGTAAGAGGGAAGAGTGTCAGACAAAGGCTGAGACACTCCTATCAACCATGATCAGTAGCTGCCTCAGCACATCAGACTACAGCAGCATTTACCTTGCAGCAGATATCAATATTAATCAATACCATCCTTTACAAGCAATGACCAAACTAGTCCCAGCATGGAGATACACGTATCCTGAAGCCACTTAAGCCAGACAAATGGCACTCAGCAGCAGAACTGAGGTTCAGTACCACCCTCCCACGCTGACAGTCACCTTCCTAACCTGAGTATTCCTTGATCTCTCTTCTCCCAGCAGAAGAAAACTATTTGCATAAAACAGGACCCAGCAGCAGCTACACATTCATCAGCATCTTCAGAGGCTTGTCCTCTGGAGCAATTAGCAATTAGCTGTGAGCAAGCCATGAAAGTATTTTCAAAAATTTGAGAAGTCCTGTGGCCTCCTCACAGCAGAGTACAGACAGAATATGGAATCAGGATACTGCTTAAAGAGCTTGATCCCACTGACTCACATTTATTTGTCACTTAACTGGACTTGATGATGCTTTAGCCTCTTACATTGGTGACTTTCTATTTTTAATGTAAGAGCACTCATGCCACCCTCTAGCACCTTTAAGAAATGAGAAAAAAATACAAGGGTAACAAGAGATCTTATCCTTTCATTCCTAAGTCCCCCAACCAAGTGCAAGATAAACGAATTTAGGTAAATTTAAGTTTTATCTAGAAGAGTCATGACCACTGGTTTAGTTGCTCTCCAAAGGCTTAAATACACATCAGTCTATATGAACACACTTAGAATGTTTTTCATGTTGTAGCTAGAATGGTTTAGCTGTTTTTCAGAGAAAATCAGAGGGAACTCCAGTTGTGTCCAGGATGACACACTTTATTACAATTTGATTATCAAAGAATTCCAACACCTGCACCCATCAGAGTGGCACCTCTTCTTCTCTGCTCAGAAGTTTTAGTAAAAGTTGGAACAACAAAGGAAGGGCAGAGGGTACAGATACAGAAAGAAAGACAGCAGGAGAACAAGTGTACAGGCAGGAGCTGAGCAGAAGGCAGGAATCAGAAGGGGATAAGATGGCATAGGATTGTGAATGAGGGGGCTGATAATAAGGAAAAGATTACAGGAAGAGTATGGAGCAAAAGAGAAAAGTCCTTAACCACCAGAACACAGGGCCCTAATAAACTTATTAACCTTAATAAACTCTGGCCATTAAGTGAACAGACACAAGACTAGCTGTAAAGAATCTCCATCCTACTCAAGGCAGGACACAAAATGAGCAAGTTTTTCTACTGCTACCCATGACAGGACTATTGTGGATAGTTCAGGAGCATGCTGCATATCCAAAGAGCTCACTCACACTGTTGTTCAGTGGTAGTCTGGGTAAATCCCATGACAGAAGTCTGCTTTGGGGAGTTCTCGTGTGTTTAGCTTCATCCACAGTGCTGTACATTTGCTTGGTGAGATGCCACTTTAACCTGCTGTGTACCTGTTGTACAGACAGTAGAAGGCAGCTCCTGCCTGTACCATCTCAACCTCCTTTGCTGTAGAGATGGAGAGCGTTTGATGGAGGGGGCTGGTTCTGCTGAGAAAAAGCAAGAAAAGTCTCATAGCAAATAACAGAGGCTCTAGAAAACTGTTTTCTAACTCTGTTGTAAAGTTCACATGTAAGACTGAGGAATTTGCATTATATATATTCCTCATTTTTCTCCCACACTCCAATTGAGTAATTTGTGGTGTGAGCTGCTAAGATGCTGAATGTGAGTAGGTGCATCTGAAGTCAGTGCAAAGTAGCATCTGAAGTCTACCTGCAAAGTAGCATAAAGCATTTACCACCCTGGAAATGAAGGTCTTTGATATGGTATTTACCACTTGGGAAATTAAAGCTTCAATTTCTTCATATAGGTAACCAGAGTGTTGATATTTTTAATTTCCTGCACACAAGACAAAATTATGCCAACCATTTCATGGTGGTGACAAGGGTAAAGTCCTTAATGGTCAGTAAGATTATAGCACTCCTGAAATGCACTACAGGAAATTAGTTTTTTTAATTCAATAAAGGATAATGTTATGCAGTAAACTGTACATTAAATTACACATGGACTAGGCATGTATAAGAATATGTAATAAGCAATAAAAGAAACACAGATTTGGAAAGCTTCTGGAGCTTCCTCTCCTGCTATCCCAGGCAACGACATCACACATGCACTTTTATAAACTCATCATGCTCTTTTTTCTGAGTGGATGGCTTCCTGCCCTCAGCACAGGGAAACTGTCTCGTGGCCTCATTGCACTGAAAATTCCAAACCTTCTAAGTTACAGTCTAAATTCATTACTGACCATTTTACACACATTTGTCTTCCATTTAAACAACAATTCTATATCCATGCCATTTATTCTTCCTTTGAGACAACATCAAATCTCCTCTTAACATTTATTTTCCTCATCTAAACACAAGAAATTCTTCAAGCCCCTTCTCTAAAAAGCTCCCCAAAAGACAACATTCCTACTCAGCAAAAGGATTCTTCTGGGGAAATAAGCTTATGGCTATGTGATTAAATTGATATTGCTGGGCAATCTTAGGGCATGTTAGCCCACAAGACCCAAGGCTGAAAAGCAAGGAGCACAGAGGGGGTTTGAAGCCAGACACAAAGGCCACACAGCTGCTCTGCACACATACATCAGACTCTGCATCATGCATGGAGTTCAGTCTACATCCCTCACATTGCTCTGTGCACACAAACTGCTCTGCTCAGCTCTTCCCAACTCTTAACTTGGGTCTGTATTTCTCAATGTAGCCTCTCAGTAGGAGGGAGAGAAATGGGAACTAAATGTTAGGAGGGTAATTCTTAATATCTTCCCCATTTCTGAGGTGAATCAGCAAAGGAAGTAGCCTCAATTAAGTCGGCTGTCCTTCCTCAAATAAAACACACTCACCCACGCCTTATAAGTGGAATGGTTAGTTGATAGAGACATGGTGTTTTTAAAAAAGGTTTTGTTACAGAATTGGTCAATTTTGGTCTTTACTTCATGTAAATGAAGATAATTAATAGGGACTAATGAAAAGAGAACATATCCTACCAACAAGGAAGAATAAATGGGCATCCTAAAACTGTAGCAAGTTACTAAGAGGTAACTTCTGGGGGAGACCCAGAGCAGTTTCTGAGTTTCATTAAACTTGAAAAGGTTGTTATCTATTGTTCTATTTTTTTTCTAATAAAGCAATGTTTCCCAAACTCAAATGACAAAGAGAAGTGTCTTGTTCACAGTATAGCTCAAATTTCCACATACACAATCCCAGTTCTAGTCCAAACAGAGACCAAGAGCTTTATGAGTTGAGACAGTAACATCCTGAGATTGATTCAGAGAATTCATCATTCCATGTGGATGCTGAAGTTCCTCAGTATGACTATATTTGGTGATGCTGAAAACAAAGGTGAGAAATCTCATCACTTGACGCACAGACCTGGTACTGCTCAGACACTGGAGAGCCTGACCTCGCCTGAGCCCTGATTCACCAGATGCACTTGACCTGATTTTGTTCGGCAAGACCAACAACACAAACCCACCGTGTCCTTACCACATCCTCTGAGGCTCGGGCAGCGTGAGTGCACACAAGCCATGCACCTACTCAGCCAAGGTTTTGGACCTATAGCCATAGGTGCCTCACCTTTATCCTTTATCCAGCCACGGGTGGGTAACTCGCTACTATTGCACATCATAGCATGTTCTGACCTCTAAAGAATTAAGGTGAAATGAAAAGGATGGAAACAAGCAATTATACTGATCGCTGCTTATGGGAAATGCTGCCTGTTCCCGCGTGTGGCTCCGGGAACACGTACTCGGGAAGGCGAAGCCTCTCACTGCCTGTACCAGACCCGGCCAGCCCCGGCACCGGGCGGCGGCAGCGCCCGGACTTCGCCCGGCCCGCTCCGGAAGGGCCGCCCGGCCGCTCCCGGCCGTGCCGCGCCCGAGCCGCCGCAGGGCCGCCCGGGCAGGGCCGGGCTCGCCGCCCGCTCCTGCGGGAGCTCCCGCCCACCGGCGCTGCGGGGAGCAGCGGCCCGAGGGCGCGGCCGCCCGCGGGCGGAACAACAGCCGCCGTGCGGCGGGCCCGGGCACCGCTTCGCCCCCCCGCTCCCGCCCCGCTGCCGCCACGGGCACCGCCTCGGCCGGGCCCTTCCCCAGGGAGCCCCGGGCCCCGCTCCCGCCATCGCCTCCATCCCCGGTCCCCTTCCCGGTCCCGGGCGCCGGGCGGGGGGGAAGAGGCAAGGGCGGGGGGGGGGGAAGAGGGGGGGGGGGGGTTGTAGCGGCGTCACCATGGCGACAGTGACGTCACCCCACCCTGGATCTCATTGGAGGAAACCCCGTGGCCCCAGCCGCAGCCCACGGGCCCAGTCGAGCTCGCGCCCTGCCCGCGCTCGCCCCCGCGGCGGCGCGCTTCTCTCCGATTGGCCGGCAGTGCGCGGGGGGGCGGGGCCGGGCGCGCAGGCCGAGCCGCTATTGGCCGCGTGGGCGCGGGCCGCGCAGCGGGTCGGTGCGCGCGCCAACGCCCTTCAGCGCTGGCTCGGCCGAGACGGGAGCGGTTCTTTCTCTCCGCCACAGCCCCGAGCGCGGCACCGACCGGGTGCGGCCCGGCCCCACAGCCCGGCGGACCCAGGTGAGCGCGGGGCCGCGGCCGGCGGCGGGATGGGCCCCGCTCCGCTGCCTCCTCCCGCCGCGTCCTCCATTTTGTGATCGCGGCGTGGAGAGCTCGGCGGCCCCGGGGAGCGGGAGGTGCATCCAGCGCCGCCATTTCGCACCCGCCGCCGCTTCCTCTTCCCGCCCCGTCGCCACGGGGACTCCGCCGGCCTCCCCCGCGCCCCTCGCCGTCCCACGAGACGCGGCCGCTGAGCCCGAGACCGCACCCGCTGCCGTGTGCCGGGAGCCGCCGCGCTCCCCGCCGGCAGCCCGGGGCCCCCGCCGCGCCGAGGTCCGGATCGGCGGCCGCCGGGGCAGACGGGAGGCCGGGTCCGCCGCGGGGAGGAGAAGCGCCCGGGGCCCCCTTCCCGGCCTCGCGGCCCCGGCCTCGCTCGCCCCCAGGGAGGCGGGTCCTGGAGGGGTTTAACCCCTGCTGCGTTCGCCGGCGCCGAGCTCGCCTTGCCGCTTTTATTATGTATTTTTCCCGCCAGTCCCGGCATTCATGCTCGCCTGCCTCCGGCGCTCGCCCGCAGGGCTGCTGGCACACGGAGGCAGGGATTTGGGCGAGGGCCCTGGGTAGGGTGGTAACCAGGAATCATTCCACAGTCCCTGTTAGAGGGCATATTAATATGCTCACGTAGGGCACGAAGGAAAAGCGGGGTGATGACTTTTTTTCTGATGGAAAAGCAGCTATTTCTACTGCTTGGGCGGCTGGCTGCCGTCCGAGTGTGACTTCTCCGCCTGGGTTTCTAGGTCGTGGTTTCCCGAGGGGTGGACCCTTGGGACGAGTCCCCGTAGCCTTGCGTGGAAGGACAGGGTGTTGCAGTCCGCCTCTCCAGGAGGAGCACCTGGAGATGGGGAAGGGAAGGCAAGGCTCACAGTAATTCTCGTTTTTTGCTGGGTTGCAGTGGGTGCTGTAGGGTGGTGTTTATCTTTGCATCATGGTTGCTGTCTTCTTTCTGTCAGGTTTTGAGGTGCATTCTCGTGTTGGTAGTGTGACATCTCCAGCTTCTTCTGCTACTGCCCTGCTCTTGTCCCACTGCCAGCCACCATGGATAAGACCGAGTTGATCCAGAAAGCCAAGCTGGCTGAGCAGGCCGAGCGCTACGATGACATGGCCACCTGCATGAAGGCAGTGACGGAGCAAGGGGCCGAGCTGTCCAACGAGGAGCGCAACCTGCTCTCCGTGGCCTACAAGAACGTGGTGGGGGGGCGGCGCTCGGCCTGGAGGGTCATCTCCAGCATCGAGCAGAAGACGGACACCAGTGACAAGAAGATGCAGCTTATCAAGGACTATCGGGAGAAGGTGGAGTCTGAGCTCAGGTCCATCTGCACCACGGTGCTGGTAAGTGGGGACTTTGTTTTTTCTTATATTTGGTTAAAGGTTAAGAAATGCAGTATTTAAGTGTGCTGCTGTACTGGGGAAGCATTGGGAACTCGGTTGGGGTACAACATGCAGTTTTGTGCTGGGGTAGGTGAGGTCAGTACCATAACTTCTGCAACCCTTACATGGGTCACTGTGATGAGGAGGATCAGCTGCACTATGCTGTTGGCCCTATATGTGTAGAGGTATTTGAGATACTCAGTTTTGGGTGTCTGTGAGGTACATTTTTGGGTGGAGTGATCCATATGTAGTATTTAACCACGTAGTTGCAGAGATACAGAGAATTTAGCCTCTGCTGTGGTTAGTAAACCTATTACTAAGATAAGCTGGAAATGTGCAAACCCCTTTATTGAGCTCAGATAATAACTTCAAACATTGAAACGATGTGTGCATTTTGTTTACTTCCTCATGAAGAACAGTACTCTGAAGGGGTCTTCAAGAGACATTTTGAGGAATGTTATAAATTTGACTTTACAAACTTGGACATCTGTATTGAAGGGGGAAAGTGACCTGTAGAAATTCCTTGTTAAATGCAAGCTGACTTCTCAGGGTATCTTTGAGATGAGTTTGCAGTAATGATGGAGCAATGTGAAGCTAAGGTGTAAAGATTGGAATGACACCCTAAGCATGCATCAGGCACAGAAGTACATTTCTGTGGAAGCAGCAGAATTCCAGATGCTATTGATAGGAAAACTGTAGTGGGAGCTCAAGAGATGTGTGTCAGCAGTGTGGAGACTGCTGGACCCACTTCTCCATGACCAGGGAATTGTATCTGCAGGAAACTGCCTGTGCATAATGCAGTAGTAATTCCGTGGCAGATCATCTTCAGTGGTTGATTTGCTCCTCGTAGTTACTTTTTTTTTTTGGTGTCTAGTATTGCTAATGAGACCAGGAGGAAGCAAGTCTATAAGGAAATAGACAATTTTGAGGTAAATTTGTTCCAGATTTGCTTAGGAGATGTGAATTTAAAGGTGACTAGTCTGGAAGTAACAGATTTTTCTTCTTAAGTGTTCTGACTCATGTATAAGGGAATGCTTCTTTGGATTGTGCTGAAAATACCTGTATGCTTCCTTGTATGCTGCCACCTAGGTTTTTTCTTTCTTTCTAAATCAACGTTAGTTGTCTTGAAAATAATTTTCATGTTTATTAGCTTTATGAATCATTTAATTCCTTAGCACATTCAAGAGCCCATGCCTTCCACAAGAGCAAAATTGTTTCTCCAGTTACAGGTGTATTGAAATTGTGAAACTTTCCCCTTTGTGAAAATGATGGGACTTCTGTAGGATTCCTGCTTCCTGTGACAGAAGTTTCACTAGAACCCTGTGTGATAAGTGCCAGCATTTGTGTCACTCTTCTTTCTCTACTCAGTACCTCACTTCAGAACTAATTGCTTAGGACCTTCATGTAAAGCTCACTCTTCAGACTTCTTAATTTCCCTTTGTCCTTTTACCAAATCTAGAGCCTTGGAGAAGGTGATGCATAAGATCTCATACTGGTTGTACCATTTTGGCAAGGAGCTTGTGTTTCCATGGGGAGAGGCAGTGGTCCCCTTCACACGGTGTCCCTCCCGAAGTTACTGCACCCCATGTGATGGTGGCCAGCAGGGATTCTGGTAGCCGTGCTAGCACAGCCCTGCAGTGTAGGGAGAGCAAGCTCTTCCTGTGCTGGATGATTTTTTCCTGCACTCCAGTCATTCTCTGTTCTCAGCAATGGCCTGTTGGCAGCTCTCCCCTTCCGCCCTGCGAGGCTGCAGGAAGTAGTGAAGACCAAAAGCCGCAGCTGAGCATGCTTTTCCTGTCCTGACCTGCTGCAAAGATGTGCCTTCCTTTGGTGGGAGGTGTTGGCTGTCTACTGCAAGCCTTCCTTTTTTTATTCTGCCTTTGAGGGCCATGTGCAGTTCTGTTCTCTTGATTGCCTCCCTTTCCTCTCCATGTACCACTCCTATGATCCGTGAGTCAGCATGTGAGAGGCTGGAATTCGGGAGGAGCAGGCTGTACAAAGGATGGCTTTCCTAAAGCTGAGCCACACCATGGGTTTGGCTCCTCCTTTGAATGATAATTGCTTCTGTACTAGTACTATGGTAACAGCTTGTGGCTTTTTCACATCTCTTCAGCTGAATCTCAGAGATGCTTTTTTAATTCCAGGAAGGCAGCTAAACTGTAACAACTGCTGGCAAGTAGTATGGAAAGGTTGCTTGTCATCTGGAGTATTTGGATTTAGCAGGGGTGGGTGTGTTGGGTGGAGTGTGACTGCTGTTAGTCATACTACTAACAGTTTTTTCAAAAGGTTTTTTTTTAACTACTGGTGTGGCATATTTCTAAATCTTCATGTATAAGTACTTGTTCTAGTATTAAAAATGCTGCTAATTTTTCTATTAAAATGGCAGGAACATGGAATCTGTAATTACTTTTTTTCCTGCAAAAAAATGCCCCAAGCCAGTTAAGTAGGCATTGTTTCAGGTCATGGTTTTATAAAGTACTTAAATTTAATCACCACTAGAATACAAACATTCAGAATTACGTTGCGATGGCTGTATATAGATATATACATAAAAATAAAGCTTTTACTGATTATTTAACTGCCTATCTTGCAAGTAGGCATGATCTGAATGCTTTTTAGCTGTTAATTTTATGACTGGTCTTTCAGATGAGAGTAGGTCTTTAATAGAGAAATGGTATGGCTGTCAAACAACTTGCATAAATGTTTTATTTGAAAGGTACACTAGGAGGTTTTGCTGAACTCCCTGTATTGATTGACTAAGTCTTTGGTAATGTAGAGAGTTAATGTTGAATCATCCCTTATGACTCATAGCTAGAACTGTTCTTGAAACTTTCTTCTCCTTGGCTAAAGAAACAGGTTAGCAACTCAATTTTTTTCAAGATAAAGTTACACTATGTTGATTCATATACTCTGAGCACAAAGTTCATGTTGCTTTCTCTTGACCTGAGTTATTTCAAGACAGGTACTAGATAATGTACAAGGGGTGGATGCAGCAGCAACTTTCCTATAATTAGTGAAATGATGTAGGGAACTTTGAAGATGGAACACACAGTATAAGATTTGCTTAATTTTATGCACACTTCACTGTTCAGTGACAGTAGTTTTTTGAAAAAAGTTAACTTCTGAATTAGAACCTTTCTGGGAAAGTAGATTAAGCTGGTGGGTTTTCTGAAAGCCTTGGTCGTTTTGCATGGCTATAACTTGTGTTGCATTCAGGCTCCTTTGTTCTGTAGAGAGCAGTAATGTGAAGGCAGGAAAACGGCAGCCCTTGCCTGGGAGCACTCTCCACTTACAGCTTGAGGGGGTTTGTGCCTGTTTGTGTTCAGTTTCTAGGTCCCGATGTGTTGGAGCTCTTCGTGGAGTAATAGAGATAAGATTTGGTAACTACTTGCCCACAGTTCTAATTTTGATGAATATGCAAAGTCATTAGGGCTTGAAAACAACTGTGTCTTGATTGTTGCTTCTTCTGTCTCTAGCTGAAGTGTTAAAGTGTTTTTTAAATATTCTTAGAAAACTGTGTGTAGAAGTTACATACCTGAGGCTTTTTTCTCAACATCAGTTTTCACAGTGTCCTCTGGAAACGTTTTTACATTGTATTGTGTCAGGCCCGTGTTGGCTTGTTTCTCTAGAAATGAGCAATGCCATTGTGAACTGAGAAATGAAGGAGCAGTCACATTACTTGTGCTCTTGGTTCTTTTTGCCACCCTGTGGCAGTGCCTGCAATGAAGGAGTTTTGAGCTATAGGTGTGTATTGTCTGTATTTTTACTGTCTTAAGGCTGGTGGGATGCTTTGATCTTCTGAGATTTTACTGGTAATTGTTGAAAGTGTGTATTGGTGTGTTGCTCTTGCCAGCTCCCCTTTCCTTCCTTCCTCCCTCCCTCCTCCCCGAGGTTGCAATGTTGTTGCTGCTGCTTCACATACTTAAAAAACAATAAAAGTGAATGAAAATGAGTAAAAAAACCTGTCCACTTCTGATAATTACCCATTTTATAGATCTAGTTCTAAAGTTAGTCACTTAAAATGAGTAGAACAAAAATCCCCATGCTAGAAGGTGATGTTTAGAGCAGTTTGTTTCAACAGCACAAGAGATCCATTGAAAGTGAAGTTGGCATTTTCATGCAGCAGCAAATAGATTCCTCATATCAGCTAAAATATATGATGTCTGATGATGAATAACTTTGACCATAGCCCTATTTCTTCCCTACTGTTACTTTTGGCCTACAGAAAAATGAAATCTTTGTGGGTTTTTTTGCACATGTAGAAATTTGTCATATTCAGTAGGTATCAGCTTCATGATGCTGTCTAAACAATTGCCAAAATTTCATATCTTGTGAATTCTTTGTCTCTGTGTTGCTATTGTCAGGGAAGAGAGTTTGTACAGAAATGTATGTGGTATAGAGGTGAAACCCATAAATAAAAGGGTGTTACATACAGTCTTTTGATACAGGAAACCATGTAGGATGCCGTTTTATTTTGAAGGTCAGGCATGCTAATCACTTAATATTGCATTTGGACTTGAGTTAGTTGTCCTAGTTGTGGTTGGGACAGGGTTACAAGTACACTTTTAACCTCTAAAGTTAAAGGAACTACTATTCTTAAGTGACTGACTAAAGGGAAAGGCTACTTCATAAAAGTTAGGTTGGGAATGTTACTTTTTGGGAAGTCCAGAATTGTGGAGTGAATGTGAATTGAATGAGTAGTTTGGAATAAATAATATTTTTTTGTGGAAAGTAATTTGTGGAGAGAGAGATGATTTGTATTCTTAGTGCAACCTCTAGCAACCATCAACACATTTGTGGTAAGCTTTGTGGAACTTAATAGTTTAATTTTTTTCAGTGTAATATGCTTGAAACTTAGATCTGACCTTGACTTATTCATAGTTTTACCTTCTCTTACTTTCTCTGTCATCTTTCAATAGAATCTGCTGCTGGAATCTTCACTCTTGTGCAAAGGAAATTTAATCAGTTCTGAAAAGGGACTGATTGTTGCAGAAACAAAGCCTAGAGTGCACTGAGGTTCTTGAACAGAGAGTCCAGCTGAGAATAGTTCAAGGAATTCTGTCGGAGCTGCAGCCTCCATCCCATGCAGTCATTGCTTGCTGCTCCCTCCCTTACATCTGAATGCTGTCTAGAATTACTAAATTTCTTGGAGGACATTTATGGCTTTGGTGGCCTTGAGAAAGTAGGATGTGCTCACTAGGTGGAACTGGACAACAAAACCAAAAATTCTCTTTCTGCTAATGCAGTGAAGCTTTTAACAGATTTTGTAAATCACTGTCATGCTTACCTGCTAGACAGTTGTCTCACAGGCACTTCTATTATCTTGGATTCTAATGTGATGAGGGGCCTTTCTGAAGAAAAACACAGAAGCCTGGATGTGAGAGAGAGAGAGAGCTTGATGGGGAAAGAACACACTTGAGTTTGAAGGTTGTTCCACTTGATTTCTTTGACATTATGCCATTTGGGGTCGTTTAGTACAGTATTAAAGGAGTAGATTGTATAGTTTCTGTACAGGGACTGCAACTTGGTATTCTGGTTTCAGCAGTGGGAGGATGCCTGATTTTCAGAGGAAGGTAGCAAAGAAAACAGCAGAGGAAGGGCTGGTAAAAGTGCATGGGTATACTTTGGTAGGTGAAGGTGCATGCTTCATTAATCAATGTTTTCATATTTAGCTTTATGCTCTTGGCCTTTGAGACTGAGGGGCCAGGTGCTTTCTTACTGCCAATGAACTTGAAGCCAATTTTGTCACAAAAATAAGGTAAGTAAAAACTGTTCTTGAGCACAGCATTTGTGATGCTCAGTATAGCTCCACCAAGTTTATTGGAGGGATATATAAGTTCCTCCTCATCCTTTCTGCAGCCCAGGAAGCTGGAACCAACATGAGAACACTTGAGCTGTGCATACTGAGGATTTGTAAGCTTGTCATTTGCTAACCCATCCTGTATATCTGAATATATAACAGTGCCCAGTTTGTGTGAGCTGGGCACTTAGGAGAGGCACCGAAACAATTTGAGTGCTGAGTTTCACATCTTGTAGTCTGTGCACCCACCAAAACATCAGGTGTCAAGATCTAAGAACTGGAAGCCCTGAATTAGCTATGATTTTGCTTGTACCTGTCTCTAAATTTGGTAAGTAATCATGGGTTTGATTTAGCAGTTTCTAATATTGATAAGGGTTTATTATTTGCTCTATTGCTCTTTATTCTCTCCTTTGATTTATATGATCCATTCACTGAAGTAGCCTGATACATGAGTAGTGTTCAGCTCTGAACACAGAAGAATTTGCATTTGCTTTAATAATAGCTTTTCTAAATACACTATATATATTCTTACCTGCCTGACAGCCACATCATTCCTGGACAGAACTTCTTCAGGAAGTTGTTGTAGGTTGTCTCATTTGGGGAATAACAAATTACTGGCACGCTCCCAATCATAGTCCCAATAGATTGAGTAAAATAATACATTGCTGGGTTTCCTTCAGGATAAAGTTGGATGATGCAAAAGGCTCTTCCAAGCTACACTATGCAGTGGGAAGAAAGTGCATCTGTTGTGTTGCCATTTTGAGTTTCAGTGATCCCAAGCCTCTGATCAAGAGCTCCCAAAGAGAGATGAGAACTAAAGCAAGTCAAAATTAGTGCTTTGTGTAAGGGCAATGTACCTTAAGACCACGTAACTCTCATGTGCTGTTGTTCCTCTTAAATGCTGTTAGTCTAGCTATACCTTGGCCAGTCATTTAATCTTACCTTTAGGCTTCTGTAGCTGCAGAGCATAAAGTGCTTTTAAATGAAAATTTAGACTTTTTTATTTGATTCCGTGATACTACTCAATGTTGTGAATGGATGCTGAAAGATGCTTTTAGATGGCCAGGATTCTGAAGGGAAGAATTTGGTGTCTAAAATTTGTGTTTGCTAAGAAGGGAAGAGCACTTGGAAGTATTTTGAGGAATTAGAAATATGTAAAACGCAGTCGTGGAAGAATGTTAGAATCAATTTGAGATAAATATGTCAGATACCAAGGAATTTTTCCTGAAAGCTTTTGGCTGTGTTGTATGGCCATTAATTCATCAAAAATTTATAATTCTTGAAAAGAGGAATGACTACTTTTTTAATAGTCATTTTTACATTAGATGGAGGGAAACTGGAAGACTTTAGGGTCTTCCATAAAAACTTATATAGTTCTCTGACTTTGACTGTATTGTTCATCTTGTCTGAAAAATCTGTAGAAAGGAGAACTTGTATTTCCATACATTTCTAGTTCCTGGCTTCCATTGTTCTCTGGGGACCACAGAACTTTCTAACTTGAGGAGAAGTATAAGCAGTGAGTGTAAATTCTAGATTAAATTAATCTCAACCCCAGGTGGCAATAGTGTGGGCAGACGTGCTGCAGCTCAGGCTTTCAGTGCATTTGCTAAGTGAGATTCCAGATACTTCATTCAGGGCCAATCCTAGGTATTGGCTGCCAGTTCTTAAAACTATATAGACAAAGACATGGAACCAAATGGAAAAGATGAATTAGGTCACCCTCTCTGTTTTCATGTCAGGTACATTTGTCTCTGCTTTCAGTAGTGCTTTGTCAGGTCATCTTAAGGCCATGCCATTACTGGAAAGGTACACACATATTTTCCTCAATACATAAACTGAAACACTGTTAGTCTGGAGAGGTGTGTATGAAAATCACTTGATGCTCTCCCAAAAGGAGTTGATGCATAGAGCTTGAATCCTGAAGGATGAAGAACTCAGTTCTGCTGAATTACAGTGTTGAAAGTAAAGTGATCTTACTGTTGCAGCACGGGACTCTCCCTTTCCTGTCAAGAAAACAACTGCTGAACGTTAAAAAACACCTAGGTTTCAGTGAGTCATACTGTGGACTTTGGAATGACTGATTTTACTTAAAATAGTCAAGAAGTCTTAAATACTGCTCTGCTAGACGATTAAAACAGGCAGTCATTTGTGAGTAGAAGCCTTATTGAAAGGTCTGAGCCCACACCAATCATCTGTGCTGTCAGAGACTTTGGAATATTTGATGTGTTTAAATTCACATTTAAGTTATATTAGGTGATTACATTGGTCTGAGCTGCCTCACCAATGTTAGCTTTGCTTTTTGACTGCAATTGGGGTGGAAGGAAACCATTTCTATCTAGGCTGCTTCTAGAGCTTTTTGTTTCATATTGGATCTGAATGGACCATCAGAAATACTTGGGACAGAATAATTCTTTCAAATACTTTGCATACTGCAGCCCTGAATTCGTGCAGCTTCAGACACTCATGGTGTTCCTGTGAGAGATGCAGGCTGCTCATCTAGATGGGACTCTGATGTTGGATCCATGTTTCAGGGTGGTGAGGTAACTTACTAGAAGTGTTGACATGCACTCTGTGCCTTGTGTATTATTTTTAGGAACCTTGTCTCAAAATAGGTTTATTTTGAAACAGTTTCTTCACTTGCATGTGACTTTTTGGTTCTGTGGGGTTTGGCCAATTAGTGTATGGTACAACATTAAGTAATCAGTTAGTTGCTGTTACCAGGTAACATCTGTGCTCCTGGAGGCTGTGCTCTTTAATAAACAAAACAACCCAAAAGCACTTAGAGCTCAGAATAGAGAACATTCAGTGTCAGTTCAGAAAACAAAGAAACATCTAGGAAACAGCAATGGAACTCAGTCTAGTTCTTGTAAAACCTGTGAAAAATTGGTACTCTGTGGAATGGCAGCACCTCCTCTGCTGGCAGGTCTGAGAACACTTGGACAGCTAAGAGCTGCTGAGCAGAAGTTCAACTTGGTTTCTTTTTTCTTTTTCTTCTTTCTTTTTTTCCCATATAATTAAACTTTTTCATTATACAGTAAGGAGGAATATAATTTCTTTGATTTTATAAGCATTGATATTTACTAGTTTGTTCTTTGTCAAAAAATTATTACTATAAGATTTGGGGTTTTTTCTAGATGCTTTTTGTGTCATAGGAGTTCAAGCCAGGTGAAGGACATTGTTTTAATTACTAAAACCTGTAATGCCAGTTGCTTCACACAAACTGTTAGGATGTTCACTTTTAAAAATAGCCTTTAAATTACATTCCCAGAAGATGGAGATGGTGCTGAAATAAGGTATTTTAAACATATTGAAGTAAGATACGTGGACTTAAGGCTCAAGAGTATTGCTGAAACAGAATGACTTGAAAAAATCAAACTTTATCCAACATAGACTTCATTCAGAAAGTTTTGTGCCAGCCATTTAGAGCATCAGCACACTCCTCCTTGCTAAATATCATGCAGCAGCTTAACTTATGGGACAAACTTTTTGAGAGCATTGCTGTTTCTGATGGTTGCTTTTACATAGATTTTTTTCCTTTTAGTGGAACAAAATTAAACTACTCAGTGAGGAATGCAAATGACAATGTATATCTGTCTTTTAATAGCATAACATTAAATAACTTGGTGCTGGTGTTGTGACCCAGACATGTCATAGGTGTTGACATCTGAGTGATGGTGGCATTGTAAATGTTTTGGGTTACTTGAGTTTACCACATTGAGAACTTCTGTCTGTACCTAAGCACGTGCTGTCTTTAATGTCCTTTGAAAATTGGCCTCAAACTAGTTGTGATGAGCAGATAATCTCTGGAGCTGACCTGGTTCACCTTTATCCTCTGGTATTGAATGGCTAAGTGTGAAGAATATGTCCACTAGTTAGTGGTATTGGAATATATGAGGAGACTTGCACTCATGTACTTGCTACTCTTAAGAAAGTCTAAGTGGCACAACTGCTGAAGGAAGCTAAAAGGTCAGTTAGGTATTCAAGATGGTTTTTTTCCAAATTCATCTTTGCTGTTGAGATTTTTTTATTGCTGGATATGTGGGAAGAGAGAACAGCACAGACCAGATAGCAGTGGTATTTTTGTGCCACTTGAACCTACCCTGTAGTTAAACTGTATAGAAAGTACTTTAGTGTATGGCTGAACCTAGTGTCTCAATCAGTCTTGCCTTTTAAAATAGACTTAGGTGAGGAGAAAGTGGGACTTCTGTTATGATGTCAGCTTTTTCAAGGAGGTGTTGCCCTGAAAAGAGAAAACAGGAAGCATGTGTGGAGTGGGGCTGGAACATGAATTGCAGGGGATGTGTGCCAGTGCATTGTAAGGAGAGGTTGGCTGGATGCACACACCACAAATAATTATTAAGGAGCTCTGTCTTCAGGGAGCCGCTTTGTCTGTGTCAGACATACCTTCAGGTAAAGGTATGCCTGACATTCCTTCAGAGCTTGCTTTTCATAAAGCTGAAAAAATGAGGAAGTGGTGAGAGCAGATAGACTTAGTGTTTCTGGCTCAGGTGAATTGCAGTGGTCAGTGAGTACCACACGCTCAACCCCTGAGCCTACTTAAACAGAAGGGCAAAGGGACTGAGAGGGTACTTACCTCATTGGGAAAGAACAAGAGTACAGTGGAGAAGGATCCAAAAAGGCAGTTGAAATGTAAGTTTCATTTGCACGTAGAGGAATATGTTTGCCAATGGAGAGAAAAAGGCAAAAGCCACAGCTTTTAGGGGAAGAGGTATTCAGCTGCCAGGCTCCCAGCCTGCTCCCCATGGTTCTTGAGGCAGCTGCAGACCTGTTCCAGGGAGCGTCAGCCCTTTGTTGCTGGCATCTCTATAGCAGATAAATAAACCTTCCTTTCATGAGAGGGGAAAAGAATATCATATGTGAGAATATGATGCTGTTAGGATGACAAGAGTATTTGCACACTGTGAAGGTGGAAATAAACTGAGATGGATGAGCAACGCTTAGGAGAAGAGGAGTGGGAAATCTTGTCACGCTCTAGGAGGACCAGCGGGCCACTTGAACGTAATATGGCAGTGTGGGGGAGGCAGCAGCTACCAACCACAGCCTGTCACACTGCAAACCCATTGTAATGCAGCTGCAGTGGGACACAAAGGGTCTGCTCTGAGGATAGAGCTTTGATTCCTGCATCTTCATACTGCTCCTGCTTCTGAGGCACCCCCATCAGAGCAGATCAGCAGCCTGGGCGTTGTGTGGCTTTCATGCAGCTTCTGAGGCATGTTTTGTGGTGCAGGGCACATCGTTGCTGGTTTTTCAAGGCTTGCTTTAGAAGGTGATGGGAAGAGCTGCAATTCTTAAGTGATGGTGGCAGCTGTATTTTAATACATGAAAGGGATGGGCACATTGACTGTGTGTGAGCATGGATGGTAGTCTGTTGTATTGCCTTACTTCATCCCAGAATCACGCCTCTGGCAGTGCTTGTCTCTGCCTAGGTAAAATCACAAAAATTTTGATGTTCTCTGTGGTCTGCTTCATTGCTTTGCCTGCCTGTAGCCATTTTACTTAATATCAGCTGATGTTGAAAATAAGGATTCTTGGCTAATTTCTCTCTGCTAGAAAGGTAAAAATGTCCAGGTGAGGAAAGATGAGAGAAGAGATGCAGGAAATTGTGAGTTTTCCTGCTATTACTAACTCAAAGCAGTGTAAAGCAAATAACTTGGCTTACTGTGCTGTGTGCTCTCACTACTCCACCAACATTTTGTCTCCGAGAGGGAGGGTAAGATGCCTTCCGAGAAGTTATGATAATCCTGAGATGAATGGCTCATGAAGTACAGCAAATAAATTATTGATTTGAAAGATTAACATCTGGCCTGAAAAATAGTCAGCTTCACTCAAAGTCTGTTTGGATTCTGTTCTATACTGCGTGATTCAGAAATGAGATCTTCTTCCATTTAAGGCTATTAAAAAAAACAAAACTGAGTATGTAAAGTGCAGAAGGAGAATGTACCACCCCAGCTGAAGGAAAAGGCACAGGTCTGTTCCCCACTTGTGTTATGGAAGGATTAGGAGGCCCTTAAGATGAACTGGGAGTGAGAGCTGCTGGGCTGCTGAGCTTCTCTGCCTGAGAAGTGCCTAGGAAATAACCCACTCTTTGCTGTCTGAAAAACTGCAGCTCATTCTCTGCATCACTTTTGTCTCTAAGTTTCTCTGAAGTTTGGACAGAGCCACTGGTTATCAGATGTGCCTAACAAAGGCAGCATTTTAGGGATGCACTGGCACACAGGCCACAGTGCTGCTTGCTTGTGGAGGACTGGCACAGCAAAATCCTTTCATATTCCCAGAAAAAGTGTGTGGCCTACCCCATCTGGGGGGAGGAAGAAATGGGCACTGATGCCCTAGGGAGTGTAGCTTTCAGATTTGGCTTAAATTTGCCACGCTAAAGCTTTCCTGTAAGCATTCTTTAGTGTGCATTAGGTTCCAGGGGTTAAGTATTTTTCAGCCATAACCAAGCCAGATCAGCTCTAGAGCTAGAACTGCCTCTTCTACAAAAAGACAAAATTTTGTAATAAAATGGGTAATACTTTCTGTGTGCTAAGTATACAGGAAATTTCTGTGTTTTGGAAAGCATAAAAGAAAAATGCCTGATTGTTCCTTATTGATGTAGTTGTAGCATCTTGAAAGTTGTATTTCAGTATTTGAAAAATGAAACTAAGACAGTTTTGCAAAATTCCTTATTTAAAATGCTCTATAGTATCTTCACTGCTTGTCTGGTCAGTGCTCCTTAGACTGTGGCACAGCTCATCTGAGCGCATGGATAGGTCACATCTCTGCTACTTAATGTAGTCCCCCATATGATGGCTTTTGGAGGCTGGTGGTTACTCTTCAAACATAGTGGATTTAAGGAACCTTTCTAAACCACAGGTGTACTATGTGTCACATGTCATCATTCTGGGCAGTTTCTTGGAAAATCAAACTCAAATTTTAGACTTGATGTTACCACATTGTTGTCTCAGACTGAAACTGATTTGTGCAGCGTTGCATTTCTATGGCTGACATGGACATTGTCATAGGAGAAAAGCAGTAGGAAAACATTGAACCAAAATGTGATGTTCTTTTCTTTGCAGAAATTTGTCAAGTGGGAATAACTCATTCTAGTATAGAATGATTCATGCACAATAACAGTATTAATGCAATGTTGTATTACTCAGCTGCCTACTACATTTTAACTCTTGTTTTGAAACAGCCCTAAGGTTTTGCTGCTTTTTCCATAACACCAGTGAGCTGCACTGTTCTATATGCTTGCTCAAGCCCCTGTATACTTGGCTGTGTTAAACTGTTACACAGATTCCTCACTTATGCCTTTGCCAAATAGCCAGTGTCTAGGCTTTGGCAGTGGTTTTATAAAAGCCTTACAGAAACTCCTAAAAGCATCTGTCTTTGATTTGGTAGGTGCAAGGGTGTGTCAGGCTTGGTATCATCTTACCTTCTGCTGCCTTCCCTAGAGTAAAATCAAGGGCAGGTATGACTCTGTTCTTGCCTTACTGCCTTGGTGGGGATCTGTCTGGCACTGCAGTGTTACATCCATGGGACACACACAGTTTGGCTGCAAAAATGCTTTTTTAACCCAATTGGAAGTGCCCTTCTACAAGTGTCATTTTAAAATAGTTGCCAAAACATCAAATGGACTTGGATTGAGTAAACACTTTGAACAGGACTGCTCTGCTTCTATTGATCCTTAAAGGAAGTAATAGTAGCATGGTGGTGTGCACAGGGAGTAGGTTTGTGTCTAAAGTTAGCTTGTTTTGATTATAGTGCTCTGGTAGTCAGTCGAAGTGCAAAGGATTTTTGTGCAGAAAGCTAACAGTTCTGTGACTATTTCCTTTGTAGCTGCTTCATGTATTTGGATACGTGGTCCTAACATGTAACAAAAATACATGTAACAAAAATCTTAACTAGCAGCTGCAAGCTTTGTGGAAACTTTCTGCTCCTTTTTTGACCTATTTACTTTCCAAACAAGTAAATGCAGATCTTTATCACTTACATTCCTACTGTGAAGTTTCTCTGAGTACTGCAGGGTTTCCTTGAGTGTATCTGAACTCACTTGCATCTTTTGTCAACTCTGGAGAGCATGGGTGGTTGTAGTAATGAGTTGGGTAAAATCTCTGGAGTTCAGGGGCAAGGTCAGCCAGAAGCTGCTCTGCTGCTTGTCAGTTCTCTGAGCTACCCTGTTCTCTAGGGGAAAGTCCTGTACCTCATCTCTCCTTTCTTCACCCCTGTCTTAGTATGACTTACAGCCTTGGAGAGAGACTTACCTTCTCTTGCTGGAGGCTTGCAAACCTTTCCTTGTCCTTCTGGTATCAGGTAGGGGAGCTGTGGACGAGGGGAGTGATGTTTGCAGCAGCTCAGGGTGTGCTGGAGAGCGCTGTGTAGCTCTTTCCATTCTGGGAATAGCAAGGTGGATATGAGGATGCCTCCCTGCTGTGCTACAGGCAGGTGTTCCTTTAGAGCCTTGTGAAGAGCTGGTGCAGTTTGGTGAGGTTGGCTGCTGACTGAATGGGTTTGAATCCTTGACTCCATGTGGTAGGTGGGCTGGAGATTGCTTATCACAAGTCTAATAAACAGAATTGATGGGAAAAAAAGTAGCTTTGAAACTTTGTGTCGTGTTTTGCTTTTCCAGTAAAAGCTTACTCATTTCAATGTTTTTGAAATGAGAAATGTATATCCTGAAACTAAACTTGGTCCTGAAACTGTACATCAGTAAACCTTTCCTTGTTACTTGCAGTCTGATAGGCCAGTTGTCTGTTCATCTTAATGGTTGTGTGCCAGCTCAGTTTGTTGGAATAAGTGTGCATCTATTCTAATTCTAAATGCGCCCTAGAACTCCATTTACCCTTGTAGCAAATGTTTGAGTCCATCCAAACTGGATGAACTTGAATCTGGGAGAGAAGTAGATTGAACTTAGTTGCAGTGGTGTTTGCAATGTGTCAATGTGTGTTTTGTTGTTGTTTCAGGAGCTCTTGGACAAATATTTAATAGCTAATGCAACTAATCCAGAGAGCAAGGTATTCTACCTGAAGATGAAGGGAGACTACTTCCGATACCTTGCTGAGGTTGCCTGTGGTGATGACAGAAAACGTAAGTACCTTGGGTCTTTCCCAGCTCTGCTCTGTGGGTGAGGGGCCAGGAAATGAAATACACAGACTCCAAATTCACATCAGTTAGCTGTGTTTCACTCAGAAATCTCCAATTTTCATACAGACTGAGAGCAAAATCTGACTAGACCTTTAAGTATGCCAGGGAATTTTAGTTGATGTTCTGTCATCTACCCTAAATTCCTGAAGAGTTGTTCCATAATACTTACTCAAATCTTCTGGAAAACAATGTAGGTGAAGGTATGATAATATATTTCATGTTGCTTGTTTGTAGTTCTTTACTAAAAGTTGGCTCAGGAGAGTAAACAAATCTCTGTAACATTTTGTGCTCCATGGTAGAGTCCTGTTGGTCTTCAAATTTTAACGATTTCACTGTGAAGCAGACTTCATTGTAGTCATCTATGTTTATAAAGAACCCACAAAATTACTAGGTTTTTACTCTAGCAAGTGTGAGCTGTACTCAAAAATGATTGATTTTCATGGGGATTTTAGTTTGCCCTTTTGGATTCAGCAGGAAAAGCCTGGAAACTGCCACTTGATACTGGGCATCTTGAGACTGTAGACCTTTCCTAGGAATTAGAACAGGTGCATGGGTAGTTGTAAGTACCTCGGGAACCTCTTCTGGGGAAGATTTTAACTCTGTTTTGAGCAGATGTATTGAATTAATTATTAAAACTGTCTTGCAAGATGCTCAGATAGTGTTGTGATGTTAAAAACTCTTGGTGTGGCATAAGCTAGTGATCTGTCTCTACATAACGGACCAAAATTAGTGGTGCAGTAATGCTGTGACACCAGGGAGAGGGACTGCTGGAACCCCTGGATGCTGTGGTGTCCCCTGGGGTTGGGTGTGGCAGGATCTGTCCTTGTTGGCTGCCTGAAACCGATGGCAGTGCTTGTGAGAGGCTGGGGCTGGTTGTCCCTTCAGTAAAGGCTTTGTTAGTCTGCCTCTATTGTAGGAGCATTCACATTGAAAGATGAAAATATAGAGAATGGAGTAAAAATCTTTGCATTAATGTGTTGTATTCAGAAATTCTTAACCCTTAATTTGATTCAAGTGTCAGCAGCAAATCCATGGGTAGCAGAGAAAACTTGCCTTTGGCTTTCCCAAGGATCATCTGATTTACACTTTGTCTCAAGCAACAGCTACAAATCTGGGCTTGTCCAAGCGTAGAAATACCGGCTCCTGTTTGCTAAAATGTCTGCAGTTAAATGCCACACATGCTGATAGGGGATACAGTGCAGGAGAGGTTGATTGATACAGCCTTGTTAGCAGATCCTGCTGGGGTTTAGCTCTGAAGTTACAGTTTCTGTATCACCATGTGGACTTTTCTGCTTAACTTCTTACAGACTTCAAGACTTTAAGCTTTTCTGATGTTCCACCTCAAAAACATCTGCTTATTTTCTCAGCTTCAAATATATTTTATGTGCTTACAAGCTAATTTATCTCCTGGATTTGCTAGCCTTTTGCCTTCTTTCACCCGTTCTCAACAAATGGATAGTCCTTTGGTACTCATTACGTGTAAATACTGTCTGTCTTGACTCTTTTCAATACTTATTATATTTTACTTACCAAGTTCTTTTACCAGCATTTGTTGGAGCAGTACCAGTACTAGCTAGCTCCCTCACAGAGTATTTTGAGCTCTGGCAATGACCTTTTTTTTTCTCCATTCTGCAGCATGTTTAGGGCAGCTGTTGGCCCTTTCGTTGTCTATCAGAAGTGAATCTGGAATAGATTATAGGTAGCACTCCTGAAGTACTCTCTGACCTGATAACCTCTTTTCTTTGTGGTGTTTGTCCCAGTTATTTTGGGCACAACATTGAGGCTTTTAATCTTGACCTGTCTACACGCAGATTTTGGAGACAAACCTTCAGTTTTTCAGGAAAATGCTGTACATGCCTTCCAAACTTCCTCAAGGAATTGGGCCTTCTTTACTCTGCACACAACTCACATGAACATGTCCATCCTGAGAAAGGAATGAAGTACAAGTTCTGTAGAAAAAGTAATGAACAAATATTTCCCCCCTCCCCACCCCCAAAGTATCAAAGGCCACTGAAGACTGAAGTAGTCTTGGATGCTTGTGTTTACTAAGTTCTGTGTATTTAGTGTGTTTATTCTCTTGAATAATACCTTTGCTCTGTAGTAGCTCAGTTTGCTCCTTGTGCTTTGTCAGTGTGGCAGCTGTACTTAACATGGGTGTACAATCGTTACTTTGATTAAAGTAAGTGCACTGTTTTCCTAAGAACAGGCTTATATACAGTCTCCTACAAATGGAGTGATCTAGGTAGGAATATCTATTTAAAAATTTAAGCCAACCCAAAAGCACTTTGTTTGTCATTCTTTTACAGAAACAATAGAAAACTCACAGGGAGCTTATCAGGAGGCATTTGATATCAGCAAGAAGGAGATGCAGCCAACACATCCAATTCGCTTGGGTCTAGCTCTTAACTTCTCTGTATTTTATTATGAGATTCTCAACAATCCTGAGCTTGCCTGCACACTGGCAAAGACGGTAAGGAACTTTTTTTTTTCCAGTTTGCCTGCAGGGAAAGTAGAAGAGAGTTTATGCTTAAAACTATGAATTTTTAAGTTTCTGGTTTCCTAGCTCATATTGTTAGTGGGATTGAAGGGGTACAAGCAGGCTGTATTTACAATGTGACTTAAATTTTCAGCAGCATGGGAAGCTTTTATTATGTCCGTAGTATGGTTTTGTTTCAAGTAGAGCAGGTGATTTAACATCTGATGTTGCTTTTTTTTTTTAAGCTACCTTTTCTGATAGGTTTAGCTTGTGTTTAATGATCAGTTAATAGAAAGGCTAAAGATGATTTAATTGTTCCAGGCGTTTGATGAGGCAATTGCAGAACTTGATACACTGAATGAAGACTCATACAAAGACAGTACTCTCATCATGCAGTTGCTTAGAGACAACCTAACAGTAAGTTGCTTTTTTATGTATTATCTGGTTCTTCAGGTGTTCACTTAGATTGAATTTATTATGGAAAAAAATCTTTACTTTCCTCTCGCACACAGCACAGCACTGACTTGGGCTGTTTGCCTATGATACTTTTTCATAACTTAGTTTGAATGTTGTGTAAGTTGATGTCCGACTCCATGCTGTGTAATCTGGAATAGCAGCCTGGATAGCTCACATTCTTCCTGGTGTGATGGCCTTTATGGTAGAGGGGAGAAGGGGCATTTAGCCCAACCTAATATATTAAGATAGGACAAGGAATTAAAAAAGGTCATCTATGACCTATCAGGGAATTTTACTCAAACTTTTTTGATGACTACCTCAAAACAAAGTTTCTCCTGGTGTACATCCAGTGTAGCTTGCTTTATTTGTTGTCCTGATTTTCATTCAAAAGCTCTGAAATTTCAGTGTACTAAGAATAAAATCAGTTTGTTTGAGTATGTTATTATAACAATGAACCATTTAAGAAACTGCTTTATGGAACAACTAAATTGTATTAAAATATGCAGCTATGGCAGTTTTTCAGGGAATATCCTCTCTGAATAATTACTGTGTTTAAAATTATGACAACATTTATTATTTTGCAGTAGTCCTTCAGTAGAAGTGTCTGTTGTTAGCAGAGTGAAGTGCTTAGTTTCGATAACCAAAGTGGCAATCTACACTTGCAGGATTCAGCCTGCTGTGTTTGAAATGGAAGTTGCCCTTGGAGCTGCTGTTGAGGCTGTTGAATGGCCTGGGATCAATGGCACAGCTCACTGTTAGGCACAAGAGCTGGAGCCATTGAGAACATGTGCCCTGTGCATGAGGAGCTCTGTCCAGTTACCTCTGCCCCAGCAAGTGCTGGCAGCCAGGGCTGTGCAGTGCACTGGTACTCTGTGGGCATCCTTAAGTCTAATTCATTATCTTTTCCTCACATTCAGTAGTTGTCTCTTTTTGGAATTCAAGCTGCACTTCTGAAAGCTGACACTGTTCTTCTTTTCTTTCTAGTTATGGACATCAGACAGTGCAGGAGAAGAATGTGATGCTGCAGAAGGTGCAGAAAACTAAACTGCACGTGGGGCATCATTCTCCCTTTCCTTCTCAAAAAACCTTTTTACACGTCTCCATTCCTTATAGCTCCACTTGGATTTCCTATAGCAAAGAAAACCCATCCATGTGTATGGAAATCAATTTATAGTCTTTTCACACTGCAGCTTTGGGAAAACTCCATTCCTTGATTTGTGTTTGTCCTGGCCTTCCTGGTGTGCGGTTACTGCTGTAGAAAAGTATTAATAGCTTCATTTCATATAAACATGAGTAACTTCCAAACACTTATGTAGCGGACTAAAGTGTACCTGGTATTTAAAAACAAATCTGAACCAGTTCCTGCCAGTTGACTGTGTTTTGTATTACAGTAAGATATGAAAACGTAGTTAATTGCAACTAAAGAGTGTTCCACATAGCATTTAATTCTCCACATTCCCTTCTTATTCTGCAGGGTTTCCTTTCCATAATTGACTTTCACATGCTACTGTGTATCTGTTTCAGTAGGAATATGGAAGTTTTGGGCCAGATCAAGTTGAGCATTTAAAGTTTGGAAAACCACAAATTGAGTTGCTTCCCGTATCATGTAATACAGAAGCTTGTGTGTTCAAAACCAGGGGCTTCTCTTAATCTTCAGTTGCTGCTGTTTCAGTTGATATCCCTTCCCAATAAAAGTTCACTTACACTCCTGCCTTTGTAGTTCTGGTATTCACTTTACTATGTATTAGAAGCAGCATGTTACTGCTGGAGTACAGGCAGTGCTTTTTGGCAGACTAAAGTGCATGTCATTTCTTAATACACTGGAATGGGAAAACCAATTGAAGTTCACATGTCCAAGTATAAAATTTAGTACTTTTCCATGCAGGTTTGTGCACATGTGAGAAGGTGTCAAGTTTGTCCAGTGATTGTTAGAGAGTTTGGACCACTATTGTGTGTTGCTAATCATTGATTGTAGTCCCAAAAAAGCCTTGTGAAAATGTTATGCCCTCTGTAACAGCAAAGTAACATTAAATAAAATTACATTTTATAAACCACCTACTGTTGACTTGTAACAATTCCATATAATAACTTAAGGGCTGAACTTAAAAAGTAAGTATCTTGTGCTGGAAATGTCTTTCTCAAATTTATTGCATACTTCTTAAAAGTCTGCTTTTAAAGAAACTTGTTTTAAAAAAATACCCTGGATAACTTTTCATAGTTAATCTGACATGTGGACTTCTTAAGAACTAAATTTACTAGAGGAAATGGATTCACCTTAGTAGTGAACTACAAAAAGATAGCCAATTTCTTGATACTCTTTCATGGCTTGCAAATATTCTCATCTAAATGATGTATTTTTTTGTAATCTATTGGAGTTCTCTGCTGTGTTCCTTTGTGTTTTTCCTGATGGATCTCATTACAGTGTTCCAGCTACATTTTTAGTAATGCAGAGACTTTGTTGTGCTCTAGAATGTTAGTTTGTGTGCTGCTACATCATGATCTGCTTTCTCTTGTTCTTAGACTACATTTAGTGTTACTATTTTCCCTCATTTTTGGGGCTTTTTGTAACAATGTGTTGCTCTCCTTTTTTCTTTTCCCCCTGGATCCCTTAAGAATTTTTTCCCTAAATCTCTACCTCTTACTTTCCCATGTTGGTGGGTTTTTGAAAATATTTAACTCTTGTTAGTGTTATGGCTGGACAAGAAATCACATTGCAAAAAAGGATATATATTACTACTCCTTGAAGGCTTCTGGTGGTATATCTTCCACCTTCCATGTTTTTATTCATTGAGTGTGCACAATGAGTGTTTCTACAATAAAACTGTTCAGATTCTGTGCTTCAATTGACATGCTAAAAAATTGTATAAATTCAATTTTCTTCATGCAGTCACTTTGAATTGCTGTCAAAGTATTGTGTGGCAGGACTCTACATAGTAAACTCATATGCTTCTTAATTGGTGTTTCGGTTTCGTAATTTCCCCTCCCCCACACATTTCTTACTGATCCTTTATTTGTTTCATAAAGGTTTTAGCTCCTAAGTGCTGCCATTCTCTAGTAAGGCTATTTGGGTCCTACATGTAACAGTCAGCTTTATCTGCTCATTTTTTGCTTTCTTTGCTGTCTTCTGGCTGCTGTCTTGGCTTGCACTGCATTGTCAGCTAACACTGTTCTCTTGTTTCCTTTCTTTTGCACCTTGAGAGAGTTGTCAGTTATCCTTACAGGAACAGCAGCTGGGCCTTGTGTCTACATTCTAGCTTAATTTATTAAATGTGCTTTCTGATTTTTATCAAGCTGGGCAAATGCTAGACTCTCTCTTGTTGCTTGCATCTGTGTTTTACATGAAAAAAAGTCTTGACACTACAGCATCGGCTTTAAATTTTAAATAATAATGAATACAGCAGCCTCTCTCATTGTTACTTCCAAAATTCGGCCAAGTATTTGCATTGTTTTGGAGGAGAGAGGGAATGAAACGTGTAGGGGAATGGGATGATACCACAAATACAAGGGATGGATTGTAATTCCCCAAATGACTTTGCTGAGTCTTTCCCTCCCAGGTAAACCTGGGCAATAAATGATTATGTGTAGGTAAAGGGCAGACTGTGGTCTATTCCAGACATTATTGGAAGCATACAGACTTGAGATTGCCGTTCTACAGCTGAAATGCCAGACTTGTGTCCCAAGAGCTGAGTGCCCTGTTTGGTGTGAGGGTGGCTACATGACACGGCTGCTGAAAGCTGCAGCAATGACAGCTTGGCCAGCATTCAGCTGTATGAAATGCTAGAATGGGAAGGGTGAAATGTTAGTACCAGCTTTGGATTACTGCCACGATGTTTTCTGCTCCACTGCAAAGACTCCAGCTTCCTAGAGGAATGCTTTGTTGTCTTCTGCCACATGGCCATGAGGACATCTGACAATAAAGTGTAGCCTGAAACTATGTCATCAAGTATTTTAAAACTTGTATTTCTGTGTATGCAGACCAGTTTAAAGGCAGTTTGTCTGTGGTATAGGATCTGTGCATTGATATTGTGTAAGAATTTCTGAGCAGAGATTCTGTAAATGCCATTAGAAGTGGCTCATAAGCTTTTTTATTGCAAACTATATTATTTGTTGTCCAACCTCTTTGCTTAGTTAAGTCCTCATTCTTGTTGTGGTCACTGTCATTGTAAAAACCCTCTGCTTTGGAAGCAAAAGGACAGTTTGTAAAATATGTTTGGAGGGAGAAGACTGGGGCTTTTTTTTAAGCCTTGGCTTCAAATCACATATGGCTGCTCATGTTGTTGCTGCTGAGCAGATGCTGGGTATTTCCAATCTGTTGTAAATCTGTTGGAAACAATAAAAGAGGGTCATTACAGTCCTGTAAAAAGGAGGAAAATGAGAGGGAGAAGAGATGTTTTGTTTCTGTGCTATGAATTACTTAAATTGCATCGCTAGGGAAATCTGGTGTGTGACAGCCAGGGAGTGATAGAGTTTGGTTTCAGCAGTAACAGCAATAACAACACTGTACATTATAGCATTCTTCACATAACTCAAGGCTTCCAAAGAGATTTTGTGCATGTGTTAAGTGATACTGAAACCTCTGTAGTGCAGAATGTGTGAATCAGCCCAGTGAAGTTTAAAAAATACTTGTGTTTCTATTCATAGAACAAATTATGCCAATGTGAACCAGGAGGCAGCAGAATATTTGGGCTATTATAAAATGGCAGGGCCAGGGTTTTGCCACTCCCATCCCTTCTGAAAAATCCAGGCTGACACAAAACCTGCCTTTGTTCTTTGTTAGTGAAATTTCATTGGTTTTAATGTATAGGTGACTTAAACTTCATTTATAGAGCTAATTTGATAAGACTGAATGGTCTGAACAAGATCCTGCTATGATTTAAAAGGTTTCAGTAATTGGTGAACTTACTAATAACTTAATTCACCTTTAATGTTAGAATTAATCAGTTTAAATACAGGACCTTGAGAACGTAATTTTCAATTTTCATACACTGGGTCTTCAGTAGGGTTTTATGCAAACATAGGATAAGCATCCACATAAAATATATTTTTATTTGGACACTTCAAAGTATAGATATTTGTTAATATGTAGCTACTCCAAAATGCTTCAAATAAATATTAGTGCTCAGTAAGGATTGTGTCAAGTGGAAACTCATGCCAGCTTATTGCTGTTAAGGTTTGTGGTTTGAGAGATGGTTGACACTTTCATCAGTGGGAGGAACAAGAGGAACTTCTCAAGGAGTACCAGAGAATCACCAAAGAATTTTGTGTACAGTGAAGCTGCAGCTAGAGCCGATTTAACTGACCCAATTTTTGATATTCCATTTTGTCCCTCCCCTCAAGTGTTATACCATCTGGGACAGTTTCAGTAATGCTCAGTGGGAAATAAAATTGGGGCTTTTGCTAGACCCGCTTGAATTATTTAGCAACCAAGTTCAAAGCTACTTTGGTGTGAAACTTCCGTTGCTACCAATGTGTTTCTGATGTTCTGGTTACTCTCCTGCTCTGCTTTACTCCAGCTGTCTTGCATTGCTCTTCCTTTCTACCCTGTCCTAAGGCTCTGGGGCGAGGGCTGGGCACACAGGATGGTGGGGGAGAGATGCTCAAGGCACAAATTGCTCTCATCTCTTGCACATTGCAAATCCTCGAGCGGGTGGTCTGCACCCAGGTGTCAGGTGTGTAGGATCCCAGAGGGGAGAAGATACAGCAAGATGATCACTACTGAAAGTGTTGTAAGGCAGGAGAATTGGAAAGCCAGAGCCCATCTGTCAGTATTGAATGCAAATGCTGCTGTCCCTTGTTATTGCCTCCAGAATGGAAAGGACTTAGGATACTTTTTCACTTAAAAGTGAGGGATGACATGCATGCAAGTCTGGTGTGTGGTCAAAGCTGAGAAGATGTTTAATATCTCTGCATGCGCTGCTCCATGCTGCAAGCAACGAGATGGTCACGTGCTGTTCTGTACCAAGTGTGCATGGTCACCTCTAGTGAGTGTAGAATATGGTTCAAAACCAGTAGCTTTGATAAATAATAAAAAATATAAATTTTGAGAAATAATAATATAAATGGTTCCTGTGGAGGATACAGCCTTAAGTTTGCCAGTCTAACCAATTGAAGACTTCTGTTTCAAAGTGGGACAACTTATGCTGTGGTTTATGTACTTAAGTCAGGAGGAGACCCCTAGATATCTCATCCCACTCTGTACAGAACTTATCAAACTCATATCTGTATGTTCTTCTGCTGATAGCTGGAAATCTAAATAAAAGCTTTCTCTTAGCTAGTTTCTACCCACTTGTTTTTGTGTCAGGGCTGCCTGTTAGCTAAACCTTGTAAGCATTTTGCTGTCAGCAGCTCTGCATGGAGAGGAATCTTAGATTTACAGAATGCTCCAGGAACATTTTGTGGTATGCAGGGATAGTACATTGTGCAGAACTTCAATACATCTGTAACAGTAATTGGTTTTCAGAGGTGGGTCCTAATGCTGCACATCCTTTTGCTCAAGGTTTTGCTGATTTTAATGAGGATTCAGTTCATCAATGGCCTTCAGTAGTTATATTTGTATTTTTTCAGTGATAATTTGGCTGGTAAGGGAGGCAATTTGCTTTGGAGTGCATCTGCAAAGAATCTATTGCAAAAGGAAAAAACAACCGAGGAAAAAGGAATTGTTTTGGTTGCTGAATAGAATGATCTTTAACAGCATGGGCATTGACATTTTAAAGAAATAAACCTACTTTCTTTTTCCAAATGGCTGCTCTTTATAAAAATGGCTCACTTGTTAGTTCGTTGTCTTAAAAGATAAAAAGGAAATGTTGCTTATCTGTCTGGCTTGGTTGATGGGTCAATTCCAAATATTCCAAATGGAACTGGAGGAGGAAGGGCAAATCATTCTTGTCAAGGGTGCTTTAATTTTTTAAAGGTGCTCAAGCTTTCCAGATGTAACTTTTTTTTTCCATCCGGGTACAAACATGAGATCAATATCAGCATCCTGGAATGTCATATTCCTTGACTTTCTAAATTTCACTTGCTGAGAAAACCAGGCAGACCTTCCTACTAATTAATAAATCACTAGGATTAAATGGTGCTATAAGAAAAGGAACAGAAAGAAAACAAGTTGACTGTTCAGTGGATTTGTAATACTGGAATGTTTTGTTTCTCTCCAACAGTAGGAAATTGCTACACCCACAAAAGGTCTATAATTTAGTGTGTTCTTCTGTTAGTAACCACATATTTCCTCATCAAGTGGAATCTAGAAACCTGTTACTGCAAAAAAAACCCAAGGAAAATTGTCATGTCACCATGGATCTAATCATTATTGTTACTACAGTAAAGCTTCTCAACCCTGCTGTGGAGAGCATCCAAACCCTGGGAACTCCCACCTGCCATGCTGACCCTTTCATGAGTAATGAATGTTGGACAACCTTTGGTAACTGCAGTGACTACCTAAAATTGTGGGGAAAAGCCCATTTAAGTTAAGACAAGGTCAAGCATTATTTATGTAAAGGAGTGAAATACAGTGTTCTCATGTACTTTAAAAGACAAGTAGAATAATAAGAATTTGACAATCAATTCAGGGTTTATAGCAGGGATGGAATAACCCTGCAGTGTCTTTGTAGTTTTGCTGGGGACAAAAGGAAAAGCTATGTGGATTAATTTCAAGATTTGATAAGGCAACTGAAGAGAGTAGCCTGTTTTATTCCTGAACTCTGGAGCACCTGAGAGCACTTTTCCTCTGTTCCGCTGTTGGAGAAGGAAAAAAAGGCATCTTTTATCAAAAAAATCTTATTTCTCAGGTGGGAAAAAAAGCAACTACATGCACTTGTACTTGAGGTTGCAGTGGCTGTGATCTTTTCAAAGATCTAGAGAAGACATTACTCATTTTGTCATGATGAGCTTGTTTCTGAACTGCAGTTTGTACTGAAGTTCCTTATATGCTTTTGAATCCTCTGGAGAGAATGTTGCTGCAGGGTAAAGTTCAAACAAAATTCTCTGGTAAAGGATGATGGTCTAAAAACATCAAGAAATGATGTAGATAAGTGTGAGAAGGCAAAGAAGGATGGGAATTTGGTAGCCAAAGTGATCCAGCGAGGCTGAGTAGAGTTTAGAGAATCCCTGCCTAACTTCAGAAAGTGAATCAAGCCTTAAGCCAAACTACATGGTCACATCTCTGGGTAAAAAAGAAGCACATGGCTCCTTTGGGAAAGGATATAATCCTTAGGGAAATACTTGGACTGCCACTTACTAATTGAAATAATGGATTTACTCAATGAGCACAGTGAGGTAGTGGTAAAAGATGGGGAATGTTTGCATTTGCAGGCAACCTGGAAGTCATGCTAAAGCTGCCCTAAGGGAAGTAGTGTGCCATTTCCCTATGTGTAAGTTCTAGCATTGTTTTTCCATTTGTGTTTATTTTTTTCCCCTTAATAACCAGTCCTGCTCTGTACAGACTGAGTGTTGTTTGCCCATTGAGATGTTCTGCTGAAGGATGGGGATCCAAACACTTGGAGTAATTTATCAAGGCAACCTCAAATGCCTACAGTCAGCTAGCACTAGTGCTGGGTATCCTGATGATGGTCTGCTCAGAGTATCACAAGTACTGGATGCTTCCTAAACTACTTACTGAATTGGTTGCTTGATCTTTTTAGCAGGAATCCTATTGTTTAATTGGTAGAATTGAGTCACAAAAACTATTTCCTGTCTAATAAAGACAGTGTCCCAAATTATCCTAAATATTGCATAAATTTTCTATTAAAAATTTTTATTGAGAATGAAATTCTGAGATTTTTATTTTTTTTTCCCTTTGAAATGAATTTAAAGTTGTTAAATCTGATTCTCTCATTAAGCATTCTTGGCAAAATAAAAAGTCCTCAAAAGCTCTGGAAGCCATAGCCCAATGGGACTCTGAATTGCATTTCCATCCTCAAAAAGACTGTTGGAAAGATAACTGTGTGGGAAGTGATCCACTGCAGGGAACAGTCATGTCCTGGCAGCAAGGATGGACCAGATGACCTAATTTATCTTTTCCATTGGAGTTGTCTGATTCCTCAGCTAGTCATGCAATCACATGACTGACAACAAGGATAAAAAAATATGGAAAGTACATCTCCCAGTGAAACAAATCCTGTTATTCTTGATTCCATCACCTTGCAAGCACTGATAATTGAATGCCATAGAGTCCTGTATGATTATGTTGGTGTTTTAGATGAAACCCTTAAACCTGACTTGCAATCTGCTCTGTCTAGAATCCAGCACTGCTTCCTCAGCTGCATGAGACATCTGCTTGGTGCAGTTGATGTGTGAATAGAAGCAAGGCTTGAGAACAAGAGCTCAAAAAAGGAGTTGCAAGAATAATATACTCTATTGCCCAGTTTTAATGTTACCCCACACAACTCATCTACAAGACTTTGGAAGTGCAGCACTGTGCTGACTACTACTCTATTATCATACCTTGTATCCATATGACATGAGCTTGCTGAGCCAAAGCCTGCAGTTGGTTAGATTGGCCTTAAGATTACTTTTTTTGCAGCTGTTTATAAATCAGCCATGACCTGGTTATCATGATCCAAAAGGAGACTTTTTCTTCTTTGTTTTTTTCTTCCTTTCCCATCAATTGGTGCTTCTTGCTGGCTGAACAGGCTACCTGTTCTCTCTGAGTGAGGTAGCCCAAGGTCTTGTAGTGCCAGATCTTATCTGCAATATGAAGAATTTTAGAATCAGCATTTAGATTATTATCAAGGGTTAAATCTTTGAAATACATTTTATTAACATAACCTCATGCTGCACAGTTTATACATGGAATCTTATTCCCACTTGGTGCATGCCATCTGTAATTGTTCTCCATTATTCACATCATACCTACAAACAGAACCAAACACAAAGGGCAAGGACCTTCCTGACCTGTAGCATTAAGATGATAATGGATTACAAGAATGCACTTACAAACACCTGCATCTGGGCAGAGAAGTGAGGGTGTACAAGATAAAGAACTTTAAAAAGCAGAATACACAGACCAATAAAACACTTTGCTGTTTTGATGCAAGCTACATAAAACCCCTGTACTGTCTGAAAGAGGCTGTTTATCCTTCAGATCCTTCACAACTCTGATTTGCAATTACTAGATGGATGCTCATCTAGCCAGCTGAGATGCAGGAGGAGCTTTCCTCTCAGAACCACTTTGGAAGAACTGTGGAAGGGTTGATTTTCTCCTCAGTAAGAGAAAGTAGAGTAGAGTGCTTCTTGCTGGAACGAAGAAAGAAGAAGCTTCTTGTATGTCTCATACTTTCTATTACTGCAGAAATCAAGAACCTCTGCAATGCCCAGTCTCTCCTGACCTCTTCTTGTATCTTATTTTTTTAATAGTTGTGCCTTTCAGTCTGTTTCTTTAGGTATTTTGGGTTAGAGGATGTTAAAAACCTGTCTTTTAGCTTAGGTTTATTGACTACCTATTTTATGGGGCCTTCTGAAGTAGATGTCTATTACAGACTTGTATGTACAAGATTAGACAAGTCCTGTACTCCTTTGGCCCTGGTAATCTGTTCTTTCCTACTCATGTAGCCAAAAGGAGCACTCTCTCCACCCTGCCACCTGTGGGGCCAGAGATACGGACAAGATACAGGGATATCAATAGTTTTCCATGCCCTGCATTCTTCTTCTAAAGTATTTTCCTGTGCAAAGCAATCCCAATTTCTAAAACAATGAGAAAAAATCTTCAACCTCTCAAGAAATAGAAATAAATACATGTGTATTATAAAAATATCATTGGTTAATAAGAAAAATACTGTGCTAATTAAGAAATTTTAGCATTTAGAAATGAGGAGTATCTGACTACTGAGAGACCTTTGTGGAAGGAATGACCAAAAGTTAAAAAATCTTACATTTAACAGCATATTTCCTGTCTGTTCCTGCTTGTTTTTTCCCTTGACTTCTGCAGCTTTCTGATGTTTTCCTTTTCCAATTGGAATAAAGAGATTGCTGCTGTTCAGGGAAACTGCCTCAGAGACCTGCTCCACTGAAACAAAAGCAACTGATAGATACAGTTTGATGTATTTGTGTTTGGTTTTCTTCCTTGTCACTCAACTTTCATATCCATTTGCACCCACCCACTCCCAAACTCCTGTTTGCTATTAGTAATTTGTTTACTTGCCTAATTTCAAAGATCTTTACTTTAAAAACTCTACATATTGCTTCTAAACAGTGTTGTGGGACAAAATATATCAGTCTGACCCTTACAAATAACAGCAATCCAAAGGCTGTGCTGATTCATACTCCCTGCCAGTGGTGTCTGAAGAAGATTTTCATTAAAGGGGAATTGCTGGGGTACACAGCTCCAGTGGCAGCCTGTCCTCCTGGGCCATGTCTCCTGCGCTGACAAGCAGTTGCTGCACTGTCTATGTGCTCTGGAGGATCCCTCTGAGGTCACAGTTATGCAGTCAATTTAGCCCAACACAAATCCATACTGCCTTTGAAATCTTCTGTGTCTCATCTCTGCTTGTCCCTAGTGCCCCTCTTAGGCTGGCATCAGACAGCCTGAATGGCAAACCACATGGAGGGAGGGACACCTTTCCCTTCTCCCCCCTGCCCACATGCTGACCCTCAGGAAGGGAAATGCACGGGAGGAGAGGCCAGGAGCACTCCTCCTCCCCATAGCAATGCAAATTAGGATGGATGACGTGGCAACATAACAAAAATCACAGGTACAAGGAGTTTATCATCTCCTCTAGTCAGACTCAAGGCAGGTTTATTTGTCTATTTTGCACTGTATTCTGGGTCTGGTCTTGTAATGTTTATGGTTGGCTCAAAGTGAGTGACGCCAGATTCTCACTCATTAGGCTGCATGATCAAAGTCTCTTTAGGAGTAATATCTTCCAGCAATGAAAGCTCCTGAGTCTCAAACTGCACAAAAAGAAGAGTTCTAAATAAATGACAAAAATTAAGATCTCCACCTAGGAAAGAAGCTTGGTATCATTAGCAGAAGTGTCAATCCATATGACACCCCAGCAGAACACAGGCATGGTCAGCAAACCTGTTTTACTGCAATTTCAGGTGTTCTGCATCATCCAGTTTCTTTCTACCTTCACAAGTTGGGCTTAAGGGTAAGAACAAATTCAAGCATCAAAAGGCAAACCTTGTTTACAGTCCTCCTCTGCTTTATTGTGTGGGAGGCTGTTTCTGTACTGTTCCAGAATGAAATGTCCTGGTAGTGACGCCTGTTATCAAGGAAACAGGAGAATATGGGATTAATGCAAGAAACAAATGAGCTGATAATTAACCACAGAAAATTAGTTCACTAAAGAAGTTTAACTCATTACAATGAAACAATCTAGAGCAAGACTCTTCTTTCTTTCAACTGAGAAGTGGATTTGGAATCTTCTCTCTAAAATTATAACCTAAAAAATACACCATATTCAGGAGAATTAAAAGGTGGAAAAATAATGAGTAATGCACCAAATAGTTTCAGTTGTGCTAGTGTGTGTATACTGAAATACATATTTTATTTATAAGTATTTATATATACATATTTACATGTATTTATGTATATATTTATATTTATGAGAATTGACAATTTGACCATGTCTGCTTGCAGACAAGTAACTCATCTGATGTTGGAAATTAGTTATAATCAGATGCTAACAACTTTTGGTTGCTAAGGACCTAGGCTGACCCCACGCCAGTAACCACACAACATTAGCTGTGAGTTTGCAGTCCTGTGAGCCACTCCTGCCTTTGCATTACTTGGATTTCTGGACTCAAATGGGGACATAAAAATGTTGTTAAAATTTTGTACTAAATACATTCATTATAGTGTCTTGGTTGAAACTGTTTAGAAACCAATTTATGTGGTCATGTTGACTGGAAAAAACATAAATAAAAATCTAAATCCTTAGAGATAAACTCCTCTTTTCTGGGTGTTTTTGTATACAGGTAAGAACAGCCAGTTTACTTATTAATGAAACTTTTAAAATAGCTCATTTGAATATGGTTTAAGTTATGATAGGAAATACTAGAAACTTGCACAGTAAAACAGCAATATAAAAGCAATCAACTCATACAAAATAAAAAAACCTGCTCAGATTTACTTACTACCATATATGCAGTATCTTTGCATTAATAGGAGCAAGATAAGTAATATACATTTGAGGATCTTACAAAACATCTCACACTTAAACTGTTTTTCTACATTGCATAAATTACACACACACATTTATGAAGTGCAGCTGTTTGTTTATGGCTCCATACTTTACTGATTATGACTTTTTATAGCTGAACATCATGCCTCCATTGCTCTTATCATTACACAATGCTGTCAGCTACTAACAAGGCAAATATTTTAATAAAAGCAGCTTAGTTTCAATAATGCTTTAGAGTCATAAAACCATTAAGGCTGGAAGGGACCTATGGAAATTACATGGTTCATATCTCCTCTCAGAGCAAGTCCAGCTTCAAAGTTACAGGTTCCTCGGGGCGTGTCTTTCAAGCACACATAATGCCAAATCATCCCAATACTCTGCATAGCATTAAATGCATTCATGCAGTCAGTTGTTCTCAGTAATCCACTAATACGTAAAAGTTACCCTGTGTTAAAACTAGCCACTATACTTATTTAATCTTACATAAACAACAGTGTTGCAGGGTTTTTTTTTCTCTTAAGTTCCTAACTTCTTTTATTTTTATACTATCTTTTTTTTTTTATTTTAGACCCCTTATTGCAGAGTCATTAAGTACAAATATAATTGTATAGTCAGTGGTGGTTTTATTCTTGGGGAACTACCATTGCATTCTGGAGATTGGGGCTTGGTGAATTATGCTTTAGACTATTTCTTAGATACTCAGAAAGCCAATAATCTGTATTCTCAGGGGAAAAAGACATGGATTTGTATCAGCTGTGGTAAGTGAGAAAACCTGTCCAACAGCAGCACACTAAAATTCAACTGGTTTAATTTTGTTCTAATCACTTTAGTGTCATAAAAGGCCCTGAAAATGATGTTTTCAATTATTTCAGTACAATTGCCTCAAAACCAGCAGCAATGCATCCTTGTTTACACTGGCTTCAGCAATGTTTTCATCAAAACACACAGAAGAACTGACTTTTGACAAAAAGGATGGTTCAATTTGCAGTGGATAGTCTGCTTGTTTTACTGATTCTTACTGAGAAATGACTCCTCTAGCAAGGCTCTGGCACAGATATCTGATCAGTCTGTAAACTGGCAAAGGTACCTAATCCAGCCTGTAATCCTGGCAAAGGCACCTAATCCAGGCTGTAAACTGGCAAAGGCACCTAACCAGTCTGTAATCCTGGCAAAGGCACCTAATCTACTCTGTAATCCTGGCAAAGGTACCTAATCCAGCCTGTAATCCTGGCAAAGGCACCTAACCCAGTCTGTAACCTGGCAAAGGCACCTAAGCAAGATGACCACTGTTACAAGAGTCCAGAGGTTGTGCAGACACTGCTGTTGCCCTTACATGGAAAATGTAAGTGGAGGCCCATGGGATCCCACCACAGGTATTCACCTGTGTCTCAGTCTTCCCAGTTATCTTTCTTGGAGGAGTCTTCCAGACAAATCCAACAACTGTAGAGCTTGATTCTGCATAACTATTTATGCCTTCCACTCCTTTCTTTTACCTGTATTTGTAAACAAAAATAAATTTTAAAAACCCAACCAGCCAACAAAATAAACTATAAGTGTACCAAAGAATTCAGTGTGATTTAATTACAAACACAAAAAATGACAAACCATATTCAGCATCATTTAACTGGCAAAACTGGAACAGTTTTTGTGAAGTGCAAAAGGAAAAGGAGACAAGACCAAGAGCAAAAGCTCTGATAGCACTACAGAGTTTGATTTTTTTTCTCTTAAACTTTTTCTTGGTCACCTTTTAGACCTCCTCATCTTTCATGGCCCTTTTTATCACCTGTTTCAGGCTCCTTCTTTGCCCTGATCCCATGGGTCATCTTTTCTCAGTATCCCAGATAAAACAAGAAAAGTTGCCCAATGTGCACATCTGACAGCAGAGTAAGTTTGATACAGCTGAAGCCTGGTACCCAACTAGCACAGGATAACAATTAGGTTTTCCCTGTGTGTCTTAGAGATATGAACTTCATCCTTTGAACCACATTCTTGATGATATTTGTCACACATTTCCTTAGCAACTTCAAAAGTGTTTGCATCCTTTAATTATAGTGCTGTTTACCTACTATCTTAACTAACAGGCATTTGCTCACAACAGACATGTTCTCAAACACTCCCTTTATTTTCTTTTTCCCCAAGTGCAAAAAAAACTTTACAAAGAGCCATATTAACATCCCTGGTTATATATAAATCATTATTCTTTTGAGAACAAAAATATCTAAAGAGTAGTAAGCAAGTATGAGTTTGTGTCCTAGATTTGCAATAAACTCTGTGCTTGTGCTTTTTGCTTTAGGGACCTTGGAAACTTCTGCCTACCAGTTCTTCACCAATAACACTTTTCTCATGTGTGAGAAACACAAGCTTGGTGTCACTTTTCATTAAAAAAAATACCTAAGATAATCACTTTAGAATGGGTCTAGCACTGTGCTTGTTTTCAAGTTATTTCCCAGTCCTTTTAAATTGGTGCTTTAAGTCAGCAGGTGTATAATACCTAGAACACTTGGCTCTTGCATTGTATATCTAATATATATCACTGTCTGTGCTCTAGCACTGAAATCTGATTCACACACAGAAAGGTGAGGAGACTTAGAGACTCTTTAATAGTACCTTAAATTAGTTACAGTTGAAGTATTTTGGCCTGTGGTTTCCTCACTGTGCCCCATAAGCCACTGGTATGGACTCTACAGAATCATATAAAACATGGTTTTAGGGAGAATTTTAATAATAGGGTGCAATAAGTTTTCAGATTGACTACACTCCAGTGGTCCAAACTGTTTGGAGACTCCTGAGCTAGTCTGACATTTGTGATTACAGAATTACCAAAGTGCTCCCAGCTGCCTTATGCTGGCAGAGCTGTGTTACCAGGGCAATCTAAGCTGCAGCTCAATGAATAACACAGCCAGCATATTTGCTGAGGGCAGGTCTCTCAAGGCTCTCCACCACCACTGCACAGAATATACTTCCAACCAAACCACTGCAGGTAGGCCAGGAGAAGGATAGAGAGCCAGCACAGGTGTAGAAGGGAACATGCCTTCTAGCAGCACTGTCCTGACGCAGAAGTGTCTCTTGGAAGTGCCCTTCTCTCTTGTCTTCCTGCTGTGTGCCCTGTATCAGATCTGGCTGGTGAGCACATCCCAGAGCAGTGTAATTGGGCAGGGCTGGGGAGTGGCAATTCTATGAGTCACATTTCAAGCACACGGAACTGAAAGCCCTGGAGAGGAGAGAAATGAGGCACCACGAAAATGAGACATCAAAGGCATATAAATAGGAAGACATATTAAAAAAAATGTTGAAATCTCAGCTGATGAGCAGGTGACTTGAATCACTTACACAGGTCTTAAGCAGTTCAATTGCAGCTCCTTCATCAGAGTTCCATGATGAGGATGGCCAGCCTGGGTCACCTGGGCCCTGAGTGTTGGATGAAGTACACCAGTGGTGCTCCTGAGCCTGATATCAGTAGGCTGTCTGCAAGTCCAACACATGTGCAGGCCCATTTTGCAGTGGTGAACTGCTGTCCCAGATGCAGGCTGCTCATAGAGATTTCCTTTTCTTGCTGGAAACAGGTGGTATGTGTGAATTCTGGTCATATGAAGATTTCGACAGTGTTCATATACCCAAGACATCTGGTGAACTTTTCTTTGTAAAGAAATGATTTAAAAATAAATTCTCTTGGTCTCACTCACATACTCAGGAGAACTATTTTGTCTGAGAAAGAACTGGGATCCAGATTGCCTGCTCAGTGCAGGCACTCACACCTATTCAGAGTGTGAAGTACTTGCTAGCCTGGAGCAGCAATGCTTCACACCTACATTGCTTGGATATCAGTGAGTTGACAGGGTCAAAAATAAGTAAGGAGAATGAAACCTCTGAACTTGTTGATAGCTTGTAGACACTAAGGACTGTAGCAGCTCAGGAAAAACCAGCCTGCATTCCTCCAGTTCTGAGGTGAATGGGTTCATTCAGTCAGTGGTGCAATTTAGGGTAACTCTGCCCTGTCCTTCTGCTGCAAAGTCCCCAGGTCACTACACGAGATCCTCTTGTCCTGATCTTTCCCCTCTGTTGAGGCTTTCAGACAGTTCCCAGAGGAGCATTAAGACAAGGCACACTTTCTCATTTTACAGAAGGAGAATTGCTGTAACATCCCATCACAGCAATTTTTTCAAAGGCATCTGCTTCTGCAAGAGGCTCAGGACTCCAGTTCTCACTGTGGAACCCAGGGAAAATGCAAGGTATTATTTGGTTGGCTGAGGTATTTATGTCTTTTCAAGCAACTCTTGATGATGCCTCATTCACAAGTGTGGTCTACTACAGCTCTAATTAGGAGTAGCAAGCAAAATCTAACACTACATTCCATGTATTCCATGAATTTCTCCATATTTTAAGTATTGCCAAAAAAAAATCCTAGAAGGCACAAATCCATTCCAGCACAGTCTTTTTCTAGCCCACTCTTTTTCTGTTTCTTTGTAATACAGATGGTACAGAATTCAATACATGAATTTTCCATAGCACGTTGAAGTCTCCACTTACACTTAAATCCCATATTGTCAACCTAGCTTGCAAGAGAAAAAAAGAAAAACAGGAATACCCTTCAACTCCTATGCATGAGAATAAATTTCACTTGTGAAGCCACCAAATACTGATTTCAGTTTGCCCAAAAGAGTTTCATTTATCTCTTTCTTACTATTCTAAGCCTAAACAGGAACTCTTCATATGTATCTAAAGACATAGTAAATATACACACACACAAATGCAGAAGCAAAGCAGACTGCATAAGGTAGAACAACAGCAGATCCTTCCAAACCCAAACATATAACAATTGAATCAGCTAAATGTTTTGGGGTGTTTTGTTTTGGTTTTTTTACTATGGTAGGTGTCCAGTTGTCCAGCTGCCAGGTTTTGCTTAGGCTGCTGGACCATACTGGCAGTCAGCTCCCTCTGCATCTCATACACCAAAACAGTACAGCTGGAGACTGGCCCACATTTCATTACCTTCCACAAGGTCCACATTTGCTGCCTTTATATTAACAATACTCCTGAAATAATGTCTGGTCCTAATGTCTGATCAAAAATGCTGCCCAGAAGAAACACATTTTACCTTGTGCTTAGACTCTCTTTTCTTCTATTAAATTTCACATCAAAGAAGCTTTTTCCTAGGAGAGAAAAGAGAATCAATAAAAATATCTGGTGTCCTCTGAAGAGCAGGAATTGATACCAAAGATGTTAACTTCCACCAGGGTCTGTGCCAGCTGTTGGGTGGGTAAGAGAAATCACCAGGATAGATGTTAAATCATCCGGATGTATTTTAGAACCAGAACACGACAAAACCTGGGGATTGGACAATAGGTCCAGTTCTCTTTTTTTAGTTTTTTGGGGTTTTTTGTGGTTTCTTTTATTTTTCTTTTCTCTTTTCTTTTCTCTTTTCTCTTTTCTTTTCTTTTCTTTTCTTTTCTTTTCTTTTCTTTTCTTTTCTTTTCTTTTCTTTTCTTTTCTTTTCTTTTCTTTTCTTTTCTTTTCTTTTCTTTTCTTTTCTTTTCTTTTCTTTTCTTTTCTTTTCTTTTCTTCTTTTTTTACTGTAGCCATGAGTATTACCAAACAATTGCACTGATGAAAAGAAAATCTGATACTGAATAAACAATGCAAAAAAGTTGATCCTTCAAGCTTAAAAGGAAGTACGCTGCTCTGTGGCATTCACACATATTTGTAAATGTGATCAAGCAGAAGAGAATGTGTCTCTCCATTATACATTGCAAGGTCTTTTCAGGACAAATTTTGTGAAGTGTGCTCAGTGGAACCTGAAGCCACATGACCTGTTAACATTGATGCTAACAGAACTGTCTAAATTACCAGTAGTGATTTAGGATGAGTTTTAAAACTGCATCCTGCTTCCATTTAAAGCAGTGTCACAGCTCTTGTTCTCTCAACAGGGCTGGGATGCCTGTGAAAGTATGAACCATCTTGCCAGAATGTATCCACAGATGTCTGTAAAGGTGAGAAAGGCATGTGTGAAACTACCCAGGAAATCATAAAGTTAAATGGTTTATATTCATCATCTTGCTGTGGAACACTAAAAAACTCTGGATAGTTTTGCCAAGGACATCTGGTGAATCTTAAATATCTAGTGAATCTTAAATATCTATGTCCAGTTGTAAGATAGTAGTAAGCTTTAAATATGGAAAAGTGTTTTCTGTTTCTCTTAAGATCCCTATTAGGACAAAAGTGTACCAGTCAGATGGCAGAAGTATCTTCATAATTTATGCATAAACATGTGCCACCTTTCCTAAAAACTGGAAAGGAAGAGATGGAAGACTGGCAGCACCATCTCCTGGCAGATAAAAGAAATAGGGACCACTTTGAATCAGAAGGTAGGGCCCAAGTAATTTCTTCGTGGATTTTAAAAAGGCTGAAGCAGGAAGTAACTTCACAAGAGTATATTCCCTCTCTAAGAAGATTAACTTTTATATGCTTCAGGGAAGAAAAGCATTATGTGTTATTATAATTATAGAGAACATATGCTCACAATAATAAAGAACAAATTCAGATTGCTTCTGCCTTTAAAAACTCTCTCATGTTAGTCTCTGCTCTCCTTTGTGATGCAGGAATAGCAGATTTCAAAACTAGCACAGCAGGTAAGTCAGTCCAGTTGCAGCATATTTGTGTAGTCCTGGAAGACCACAGGAGACCATAGAAGTTCCTCGAAGTCAGAAAATCTTGGAATATGTATATTTCCAGAGTTGTAGCCAAATTTCTGTCTTTCTGAGTAAGTAGGGGAAATGTTGGGAAATCACTGGATCACTAATGTTGAAATGTTGGAAACTCCTGGATCACTTATGTGGAGTGCTATTTTACATATTTTGAAAGTGACAAAAGGCCAAACAGAGCTAAGTAGGGGTGAGGCCTTCAAAGTAATGAAACACTGTATGGGAAAGAAAAACATCTATGGAGATAAAGGAGGAGACTCAGTCAAATGACTTGGTGAAAGACAGACATGGAAGAGAAGAGTGGAGGAAAAAGAGGTAAGGAATTACAGAAATTTCAGAACTGGCGTGCCACAGGAGTCCAGATCTCATTTATCAGCAAGAGGAAGACAACCTCAGCAATCAGGCCAAAGTGTACCTGTCTTCTGCCTGTTAACTCTTGCAGACCTGTTCTTGCTGTTAGGTTCCCTGTTCCGTGGTATGAAACAAACAAAAAACCCTCCTTGTGCAACACAAACATGGACGATGTTTTGTTGTTGGGGTTTTTTCCCATGTTTTGGAGGTTATTTCACTTTAAGAAACTCCCAGGTGCTTTTAAAGTTCTGTTTGTTTGTTTTCTTTCTGCAGATGAACATGAAAGTGGAAGAGATTTATGAATATGTTCATTCCATCCTTCTCCCAAAGTATGAACACCTCTTATAAGTCACGGCACTTCCCAGGACTTTGCCCAACATAGATTCAAAAGCCACACGTGATACAGGTTTCAACAATTCCCATGGGAAAATATGCAGCTTTATGAAGCCTACATCTCCCACATGCGTGGGGAGGAGCTCTGCTTATCTCTTCAGCTCAGAACCAAGATCAGGACTTTTTCCTCAGGGGATCATTTACTCTTCAAACATTCACAAAACAAAGGTAATCCTCCATCATGCTTCAGGGCATGCCACAAAATCCATCTTCCTTTCCAAACAAACTACTAAACTGTATATTTGATGAATCATTCTGAGTAGTGGGCTTACCTCTTTTACCTAATAGTTGTTCTTAAAGGAACCCTTCTTGTCAACAGGGTCAGTTACCCAGCTAGCTGTCACTCCACATCTCCAGCTTTTATTATTGACACAGGGAAACACATTCACTGCCTACATATATAAAATTCTTTTGTTTCTTTTCTTTTTATTCAGTGTGTTATACTTGTGCTATTCCTCACCAACACATTACGTGCTGTTTCCCATTAATTCCTAATCATATCCTATCTATTTAGCATATCCTTGTTTAGTCCATACTCATATTAATAAAATGGCTCAAATTCCTTACTGTGGGGAGGAAAGAATGCATTTCTATTAATACTGAGTATCAGCACACTCCAAAAGTGGTCTTGTGCTAGACACAGGATGATATATTTATATAAACAAATTAAGATTTTAAAAAACCCCACACTCAGACATGCCATTAAACTAACCTACAGATGCCAAATCAATTATTGTAATTAATGTGGAATAAACCATATTGCTAAATCAGTGACAATTTTCATAATTACTATATACTGTTATGGTATTATGAAATAGCAATAGTCTAAACACTTTAACAACTCCATTGTGATGGGCTCTGTGAAAACCCAAAGCACAGTTCTATAACCCTAAAAATATTTACAGGCAATCAACTTTTATTATTAAAGTGTCCTTGTAAGATAAGAAGTAAATGAAAGAAAAAAACCTACTCAGTGGGAACATTCAAGTAATAATAGAAAAAGAAACTTTTTATCTGGCTTCTTTATCTTCCTCCACAAGTTACAAAATAGTGAGAGATAGCATAGTCTATCCATTGATAAAAAAATGGATCTGTACTGATACCTATAAGTCCAATATGGGATCTGGAAATTGGGATAAATAGTTCACAGATAGAGCAATGCATTCCAAAAAGTTCAATCTAAAGTTTATTCTAAAACTTGCGGGAAGATCCTGCCATATTAAATCACATCTGATAAGATGGCAAATGAAAATTGATGCTTATAAATGCTATATGTAACCTTCACCAAATACTTACAATGATGAGCACTTGTTTAGATGTTATTAATGTGAAAAGACATCTTAGAAAGCTGGTGAAAGTATCATCTGCCTGAAACTTTAATTCTGTACTCAGTGTAGGTCAAAAATTACAGAAAGTCACTAGAATCAAGACATGGGTAGAGAAAAATTATTTATTATATACTTCAGAATGTCTGTACTATATAAAAAAAAAAACCAAAAAACCCACAAACCCAAAAACCAAAACACAAAAGCCAGAAAGATGTTTAGATTAAGCACAAACATGGATTAATCACACACAAAGGAAGGCTAACCAAAATAAGACATTTCATTTGGAGAAAAACCCAATCAAACCCGTAACTCAGAGGGTTATGGTAGAGTTCATGAAAGATACAGAAGGAAAGAGTCATAAAATGCATAAAACCCAATAATAAATAATTTTCAAGAAGATCTGAAATAATCTAAGATTATTTCAATAATCTTAGTGTACCAGGTGCCAGAAGCTGAGACTCACCAACCAAACTGGCTGCAAAACCAGTACTGAGAGATGATAAAGCCGTGGTGGAAAACCCAAAAGAAACTCCTGAGTGTGTGTTCCTCTGCTGGATCACTTCATCATTAACCTTACCTCTGATCTGTTTCAAATGGAGATGTTGAACCCTAAAAAGAAGTTCATGGCACAAAACAAGCAACTTTGAGACAAATTCTCAAGAGACACTATTCACCCAGGAAACTCAAGGATGCAATATTTTGTACAGTGCAGTCAAATTCTAACTGTGGTATCAATTCTTGCTTAAAACTTTCTTGGCATCTAAGAAGTAGATTGTATCAAATGTCAAAATTTTTTTTAAATTGTGACATTAAAAGCAACACCTATTCCACACAGACTAGTACAACTATAATTAGTGCATATATGGGGAGATGTGATTTACCAAGGAAAGATCAACAAGGGTTTTGTCAACATTGTTCTTGCCAAGAGAAGTCTTGCTTTGTAAACTCAGATTGAATGTGTCAGCAAGCACCTGGATAAGAGGGATTGCAGACATACAGTTTGCTGAGATTTCTGAAAGACTTTCAAGACTTTCTTGCTAAAGGTTCTTAAGGAGACTAAACAACCAGAGAACAAGAGAGAAGATCCCAGCATGGACTGAAATGCAGTTAAAAGACTAAGTATATGGTCAGTTTTCACAATGAAAGAAGTCACTAATGCACCTTCACATCTCTGCACTTTCTCATAAATAATCCAAGTAAGATAAGGAGTGACAAGACAAAGATTGCTGAAGATATCATGTTATTCCTGAAAGGAGAGAAAAGGTGTGGCTGATAACTGCAGAAAGACCTTCCTCTGTTCAGGGCTCATAGACACCCACTGATAATCCACTCTATGGGGACAGATATGCTCTGGCACAGGACTCAGCAGGGACCCCCAGACTCTTCTAAAGCCTCACTCAGACCCTCTGTGTCATCTGGAATGGCAGTGGACACGTCCCTGTGGGCAACTGAACAGAGACCTCAGTGCCTGGCAGGAAAACAACAGATGATCATGAAAACAACAGATGATGTAAATTCATGCACTTGGGGACAAAACAGTCCTACATCACATGTGGAATAATGCTCTCTGAACTGACCCCTACATGTTAGCTGTGAGAGCTGGGAAGTTTAACGTTATTTGTAGGACAATGCCAGCTTAGTGGAGATCAACAGCACTTTGAATATTAGAAATATTCAGAAGCAATACTGAAAACAAGGCAGGGAATATTATTATGCCACTTTATAAATCCACTAGATGCCTCTGTCATGAGCACCATATGGAGTTCCAGTCCCACCACCACAAACAGAAATAACAGAAATGGTGAAGTTCATAGGATAGCAACAAACACCTCCTTGGAAAGGAGATTTCACTTGGATTTGTCTGCAAGAGGAGCCTTACCAGACTGCAAGGGGATTTCATGGAGGCTCTGAAGTGGTGACTGGCATAGAGAAGGCAAACTCAATGTACTGTCCTTCCCCAAGCAAGAAGCAGGGTCAGGTCATCACATGGTGCCACAAAATGTCAAGTTGAAAGCAAGAAAAGTGGCTGTTCATGCATACAGTGACATTGTGGAACTCCTGCCACAGGATGGTATGGATGCTACAAGTTTACAAGCAGTAGGTCACAGAAATCACAGAGATGATAAAGTTGGAAGGGGCCACAGTGGAGCATCTGGTCCAACCTCCCTGCTCAAGCAGGGCCATTCCAGAGCACATGGCACAGGATTGTATCCTGGTGGTTCTGGAACATCTCCAGTGAGGGAGACTGGACAGCTTCCCTGCACAATCTCTTCCAGTGCTGAGTCACTCACACAGTAAAGAAATTCCTCCTCATGTTCAGCTGGCACTCCCTGAGCATCAAATCAACTGAACAAATGGATGGAGGAGATACAGTGAGGGCTGCTAAGCAAGACACAACCTCTGATTTCAGGAGTCACTGGATGCAAATTGTAGGAAGTTCAAAGCAGACCCAGCAGAAGTTTCCCCAGAAGTTTCACCTCTTACAATTCTTTCATGTTTGGGGACAAGAACTGAGAGACACACTCTTTGTTTTAAGCTATGTATCTGCCTTTATGGTGCTCTGAAAAATTGAAAAATGAGTAATTTTATTGATGCTTTTAAAATATTTCAGGTTAACTAATGAGCAGCACAGCTTAAGCAGGATGGGCAATGGGGACACTTTTTCTCCATTTTTGCTGAGTACATCACTTGCAATCATCTTTGCTGGAGGCATCTACAAAAAGGTAAGAGATCACCTAATTCAGGAGAACATTAACCAGAGCACTACAGCCCAGCTGTAACACATTTTCTGTGCTTTTATCTCAATAAGGTGTCCTCTTTGGGAACAGCTGAGTCATGGACCCATCACTCATTATTTGTACCAAGTGCCACAATCCTCAGTTGTGCTAAGGAAACTGCACAAAACCTTGTAAAGTCCCTGAGCACAGTCACTCACGTGGGCTGGGGAGGAGCAGCAAACGCATCTGAGTGGCATCACTGAGCCTGCAAGGTCTGAGAGCACCAGGCTCCTGCCCAGCCAGGTCCCCACGCTGTCCCCAGACAGGGGCTGCAGGACCCAGAGCCTTCTCCCTTCCCAGGGGGCAGTTCCTGCCCTGGGGAGGCCGTGAGGGGGCTCTGGTGAGGCTGTCCCAAGAAGGTGAGAGCTCTCAGCAGGAACAACATTGCCAGCAGGTACAAGGGGGTGATCCTGTTGGGAGTAAACCCTTTTTATTTCAATCCTGCCCCTCTACCCAGCCCTGCTGAGGCACCCCTGGAGTGTTGAGTCCAGTTCTGGCTCCCCAGTGCAAGAGAGGCATGGAGCTCCTGGACAGGGTCCAGCAGAGGCTACAAAGATGATGAAAGGACTGGAGCATCTTTCTTACGAGGAAAAGCTGAGAGAGCTGGGCCTGTTGAGCCACAAGAGGTGACTGAGAGGGGACTTCATCAATGTATTTCAAGGGAGGGTGTCAAGAGAATGGAGCCAGACTCCTCTTGGTGGTGCCAAGCAATAAGACAAGATACAACAGGCAGAATTGGATGCTTAGGAAGTTCCATCTGAACATGAAGAAGAACTTTATTGTGCGTGTAACCAAGCACTGGAGTAGATTGTCCAGAGGCTGTATTATCTCCCTCCCTGAGTACTCTCAAGAACCGTGTGGATGCAATCCTGTGCCACGAGATCTAGGATGACCCTGCAGGACCAGCGAGGCTGGCCAAGACGCCCCCGCTGCGGTCCCTCACCCGCGGCCCCACGCCGCGCCTCCGTGAGGGCAGCGCCGCCGCCTCCTCGCCGTGCCCTCACAGCCGAGCGGGCGCCTCCCCCCCGCACCGCCCCCCAAGATGGCGCCCCCGCCCGCCCCACAATGCCCTGCGCGCAGCTGCCGCGCTTCCGGGTGCGGGCCCAGGAGGGCGGCGGGCCCGGCACGGCGGGCGGAGGGCGAGGCTGCTCCGAGCGGATGCGAACGAGCGGGCGCGCAGTGCCCGAGGAGGCCGCGCCCGGACCATGAGGCTTCGACTGTGGCTGGTCCCGGCCCTGGTGCTGCTGTGGGGGCCGGGCGGGCTGGAGGCGCTGGGGCACCCGCAGCGCCCGCAGCGCTTCGGTGAGGACAGGGCGCGACCACGGCAACCCCGGAGGGGGGGAGGAGGAGGGAGAGACCACTGCGGCACTGGGGGGGAGGCAGGCACGGCACCCCCGCCTGCCGGGGTTGGCGATGGGCGCTGTGTGGGGCAGGGCAGGGCAGCCCTTGTGCTGAGGGCATCGCTGATGGGCAGCGTTTGGGGCTACTGCTCCCTGCAGGGATAAACCATTGTTCACACGCGAGGTCTGCTGAAGAGTTTTCCTCCCAGGAGTTTGCGTTCTGTTAAGGCGGGCTGATCCCAGAGTAGGTCGGGTAGGACGGGACCGCGGTGGGTGATCCGGCCCGGTGTCCATGCTCCTGCAGGGTCATCCTGGATCACATTCCGCAGGATTGCACCCAGGCGGTTCTGGAATATCTCCAGTGAGGGAGGCTGCACAGGGCAAAATCATATAAATGGCATCCCTTCATAGTTCTGTGTGGACAGTCACTAGAGAGCCCGAAGCTATGGGAGCTGAAAGTGACCTCTAGAAAAGCTTGACACGGAGGAGAACCGCTGCCTTATTTAACTTCTGTAAACAGTTTTGCATCTAAGCTTCTGCTTTGCACTGAACAAGTTGTAGACTTTCGTTTGATAAGCAAAAGCTTATCACTGCAATGGCAGATGGGCTCTTGCATGAGGCAGTGGCCGTGTCTTGCCCTCCAGACCCGTGTCTTACATACTTCTTGGATCCTTGATTTTGCTCCATTCTCCTCTCCTCTGTATGATAGTTACTGAGCAGCAAAATTTTTGTTTCCTTTAAAAGCTTTATCTGGCCCTCACATGAAAAACCCCTGTTTTGAAAATCAAAGGTACAAAAATGATTTCGTGATAAGTTCTGTTGCTTTCCTTGAGCCCATTGCTACGCAGGGCGGGATTCACATGGGGTGATGCTGACATTCAAATGAACAACTGAACTGTCTGAAGACAGTCTCGACACACTGTTGCAGTGATTAATCAGCTGTACATTCCCACAGAGATAGCTGTCCTGTCTCCAGTCCCTGAGGCCAGCAGGGACTGCTCCAAGGCTCCTTTCTTGGCTTGGATCTCTCAGTGCCTTTTCTGACAGGTGGCTGCACCTCTGCCCTCCTCTCCTGCACCTGAGGTGGATTTGTGGTTCTGTGCACACCTCAGGTGGCAGTAGGCTGTACAGTTTGTGGCTGTAGGAACCTGGGAAGGATGGGGCTCAGTGGGGGATGCTCCAGGAAGTGTAATAGAAATAAAACAAACACAGAGTGTCCTTTCAGCATCAGGGAGGTCCTGAACAGCTGTTGCATCTTGGGCTGTCAGATCTTCACGCCTTCTAAAGGATCTGTCTGCTATGTGTTTGTGCAGTCTTTATCTGATGGCTTTTATCTCCTTGGCCCACGTACCACGTGCCAGGACTATGAGCTCTTCAATTTTATGAAATACTGCATGGGGGAAAACCTAATTTCTTCTGTTTCCAGATATTGGAAAAATTATTCATTTTCTTCACACCTGCAGTGACTTACATACCTATGCAATTTGTCTCATTTGTACTACTGTTTGTTAAGTGATAAAATATTAGTCTGTATAATAATTCTTAGTTTGAGGAAAGAATCATGGCTTTATTGGTTACTTTTTTCTATATATATTTTGTGTTGGATTTTTATTTATTTGAGATGTATGGTCAGGGCTGCAGGACACCATTTATAATACAAAGGCAGCATAAATTTATAATTATTAATGTGTTTTTTTTTTCCTTTCTGAATAGTTTTTGGTCTTTATTAGTCACTCCAAGCTCTCTTTTCTTTGTGATTTTTCTTTTGGTTTTTTGAGGTTTTTGTGGGAGGGTTTTTTGGAGTTTTTTTTTTGTTTTGCTTTGAGTGGTAATAATTGTACTGATACACTTTGTTGTGTAAATACAGTGAGGAATTCTTTTCCTCACATGTTATTTCACACATTCACACCTTGAATTTCATCACGTTTCGTTTTGTTGTCCAGTAAACTAAATTTACAAAAGTATTTTGTGAGGGAACTGGAGAAATCCATGTGTGCTA